>NC_143410.1:20204166-20823333 GCF_059467195.1 Physcomitrium patens | reverse complement strand
TAAGAGTAGGTTTTAAAATTTTGCTAACTGTACAGTATTTTGATTTTTAATTCAATCAATTTGAAAAGCTGGTAACATCTACAACCACCTAAATAATGAAAGAAAAAATTGACCCATATTAGTTCTTCCAATTATCTTATTACATAATCTTTGCACATTATCTCTACTTTACCTTTTCCTGTATCATTGATCCATACAATTAAATTTATTTCACAGTTTGTTCACAATACAGAAAGCCACATTGAATAATTTATATTAGAACATCATAATTAATTTTTTTTATAAGTATTTAATTTTAATAAAATTTAATCTATTTTTACCAGTGCATTTTATTTACATTTCCAGAACAATGTATTTAATGTTACAAACTCTAACAAGTCCTATGTATACAATTCCTTTTCAACCAAGTTTATATCAAATCACTCAAACAAAGACCTGAATTAGCACTTGACTTATAATAAACAATAATTAGTGCACCTCAATCTAATTCTCTCAAAACATTCTCTTATTTTTAGTCATTCATCTTCAATGGATACATATGAATCATTTGGACTTAACACAAGAACAAAATCTGTAATTATTTTGTTGCACTATTTTTAAAAAAACAAAAGCCTCCTTATCAACAACACTTATTGAGTGCAAAAAAAAAAAAAAAAAAAAAAAAAAAACTTAATAAAAAAAAATACAAGAAAAACCACCTGATTTGAAAATACAATCAACTTTGGACTAAAAAAAGACTCTTTCACACCCGATTAAAATAATAAGATCCAATAGGAAGCTATGTCCCACCTCCAACAAAATACCCTCCTTTTTCTTTTTCTTTTTTTTTTTTTTTTTTTCCTTATAACTAAAAACTAGACTTGATCTTACTACCACTTCATGATAGATGTGAGTTCCATCAATCAATCTTAATCGATGGAATTGTTAAAAATTAAAATTTAAGTTAATAAAATACAAATATATCAATATTAAAAAGAATTTTTGATTGTTGATGAATTTATTAGACTAGATCTCACTACCAATTCTTTTCTAGTCATAATTTTCTCCTCTCATCCTAAAAATGAACCTTTGTTGGGTCCCCCAAGAAGCAAATTAAAAAACCAACAAAACAAAACAAAACAGAGAAGCATTACAATACAATCAGATTCCATCAGAGGAAGTGGGGCAAGTTTCGAAGGTGATCCGCAAACGAGGAAAAAATGGCTCACAACTTGCACACATTTCGGATAATCAAACGAGGTTGGGTGCCACACCAAAAACAGGAAAACACAAATCTTCTGCCAAATTGAGAGCACAAGCAAGTGAATTCATTCACAGCCCCAGTGAGTAATCCAAACACACACCACGAGAGTTATGTGTTGTGAATTTGCACTGTGTGACTACTTCATACTCACAGAGCCACAGAGTCAGTCTATCAGCGTTGTAAAAATTATTATTCCAGCCTCATTTTCAGCTCCAGATCTCACTGTTTCTGTTGCACTACTTTCTTGTTTGACCCCCAACTGTTGAATTGTTCTCCTTCTTCTTCGGATGCCTTAGCACACACTCACACTCACTTCTTCTCCCTTAGAATTGTAATTGTAATATTATTCCCACTTGCTGTGTATGTACACCCTGACTGGAATAGTAATGTGTTTATTACCAGCAGTGATGTCCCTTTTTAGCACCGGAAACACTTTGCCAGAGCATCTCGGTGGCGGCGTTGGGCTGTAGAATATGATATGTTTCCATGGTTGGCTTTGCCAGGAACTGGTCATGGGTTTGACTTGGCCTTCAGCTATGGATGTGTATACAACAAAGATATATAATCCATGATTGACGTGCTCGTTGCCTTTGCAGTGTGGGTTTTTCCAGGTCGGGTGTTGTGTTGTCAATCGACTGACAAGATTTTTGGTGGGCGTGGCTTCGGTTGGTGGAGTTTGTAGCGTCTGATCAGATCTGTGGAATTGTGCGGAAGTGTGCGGAAGTGTGTGTTACTTGACGAATTCGTGTTTGATTTTGAGGGGGCGTGTGACTGGAGTTGCGCTTTTGGAATCGGAGATCCGAGCTCCACATCTTGTTGCTGTTGTTGTTGTTGGGACGTTTCTTCTTCGTGTTTATTCGAGCTGCCTCTTGCTTCTCGAGAAAAAAAAGGATACCCATTTAGGTGTGACGTCGTGCTTCCACAAGACTTTTTCTTATGCGTTCTTTACATGCATTCGAGCAGAATCTCGAACGGGGAGATTATCGTTTCTGCCGAGGAAATGAATTGCAAGGTAAGTAGCGCCACGTCTCGTCAATCTCATCATCTTCTGCTGCTCTTCTTTCCATTCTGGCGCTGTTTTGATGGAGTGTTTTCAATCCAGCCAGTTGTGCCCTTAGTTTTAGTACCTATCTTCTCATTAGGCCTTTTTGAAGGGCTTTCAGCGGTATAGAATCATCGTCATCGATTAGCACACCTTTGTAGACATTACATTATTCTTTGTTACGTGCCTTTTTGATAGCAATGCTGGCGCCTCCTCACTTTTAGTAAGAACTCATCATCTGCAAGGTTCATACCCCTGCTGTTAATTTTTGCACAGTATTTATTTTTAAATTATTTATTTATTTATTTTTTTCGGTTATTATCTAAGGTTTTGTACAAGTAATCAGTAGCATTGACTGTACACCCTGCACACTTGATCGGTGGAGCAGTGCAGTACAGAGGAGTCCAAGCCTCAACAAAACAGAGCAAGCCATCCGAAGATGTGAGCAGAAGTAGAAATCCTACGCAAGGTGCAGAAAACTGACAACAATCTTCGACAGTGAGATACCAGAAGATCCAGACTAAAGAAGACGGCTGTACAGTGTACTGTAGTGCTGTTGAGCACGACTCCCCATTTCAGGGGCTATTTGCTGCAGCCACCCTGCCAATTGTCAAATCCCTCTGCTACACAGCTGCACTCAGAAGCTACAACACGATATCTTTGGAACGTGTAGAGCTCAAGACAAACTTGCACCCGAGCCATCTCCGTGCTTCTTCACACGTGAAGAAGAACCGGGAGCTTGTTGGGTTATTACTATCTCAAAGCACAACAGAACTTTGATTCACGGGAAAACAAACAGCTGCAAGTTTCACTGCTTTCTTCTTTCTGGCATCAAGCTTCACGAGATTCTTTGCTCACACATGGTTAGAGCGTGGAGGCAGGATGATGCCAACCTCTCTATTCAAAAGGGAAAACCTGCGGAAAACCTAATCGCGGCGATTCAACACTGCTACTGCCACATCTGCTCATGTAAACTACCCCTTCGCGTGTCCGGTCCTTCACATGAATTTGCCAGAACTTGTGAATCTTTGTTTACCGGGACTTCCATCATCATGCTAACTCTGTTTCTGAAGAAGCTGATGATTCCAATGAGTCGAAGCTCTCGCTCATAATGACGGCACTGAGACACTTTGTCGTCGTCCATCACTCCTCATTGATTGCGAGAATGTTGACTATCTCAGTTCGAATTCAAAATTGCATGGTATGGAATTGCACACGGTGTATTTTGGGTGCTGGGAGAGAGTAAAAGTAAACGCGCTATGCACAGTGATCACCTCGACTGAATCTCTCGACCTCTGAAAGGTAAATAGTAGGAATATCACACGGTCCTGCGAGAATCGTCCAAGTTCGGTCGTAATAAGCGAGAGATGAAAGGGACCTTACGCATTTGCAGGCTGGGTTTGTAGATCCTTGCCTCGGGCCAGGGGTAACGTTACCTCAAACAGTGATTTTATTTTTTACATGGTTTTTTTTTTTTTTTTTTTTTTTTTTTTTTCTCGGGATAAACTTGGAGACCTTTTGAATGGTAGCTGCCGACCTGACTTTATGGGGATACGAGTATTTTGTATCGTAGTAGATCGTCGTTTTCTCGATTGCGGGTGTGCTGTTGATCGATCGGTCAACATCCCTCTCTCTCTATTCGTTACCGCATCTAATGGCGTTGTCGGAATGGCAAAGAAACTTGGAAAAGTGGTTGTGAGGAATCGTTAGAAGTTGTGAGATCTTACGACGGCTGATTTGGAAATTTGTCGACAGGCACAAACGAATTATGTGTCGACGTGCCTCGGGATTTTCGGAAGGATCGCGAAAGGTAGCAGGCATCACGGCAGCGAAGATAGTCGGGAGCAAGGAAGTAGCAGGAAACGAACAAACAACTGCAACGCATGAGAGGGGCAATCTCGGCGTATAGGGCGTGTGCTCAGGCAAAGCAGAGTGACGTAGCTTATGGTGTTGTGAGTGAGAGGAAGTTGGAGAGGACGGACGAAGGGAGTTAGGACAGGAGAACTATAGAGCGGTGCATTGGCAGTTCATGAGTTGAAGATGGGGGACAATCTGCAGGAAAAATCACGCAAGGAGCTCAAGGAGCTTTGTGCCCAGAATAATATTCGGACGGCGGGAGTTAAGGTGCATATTTGGAATTGTTTTGGATTCACCAGGATGGAGTGATGCATTCTTGTCTTCTCTGGCGTTGTTGGATTGTTAGATTTCAATGGACGTTGGTGAAGAGGATTCTTGTAGCTTTTGAAGGAAATGGTGATAATATTCCAGTGTTTGGGTGTAAACATATTGTCATGCGCATTTACGGTGTGCCGCTAATTTGAGCGTACGCTCGGCTATGCCAGTGCAAGAGTCTGCACCCTCTGCACCGTAGTACGTTCTGAAGGGTTAGTGGGACAGATCTAGTTGAGAATTCTCTTGGCGGTGCTACGGAGCGTCATATTGATCAACAATTTTTTTGTAATTTATTGGTTTTGTGTTTTTGAAGCACGAGGAACTCGTTCGTTTGCTGCGCAATAAGCTATATCCGTCGCCACCTCAGACAAAACCAAGGTAAACTCGTCAATTCAATTAAACATCGTAAATTTCCACAGCCTGCACATGATCGGTGAGTTTCCGTAAATTACGACATCATGACAAGATCCAGCAAAATGGTTGAAAATATAGGTTCAGAGTGCAGTGTGCTTGGCTTGATTCATCAATGAGTCGCTTGTCTAAAGCTCGGTAATCGATGTTCATTAAGGTTCAATAGAACTCGATGTTGTAATAGGTCACCGAGGACGCGAGAAACAAAAGTGCAGTCTCCCGTGAAGGAGAATGGAGATTCGTATAAATCTCCTGCGAAGTCAGCCGGCAAAGTGCAAAGCATTAGCTTAAACAATCCACCGCGCGAAGTAAGTTACAAGCGTAACAGTCTCACCTCTTAATTTTCGTTTTATTACTAGATTGACTTGATCCTGCAGCCTGTTAGATTTGTTTGAAAAAAAAAGTCCTACAATACACCGCTGCTTAAGTGTCACGTTGCTCGCTTCCCACGAGGCAAAGAATTGCCACGTCGAGTTGTGGGGCCCTAAGCTCGGAGTTACATTTGTCACCAAGTGGATGGTATACAAGATAAGAGCGAAGACTTCGCACAAGGCCACCTGGAATCTTGTAGTTCATCACTTGTTGCTTGACGCTAGAATGTGTTTCCACAGGAGGTTACACCATTTCAGAGGAAGAATTCAGGGTTGTCACGGAAACCTCTATTGACGAAGTCGAATACTTTTTCGTCAAGGAGAGCATTTTCTCCCACGAGGACACCCGGCGTTGGTCAAGATGCACTCCCTCGTCAACCTTCAGTTAGAAGGCTTTGCCAAATTAATGGACTGTCTCCGTTGAGTCGTAGAAGCGCTAAGGCTCCAGGGAAACTTGAATCCAGACCATCGTCGCAGAGTTCGGTTCAATCATCAGGAGAGTTCAAAGACGGACTGGGGGCACAGACAGATTCGAACCTCAAAACCGAGGAAATGGCGAATCCTAAGGCATTGGAAGGCGATCCAAATTGTATCGGTATTGACTCAAGTGATACAAGCGTTGGTGGCTCTCAGAGGGTTTCGGAGTTTGCTGTTGTTGTAGAGCCGGATATTGGGTCTAGTTTCTCTGATGCTGATGAGTTCCAGAGCGTGTCAAGTGAACCCTTATCGAGGATCGGCTCCATCAGCAAAAGGCTTTCTTTGAGAACAGAGTCTAGTAAAGCGTCACTCTATACTGCAGCAAGTGGGCTATCGTTCTTCTCCGCAAATAGTTGGGGAAGTGGAGATTTACGAAGTTTAGACAATCTTGTAGCATCTGTTGAAAGGAAAAGAGACCTCGCTAATGATATCGTTCCGGGATTTTCTGATAGGCCAGAGTTCACGGTTGGTGATGGAGACGCTTTAGAATCATCGTTTCTAGATGATGATACAGAAGTGATTGTCGATGCAAAGGATCATGGAGTTGAAGTTTATGGATTTAATGTAGTGGGTTCTCCCATAACTCGTGACTTCATTAACAACAACCCTGGTTCTGGGGCGGAGAGTCCTGCTTGTTCAAGTGGAGCTTCCAGAGCCAAATTCACTTCAGACCAAGGTAAAAATCTCAAAGATGTTAACGTGGCCTCTTGTGATAGAGCATGCACATCTGTCAAATCAATGGACAAGCAAAAATCTACATTAGTATCGTCAGAAAAATGATCTAAGATTTAGAGTGTTTGGTAACATATATGCTGTTCCAAGGATAGTCACGCTTTTAGTAAAGGAAAGATCGAACCAAAACGGTCTTTTAATGAGGATTTTCTAAAGAATACTTTGATGCAGCTACAGAAGTGACGGGTGAGGACTTGAAAATTTACTAAAATTTCATTGGAAACTACTTCTAACATGAAAGTTTCGGTTGTAGATGGCGGGGAAGTTGATACTCCTACACGGCCTGGGTCTTGTTCTCGTGAAGATGGTACTTCGACCATTCTGAACGGGAAAGTGTACTCAAAAGGTCACGCAGACTATGCCCAATTTATTTTCAAGGATACTGCAGGTGATGGCGAGGTCCATGATGAATCTCCTGAAGGTGGAGCAAGTACAGAATTAGAGTCACCAACGTCCGATTCTTGTGTTGCCAAGAAATTGGAATTTGATTCTATGGAAAAGACAGACTTGGCTCCATTGCAGCATGATGAGCTTCATGAGGAAGACAAAGAAGTAGATAGAGAAACGAACGTTCAGAATGTTGAAGAAGGATCGACTCTGCGCATGCCGGAGGCTGTTGAAGTAGACGATTTTGTTGAACATCACGAGGTCTCGGATCTTGACGAAGCAACAAGGGACAACCGAAGTAGCGGCGAAGCTGTAGTTTCTGAGGATGCGCCACCAGCGCCGAAGACTGCTTCATCTAATTTGGATCATGGTGAGAGCAATTCTGAACATCAAACGGTTGAGCAGGAATCGGCCAACAATAGTAATCAAGAGCATAGATCTTCACCTGCAGGGGAGTTGGGAGCACCAACCGTATACGGTGAGAACGATGACGAGGCAACACCTTCAAAGAAGAAAAGTGAGCTGGCTCCTGATGCTGTCGAGGTGCCTGTTTCAACGACTTCATCCAGAAACGTTGAGTCATCTGGTGCAGAAGGCCAGGTTGTTGTAAAAGGAGATTTGTTGTTGGATAATATCGATTTTTCAACCAACGAAACATGTGACAAGGGCGAGGATCACTCTACAACAACTGCTGAAAGTACCGGGAAACATTCTTATGCAGATACTGAACCTTTGCCTCCACCGAATATGAACACGCCTTCAGTGATGCCCTTGAATGACAACCACTCGAATTCAAGTCCCTACAACAACAAAACTGAAAATATTGCTTCAAAACCAGATCCATTGACCAACTCCGGTTATCTGGCCGGAAAGCAAGTCGAATCTGATGTCAAATTCAGGGATGGAGAATGTGCAAGCAGTTTTGAACCACTGCCTGATTACAAGAAGGTAAGCGATGTATATACCGTTCGTGTTATTTACAGCTCTCGAATTGTTCATACAATTAGCTCTTCACAAGCATTTCATCAAAAGCTTCAAGTCTTGTTCGTCTCTTCTGTTCATACTTCAATGACTAGCTAACTTAATGGAATAAAGGGCCAGTATTTTTTTTATTCTTTTCTTAATTGAAAGTTTGAATATTTTTTCTTACACAACCTTGTGCAGGACGAACGCGAGGAGATCATACACATAAACTTGCCATTTCCATTTTCGATTATATTATGGTGTTCAACGAGATGTTGCAGATGCAGATAATGCCGAGAATCCGAACATGATTACCATGTCTCAATGTTATCAGTAAGTGAAACTGAACTCGTATATCTTCAACCTTTTGCCAAGCACCTGAAATCCTAATTGCAATATCATGAGAGGTGCATTAGACCTGAGGCACTGTATCTTTAGAAGATTTAACTGGGTAGGCATTTGCGGAAGCTGCAAGTAATTTTCTGTGGAGGAAACACTTTTTATCATAGTTCTAATTGTAAATGTTACATACAAATTGCTTGCAGAGTATAAATTTCTTCAGAAAAGGAGAAATGCAAAAAAAAAAAGAAAAACAAACAAACAAACAAACAAACAAAACAAAACAAAACAAAACAAACAAACAAACAAACAAAATAACAAAACTACCTAATACAAAAGAGAAGTTGGTGGCAGCTGGAGCGTCGGAATGGATACACCATATCTTGTAACTTCAAGATTCTGCTCTCAATCTTCATCTGTAAACTATACTGAGAAATATGTAAGTTTTATCCCTGAAGGCTTGTTTCGGCTCCCAGTTAGATATTCTCCAACTGATTTCCGGATTGCTTTTCATGCTCTGCCAATGGACGAAAGATAATCCGGGGAGTTAAAGTTTGCAGGGAGTCAATACACGTTAAATTGTAAAGTTTTTATAGTCACTTAAGCATGACTGTTGAGGCACATGTATCATCAGATCATTTAAAGAGGCAAACAAATATGCTGTAAATTTCTTAGATTATATGGTTTTAAGTGATGACTGTTATTGTTACCACTTAGCAATCTTTGTTTTGCCACTAATTTTTTGTCCTGATCACAAACTTTCTTAATAGAATGCTCATCAAGCATGATTTCATGAAGATTTTGAATCACTAATTATACTTCGATACACGATCAATGCAATTTAAAATTTTCTTATTATAATAACAAATCTATGTATCAAAGCCATAATAAGATAATTCTAAATTGCATTTAGTTTTGAAAGCTAAAAATTGAAGTGTCGTGCACGCTGACTTTATGTTGCAAAAATCTAGTTTCATTTTTGTCATTTATTTTTAAATTCCGAACAAAAATTATTAAAAATACATTGAAAAAAAAAAGTATTTGAAACTTTATGGAAAAGACATCTTTATCCTTTTTGAAGTTCAGTTCCAAAGTATAATGAATGATATTATCAAAATAATATATTTTAATAATATTATCAAAATTCAAAAATATCAATTTTCACATTTTAGTAGTATATTCAATACTAAGGTTAATACACATCATATAAGTCAAAACCTATAGAAGTTAAACTAAAAGAAAACATGTACAGAAGACAAACAACCGATCAAATAATAATAATCAGTGTAATCTCTTTTTGAATTATAGAAGATGAAAATGTATGCAACACCAATGAGTTCCCTTCTATAGATGATGACAAAATGAACTCTTGAAAATAACAGTCTGTGATAAAATCTTGTTCAGAACCACATGACTTGCGTTTGAAACATCTATAATATGATAAAGACCAGGGGTGTAAGATATGAAACGTTCATTGGCACTTATCCATCGAGGTTCAGGCAGTCCTTAAAAAGCTTGAAGCATACACCTCAATACAAACTGAAGCGTAAAGCACACAAGCAAAAAGAGGATTGATATTCACAAGACTATTAACATCATGAACATCGGAGCTTGTGCCACTTTTCTCCGCAGTGGCTACTGCTGGGATCATAAGTCTAAGCTGCAACACTGGTGTCCGTCTTTTGGGAAACAAATTCCTGGACATCCTCTGCTACGGCATATGTCTTGTCCCTGACCTCTTTCGCACCTTCAGCAATACGGTAACGTGCAGCATCAACCTGCGCATGATCCTCTGCATTGTGAGCAACTTTCTCATTCATGGGGTGCTGTGTTAGTCCAACGAGTTGCCTAGTCCTTCTAGTGTCCTTCACACGGACACTAACCATATGCGATAGACAACTTACTCCAACCTGAAGTGGACTAAACTAGAGACACAAATATAGACCAAAAACTTCAGAAGATGTTGAGCAATCAAAGGTGGGTTTGCAGCTAGCCGACTCCAGCACTAATCATCACGGCAGTTACCCATGGCAGTATTTTTTATCAATTAATCTAATGATCTTTGAAACATGAGCCGTTCAGAGGAGGCCCAGTGATTAGACCAGGGAACTATTCTAACATGCCTAGGTTGTAAAGAAGTTTCCTAAGCAGTAGGAACTTTTGAGGGGTTAAGCCAGATTACAGAAGAGGATAATTGTACAACTAAACTGAATCCAAACACGAGAAAATTTTCATAAGCAAAGGATTCGAACCTGATCGGAGCCGACGGGGTGGGCGCCCTTGTAGTACTTGTACACCCAAACAACGAAGGATGCGAAACCCCCAAAGCTCAACAGGCTGGAGATGGCGACAAATGCGAAAATGGCAAGCGGGATCAGAATGGGGCTGAAAATAATTAGCAGGGGCGATGCGAAGAGGAAGCCAAGAGTGGTGCCAGTCAGAGTAAGGCCTGCAATGAAGGTGATAGTGCCCAACGCAACGAGGATGGTCACCAATCCCAGCGCCTGGCGCTGATTAAGTGGCGCATTCTCTTGCGCCCTGTAGTATAATTCATTGGCTCTTGTCTTAGCATTGTCCATGTTGCAGAGCTACCTTAACGTCTCTCTCCCTCCCTCTCTCTCGCTCTCTCGCTCTCGACGGTATGCCCTTGCTGGTAGGAAAAGAAGCGTTTTGATAGATATGTTGGACGTTTACGAACACAAACGGTGCAGGGGAAAGTCAAGATTCTTGAGAGAGATGGGCACAGAGATAGATACGTGAATCGAGTATGCGACGGAGGGGACCACCTTGCCATGCTTTGCCAGAGCCGACGTGAGGATGGCACAGACGTGGAGACGCCACAATAGAAACCGGCAGATTCCATGCAGTCTACGCGTCGAAAGGCAAAATGCGTTCCCGCCATGCTACTCCAGTGTTGATAAAAACGAAGCTAGGAAGTAGGGCCTGGATGGAATGATCAACAGGCAAAAAGCGGAGGTCTGGGGAGCTACACACAAGGTTGCTTGTCCAAATTTGGTTGCTGGAGCTTACTGAGTTTATTAACTAAATTTCGATAAACATGAGACGCCCACCTTGTTATCCATGAGACCGATCTATATCCAGGCTGATCCGTCCGCAGACCGCACCGTTCCGGATTACTACTCAGTAGCCTATACTCTGCGTCGGAATAATAGGAGACTGGATGATGGGCGCACTTGTCGAGATCGATCCTGTGCAGATTGAGTGGAGGTTATATCCGAGCAGGTTGGCAATGCAGGCATGTGATAAAATAACTGCATTCATGAGAATAGAAATTCAACGCATTGAAGTAGCAGCTGCCACTGTGAATCTCGTTTTGGCAGTCTTAACTCATGGTGTTGAATGTTAACACCATACCATGAACACACATAACTGGTGTGATAAACTCGAAAGATAATAAAGCAGAGAAGTCATAGCCATGCGTACGTCTACTAAATATAGCAGACTGTGTATGCTTCATTTAAGAAGCACTTGAAGAATTCACCCATCAATACGCGTCTACATTGTAGATCTTGTGAAAAGATTGTTTACAATTGATTATACCCAACAAAGAGAGCAGCTGAAAAGTCCCAATCAGGCTTATCTACTACTCCTTCGATGATTCTGAACCCCGATGTGCATTAGATATTGTGGGCTTAGATCCGACCTGTCATAAAATACAACAATAAAGCAATTTGTTTCAGGACTTCCAGATAGACAACTCCTGTCAAAAATTGCAGTCTAGGATGAAATTTGCAAGCACATTACTAGACCACAAAGGTTGGAAGATATATAACACCACGCTATAGCAAAAGAACAAGGACAAATATGTTCACTTTGTGAAGTAGGTGCACCTGTTCGAAGTGGTTCAGATTTTGAAATGTAGGAATAAATATTCCTAGCAGGGAATTACATGCTTCAAGACAATTCCAGGAATCCTGTAGGAAAATGCCTCTCTTCGATGATTCAGTGTTGGTAACATACTATGCTGATGATTTTTTTATTCCTCTAATTCTTACTATTTTTGCAATTCACTCGGACTCCACAAACACCTGCGAGAGAATCCAGAACAAATCATAAGAAATACTCGTACTTAACATCGACGATGCTAATCGCTCAACAAGCCTCTTTCAATTTTCATATAAAACAGGTTACTGAGTACAACAATAGTTTAGGATCTGATTGAGCTCCTGTTCAGCTTCATAGAAAAATAGATAGATCTTATCAGCTGCAAGTTTCGACTCTAAAAGCTCCAATACAGGTATTAATAACAAGATTGTACCTCAGTAGCTGTCAAAGCATCATAGGGCTTGCCATCTCGCCGATCAGTCAACCCTACGCCGGTGATCTTCTGGACACCAACCGCGGTAGCAACCAAACTCTGCCCCAGATCAACCAGAAAATACAATTAACAGTGAAGGTGACAATTACCATCCCCATGTAACAGCTACCCTGCTCTCTCATCACAACTAGAGTACTTATTGAGAATTTCAAATGCTGACATGTATGCATTAATACATCAAACTAGAAAGGTCTAAAACGTCGAGGCAACGTGAAGAGAGGAAGACAGAGAGAGAGAGGGAGGAAGGGAGGGGAGAGAGGGAGCACCAGATTAACATCCGTGGAAGCCAATGGATCTAATTGCGGCACAGTCTGAAACAATGATCACATCGTGCGTTAGAAAGAATGAAATAACAACTCAGAGAGTCTTTATGGTACCAATATGGCACTGAAACAAACAATCACTTTTGTCCTATAAACTGAGCACATGTTAACAGTAAGATTATTTCCAAATAGAGACTCACCATGCTCCAAAGGCCATTCACAACAATTGCTCTGGGCACACCCTGAGCATCATCTTGAGACATTGAAATCTGAAGAGGGCCAACAGTCCTGTCAGTGTGGTTGCTTACACTCATTCGGACCTGTAAAAAGAAACAATACACAGTAAGCACATTTAACACAGAATTCAGTAACAAAACGAGAATCTCAAAAGTACATGCGACAATCAACTTATTACTACAGATTTGGTTCAAAGCTTATCAACTACAAATTAAGACCTTCCCGGAATCATAGTTTGATGGCAGTTAATACCAGAAAGGGTCTCTCCAGAAGGATGCGAGAGGGAATCTCCACAATACGAAGACTCACTTCCTTTCGAGGTGATGGCTGCAAGTCATAGCAAAACAAGACGATTATCAACTAGCTGAAATGAATCTTGTAGGGCTGAATTGTAACAGATGTCAGTTGGTGGTAATATATGGCCGCACCAAGAAGGTAAGGCAGGTGCAATAATGATTACGGCTAACGAGGTCATAAAGCACTAAAAACATCTTCAAGAAGTGGAACGTAACCAGTAAAAGGTAGTTTCACTCACATTGCCCAAAATTTGTTGTGTTTGCAATCGACCAGGTTCTCCAAGAGTAGTCCGCCACATGATTTCCAACTTCCCAAGAGTGTTACTGCCATCTGCCTTAGTTGACACAGGTACTCCTGCTGGTTTATGGAACTGGTAAAGAAAATGGCGGGTACCACCATTTGCTTTTATGACTTTAATTTGTTTCAAGAGGCCACTGAAAAATTAACCCACACGTACGAATATTGGCTCTTTTCATCTTAAACACCAGAGTAAAAAAGATTTCACTCACATATTGACACATATAGAAGAAGGTATCCGATGAATACAAAACTAATTTAAACGTAAAAAGTGGGCAAGAAGAGCACCTTAATGGACCTTCAGATTCATCATTTTCATTGCTCTCCACTTCCAAAACAGACACAGTCATAGGAGGCTGTGGATCGAAGCGCACGTGGTCCAAGAAAAGAAGTGATTTTGTGCTATTCTCTATGCAAGCTTCCAGATATGTAGTATCCTGTAGAAAATAGTTCTGGAAATTAATCGCTATCACCTTTGGGTTAATCACTTCATGACAAATATGGTGAAATCCCAAGAATCTGCGTGCCAAAGATATTATGTCGAGTAATTTCTTACTACAACCCCAAAGTATTCCAAATCAAAAAATTAATACAACATAACCTACTAATGAGTAAGGTGTATGTTTCTTACCTTCACTATGCGCACCTGGAAACACAAATACGAAATGTGAAGTCAAGCCTTAATTTGCAAGTTTTGTGATCAACCGAACATAAAGTATTGCAGCATCCTAACCTTGTCATGAGGTGTCAGCGTACCAACAGCAAAAAATAAGCAATACCACAAATATAAAAATAGTGTAGTTTTCTCTCCCCAATACTAGTCGGAAAAAATAGACAGCAGGAAGAGAACAAGAAACAAGAACCTTCGTCCGGACTGAGAGAGGATTTGATGCCATAAACTTAAAATATTGTGGCAGGTACTTTCGTTCTGCATCAGCGTCTGTGTAAACCGCCATGCAAACCAACCTGCATCAACAACGATGATTACATTTCCTTAATTTGGTTTGGCCCTACAGTAGCAGTTATCTCATAGTCACCGGTAAGAAAGGAGTGAGATGAATACTAAATCCAACCTACTCTGCGTGGCCTCAAAGGTCACACGAGACCTAATTTCCACAACAAAAAGAAACTTGAGCTGGTGAAGATCATGAGCATGATGAAAGAACCACTTAGTAATAAAAGCTATAAGAAAGAATGAAATTAACGATGATTTCAGCACAAGATTTAACACGATCACGAGCAATAGTTTAGTAAAGGAATATACGTATGAGGTCCGAGCTCTTTGATATCATGCTCAATAATGAAGTCATGACGGCCCCCCGCGCAAATAAAATCCATGGGCGCCTTCGTATTATCATACAAGGTTACACGCTGCCTCTCAGTTTGCAACTCCGCCTGCAAAATCAATGCAAGTTACTCTGAATGATTGTATCACCTGGTGTGTACCCCACAAAGTTGACCATATTTGCATCGGCTAACACCATTATCCGTCCAAGCGATGTAAGAACCCGGAAGGAAACTTGCCTTGATTCCAACATCTCGAACGTCGTGGTTTGAGTGGTTGCCCACGCTAATGTAGCTGCAAAAAGACTCGCCCAAGTAGATGGAGCTGCTCCCGACCAACACAACACATTATATTGTCAACAACAGTAAGAGCTACTTTAAAAAGGCAGAAACGCAAAAAAAAAAAAAAAAAAAAAAAAAAAAAAATACAAACAAACAAAACAAAACAAAAAGCAAAACATACATATCAAACCTTCTTGAATCACGCTAGAATTGAACTTGAATTCATGATTCTCGTGCCTAGCAAGGATTAAATCAAAAACTACGAATCAGCACATACTCCTACCCGAAGGTCTGTGGGAGCACTAAGAGTCCAGGAAGCCCTAAAGCATCGATCGGTTTTTCCAATTCACTTCTTCTCCAATAAGGCCCTTCCTTATCCCGGGATTCAATACTCGCTTGCAACTCCTCGCTGTCATGTAAATCTTCTCCTTGGACCAGATCCATAGGGTCGAACCTAAGTCCCAGATCTACTTGCAATGCCGGGCGACATAGCCGCATGACGCGAAAGGCCAGGGAGTGGCCCGTCCCTCCTGGCCCCGAACTCATCTTCGAAGCTGCACTTCACCTGGCCACAGCCAATTCTTCACCCTGACAAAACGTGTGCTATCAACGCCCTCGCGGTACAATAACAATAACAACAACAACAAAAAATCGGATAATAGCAACTGAGTTGGCAGTAGCAGCAACAACGACGATGGAGAAACAGTTGCAATCACGTTAGGGTTTCAAATCGTTTCACTTCAGCAACATTGAGGATTCAGGGCATCCGCTACGGAATTGAAGGGGACGCACTTGCGACAAAACTCAGATGGGAGGCCACTAGTTTCGAAAATAGTCTGAGATTTTGGTTATAGGACCCCTGCGGATATAGGTCTCCCATGGATTTATGTGCTCACATACAGGCGTGGGTAACCCCACCCGCGGCCTTTAATTTTTCGTTGAGCCTCAACCCTTTGTCAGCTCAATCCTCACACAATGTGTCAGAAAAAACTTTTATTGTAAGGACATGGTTTTCATTCATTGACCAGTCATAGTTTTGGGATCCAAATCCCTTGATTCTTCTCACCCCAAATTACACTTTTGTATATATTGTTGTAAAAAAACATTATATATATATATATATATATATAAGTACTTGTTATAGCCACATCCCCAAACTTTAGTCCAATGTCACTCCACCCCACTCCATCATCATCTTCCATGAGTGCATAGAGCAGCCCGTCTTTTGTGCACAATGAACCAATTCTCTGCCTGAGACACTGCCCGAGAGTACTGGGATCGCTGTTGTGTGAGTTATACGCCATCGTATCCAGATGTAAAGGATGTGTTCAATGCTGCCATTTTGAGGCACTTTACTTGGAAAAGCGCTGTGGTTTTTACTACTGTCGGAGATTTTGGCAACTTGAAATGGCGGGTGGTTGTACGAGACGGCGTGAGTTGCGATCAGGTGGAACTTGCAGCTTCGCTGTCACAAATTTGTGAAATCAACTTGGATAAGCCTCGTGTTATGTCTGCTGCGTTTGCATCACATGCTGAGAAGAATGGGTCGTAGACTCTATTATCTTAGTTTAGAAGATTGCAAGTTTTTCAATCTTCTCACAAGGTTTAATGGACTAAAATCGTGATGTTGAATCGGTCAGTAATTGTTTTTGAAATTTGTTTCATCAAGAGACGCCATGTTCTTTCAAGTTTTATACCTTGCCTAGTTAAGAAGTTTTGGACAAAGATACATGGCGATTCTCTCATGCTGCAATAGAAGCTAAAAATTGCCATTGTAATTTCTCGGTAGGGTACATCTTGCAAGCCAAGCACTTGATCTCGTTATGGTCTTGGGGAATCATAGTTCTACCTTAGAAGAGGTTTAGAATTGTGCTTCCGGATCGTATACTAGACCCTATTGTGTATGCACTAGACAAGATGAACATTGTCCTCGCATGCGGCTCGCGTTGGAACTCCAAAAAGGCTTGGTATTTTTCTTTCATGTTCTGACACATCGCCGTCCAAAGTTTCAGAGCGGGAGTGCTCCTTAGCGCACCAACCTACTTCGGTGTTGCGAGGTCCTTATCTTTCAAACCTTAACATTTGTCTTGCCCCATGTTAAGAGTAAGGTGAGTAGCATCACCTGCAACTAGTACGCCATGAATCAATACCTCCGATAGTTTGTTCAATCAGTTAAGAATAGTGTTTTCATTGCATAGAAAACCTTCTACACCATCGAAATCATGGGCACAGGAAGAATTGAACTGAGTTGCCGAGGCATCACTGCATTGTTGTAATAGATAATTCATCCAAGTTACTTGCAACTGGATCCAAAATCAGTTAAACGGTGGAACACATGCCATTCATATTCTTGACACTGAGATTAAACACAGTACACATCTCAAGATGATTGTCAACTCATTTTGACAGAGTAGACAAATCCATCCTGGAGATCCATTTTAGCCACTTCTATTCAACTCTCGCTTCAGAATACCAATTGATATACGTGAGTTGTATATTCCCCCTGATACAGACCCAACATGAGCTTCAAGAGATCTTATGTTCCACCACCTCCAAATCCTGTGGCCTGTTTCACGAAATGCTAATCTGGCTAAACCATAAACACCTTCACATTTTAACGTTGTCTGTATCATCATCGGGCTTGAAATACTACAAGGTACAGCTCGGGCAGTTTCTTTGATGCACAATTCAAAGATTAATTCAATTATGGGGACCTTGCTCTCCTTCGCATTCAGCAAGCACCGAGGTCCACCTCGTATCGAGATTTAGATTTCACTGGATCAAATGCATATACTCCTCTGGGTCGAATCAAAAGCCAATTGCAATTGAACTATATAGCTGGAGTTTTTCGAAGTCAAAGCAGCCACACGACTCCACCAGAAGCTTCCAGCCTATCTCCGAAACGTTGATATACCAAGAAATCCCCAGAAACAAGTTTTAAAATAATAATATATGCTTCTATATATATATATATAGAAAGTTGTTAAAGCCAAACCTCTCCTTACCATCTCATCAATAATTCAGTCTATTTACTATCTACCTACTATCTTTGTCCCTTTTCTCAACCCCCTTCATTCCAATTCTATGTTCCTAATCCCAAATCCCATATTTTTGTTCTATGCCTCTAATCCTCCATCTTTTATTCATTATTCTTAGCCCTTTTCTTCTATCTCAAATTTCTCCATCCTTGTTTCCAACAATTGTTTGATTTAGATGATTTAAGTAGGTACTAATTTGAAAAAATTAGTTATAGTTGTTATTACAAAGAAGGTTTATAATCCACTTAGAGGAAAAATATTTGGTTATATTGTAAGATATTTTTCACTTAGATCTTTTTGTGGAAGGAATATAAGTCCAAGTTGATAATGTATTCATTTGTGAATTTTCAAAAAGCATGGTGATTCTTAATAATTGCAGTTGATACTTGTTTTTTTTTATTTTATTTAATATACTTAGATGGCAAGACCTTAAAACATACAATTTATATTTTCTTGAGATCATATTAGAAATATCTCTTAATTGCCTCCAATAAGATAAGGATGAAGTGTAGAATGATAAGTGATGCAACCTCAAAATCTAAAAAGAAAGTTAAAACCATAGCTAGTGTTTAAAGAGAACAATCCAAAAAATAACCATTAGATCCGAACAATTTTTCTCCACTGTTTTGTACTTCTAAAAGAATCTCTTATTGATCTACTTACAACAGCTTTAATATAGGCAATTTAAGAAAGTTTTTTTTTTTTTTTTTTTTTTTTTTTACTTCTTAATAGCTGCTTTCCATATGTTTACATGGCATTGGCCATTAAATCTTGCATTTATTAATTGCAATGTGCTAAATGTCCAAAGATATGAATGGCAATGCTTCCAATAACCATGAAAATACTATGAATCTTGTTTTTGGATATGTCAACTAGATAGGTGTCATATGCAAGCAACTTCCAATGCATTTAGATCAAACATCCTAATATCATCATTATTTGTGTCAATATCTTTATTTCATGCAAATAATGCAAAGGCTAGAGATTCATGATATGTACAATCAAAATACAATAACTTATAGAAAAAAAAAAATCAAATTTGGCTAATCTACGATAGTTTAAAGTCACTTCTCAACTTACAAATATATCACCAATAACAAATATTTATTTCATGCCTACAAATGATTTTTTCAAAATATCCATTTTTCAACCTTGAGTTAAAAATAACCAAATAAGATACTTGAACTATGGTAATTTAGGCATGAGGTCACCATATTTTGAGTTGCTTAGCAAAAAATATAAATATATAGTCTTATTAATGTAATGTACAAGAGAAGAATTGCATTTAGAAGAAGACATACGCAAGATCTAAACAAATTCAATTCAAATATTCATTTCAATATGCAATATAACTTGGTTAAAGGTTCTTTTATACATCTACTTTGAGTAGTGTTTTGATGAAATATGATGAGTTTATCTTGAGAATCTAAGACTCTTCTAAACCACAGCATCATAAAACCTCATCGCAAAGTAGGACAAAATAGAACAGAGAGAATAGAATAAGATACAAAAGACAAAATTGTAAAAACAAAAATAGAAAAAAATAGAACTGAACAGGAAGATGGAAAACCTAACTTTACTGAGAAAGAAGGTCCAAAGCTATACTTGACCAGATGCCCAAAAGACCCTTATTAGTTTTATTTATATTTTTTTCTACCTCCCTAGACTTTCTAGAATATTTTTAGATGATAGACCTTACCTAGATAATTACCTTAAGCCATTTTTAGAAGGTTCCATGTTAGGCCTCATTTAGATAACCATCCTAAATTCTTTCTAAAATATTCTATAATGGATCCTATTTGATCCACTAATTTAGCCCCAATTCTAGAAACTTCTATAACTTCTCAAACATGATTCCAACTATCTATCCATATATTTCAACAAATCAAATATCTTATTTATACCTTGTTACAATTAATCCTCCTCTATCAATATAGAACGTCTTTGTTTTGCTTCCAATAGTATCTACAAATTGTCTCTTAGCAATGGGTGAGGTTTTGTATAGGTTTTCACATTGCATCATGGATGAGATAACCTTTCTAAAAAACTTTATATTGAAGTTGTAGACATCCATTGCCACGACAAAGATAGCAATGTTCCAAAATGATGTCTACTTCATATTTTTGTTGGTCATCAACTACAACTTATAGTAGTAGTGGTTGGTGTTGATCTAGAAAGCGCTTTGGCTTGGTATGAAATTCCTTCAATTGTGAAACATAGAAAATTAGATGGATCCAAATATGTGGTGGAAGCTTGAGGCAATATGTGACATTAAAAATCACTATAGAAATATGGAAAGATCCGAGCCAATGAGGTGCTACTTTACGAATTTGGGTTGATGTAGCAAGTAGCAAGTTGGCATTGGAGAATAACACATGATCACCTTTTTGAAAGATCTTGGATTGCCAATGGTTCTCTACATATTGCTTCTATCGATTCTAAGTGATAAAAAAGCCATGCACTCCCTCATGTAAGGCCATCATAAGCCATTGTATTATCTCCTCTATTATCAGGTTGTTGGTGTCGATGGAACGATAGAGAGTTTTTGGCATAATCAGATGTTGATCAGTGTTAAGAAAAAATAGTAAATAACTGATACTTACTTAAATACTATTATTATAAGTAAACTCCAAAGATGTCAAGTATTCATCCAAATCATTATGATGAACTACTACAAATGTCCATAGCATATCTTCTAAGGAGTGATTTATACACTCTATTTGTCTACGTATTTGGACATAAAAGGCTGTAGACATAGCAAGTCAAGTATCTAATAGCTTCAATAAATTTTACTAAAAACTTCTTGTAAAGCATGGATCCCGATTTGAAATGATGGCACAAGGTGACAAAAGACAATATCAAAGAAGACCCGTGTAAGTGCTAAAACATCAATATCCAAGCACTCTATGATCAAGTGAAGTTGTTTCAAGAATCGATCCACAAAGACGACAACTGTAGTATAATTATGAGGTGTTTATGACAAATTTATAATGAGATTTATAATCACATGCTCTCAACATGCCATAGGTAGTAGAATTAGCTACAATAATTGAAGAGATGTTGCGTTGCATGCTTTATTACATTGACATGATTTATAGAAGTGCACAAAAGCTCAAACATCAAGATTCAAATTTGTCCAAAATCATATCTATAAGATTTTTTTTAGAATCTTTTCTCGCCTTAGATGTCTAGATATTGGGATGTCATGTCTCTCTTGAAGTATGTGCATCCGAAGTATAGCATTGTTAAGTATATAAATTTGCTTCTTGAAATAAAGCAAGCCATTACTAAGATTATAATCTTGATACTATATATCGTCCACCTTCAATCGATTGCTAACCATCTTGAAATAAACATCCTAATGTGTAGCTTCTTTCTATTTTACCTCTTTTGTTAGGTTTGAAATGAAACTACTAATGGTAGCAATTTTTGGCTTGTATTTTGATTTGGCCTTCAAATTTGGTCTCTGTAATAAATTGTTTGGCAAAGTATGTTATCGCCCTTGCTTGTACTCAAGCTGGATATCAAAAAACTATAATTGTTCTTTTCAACAATATTATTGTGATTTCATATTTTTTAGATGCAAATTGTATAACAAAGATCGATGGTCAATCCAAAAAACCATTGGCTTCTTTAATAGATAGTATCGCTATACCTTTGTGGGATGTACAATTCCTAATTGTTCTTGATTATGTGCAAAGTAATTGTGCCTTGTCCTTCTAAGCTTATGTGATTCATATATTATAGGTTGAAGGCCTCTACCAAATTCTTGTTGAAGGACCACTCCAATAGCAAAGTCGGAAGCATCAATGTCAAGTATACAATGAAGGTTGGAATCATACAATTGTAATATTGGAGCAATAATGAGTACTTCCTTTAACTTATCAAAGGTGTATTATTACTCCAATTTTCATTCAAATTGGGTACCTTTCTCCAATAGGTTTGTCAATGATATAACAATGTGTGCAAATCACCAAACAAAATGACAATAATATCCACCAAGGCCTAAAAATAAACAAACTTTAGAAGCATCCTTGGAAGTTGGCCAATCCTCCACTACTTTCACCTTAATTTAATCCATGTGCATGCCTTCAGAGGACACTATGTGTCTAAAAAAAGTAACTTTTTACTTCCAAAGTTTACATATTGATTGTTTGAATAAAAAAAACTATCTTGTAATTAGCACAACACTTCTTATAGGTGTTGCTCATGCTCTTCAAAGGTTTTACTATATATGAAGATATCATCAATGAAGACAACTACATACTTGTCCAAAAAGTCTTTAAACAATTTGTTCATGAGACCCATAAAAGAGACTAGAGCATTAGTGATGCCAAAAGGTAAAACAAGCCATTGAAAATATCCATAGTGCATACAAAATACTGTCTTTTTAATATCCTTTCTTGCAATAGGTATCTCCCAATATCCACTCCGAAGATCTAATTTACTAAAAATGGTTGCACCTTGAAGTTGATCAAAAAGATCATCCATACGTGGAAGTGGATATTCATTTTTAATAATTTGCTTATTGATGCCTCGATAGTCGATGCAAAGCCAAAGTCCACCATCTTTTTTAGGTACAAAGAGTATAAGTGCTTCCTATGATGATATATTTTCTCAAATCAAGCCTTTCTCCAAGAGTTTGTCCAATATTTTTTGCAGCTCTTCAAATTCATTTGGTACTAGCCAATAGATTGGTTGACTTGCTACTTTGGTTCTAAGCAATAATTCTATTTGAAAGGAGGTACCTTGATCAAGAGGCATGCTATTAGGTAGGTCGGTTGGAATGACATCCCAATATTTTCATATGAGTTGCTCTACATGTTCTACCCTTTTGACTATCTTGTCTACCACTAATGTAAGATTTGGAACCACCATATACACTGATTGCTTATGTTGTATTTTTTTCTTTATAAAGGTCATCCCTACAAGTGAGTCTTTAGTTGTAGTTTTTTTTTTCTTCTTCATTTGATAGAGAGGTAGAAAGAATCACCTTGCGTCTACTAACTTTGAAAAAGATTTTCCTTGCTATCCAATCAACTTGTTTATTTTCCATCTCTAGCCATGGAATACCAAGGATAATACCATATCTTAGCTTTGTTACCTTGAATCTTTGAATCTTAAGTCTTAAGACTATGAATCCTCCTTGTTTTGTTGATGCTTGAATTTTAACGTTTTGAACAACTTCCAATCTGATAGCCTGGCTCTTGATAATAAAAACATAATTCTCTTTACACCAATATTTTTTGTCTTTGTGGTATCAATGATCCTTATAGGGCATCAATCTCTATTGGCATTAGTTGTTATACTATAATATTAGATAGCGGGATAGGACTTTTTGCTATAGGTTATACTCCACGATTTGTGAAATCTATAGCATTGACCCTCTCTATAATCCAAATTACCTCTTTAGATGTTTGTAGATCTTTTAATTCCACCTCTTAATGGATCCTAGGTTTCAAACCTCATAGAAATCAATCCATTATCTCCGCGTCCTAAATATTGTCAATTTGGGGACATAGGGACTTGAATCAAGAAACATGATCTTGAATTAATATAGATTGTGTAAGATTTTTCAATTAATCGCATGCTATCTTCTTCGCATTAATAGGCCAAAATTGATTCCTAAACTTGATTTAAATTTCTCCAAATTACAAAATCTATCTTGAATTCCATAGCTTTAAACTTGATGTCACTACCAAATTGCTCCCGCATCTTTCAAATAGTTGGCTATATGCATAATTCCTACAATGATACTTGTTCCAGATACTTGGAGGTATTGTTGCATATTGAAGAACCATTGACATACATCTTTTTGTTTTGAAGTCCCAGAGTATGTTCTAGGCTAATACTTGCTTTGATACTAATGAAACATGACTAGTCTATTTTGAGAATCTAAGTCTCTTTTAATCCACAACAACATAAAACCTCATTACAAAGTAGGACAAAATAGATCAGAACAAAATTAAATAGAAAAAAATAGAATAGGACACAAAAGACAAAGCTATGCAAATAGAAATAGAATAAAACAAAATTGAACATGAAGATGTAAAACCAAACTTTACTAAGGGAGAAGGTTTGAAGTCATACCTGATCAAATGTCCAAAAGGCCCTAGCTAGTTCTATTTTTAGTTTTTTCTATTATTATGGACTTTTTAAAATTTTCTTAGGTGATGGACCCTACTTAAATAACTACCTTAAATTTCTTTTAGAAGGTTCTATGGTAGACCTCACCTAGATAACCACCCTAAACTCTTTCGAGAATGTTCCATAGTGGATCCTATGTGGTCTACTAACCTAGCCCCAATTCTAGAAACTTCCATAACTTCTCAAACATAGTTCCAACTATCTATCTCTATGTGTCAATAATACAAATATCTTATTTATATCCTATTACATTTGACCTTTCATAATAGTACTCATTATATAGAAGACTATCTCTAATAATACTATTCTTATATAGATTTAGTAAGCCACAAAACAATGCAATGGAATGGCATGCAACGAGATATTGGCTTATGGAACCAAATGAGTATTTCTATAGAAGATGGTGGACAAAGAATAGGGATGGGCATTAGAAACAAGAAACAAGGAATAGAGATGGAAGGGGTCATGGAATTAGAATCATGAGCCGAAGATGAGAGATGGATAGAATGATTCATGAGATGGCAAGGAAAGATGTAGCTTTAATAAAATTGGAATGTGGCTTTAACAACTTTTTTGATATAAATATATATATGTAAATAGAATAAAGTGTAATTCATTTCTATGGTAATTGAAGCTCAAAATGAAAAATATATTAGAAGAAAAAAAATATTAATAAATAAAATAAATCAAAAGTTGTTGAATGAAAAGAGTGATATAGAAGATAAATAAAGAGTTAGCATGTCAATTTAATTTTAGAATTTATATTTTTAAGAACATTTAATTCTTAAGGAACAAGGTGAAAAGACCACAATTTTTAAACACTTTGATTGGCTAAAACTAAGAAACTTTTTTGAGTTGGAATCATACTTTAAGAAATTAAATCAAAGGCTCTAAGAGGAAAAGATGAAAAAGAATGCATAATTTTTCTAAAATTTTGTTGGACTCATCTTAAAGAGGTGGATTTTAGAAGAGATTTGGTCTTTTCCATTATTTTTATTTGAACTTCTTCAACTATTGCTACCCTTTCTTATACTAAAATTTTTAAATCAAATTGATATCATATGGCAAAAAAAGAGGGTGAAAAAAAATGTATGCAAATCACACGGTAGGTTGACTATTACTTTGAACTATGGGTGTTAAAATCAATATTACAACTTCCTGATTCATTTCCAATAGTATTGCAATTAAAGTATGCATCTCAAAGAGTTGAGTTGATTACTTGTACCATGAATTGGATCTTCAGGAAAATGCTTATAATTGTTAGAACTGCAATGGAACAACTATTACATCCAGCACAAAAATTGTAGTTTATTCAGTAACATTGTATTGTTTCCTCTGCTAACATGTATACGAATGCAATAAAGATTAGTACTATTTGTCGAGACAAGAGCCTCATTATTTTTCGAAACTTCAACGAACAACAGACCTCTCCTGGAGTTCTGTGTGAATTGTCGGCAAATTAGTACACACATCAAAGTATTAAAAGCCAGACCCACTCTTGCTACAGACCAGTTAATCCTCTACCCATCAAAGAGAACCTACACAAGTACCCACAAGCTGCAAGTACTTACTGCAGATAACCACAATGTGAAAAGCAGTCTATTTCCTTCACTTTGCCCCAGTACTCAGTATTATGAGGTCTTATAATATGAGTGGGTCTACTCTCTGGAATGTATGTACATCTGAAGTAAACTGCAATCAAAAACAGCTCTTAGTATCAGCAGATGGTTTGAGCAGGATGATGAATTCGATACTTGAAAATGCAGGAGACGATGCAGCACTGAAAAAGCATGGCTGTACTGTACACCATGTTTATCCCTGTTTGAGCTTGAGATCCTTCTTCTGCACCGTTAGTGAAGATCCTCTCTCTGCTTTGTACATGATAAAATGTTGATTGTGCGAGCGCCACACCGAAGAGCTAGGGTTTGATTCTCCATAGAACATATTCTCTAGTGGTTTCATATATATATATATACACATACATACACACACAGAGAGACGCTGTCAATCGAAAACTGAAAGCCTTGATTCAGGCTTCATCACTTGGACGTTTACCAGATAATCCCAACCGATTGGATAAGCTCCGTCGATCACGTTTGCTTTTGTGAGTCCTTACGGTTGTGTGTCCTGAACTGCTGGAGCTCATCGCGCAGCTTAGCCGCATCGATGAATCTCTCCTCCACAGCCGCAATATACATGTCCCGAATGATAATGAACTCTTTAGCATCTTCACAGTCTCCCGGAAGTGCCTTGTCCATGTCGATGATAAATTGCGCACTCTTGGTGGCGATGCTAGAAGGTAGCTTCTCGGGCTCGCTGACAATGCGAACGCCGTCCCCTACAGCTAGCTGCTTGTTCACCTGAAGGTAAACAACACATCGTGTGCTGATGGTAATGCATCGAAAACTAATTGAATCTCAAACTTTAGAAATCGGAATGACTAAGATACTTCCATGGTGTTGTTTAATGCATACCTGAATAGGTATTTTGCAGCGCACGGCAAGGTTGATGGCGTCCGAGGGGCGGACATCGAGGCTCACAGGAGCGGCGGCGTCATCTCCATCCTTCACGAGATAAATTCTTGCAAAGTAAGCGTCGTTGACTCGCTTAGTCACTCGAACAACCTTCGCTTTGTATCCCGACACCTCTAGCATCTCGCTCATTACTTGGTACACTGTCGGGCGCGAGATGTTAACATTTCTTACCGCTTCCAGAAGCATAATACTTGGCAGTTCAAGTACAATAATTGGGAGTAAAAGGTTGGAGCCATCGTTTAATCGTAGAACGATCGCCGGTTGTGGAGCATACACGGGAAGATAGCCTCCCTCTGTTGACCTGTTGTGCACACACTTGAGCACATTGCCATCCCGCATTTTGATGGTGAATCCATCAAAGCCGCTCTTGACTTCCAAAGCTTCCACAATCGAGGAATCAGCGTACTCTTCGTCATCTTCACTGAAATTCTCCGCCATGCTTTCACTGTTGGAGGACATTCTCGAGTTCCGCCTCATGGAAAATCTTGAACTCGTTGATTTCACGGGGGCGGGCGATGGTGCGCAGCGACTGACCATTGCACCACGAGAAATTGTGGTCTTCAAGAGTGAATTCCGTGCGGATCCAAAGGTGCAGGGTCCAAGCTTGGTCTGACGAAACCCCGCCGAGGTATGGTTATGCAACAAGCTCATGGCCGCGGCAGGTACTGCCATCTCCGCGTCTCCAACTTAATCCCCTCACAAAACTCACAGCTGCGCCTGCCAAGAGGGAGGTGACGAAGACTGGGAGAATGTTGATGCAACCTGTGCTAAACCATGCCTGCACGAGCACACGAGCGTCGCAAATTCTTTCATGGTTTGCCAAATTAGTCGAGTTTAGCTCACCCCATGACACTAACACAACATGCAGCCAGACAAACAATTCCCAAGCATTGACTTGGTACAAAAGAACACACTATCGCATAAGGGAATACACAAATTATACAAACATAAGTAAACTACAGAGCAGACTACAGGATCAACCAATTCAAGCGAACATGTACGTGAAATCAGATCTCAAAGTCACGCACCAGGTAAAGCCAAGGGCAATGCCACCATGGAAGAGACAAAATTCAAAATATTATACAAAAAAAACAAAATAAAAGAAGATAAACAAACACCTCGTCAAACGAAATAGTTGCAACGATCACAACTAGAAATTCGTACGAGAAAGTACATGCAACCCCAAATTTGTTCCAAGGTGAAAAGCAAAGCACACTAACTGCAAGTAATCACGCGCGGAGAACGGCCGTGAAGCTTCAAAACATGCAACCACTTCAGGGCGATCCAAGAGACAAAATGCGCGTTGGAATCCCTGACTCCCCAACTAGTTCTACAGCAACAACAAGGTCAATCCATCCACAAAGTCAGACCTCGCCTGCTAATCCCCCGCAACAAGTACAAACACAAGCTAGTCCAAGCACCTGTATCTGTAGAATTTGTGCACCAAATGCAGCGAAGAAAAAATCGGCGAAGGGAGGGGGTGCGAGAGAACGAGAAAGCGAGAGAGAGAGAGAGAGAGAGAGAGAGAGAGCCAGTCAAGAGGAGAGGTTCGTGCTCTTCCCTTGATTCCTGCACCTGGGCGCCATTGTGCGGCGACGCAGGATCCAACGTGAGGTGATCGGACGAGCGCTTGCAGCAGATTCCAGAGGAGAAGGCGTGATATCTCATGGACCCACCTCAAATTGCGAGGATCAGAAGCCCAGCTAAGGGATGATTGCAGGATTGGTGGATCGAGGGGAGGCAAAGCAGCCAACCCTGCATGATGGCGTGCTCGCGGAGGCAACATTCCTCCGTCTCACAGCCTTCGCCGAATCTCCCCTCCCTCAATCTCCCTCACTCTCTCCGTGCCATTCCCTTTTGTTACTTCCTCTTCGCCGGATCATCACTCTTTCTCTGTCATGGCTCGCTCGATCGCTAGATCGCGTCGAAGTCTGCCGACCATGGAAGAGTCAAGGCTTGCAAATCATGAAGCCACCATGAGAATGCTTTTCTTTAACTTTTGGATTTGGTGATGTGTGATCATAAGCTGTGTTATATTAATAGTCAAATATGAAATAATTTATCTGTCATTTAAAAGTGGTGGTTGCTGATATATATATATATATAAAAAAAATTAAAAAAAAAAAAAAAAAAAAAACTCATACATTAATAAACAATTAAACAGTGTGAATGTGTGTGTGTGTAGGGTATAGTTAAGGATTCTTGAGAGCAAGTCATAACGAATATTACATGTTTATACTTCTAATAAGAGGCTCTCAAGTATTATTTCTCTTGATAGGATTTTACTTAAATCACTCATGCTAGGCATATTTAAATTACACATGGCATAACGTGAAATTCTATAATAGTAGGATTGCTTCAGAAAACAAAGAATGTGAAAACTAAAAATCTATGTTAGCAATGAAGTAATGTTAGTTTATTCACCAAATTTGCATTGTGACATTAAATATTATTCATATTTGTAAATTTAAATTGAAATAATATATTACTAATACAACGCATGCCATAATATAAATAACTCATATACTGTGTTAGAGACCAGACCGAGTGACTCACTATTTCCTGTTATAATGTTGCAAGAAAAGTTGTAGCAACAAAATCAGCCAAAGATTCACAGCATTTGTAGTGGATTTCGCTTTGACAATCTCATGCACAGCCGCATAATACTTGTTACTCTCAATTTTCGAAAAGTTGACTTAGATATTGCAATTCATTGATTTAGGAACTCGTTTGTTTCGACTGTTACTAGCCCTGGTTCCACATCTCTTGCAGGTACAAAGCTCAGGTGCAGTGCTTAGAATCAAATTCCATGCAGAAAAATATCATCTTTTATAACTTCAAGAAAACACATCCATAAAAGTTGCATACATTCAGCTATTGCAATTCAGTTGAAGGGAAGATTCATGAAAGGTGCTCAACTGCAACACCAGCCAAGGACACTTGTTATTCATTTGACTCTAAATTGTATGTGAATACAAATGTGGCTGCAAATAGCGCTGAAGTAAAATGATTTTTAGTAGAGCTCAACTTTATCTGCTAACATTGTCACTGAAACATAAAACAACTCTCTCAGAATGAAATCTTACGCCATTTACAAGAGGGTTTTCGTGAATGAGGCTCATGAATCCAGCCCAGTCACACTGAAGGCCTTGTTAGATGGAACGGATCTGGCTGTTGATTTCATTGCTGTAAAATTTTGAATTTACTCCAGAAGAGCTGCTGAATGAAGAAATACGCCACAGTACTCTAATGGCCGGCACACATACGGAAAGGAAAGTGTGGGACACCTGTGCAGTGACAAATACATCTCCAGTGAAACTCATCTTGAAGGCACTATCCTGCACGTCCTAACGATGATGGGCTAACCTCATGTAATGGGCTAGCCTCTAAGCAGTATAATCTATCATGCCATAGTCGCAAAATTGGCTTAATCTGAAATCCGCATCTCTACACCCATGAGATCCTTCATCAACTCGTATGTCACAAATGCCAGAGCGATTGATGGCACAACCTGCAAAGACCAAAATAATAAAGGTTATTTGATGAAACCATCCAACATTGAATACATGCAAAAATGATAAAACGAATGAAAGAATGTTTCAGAAAATAAATGCACCTTAACGGAGTTTGGCACCAGTCCTTTGTAGAGAGCTCCAACACCTTCATATTTCACTGTTTTTCTAAAAGCATCTACCATGCCTGTGTACTGCATTGGCTGCTTCACTTGCCCATCGGCTGTGACGATTGGTGAGGCAGACTTCCAGCCAACCATTTGCAATCGTCGACGGATCACATCCAGAGGGTAAGCGACTGTCTGACCCACAGTACCTGCTGCGGCTCCACAACCTAGCTTGGTAAGAACAGCCAAATCAGCCCCATCATCTGGTTGCCACTGGGGGTGTTTCAGAATCCAGTCCTTGAGGGATTCATAGACAGCGAAATTAAGCCCGACGTAAGGAACCTGCATCATCCAGTCAAAGCGACGAAGTGAACATCAAACTCCAGAAACAGACCCAACGACTATTACTTATCCACGCCACATGTGATACCAAATACGGGTGGTCATGAATAATAGAAGTGTCTGACAAATCACCTAGTGCTGACGAATCTTCATTCGTTCAAAGTGAAGATGCTAGAAGCTCTTGTGTCAAGTATAAAATACGTTGAGGTTCTTAATTTGTACATTAATTCTTCGTCTTACGCTAGATAGTTTCTGAGACGTTATACAAACGAAAAAAAAGAACTCATTCCATTACTTCAGACTCGTTAGGCAGCTCAGCCTCTTTAAGGCAAGTTGTATCATGACAGCATACCACTCCAATAACAGATGGAAGCCATCCTTTGTACAAAGCTCTTGCACCCTCCTCGTGGATAATTGTCCGGAAAGCATGGTACATGCCTTTATAATGAAGCGGCCCATCCTGGGTCTGCACAACAACCCGATACAACAGAGGTAAATATTTCAAATGAGAACGAACTAGAAGTCAACACTTGCACACTACTGATTAAGTCGAGGGAAAAAAAACAGTTGGCTTCAACAAGCACCGTCTCTTGCAAACAAGTCCCATGTTTCATATTACAAAACAATAATCAGGCAACATAAATAAGCACGTGTCACCGACCTGCACTGTCAGCCTTCCTCGCACCATATCCATAGGATATGTGGCTGACATTGCAATTATCCCAGCACATGCGCCAGCTCCCAATCGGAGAACAGGAGTTAGTTCAGCATCGGCTGTAAAGAAAACATTTATCCAGTAAGGATCAACCACATAGATTTGTGAAGCCCTCGGAAAAAATTCCATCACAGAAAAACCCACAAATGTTGGAACCGAGGGCTAAGCATACACTATGTCTACATATACATATCAATACCCAGAAAACATGAAAATTCGCCAAACAAGCTTCGCATAAAGAGTAAGTACGTTGGTCACTCTCTTTTCGATAAGCCCACAAAATCGATCTGCAAAATACAGAATACAAACCAACAACACAATGAAAGTCGCATTAGATTGTGGATGTGTATTTGATGAGAATCAGAGCAAAACTTATAAAGTACTAATAGAACTATCGGATTCTCTAAGATCCATTAACAACAATGGAGAATCCCCAAGCACTAAGCCAAAGATTTGAACCTGGACGCTTCTTCATAAGCGAAAAACTTCACAGCGGAGTTGGGAATGATTCGAGCACAATTAGTTCCATTGCCCTTGAAAAACCCACGCAAACCTTCACTCCCCCAAATAGACTTCAAGCCCTGAATCGTGCCACTGTACTTCGGATTGAATGGATTTTGCACCTGCATCGATAGCAGAAAACCTGAGAAATTCCGTAATTATTTTACACGCGATTGACTGAATCTTTCAGGAAAAAGAGAGTGAACCGCTTGAGAACTACCAAATACCCTAGTGGAAGATGTGTCGTTATTTTTGGACTTCGGAAACTCGGTGCTGGAGATTCAAAGATGACTGAAAGCTGAAAAATTTTACATAAAAGAAATGCGTGAACAAATTAAAGTGCACCTGTAAAAGAATCTTCATCCGTTCCAGTGGAGCAACGGCAGTGCGAGATCTGCACTCAGCATATCACGGTGAACATGATGAGAAGCGAACTTATCAGCCTTCCGGACGACCAGCAACAGAAACAAAAGTTGAGTACGCTGCCGTGAACTCGAAGACACAGGTGAAAGCACCAAAGACTAGATGTAAACTCTTTACATGCGGAGGGTCATCATTAATCAACTCTTGTAATGCAGTCAATCTACATTGCTAACATTCTGGGCAATGAACAGAAAACCCTAAGTACCACAGTAGGACCCCTAGTCAAAATAAAGCCCCATCTTAACACAATATCTACTTCGAAATCCAACCCACTCTATCAGTGTACAAAAAAAATTGTTCAAGATGCATTCGGACCACGAAATCAGAAACACCGTGTGGGTAGACATCAAAATGAAAGCCAGTCGGGTTGAAACGAAGTGAGGCACGTTAGAATGTCTTAAATCTCAATTCTGCCCTGAAAGAAAAGAAAAAAAACATGCGTGAACAGAAGCATACAAACGCCAGGCTACGACATATCAAAATCAAGTCTACCCGGTGAAAAAAACAGAACGGTACATTTGCAAGGATATTGTCAGACGAAGCTGCCAGTCGCTCCTTCGCTCAAAAAGACAACTGAGGATTGCGAGACTTACACACCCCCCGCCACACCTCCAGCGATGAGAGATTTGCAAATGGACAAGATTGCATTACTGGTGGGAACCTTCACTTCTTCTGTAGCTACCTTAGCTTCCTGAGCCAGCGTGACAAAAGTGGCCGCTGCTCCATCTTTTCCGTCGACGTAAAGTGGAGAAGTTTGACAGTATGCAGTATTTCCTTGACCCATGCCCTGCGAACTCCCCTCGGGGGTATCCTGAACAGCGAACTTCTTGAACCTGGACGTCACATCTGTCTGAGAAACCATCGGATAATGGGCTTTGCAGAATCTTAACTCACACCTGGTATGGTAAATTGAGCGAAAAAGTCAGATAACAAGCTCACACCGCAATTGGGCCGAATAAAAATATCCCTCGTAGTAAGCGATCACAGAGCACAACTAAAATACTTGTAAGGATGCCTCTTGTTGAAGCAAGAACTGATGGAATTCTCAACTGCGGAATTGAATGCCTTATTAGTATGCTAATATAATTATCTGACAGGCACCGCTCGAAATGAAAAAGAGTCACCTGAGGAAAAATAATCGCCTTCGGTTCTAAACTTCTCGCTTCAAGCAACAGCACAGATCAACAAGGATAAAAGAGCATGCGAGGTTGTATACCTGTTCTCAGAAATTCCAGCTCGATTTCTACAACTCGAATGTCTAAACTGTGAAACTCTGATTACAGTCTAAAGAGGGGAGCGTCGACACTGGTCACCAATCCAGCACCGAAAATGCCGCCCAGTTACGGCGCTCCCCGAATACGGCGCTCACACCACCTCAACTACGCCGCCTCACTACAAACGCATAACACAGGGCATCAAGCCCCACAACTAGCCCCGTGCCGCAATACTCCCCTCCTATTCTCAAATGATACACCACTGCACCACACCTTCCTATGTTCCTCACCACTATCCACACTTTCTTCCCACACCACAAACCTAAACAGTAATCAACTACAGCGACAGTTCCAAGAGAGAGAGAAGACGAAAAAAAAAAAAAAAAAAAAAAAAAAAAAGTCACCCACACCACCGCACACCAAACCTCAACCTCCTCGAACACAGATTTCCAGAGCTGCCAAAACTTCACTCTATCAGATCCCCACCACACTATCAATCAACTCCTCAAATAAATTCTAGAGAAAAATGTATTCCACTCCTCAAAAAAATAAAAATAAAAACTTCAAACTCTTAGACACGATTCCCCACTACCAACTCCCCACCTCTGAGCACCCACGACGCCTGTAACAAGCAGTTCCACGACACAACACCAAACGTCTAGTGAATGCAACTGGAATCCTCGACCAACCCTCAAACGCCTCCCATGCCACTCACTCCACCACTCAAATGATGCAAAAACTAGAGCGCTCTAGAATGCCACCCAAAATAAACAAACGAAGCAAATCCCCACCAAAACAAATAAAAATAAAATTTGGGTCCAGAATTCCGGACAGCAAGAACTCGATTGTGAGCAGAGGAAGGGGATTTAGAGGGTGGAGTAGGAGGGGGGGCACGGAAGGGCGGCCGCCACAGCGACGTGAGGAGAAGGGAGAAGACGAGGGGCGAGAGGAGTGACAAGTGCTGGTAGAGCAAGGGCAGCCTGGATTCCTGGCCAAACAAACAAACAGTCCCCAGAACTGGAAGGTTGGCTAAACTTAGTTGGTTAGGGCTTACTAGGCAGGCACTCGCTCTTCTGCTTTGCCTCTAACTCCGTGGGTGTCGCGGTGGAGGACCCGCTAATTTTAGCCCCAGTGCCTCTACCACTGATCACTCGTTTGGCAGCAGGCAGGGGGGGCTAACAGGCGGAGGTTGTGGCACCCCCTCGACTGGCGCCGGGGTCCCCCACGAAGGGTCGTTGTTCCCACACCCCGATGTTCCCCTGCCAAAATCTCGTTCCCCGTTCCCCTCCCTCGGATTATTCCCTTAATATGTATGAAAAACCAGACCCTGGATGAATTATTCATTTCGTTCGTTTCCTCGATTTAATTGTTTCCGGGATTAGATTTAAAAAAAGGTGCGTCGTAGTTATTGTTTGGATCATTGTGGATTATCCTGCACGGATTTCATTTTTTGGATTCTTCCATATTTGGTGTTTTTTGGTTATTGATGAATAAATTCGTTCTTGTTGTAAACTTATTGTTTTCATATGAATACCATGTTGTCTTCTCTTTAATCTTTCTATTATTTTCACATTATGGCCAACCCTAAACCTAACACCAATTCTTTGAAAAAATAAATAAAATAACATGTTTCTTAGAATCAAAGTTCATTTGATTAAATGCAGTCATTGTGAAAATAGTAGATATAAAAAAATATAATTATGTTTGTTGAATGAATCATCCTCATCAAATTTTCACTGATTCATCTTTGATTCTATTTCAGCAAAAATGGTGGTCACAATATATATATATATATATATATATATATGATGAAGGGTTTTATTTTCTAATTTCTATTATTGGTAATAATATTGTGGTATTATAAATATTATCTTTTAAAATTGAATCACAAGAGTTTTTTAAAAGGTTCTTTTTTAAAAAAAATAGCAAAAGTATATTAATATCTTTTAGTTTTCTTAAAAAGATTAGATGATCCATATCTACAAGTAAAGATGTTAGACAAAAAAGAAATTAATTCAACCTAAAAGAAGTATTCTTAGAAATAAAGAAAAAAAATTAAGCTAAAAAGAATACTTTTAAAAAGTGAAATTAGAATAAAGTTAAAATAAAAGACATAACTATATTAATTTAATATTGAATTTTAGAATTTTAAAACTTCATCGAGATAAATACAAACTTTACATGATATTCTTATAGTTGATCCTAAATTAGTAAGTATCAAATAATAAAGTTTATTTTGAGATAAATTAGGATGATGATTAAAAAAAATCATAAAAAAAAACTTTTAGAAATTTATTTTAAATAATTGAAATAAAATTTAAAAGCTATATGTCATTATTTTATTTAGAAGTAATAACCATAATTATTTTTTATATTAAATTGGTTAATCTAAAATAAATAAATAAATAAATACAAGTCTTTAAAAATCTAACTTATGACTATGTCAATTGGTCTTTAAAATGACTAATTTTAAAAGAATATAGTCGTACGCCAAAATGGCTATTGCCAAAGACTAATCAACTAAAAATTCTTGAAATTAGACTACAAGTATAAAAGGAGTTGACACCAGTGTAAAAGACATCATTCTTACTTTTCTATATACTATCCAAATAAAAACTACATTACAATATTTTATAGGACCTCTAACATGTATTTTACTTGGAAGACTCATGTCTAATTTACAAATTTAGTTTCTTATATGTCTACTGCATAACAAACTTATACAACAAATGGCTAAAATGTGTGATATGCGGCCAATTTGTTGGCCTAGTTTTCAACCTATCAATCACTTAGAGACACATATAAAAACAAATCTATGTCTATGAAGCTTGTAAGAAGCTACTTTACAAAATATTATCAAATTTACATTCTTCTATCTAATTCTACATATTCATATTATTCAAGTAATTATTAGAGTAAATATATATGTTCATGACATTATTTCCTTTTTAGAGATCTTTCACAAGGAGCAATAATTACATATTGAGAAAGTATAAGATATAACAAATTATATTTGCTACATATTATAATCTTTGTTTCTTCCAAAGGTAGTTGATATATCTTCTCAGCCATCAAAAGTGTTTTATATTAGGATGAAAACACCACATTGATATTTGATCATTATTGAGGCCTTCATAACTTTCTTCAAATAAAATACTTGTAATACCATAAAGAATGGTTTTTACTAACAATAATATCACCAAACCTTGAAAGTTCTTTCTATAGTTATGATCTCAAATGTATTGTATCTTACAATTTATTTAAGGAAGAACATGTCATTTTTAAGAATCTTTATTTCTATTAAGTCTTCTAGAAGGTTGTGGAAATTACAATGTTTTATTTGATAACTCAACAAATAATAATTATTAAGTTGAATTTGTTGGTTATTGATTCTCATTATCTTTAATTCTACAAATACAAAAAAAAATCATAAACAATGATAGAAAATAAAATACAATCATTATTAAGTCTATTTTGCTTTATAGCAAAGATTTTTTAATTCTTTTTTTAGTTTTGATAGACATCATTGATAAAAAAATATTAACCTTCTTTATTGTATTTGTAAGATTCTTAGATGATTCATATATGCATTTACTAATATCATATCTATGCCAATATATAAGATATTATAAACTATTTTAGATCCTCCTTAAATCTAAGACCTCATACTCGTTAAGTTCTTGTTTGTTTACTTTTATAAGATGAAGTAGCATATATCTTCATCTTAAGGTATTCACTATTTTCTATGGCTTAAGAAAAGATAGATGAAATGTAAGATGAATCATTATAGATTCCAATAAATGTAAGTGATATGCAACTGTATTAATCTATTTACAAATAAAAAATGGTCACAATCTATGATAATCTAACTTGTCACAAGAATAAATAGTCCTGATATTACAATGAAACAACTATAACTTATTATTAATATAAAATTATAATTATTTCTTAAAATAAATATTTAGATTGATCTTTTATTATTTTTGAGCTAATTTTAATTAGGCCTTCATTTTTTAATAAATAATTTGTCAAATCTTTTGCTCCAAGTTGATTATTTTTTGTGAAATCAAAAATATCATATTGTTGATGATAATCATAATTTATATAGAAAAGTGATTGTTCAATAGATTAACGTATCATATTATTATAGATGGATTCCACTTTTGACAAAAAAATTATTTAATCATCTTAATTGTAATTAATGGTACATCTTAGATACTCCTTTAATAGTTGATTTAATCATTTTTTTCTATTAATTTAAAGATAGAAAGTCAAAATATGATTTTATGTTAATCTTTAATATTTTGAAAAGTATTTTTATTTTTTTTTAATGCAAATTAGATCTTTTTATGAGATATAATATCCCTTGACAATCCATAATAGCAATAAATATTGCAAAAAAAATTAGTTATTTTTTATATGTGATAGAATTTGTGCATGCTATAAAATATGCTTTTTAAATGAAATTATATACTATTATAAATATAAAATCATAAAAACTTGAGATTAGAAGATCTATATTAAAATCCATAGAAATAAAAAAAACTATGATTGTTTTGATATATGTAATAGTTTAAAAAGTGCATAAACTCAATGTTAAGGAGGATTTGATCTCAAATAAATATTATATGATTGAATAAAGTCTTTATTTGCATTTTATATTTGAGGCCACCAAAAATCTCTTATGATTAATTTTAAGGTTTTGTTGCATCTAAAATACTTTAAAACTACAAAGTTGTATTGAGCTTGAAGAATTTATAATTGTAGTTTATTTTTTGAAATATATAAATATTATTTTAAATAGAATAGATTTTTTATGGATATAAACTTGGAAGTATCATGAGATTTTAAAAAAAATTACTTGATATCATAAAGAAGAAGATTTGAGAATATACTTTATTAAACTTAGTCAAAAAAGGTCAAATCAATAATCAATATTGATTTCATTACTTGAAGATGAAATTGCTCTAACTTCAAAAGAATAGTTTTTTGTTGATCAAAAGTTGCGTCTCTTTCTTTTGGCCTAAGATAAGAATGTCTTAAAAAGACATCTGACAAAATTTATTATTTTTTTGGCTAATAAGTATAATTGAATATAAATCTTCACAAAGATATACTTCAATAAAATTATTAATAATTTAAAACAAGTATTGATATAAAATACTTGCAGTTCTTATGATTTATATATATATATAGTCACTAGATTCAAATTCTCTTCTAGATTATGATGCTATTCTTAAAATAAATCTATAATAACAAGAAATTCTTTGTTGAGATCTTGTGGTCAATCTTAGTTGCTAAAATTTCTTTTGAATTCAAAACTACTGAGTGAAGTTTATTATTTGCTTCCATTTGTGTTAATATTATATTAAAAATAAGGTTTAATTCATTTTATTCCATAAAAAATACTTTAAAAAATTAATACAATATAAGATTGGTGTAAAAACATAAACTATTTTCAAAGCTTCAAATGTAATTTCAGCCTTTTTATTCTTCCTAAATTTATCTTTACATATAAAATATGTAAGTGGAGATATAACTTAAGAAAAATTCTTGATAAAAATCTAATAGTAATTGACAAATCTCAAAAAACATTTATCATTTCTTACTATTCTTGAAATCTTCTAATCCATGATAGTCTAAATTTTCTTAAGATCTATTATGAGACCATCATCTAAAATGGTATATCTTAAGAATTTATCTTTAGTAGTGTAAAATATACATTTTTATTTTTTATTTTTTATCTTAATGTATAATTTTGTACCTCTTAGTTTGCAAAATATGCAACAAACATGAAATTTATGTTCTTTTGTATTATTAAAATAGATTAAAATATCATTTAAATAATAAATAATAAAATCATCTAAGAATTTTCAAAAGATATTATTCATTAGATATTAAAAAATTATTAGTACATTTATAAGTCCAAAAGATAAAATATTATATTCAATATATCTATAATTGATTTGAAATACATTCTTTTATTCATTCTCTTCTTTAATGCATATCAAGTTATACGCTCTTTATAAATCTATTTTTGTATAGATCTTGACTTATCTCAATTAATCAAAAAGTCTTGGTATTAAGAATAGAAGGTACTTATTTTTTTATCATAATCTTATTGAGTCTTCAATTATCTATACACATTTGAAATGATCCATCATTTTTCTTCACAAATAAAATAAGAGCTTATGTTGGAGATTTTGAATGGCATACAAAATTCTTAGTCATATTTTCATCATTGTATTCTTTTAATTCAACCAACTTATTTTATGATAAATTATAGATTAATCCAAATGGTAGTTGAATTTTTTCTTAAAGGTCAATTGAACAAACATAAAAACAAAATTTTAGAAGAATATTTGCATTTAACTTCTTAAAAACATCTTGATAATTTTAATATTAGTTTAAAATGCCACTTGAAGTCTTTCCACTATTATAAATAGATGTGGCATAAATATTATAAGGTGATCTTTCTTTGATACCATGTATGAAAGCTTTTTCACCTATAAATAAGGATTTGATTATATAAAATTAATGACTTTTCACTTGATTAATAAAAATCTTAATTATGCTTTGAAAAAAATCAAGACTATAAGGTTTCTAATCTATTTAAGAATTATATTTTTTTAGCCATTATAAACTTAAAATAATTTGATTTAATAAAGATCTAATAATATTAAATATAACAAATTTATTATGATTATTAGTTGCTACTTCTATAAAAAAAAAGGTTTTATATGCAACATATCTAAAAGATAATAAATAGCTATTTCTGATTTTTATATGTACAAATTTAATTTATTTTATAAAATATATTCTATAATTTTTATATGTAAGAATTTAGTTTATTTTATAAAAATATCTTATGTCTTTTAAGAAAATATTTATCTAAAAAAAAAATTAAGGTTCTTAAATCTAATAAAGCAAAGATTTTGTGAATTTAGGTTCTAAAAATATATCAATCATTAAACAAAGAAAATATTTTGAAGAGAAAATAGGATCTTTATTAGGTATTGTACAAGATTCAAGCCACATAATTTTGATATTAACTAGAAAAACTTATTTTTTGACATATTATCTTTTTTAACAACCATATTCTTCATTTTGTAGTTGTATCACTTCTTTAAATAAAATAAAGCAATGTAATTAGATTTTCTATAATATAAACACAATATTTCTTAATGATGATAAATTATTTCTTGCTCAATAAGATATTTAAAATATACTATATTAATTTGCATATCTTTCACTTCAAAATGAATGTGTAATAAGATATTGATAAGATATTCATATTATTGATGCGTAGAGATAGGTAGTTGGAGCCATATTTGGGAAGTTTTTAGAAGTTTTTAGAAATGAAGCTAGGTTGGTAGTTTATGTAGGATACATTGTGGAACATTCTAGAAAGGACTTAGGACAATTATCTAAATGAACCCCACTATTAGAAATATTCTAAAAAGCTCCAAGTTGGTTGGACAAAGTACAAATAAGACTAGCCAAGATCATTTAGATATTTTGTCAAATATGACTTTGGTTCCTTTCTCTTAATAAAATTTGATTTTGTACTTTTCTATTCAATTCTATTTTATTCTCTTTTGCTTTGTTATACCTTTTATGTTCTATTATATTTAATTTTGTTTAATTTTTTTTTATCTATAATATTCTATATTATGAAAAAATTTATATTGCTATGGATTGAAAGGATCTTAGATCTTAGAAATAATCCAATCTTGTTTCTCTATGTATTGAAAAGATATTTTTATTATTATTTAACAATAAAATTACTAAGGCCTAATTATGTAACTCTCACATTAAAATTCAAAAAATTAATATTCACATTTCACAACTAAGTCAATTGCTTACCTCAATATCTAAATGTCAAGTAAGTTTAACATCAATTTCTTTACATCATATTATAATTTATAAAAAATTGATTGATATGTATAATATTATTTTATTTGATATTAATTACAAGTTATTGAAATTATAAAATATATAACATTATTGTTTAATTTTTATGTCACAAAATACAAATCTTGTTGGTTGCAATATAAATTGCATCATTTTTTTATCCATGGATTGAAACTTTACTAAAAAAGTCTTCAAATTATCAAATATTTGATCAAGTTGTTCAAAAAAAGATAAAAATTATAATAAAATAAAACCTAAAAGTAGAATTCCAATAAACTTAACTTATGATCTTGAAGTTGCCTAGTTTTAAAGTTGAATTTTAATTACCAATTATATTTGATTGATAAATTCTAAAAACTTTGATCTTATACTATCAAACTTCTAATACAAGATAACTATTGGTTTTTTAATACTTGAACAATGTTCTATTGTATAAAAATAATATGATTTGGTATAGATATTGAAGAAGCTTCAATCATTTCAATATCTTTACTTTTTATCAATTTTATTATTCTTTGTGGTGGTAAATTGAGTTATAGTATTTCAAGCATTGACTTTGATATATATATATTTTTTAATATTTTTATCATTACATTCTTTATTTTAATAAATTTTTTCATAAATAATACAATAAAAATAAAGATATCTAATATCACTCATAATAAATAGTAAAAAAGATTTAAGAATAAAGAAAATTCTAAGAGCAACATAAATTTAGACATAGATAATCGACAACTTTTAATATAGTTATGTCTTATTAAGAAAAAGAAATAATCCACTCTTAATCAAGAAAAGAAAAAGCTCTAATATTATTAGTATATTCTTATTAATTTTTTATTAAAAAGAATTCAAAAAATATAAATAAATAAGTAAATTTTTTCTAAAAAAATAAAAATAAATAAATAAGTAAATAAATATATTTATGAAGAAACTAGAATGAATATTGTCAAAGATTAAGAAACTAAAAATTCTTAAAACTAGATTAGAAGCATGAAAAGAATTTACAATAATAAAAAAGATATTATTCTTATTTTTATATATGTTAACTAACTAAGAGCTATATGACAATGTTCTATAAGACCTCCAATATATATCCAACTTATAAGACATGTGTCTAATTTACAAAAAAAAATTCTTACATGTGTGCTACATAGCTACTTTATATCACAAATGGCCAAAATGGGTGACATGTGGCCAACTTATTGGCTTAGTTTTCAACCTACCAATCACTTTTAAGTACATATAAAGACAAATCTATATATATATATATATATATATATATATATAAAAGCTTCTAAGAATCTCCTTTATAAGATATTATTAAATTTATATACTTATATTTAATTTTACTTATTCATATTATTTGAATAATTATTAGAATAAATATATATGTCCATGGCATTACCTTGTATGTTAAAATCTCAAAATATTTTTAAAAATAAATTCTATAATAATTTTAATTAAATAAAATTAAAGTATTTATTATTTTTAAAATTTTATATTATATTTTTTAAAAATATATATTTTTATATACTTTTAAAATAATTATTAATATTATAAATTAATATTGATATTGATTTTATGTAAAGCATTATATATTAAATAAAATAATTAATTCTAAGGCTATATCTTATATATAGAGATTTTTTTTAAAGTAAATTTTTAACAATTATTAAAAATATATATTTACTTTAATAATTATCTAAATATTATAAATAAATAAAAATAGATTAATTTAATAATATCTTATAAAAAAACTTCGTAGAAGATATATAGACATTGTTTCATCTTTATACATGTCTATAAGTGATTAGTAGGTTAGAAACTTGATCAATAAGTTAGCCACGTATTGCACATATTAATAGTTTATGATACAAGCTAATAATGTGGCGCATATATAGAAAACTTGCCTTGCAAGTTAAGACACATGTCTTGCAAATTAGACACATGTCAAAGGTCCTATAGAACATGGTCATATAGCTTCTAATTAGATAGTATATACAGAGGCAAGTGTAAAGCCTTCTTTACTCTTGTCAATGCCTTTTTAGTCCTTAGTCTTATTTCAAGATTTTTTAGTCTTCTTATTTTTGATAATAGCTATTTTAATTCAATATCATACTAGCTTTGAGTGATTTTCTAATCTTTTTGAATGATATAAGAGTGTATTGATTTTTTTACTTCTTTGAGATCTGTTGAAGTAAAAGTGAAAGTAGAATAAATTACCTTGTGGAAGATATTATCTAAAGTAAGTTGCTAATGGTCAAAGGGTTGACTCTTGGTGTATAGAAAGAGCATCCTATGGATATAAGATGAGATCAAGGACCAAGAGTCAAAGTCAAGAGGATAAAGTATGAACTAGAGAATATCTATAAACAATGTAAGAGTAATTAGTGTTTGGCATATGAGACCTTTGTGGTTAATAAGATGCCAAAGGATCCAAAGATCATAGGATACTCTCGAGGTATGTTAGATACCAAAGGATCGTAGGACTAAGGATAATGTTTGTAAAAGTCAATGAGTGGAAGTTGTCTTGAAGGGTAACAACCACAACCTATAAGTATTAGGTGTTGGAAGTGAGAGACATCTTACTCCATACTTTCTTTGTATACAACCTTACTCATACTATGTGTTGTGACTTCAAAGTTCTATTTCTTCAATAGGTTATAGGCCCACTCATCTTTTGTTGTGAGCTTTGAAGTTCTTTGAAGTTGTTTTGTTGTTATGAAGAGTAGATCGTATGGTTGTTGCTGATGTTAGAGTTTGGTATCTTTTAAATCTCTTTTTGCATCTAGTTCTTGATGTAGTTATGTACTTACTTGTTGTTAAGTGCATTCATGGTCTTGGAGATTGTTATACACTTCAGAATGTTGTTTTAGAATAGTAGTGGTGTGTTTCTTTGCTGACCTACTTCATTGATACACTAGCATTGAATTTTCATGTGCTTGAGTTTCTAATAGATCTTCTTATAGTCATAAGAGGTGTTATGAGACATTAGACGTGATAAAAGAGTGACAAAGCTTGTATGAGAGTTTTTCATAGTGTGTAAGACTTGTGAGAAGTCTTATAAGTGTAGTCGAGAGTGATCAAAGAGTGAAATCACTAGTTTACTCACAAAGAGGGCATTTTGGGATTCTAAGGCAGCAACACCTTTTTGTTGATTTTGAGATTTCTACCTTCTCTTTTCTTGATTTTCTTTGATACACCCCTTCTTTAGACATGTCTTCAAGTGAGGGTGAAGATTTGAAAGTGATTGAGAAGTTTAGAGGTGACAACTTCTACCATTGGAAGAAGAAAATGGAACTTTTGCTGGCTTCATTGGACCTTTGGGACATTGTTGATAAAAGTGAAGAGCTTCTTAATAATGATGCTGATGTCAAAGTGAAGAAAGAATTCAAACGATGTGAAAAGAAGGCTTTTGGCATGATTGCAACAAATCATGATGATGCCAACTTTTCACATGTAATTGCTTGCAATGGACTAGCAGAAGCATGGAAGATTCTTTGCAACATCTATGAGAGTAGAAACCTTACTAATATCCTATGGATAAGGAAGAAGTTCTTAATAATAAAGATGGAAGAAGGAGATGACCTCATGGCTCATGTCAATAAGATAAAAGCACTTGCAAACCAACTAGCAGTTGTTGACATGACAGTTGATAATAGAGAAATTGTGTTGACATTGTTCATGAGCCTTCAGGAGTCCTACAACTACCTCATTGTGGCATTAGAGTCTATCAACATGAAGGAGCTTACCATGAATTATGTCACATCAAGATTTACACATGAAGTAATCAAGAAGAAAGAAAAGGAGCTTCAAAGTGATGATTCGGCTCAATTCTCAAGACAAGGCAAAGGTAGCTTTCTACATCAATGTGATAATTCAAAAAATAACATAAGGAATTGCTATATTTGTAGAAAATCACATCATTTTGCCAGAAATTGCCATAAGGCCAAGAGAGGAGATAGGAAAAATGCAAATAATGCTAGTGATAGTTTTGGTAGAAATGTTTATGCTTTCATGGCAAGTGAAGGAGCCTCCATGGCTGCCATGTCTAAGTGGATTATAGATTTGGGTGCCACTAAGCACATGACACCATACAAGTGTTCATTTGACACTTATGAAGCAATTCTAGCAACAAAAGTATGGTTGGGAGATAATGGTATAGTGCAAGCCATTGGAATTGGCTCCGTTGTGGTGGAGATTGTGGTGAAGGACCAAATTAAGAGGATCAAATTGAAGAAAGTCTTACATGTGCCAAAGATGAAGAAGAGCCTTTTTTCGGTGAGCAAACTTGTATCACATGGTTGTAAAGTTTAATTTGACATAGATGGGTGTTTTGTGAAGATATTAAGTGGACAACATATTGTCAAAGGCCTTAGAGATGGCAACCTCTATTTCATCAATTGTAAGAAGGTGAATAGAGTTGAAGTAGCAACATATGTTGATTTTCCACAAAATCAAGACAAGTTTGGTATTTGGCATCAATGACTTGGTCATTTGAATGCCAAAATCATGAAGAAGCTCCAATCTATGGTAAGTGGCTTGGATCTTGGTCAATTCAGTGACAATACTATGATACTTGTTTGTGAAGGTTATATCCAAGGCAACAACAAAAGGCTTCATTTCCAAGTAGAATTGCAACACGTACAAGTAAATTGCCGGAGATGATTCATTCTAATGTTTGTGGACCAATGGAGACACCATCAATTGGAGGAGCAAGGTACTTTGTAACATTTATTGATGATTTTTCAAAAAAAGTGTGGATATACATCATTAAAGCCAAGAGTGAGTGTTTCTCAAGGTTTAAAGAATTCAAGGCACTTTTGGAGAAGTAATGTGAGTGCAAGATAAAAGTATTATGTACGGACAATGGAGGTGAGTACATGTCAAAGCATTTTGATGAATTTTTGAGAAATCAAGGCATTGCAAGACAAAACTCTACTCCTTACACTCCACAACAAAATGGGGTTGCTGAAAGAGCAAATCGCACCATTAAGGAGATGGCAAGGAGTATGCTTCATGCATAAAACCTTAGGCATGAATATTAGGCAGAAACTGTGGTTAATGCAGTATATACAAGAAATAGATGTCCAACAAATGCTTTCACATCAATGACTCCCCAAGAAGCTTGGAGTGGCAAGAAACCTTGTGTTTCACACATGAGGATCTTTGGATGCATTGCTTATGCAAAGGTACTAGATTGCATGAGGTCTAAACTTGATGTAAAGAGTAGAAAATGTGTATTTGTTGGATATTGTGAAGGTACCAAAGCATATAGGCTCATGTGTTTAGAAACCAAGAAAATCATTAAAAGTCGTGATGTAGAATTTTTGGAGCACAAGAGTGCTTGTGAGCACTTGGAGATGTGTCTAAGAAGGAGTAATGGTATGTTTGTGGACACATCTTTAAATCCAACAATGAAAGAAGAAGATGATGATGATGATGATATTGAAGATGGTGGAATTTCAAATCAAGATGAAGAATTAATAAAAGTAGATCATGAGGTGCCTACAATTGCTAAAACCAGCAATGAAGACAATCAAGATGTTGAAGATCATGATGGTAATGAAAAGTACCAACCTTTAAGTGTGAAGAGATAAGTTTTAAAACAAAAGAAGATTGCAAGAGCAATTGGAGTGCATGAAGGTGAATCTTCATCAAGTGAAAGGAGATATCCTTTAAGAGATCGAAAACAACTTGGTGCATGGTGGAAGAACCACATCTTTCCTCAAGTAAGTGAAGAACATACCAATGTTGCACTCTTTAGTGGTCCACTGAGTTTGTGTGATGCAATGAAGTCCACGGATGCTATGAAGTGGGAGAATGCCATGGAAGAAGAGTACAAATCATTCATGGACAATGAAACATGGGAATTTACTCAACTTCCACCAAATCAATCTTCAATTGGTTGTAAGTGGGTGTTTAGAACCAAAAGGGATGCAATGGACAATATTGTGAGATACAAGGCTAGGTTGGTTTCCAAAAGATATTCACAAGTTGCTAGAATTGATTTCAATGAGACATTTGCTCTGATGGCTAAATTCACCACCATTAGAACTATTGTGGCAATTGGAGCAGCAATGGACTTGGAGATGCATCAAATGGATGTGGAGATGGCTTTCTTGAATAGAAAGTTGGAAGAAGACATCTACATGGATCAACTTCAAGGATTTGTCGAAGATGACAAACAAGACCTGGTTTGTAAGTTGAAGAAATCCTTGTATGGGTTGAAGAAATCTTTAAGGGCATGGTACCAACGTATTGATACATTCTTTATGAATGAAGGATTTGTAAGGAGTGAAGCTGATCATTCATTGCATGTGATGCAATCAAATGAGTTCATATTGATTTTCATCTTCTATGTTGATGATTTGATCATCTCAACCAATGCTATGAAGATGATGGATTGGTTGAAGGCAAAGTTAAAAAAAGAATATGAGATGAGTGATTTGGGAGAGCTTCACTATTGTTTAGGAATGGAGTTTGTAAGAGATCATGCTAAGAAGACCATTACAATGAGTCAAAGTAAGTACATTGAAGAGGTGTTGAATAAATTCAACATGGAGGAGTGTAAGCCTATTGGAACACCTTTGGAGACCAATTTGAAGTTGATGAAGTTCACAGTGTCGGGGTAGAGAGAGTTTGCCTCAAAAAAACGCTGGGCTTCTGGCTATCACAAATTATTCAATTAAGCTTGAAAATAAGAGAAGCCCTAAGTTTATATATAATTTTTTCTTCTTGAGTAATTACACCAAATATACAATCCTCAAGTAATCCACAACTTCCAAAATATGATAAAATCTTCTAAAACCTTGTTTATTCTTATGTAGAGATTTTTCTGAACTTCAACACCTCATATCTCCTAATCCAACTGTCCAAAAAAACTAAAATTTTACATGAGGTACTGATATATTCTTATTAACTTTTACAACAAATTTCAACTGCAAATTCGTTGCAGATCTTGAGATATCTTGAAAATCCTAACAGTCGCTCCAAACCCTTGTCTTTATACATCTGCATGCAATTTTCTTCATATCTCACAAAATATAAGCTCAAATGCCACGAAATTTGTATGTATAGCTTTTTAACACAAAAACTTACATTCTCCAAAAGTTTGAACGAAAAATTCTTCTGAATACTCAAGTTATGGCTCCAACCATTACTACAAACAAAACTGCTTACTTACTACCTTTGATTTGGAAGCGCCGCCTTCAACTCCTTACAACTCCTTCATATGAACTCCAAAAGCAATAATTCTTTCGTAAAAGATGTAGGCCTTAAAATCGCCGATCTCGTCGTACCTTCCGATCTTCAAAAGCTATTGTAAAACTCCTCGTACTTTCAAAAGAGTAATAGTATGTCTTAAATAAACACCTTAACTTCAAATGGCTATAACTTTTTCACCCTAACTCCAAATCCTCTAATTTTTGCACACAAATTGTACCCCAAATCCTAAAATTTACAACCTTTGCTTGTAATTTCTGAATGCCCCTGAAAGAGGAACCCTAATCCCTAATAAGGCCTCGGGTAGCCTCCTTGAAGCCCATTGGGCATGGTATTCGACCAATAGGGATGAAGTTCCCCATTCCTTACCTTCATCCAACCATGCTTTGCTTTTATCCCTCTCAATTAGCCTCCTATTAGTTTAGATTTTCATCTTTAGGCTTCCTCCTTCTCCCAAGGCTTCATACTAAACATTTATGTCTTATATATATATATATATATATATATATATAGATATTAATGTCAAAATCAAAACAAGTAAAGAAACAAAGTAAAGTTTCTTATACCAACTCTTTTTAATTTAATCTACTAGACATTCTAACACACATTTAGATTTATCAATATATAATATGTTTTAAATAATTTTTACATACTGTAAGCATTTACATGGAATTGCAAAAGACAACCAACAATTGCAAGGTCAACAATGGAAGCGGAGTACATGGCAACATGCCATGGTATAATGGAGGCAATATGGCTAACACAACTTTTAGAGGACATTGAAGATGTACAAATGGAAGCAATTCCAATGAAGTGTGATAACCAAGAACGTCTTGCATTTGCAAAGAATCCAAAGCATCATTCAAGGACCAAGCACATTGACATTCAACATCACTTCATAAGAAAAAAGATTGAAATGGGAGTGATTGATATGAAGTATTGTGTAACGGAAGACATACTTTCTGATTTTTTGACAAAGGCATTAGTAAAGGATAGACATCATATGTTGACAAATGCATTATGATTAAAAGTCTTTTGACCAATAGCAAAGTGGATGTATTGAAGTAAAAGTGAAAGTAGAATAAATTACATTGTAGAGAATATTACCTAAAGTAAGTTGTTAATGGTCAAAGGGTTGACTTTTGGTGTATAAAAAGAGCATCCTATGGATATAAGATGAGGTCAAGGACCAAGAGTCAAAGTCAAGAGGATAAAGTATGAACTACGAAATATCCATAAATAATGTAAGAGTAATTAGTATTTGGCATAGAAGACCTTTATGATTAGTAAGATGCCAAAAGATCCAAGGACCATAGGATACCCTCGAAGTATGTTAGATACCAAAGGATCCTAGGACCAAAGATCATATGTATAAAAGTCAATGAGCGAAAGTTGTCTTGAAGGGCAACAACTACAACCTATAAGTATTGGGCATTGGAAATGAGAGACATCTTACTCCATACTCTCTTTATATACAACCTTGCTGATACTATGTGTTGTGACTTCAAAGTTCTATTTCTTCAATAAGATCTATATCCTTGAAAACAATAGGATTTATTAAAGAGATCATACACCTTATGCATAAAGTCACTTTTGTTTCTATATTAAATAAAATATTTTTTGAATATGAAGTATATTATATATTTAAGGTCTATGATTTTTTTAAAACATAATGGATTTTGATGAGCATAAAATATGTAAAAAATATTTTTTATTTTTTCTAAAATATATTTTTTGTTTTTATTCTTTATATCTAATATTATTCTTCCAATAATAAATATTATAGATCAAGTAGCTATAGATATATAATTAAAAAAATTATATTATTTTTTTAATAAATTAAGTTTAAAAACTAAAAACTCTTACTTTTTATGAACTTGGATGAATTGGCTTCTAGAGTTTTTTTAGCTGCAATATTAGACTCTTCATAAAGTTTGTTGTTTTTTTTGTATTCTTCCACATTTTCAATTAAATTGGTATTTTGTTGATATAATTTTAGTATATTAATTTACTTATTGAGTACTTTAACTTGTTATTCCAAATCTTTGATTGAACAATCTTTAACATAGTGATTGGGATTACTACCTACATGGCATATATCGTGCTAGTTTACATAATATTGATTTTTGCTATGACCACCATAAACGCGGTAATGCTCATGAGTATTTTGTGTGAGATTGAAAGTATTGTAATTGTACTTGCTATAATTGAAGGTTCTTTGTGCTATAAATACCTTTTTACTAAAAAAATTATAAAAATTCTTTTTCATTTCTTATTTTAGTATAAAATTCTCAAATTATATAAAAGTTGGTTGTATCTTATGACCTATAATTATCAATTTGAAAGTTTTCTAACTAAATAATAATGCATTGATAATAATATTTAGAAGTTCTTCATTTATAAATACTATATTTTGAAAAGTTAATTAATTCAATAGTTGATTGAATAAGTTAAAGTTTTTAGACATGACAATATTTTTTGCAAATTAAAAATCAAATAATGATTGCAGAGTATCCTCCACTAAATTGATATTATTCATTTTTTTATTTTTTATTTTTTCATGATCCCTAAAAGTAAAGATGTTAGTATGATTGAATCTCTTGAGGTGAAGTTAGATGCTATTATGAACACATTGAATGTTTATCTTGTAGAACAAGTAAAATTGAAGGATTTTTTGTAACATTTTATAGTGATACAAGACTTTGAGCAGGTCAACTTGTAATGCAACTACTTTCTCAAGCTTCTATATTCAAAGAGGTGGTGGCACCTATACCTCAATAAATAAATTCACATATTCAATAATGTAAGGAGCCTTAGATTAGTCTTCTAAAAAAGTTTGATAGTACATATTATCATGTTGTAACACAACTATAGTGTAAAAATGTGAATAAAAATAATATTATGATTTATGCTCTATCATCTTGATTTAATAATAATTCTAAATATTTAAACAAAGCTATTATGAAAGCCTCTTAATTTTTTTTAATAGCTAGTAGATTAAAATTTGGTTAATAAATTTATCTTTTAGGTTATAAAAAACTCTTATAGTGCCTTAAAAAGGCCATAAATTAATAAAAATGAAGTATATTAGATAAATATTTAGTATAGTCAATTTAAAAATAAAATTAAGAATAAGACTATGCTAAAAAACTTCTAAAAAAGATTAGATTAATACCCAATAAATGACCATTGTTGTGATATATGTTGTGTTGTTTAGAAATGCATCAGGCACTTGACTATTGAAGATAAAGTTGTGTTTTTGTAAATATCCAAAAAACCTTAATAGTTCTCATTCCTATAAGAAAAATATAATTCGAATTTTAATTCAAAAGTACTCAAAGCCAATATAAAGTGCTCAAAAACACTCATCTTAGTAATCTCAACTATACATAAATTCCAATTGCCTTATTACTTTCATAATTAGGCAATTTTTGATTTTTCTTTAGCAAGCTATAACTTCCAATCTGATCATCCACTTGATGAAAATTTTTGCATACATATGCCACTATAAGCCTTTTATTTATTAAAAAAAATCAATTCAATCCAACTTATAGATTGTGAGAAAAAGCCCAAAAATTGCACTAATATCATTTGGCTATCAACTTGAAAGTTGATGCAAACATTTGAGTAATAAGTTCTCCTTCTCTAACTATTAACTTCAATTCAAAATTAATATATAGCTTGATATTGAAGTCTTTTAATACCATGCCAAATTTCATCTTAATCCGATTAATAGATCTTTAGATATCATAGAAATCCTACCCAATCCCAAACTGCCAACTTCTAATATCCTCTTGTACCAAAACCTAGATACCTCTCAATTGCACTATTAAATTAATACAAAATTTTACACACATTTAGCACATCTAATCAACCAAGTATTATCAAATTTTCAACCATGTTTATGGCACCAATTGCATGAACTAGCTGAGTTTGCTAGTCCTAATTATATTGTATAAATCCCAAATCACCAATACAAACCCTGACTTTGAACAATAATTTCAAAGTCATTTCAAACCTTCTAAAAACAAGCCTTATAATTTTTGAAATCAACTTCAAACTATCTCACAAAATATAATTTTTGATCTTTAAATGCCTCCTTATTTTGCCCTAAGCAATCGTTTTAGTGGCTAGAAGTCTGATTTTGACCTTGTCCCACAAACAATTGACTCCAAGTAACAATCTAATCTATCTTAGGAGTTTTTTAGCCCAATCCTATATTCAACTTAATTTTAGTACCAACCATGCTAATTACTTACCTATTTTAATCTGATTTTATCAATTTATGGTCTTTTTAAGGTAGTAAAAGAGTTTCTACAACCTAGAAGAAAAAACTACTAACCAACCTTTAATCTACTAGCTATTATGATAAGAAAATAAATAAAGATGCTTTTATAAAAGCCATGTTTAAATATCTTAAATTATCATTGAACCAAGATGATTAAATATTAATTAAAATTTTATTTTTGATTAAATTTTCACCATATAATCATGTTACAACACAACACCATTTGTAGATCAGGGTTGCAATCAAATCTCTAGCTACTAAAACAATTGCTTAAGGCAAAATAGGGAAATTTTGGAGATTAGAGAATTGAATCAAAAGACTGGCTTTAAACTTGTTTCAAAATTAAAAAGCTTGTTTTTATAGGTTTTGTGATGACTTTGCAATCATTGTGCAAAATCAAGGTTTGTATTGGTGACTTTGGATTTATGCAATAAAATTTGGGCTAGTACTATCAGCTAATTTGTGAAATATATATGACATCTATAATCCAAATTTTGTTAATGTGTAGTTGAATGGATGTGTTAATTGTATAATTTTTTTTTTATTATTTTAACAATGCAATTGAGAGATATTTAGTTATTACTGCAAAGAGGTATCAGAAGTTGGTAGTTTAAGGTTGGATAGGATTTTTGTAATATCTAAATATCTATTTATTAAAACAAAGAGAAATTTTGGATGGTTTTAGTAGACTAACATATCAAGCTACATAATAATTTGGAGCTAAAGTTAATAGTCGGAAATGGAAAAATTATTGCTCGAACTTCATTACAACCTTCAAGTTGGTAGCCAAGAGACACCAACACCATTCTTTTGTATTTTCTCATAATTCGTAAGTTAGATTAGATTGAAATTTTTTGAGCATATAAAAATATTTTATTTTACTAATATAATTTTTTTTTACTAATTGGATGATCAAATCAAGAATTATAATTAGTTGAAGCTTACTACCTAGGATTAGGATTTGGAGAGAAAATTGGAAGTTGCAAAAAAGACAAATAATAATACAATTAGGATTTGTATTTACTTGAAGTAATTAAGAAGAGTGTTTTTAAGCACTTTGCATTGGCTTTAAATCCTTTTTCATTAGAATTCAAACTACTTCCTCTTAATGATTGAAACCTATTAAGGTTTCTTAGATAAATGCAATATACAACTTTACTTTCTATAGTAGGGTGCTTAGTGCATTCTCAAACAAGAAGACATGTAACATGACAATGCTCTAAGTTTTGAAGGTTTATTAATCAAATTTGATTGATAACTTTTCTATAATTTGAGTGCTATCCAACAAAAGAGTTAGAAGTTAGTTTGGTTGGAATGTTACTTATCAGATAAGCCTTATCTTGGTTACTCCTTTATTTAAGAATAGATCTTCAATCTTGAATAATTTTGAAGTTTTTTCAGAAGTATTTGTAGAGGCATTTGGAGAATATAATAAGGTCCAATGGATGACAACAAAAAATTATTCTTTACATGAAGGATCATTCTCTGTATTAATTTATACATATAATTTTAGATAATTGATTTATGATATCAATTGCAATGAAGAAGCTCTTATAAGCCAATTCTATTGGAGACTAAGAGATGATATAAAAGACCTATTTAATTTAATAGAATTTTTATAATGACTTATTTTATATTTTAATAAAGAAGTTTTTACATTGTATAAAATAATTAAATTTTTTATAAAAATACTTTAGTATATATATATATATATATATATATATATAAAGCATATGGTTCTATTTCTCTACTAACCTAAAAAAATTAAATTCATAATTAATTTATTATTTATTTTCTTCTTTCTAAATTTTATAATAGAATTTTATAGTTGTATAATTTTTTTTTTATATAATTTAGCTTATATATAGGTCTAATATACAAAAAAATATACTAGCATTTAAACGATATTTTTGAATTACTAAGATATTTTTAAAATATTCTATTCTATAATTGTTTTATGATAAAATTTTATTTAAAAAAATATATATTATCTACTGATTAGACTAAATTATTACTTTTTATATTATAAAATTAGTTATATTTATAGAGTTTATTCATATGAGTTTTATAAAAAATATGTTTTTAAAATTTAGAGTCTCATGTATTGTTTTAAAATAATAAAAAAGAGGACTTGTTACAAATGTGTAAAGATTAATGTAACTCAATTGTAATCTATGTTTATATGACTTAGATAAATAGAAATAAGAAAAAGTATGTAGAAAAATATTAAGTAGATAATATCTTCTATAAAAATCTTTAAACAGGTCTTATAGACATGGATTAAATATTTAAATTCTTGTAGAAATGTCATGTAGCTATTAAAACTTATCCTTTAAGGTTTCTAATTTTAAAAAGTTACATTAGAAGCTTCCTACAACTTGAAGTTTGGGCTATAAGTCTTGTAGTTCTTAAGAAATTTCTACAATGCCTTTATGGTAGTTAATATATTTAAAGGCACAAAGTAAAATATTCTTATTCTTATCAATAACTTCTATATATTTTAATCTTAGTTCAAAAATCTAATTTCTTTTTATTAGGCCTTTCATTTTTTTTTATTTTTTATTATTATTTTTTAAAAAATTTCATATTAATAGAATATATCCAATATATTCATAAACTATAAAAATTACAACTGACCACTTAATTCCTTATATCATAAGGCAAAGGTAGGAGTAATACGAATTTAGAGCAATTACTAAAACAAGCTTGTCTATATTTATGTGTATGTTCATGCCACATTGAGATAATATAGAGTTTTAGTTGATTAGTTTGGCACATCTAGAATTAAGTATGTATTTATCCATCTATGAATTATTCCATCTCTTAAGTAGAGAGGTATCAAGTTGTAGGTGCTTTGTTAGTTTTTTTTGGACAAATTTCCAAAATATTTATTCATATTTAAGATGATCCTAACAAACCATGATTCTAATGTAGAGTGTACTATATATTTTATTTTTAAAGACGAACTTATTGTGCTAAATCTATATTATTTATAAACAAAGATCTTGTAATAAGAACTAGATCTTATAAAAGCATTTGAATCTAAAAAGAAGAGTCATTGTATTTCTTTTTTATCATATATTTATTTCTTATTTTTTTATTTTTATTTTTTTTGTTTCGTTTTTTTAGTATTTAATAAAATTATTATGGCATAATAAGTATCATTTGAAGAATTTTTGTATCTACTCTAAGAATATAAATAACATTAAAAATTTATTTGTTGTATATTAAAATTTTTTAAATGTAAGATTACTTGATTATATATATATATATATATATATATATATAACACAATACTAATAGAGCTTTTAGAATTAATTATTTTAAATAATAAATTTAGAATAAATCCAACAAGTAGTCAAATTATTGAAGATTAGATAATTTTTAAGTTCATATAAAATATCTAATATTATTTAGAATTTCTATTACTGTTAAAATTTTATTATGATTTCTAAAAGTTATTGCTTTAATCAATATTTTTAGTAATATTTTTTTCTACAAACATTAAAAAACAAGAAGATAATAAACAAAATTCCTTGTCAATTTTGTATTAAATAAATTGCTATCACAAATAGAATCATGTCATATTATAAAAATATGTTATTAAATCTCCTCTTTTTTGAAGTAAATCTAAATAAAATGAAATGATTTGAGTAGATTTGAGACTTATTTTTGAAGAAATGTGTTCATATCTTGGAATATCAAGGATAGCTATGAACATTTTTGGTTCAAATTAAATTTCTACAAACATGACATTAAACAAAACTTTGGAGATCATTTTGAAGACTCCTAGTAGTCTTAAATCTAGAAAGCAATCAAAAAATTTGTACAATTCCAAATACTTTACTCTGGAACAAAGACTCCTTATTACTGACATTAAACTTGTTTTCAACCAATAAATAATTTTACAGCAACTACAATCATTTGTATCCATATTCTTTGTCAAAAAATTTCTCTAACTTCAAACTCTTATGATTTTGTGTAATGCTGGTGGATTATTTCACCGAAATCGACCACTTTGTACCTTATACAAAAACCATTACATGAGATAACTAAGTTCGTTAGTTAGGTAATTTTCTTGTTTGTTTATTTGTTGTTTGTGGTGTTGTAGGACAAGAGGCTTATTACGATGATGTCAGCTAGAGTTAAAGCAATCCACTGTCCAGAAAGCGAAGTGAAGAAGATGCTCAACTGCATGATGGAAATCGCCATGGCCTCACAAACATCTCCATTGAAAACGCACATAGCTCATCCCACAGCGCAATACTTCTAAATCTTAATGCGAACATTAGCAAAGCCCACAAGTATGCAACACTTCGCTGAACCAAACCAATCACGAACTCGACAAAAGCTGAACTCTCCTTCCCCAATTTCCTCAGACTCACACTTCCAGTGATATATAGTCATACTGACCAAAACATGAAATTTGGAGTCCCCAAAAAGCTCTCCTGCAGTGGCTTTCAGTCCCCATTACATACTTGACAATTCGCTGTCGATGTCGTTGTCGGCATCCACTGTGGCTGTTTAGTTGAAGAAAGACATACCGATGGCCAACAAGCGCTTTCCTATCACCGGGTGTAACGTATATAGTCTAATCCGGAAAGGAAAAAGGCTCGTGCAATAAGCACCATACTTCGCTCATCAACCGTTACCCCCTCAAATCCCCCTCACCGTTGGTCCCGCCACTGAACCTGAGATTCACAAGCGAAAATGGAAACTAGTTTCTGGAACAAAGCTTCTATATCTCAACAGTATCCTTTTTACTTTTACAAATACTCAAGGCAACTGATACAAGCGAGTAAATTTATCTCATGTCCCACTATGTTTTCGGGACGTGAAGCTCACCTCAATACGTCTACATCGAAGCATTCTCGCCTAGACTTTCTATATGTTCAGAGAAGAACGTCCCAGATAGAATAATATGCCAAGGAAACGTCTCAAGGGAGAGTAACATGTCCCTGACAGGCATCTCTACGACACTCATCCCCCGTCGAAACATCCCCAATCAAGAAAGCCCCATGGAAATTATTCCTAACTTTTTCGTTTAACAAATTGTCCATGTATCATTTTAATGCTTTATTGTTATTCTAGTGTCGCCAATTTGGCTAACGGTTCAATTTAGGATCACTAAAATTAGCAACTCTTGGCAAAATGAGAATACTGACGCCAAATAACTTCTTACGTCCTTCGCTCATCAACCAACCTACAGATTATTATATTAAATATAACTAAGAATTGGGTACCCTGTGTTCGATTACATGTCAGTGACAATACACAAGTAAATGAAACAAAATCTCTTAAACGTTGTCTGTCTACTGTGGCCCACTCATGCTGACAAGACCATACGTGCAGATGGGGGAGTTTGTCAAGCCATCCAGTAGGTCCAGTATGCTTGGAATGCAGCACAATAACATCAAGACGAAGCAATTGGACGAGCGTGTTTCTGAAGACCCTGAGCAAGAGCTTTCAAATTCACGCCATCGTTTACCAGTATACTTGTTACGCCCAATTGAGAGACCTGTAATTAAATGATGATTCGGAGTCAGGTCTTGTTTCCTTTCAAAAGGATGGAGGTTAGTAATGTACAGAGCAGTTCGCGAAATCCACAACAAAAGCACCTGCGAATGCAAAATAATCTCGCTCGAAAAGTATTGTCGCTGCAACGTGCACCCCTCAAACAACATACAAGGGAATAAAAGTTTATTTCGTCCTTGCTTTAATCAACAGAGGGTAAAAAGATGGAGAACGCACCGAAAGAATGTTGCGATCCTCGTCATCAAAAAATAACATATCTTTGTAAGGAACTTCTGTACTCTGGAGAATTTTTTGGAAGTGCTCCACCTTGTGAGTCCAACTTGGATAAATTTGCTGAAAAAAGACCCGGTGAAGAATTGAGCATTAGCCGCCAATCCAGACATCACTTAGTGGATAGATGAAAATATACTATTATTACTCATGCTTACTGCGGACACGCTGAGGGTCCATCACAAAATCATCATTTCAGAAGCCAAGGCGAATCACACCAACACATGACAGCACCCAGACATGTGAAAGAGCACCTAAACAAGTGCCTCGCTCTCACCATATTTACAAAGTAATCCGTGATGTTTAATTTTTTGAGGAAGGTTCGGGCTATGTCCGGAGTTGGAGTCCTAGATGCAACAGCCATTGTGACACCCTTCCGTCTAAGGGCATTGAGCACCCCTGTCGCTTCAGGATAAAGAGATGGATTCTCCTTAGACGAGCGACACTCGCTGCAGCACAGAGCAAACAACCACATAATGTAACATGTCCCATCTGCACCATGAAACAAATATACACACCCCCATGACACACTAACGATGAGATTGCAGACAGCTACAGTGCAACACTTCAAAACCTAAGCTGGTACAACAGCATCAGTGTGTATCAACATGGAGCATGAGATAGGTCTAGGATACCGCTGGGATAAGAATGCAAAAGAATCTAAAACTACTATATGATTTCGACAAGAATCCAAGACGATTCGTCGAGGAGTGAGAAGGGTGTGACTGAAGCACAACCCTAAATTCACACCCAGACTTTTGGTACGTCGTCTTCTCAACCAATGTTTACTAGCTTAATTATTTACTCACTGAAAGAATGAGACAGATAGCGAGAGCGAGAGAGAGAGAGAGAGATGAGTCAATTTTGAAAACGAAGCCTCACAGAGACCAATCATCGCAGCCACGATCACCAGATTCAGAGACATTTCTCAGTATCTCTCTAAAAATGGCACATCAAGCTCGACTGCGACGAATTACTATCTCCAAGCTCTGCTAATTGACGAACAATTGGCAAGGCAACAAAATTCTGGAAATTCAACACGAGAAAGAAAGCACACATCTTATTATGAAATAACAACGCAGAATCTGTCAAATTCTCAAATTCTAGAACGTAGCGGTAGAGTCTGACGTACCACCAAAAGGGCCAAAGAGAGTAGTCCAAATCGAAGACAACCAGGCGGGGAAGGTTGTTGGCTTCGTTGAGAAGACGCAAGGCTTCTTCCGCCACCTCGTCGTCGTTCTTCGTGCGTTTCCCCGTACCTATCGCCCTCGGAGCCATCCTTCCCCTCCCAATTCGCTTCACTCTATCGCGCGCCCGTGCAGTAACAACAAAGCTGTTCCGTGAGTTGGGTCTGAGAAGAAAATTTCTATCAGCGCAGAAATTGAGGTTTGGAACGTGAGGAGTGACGCACAAGCGCATCTTGGTGGGTTGCATTCCCGGCTCCGACAACGAATCCCTCCATGCTCCTCGCTACCTCACACTTGTCTCCTCCGCCACTCTGCCGCGCCTTGCAAACCGACGGGCTCCGTTTCCACCTCGCTTCTCCGAAACCTGCCCTAATATCCGCTAAACCGGGTATTACAGGTTCTCAGTCGTCACAGCCGACCCAGTTTTCCTAGATTGAGGGGCACAATACCTGGACATCAATTGCCCCATTCTTGTACTCTGCGGTAGCAGTATCTTGTTGCATTGACAATGTTGTACTCATCAAAAAGTATCCCAAACAATGTTCTTGTGTTGGAATTAAGTACAAATGTTGATTCCAATGCAAAAATCTAGTAATCAAGATTACTTTATCGATACCCTAAAAGCAATTGTATTTGCACACTATATCAAGGGGAATGTTAATTGAGTCTTGCTTTTACTAAATCAACCTATCTATCAAAACCATCGTTACACACCTCCCCCCTTCTCCATGTCTTTATTCCCATTTTATGGAATTTTTTGCAAATTTATATAAATTTTTTATAACTATATTTTAAATATTTTTAAAGATGCAAGATTTGTTTGTTCATTTGATAAATTACTCAAGCTTGTGCAACCTCCCATATAAAGTTCTTTCAAATAAGAAAGGTTTGTCAATTCATTTAACAATATTATTAAGTTTTTTTCAAAATATTTAAAATTTTAATATTTAAAAAAATTAATTTATTAAATATTTTCCAAAAGTATTCTTTAAAAGTTTTAAGATATAAAACCTTTAATTCATCATCCAATTAAAAATATCAAATAAAAATAAAATAAGTCATTTAATTTTTAAGCATGTTTTAATAAAGATACCAATATTTCCGAATCTTTTCTTCTTTTTACCCTTTGTAAATCTTGTTTCCAACATCTCAACTTCTTATCTCCTCCTCAAAATTAGTCCATGACTTTTAAATATAAATATTATCTATTATGAGATTTTACAATCCAATCAAAATCTCTAATAAAATCTTTACAAAATTTAATATTATTTTTACAAGAATAAATAAAAAATAATATTATGTTATGAAAATTAATATGCTTCTTTTATTGGAATATATAATATCAATAGACATAATATTATTAATTTGATTATTTTTATTTACATCATGTAGGACCAACATGAATTTTTTGTTTATCAATGATGTTTTTAATACCTCTTATATTCCTTCTAAATTCTTGTATTTGATTAAATATTGAATTATTTTAATACTTTGGAATTTTAAAAATAACCATTATACTTACTTAGAACACTTTCAATAAAAACATGATACATCACACTTGTGCTTTGTTTCATCTCAAATGGAATTTTATTTATTTACTTATTTATTTTTGTGATCTTGCCTATTCTATACATTCTAACAAAACAAAATGCCTTCATTTCTTTCTTGCACAATTCTTTTGTGGTCAATAAATATTGTTCTATACTCGATATCTTATCTTTATGATTATCTAAATGTATTAACAATCAAGTGATCAAATTAATAAATTAATAAATTAATAAATTAATAAATTAATAAATTAATAAATTAATAAATTAATAAATTAATAAATTAATAAATTAATAAATTAATAAATTAAAAACATTTAAATACATATTTATTTTTTGAAATTAAATTTTTATCTAAATTAGATGTAAAAATCTGAAAGTGCCAAATATTTTAAAAAGAGAGATTTATATAAGAACCATTCTTGTTTCTTTACATAACACTTGTGAAGAAGGTCCTATTGAAGTTTCTTAAAGTTTCTTAAAGAAATTTTTAAAATAAGCTTTATTGGTCTAATGGCATATTCATATAATTCTAAAGGCTTAATTCATATTTTAAAAACTTCTTCAAATTTATTTACTAAGCTTTTTTGACCTACTTCTATTTACTTATATTTTCTTAAGAAATATAAGTTTCCATATCATTTGAACCTTAAAATGTTATTTATTCAAGTTTGTTAGTAGACCATCTTAATTTAAATTTTAAAAATAAACTTTATGATTTTAAGAAAAATTTCTTCTATTAGAAAGGATATTTACATAATCTAGAAGGTAAAATAAAATTATATGTATTTCAAGCATAACATAACTTTCCTACAATATGATATATTAAATATATAAAAACTTTAGAGCTTGGTTCAAGAAATTTGTAGTGACATTAAACGTGAAAAGTTGTTGCAATATTTGTTGAATCTTGAGACACTTATTCTTAAGCAAAGATTCTACATTATTAATCATATATATATATATATATATATATATATATTCACTTCTACTTATTTTAAATCAATCTTAATCATTATTTTAAAAGACTTTATTAAATATCTTTATATCAAAAAAATTTACAAATTTATTTTTTAATGATGTATCATCTAATTAAAATAGCACATTTTGTACCTTGTATAGAAATTATTACTAGAGAAGAAATATCTAAATTTTTCTTTGATAGTTTAATTTTTTTTATTAATATTATATCCAAAAAAAGACTATAATTTACTTTAAGATTTTAGAGCATACTTCTTAATATGTTAAAGGTTTACATTAAATTCTTTTTAGTTATTTATTATTAAAATAATAGACAAATATAATATATAAATCAAGTATTAGAAAAAAATTGTAATATGGTACCAACTATTATCAAGACAGTTAGACAACTCTTTTGCTATTAGTAAAGTTTTCAAATAATAATATGTTACATTAATATACACAAAAAATATCATTTTATTTTTTTAATTATGATTACTATCTACAATTTTATATTTTTAACTTTAAAAGTTTTTAGATGTAATAAGAAAAGATTTAAAAAGTAGTATAAAAGAACTTTATATAATAATTAAGATATAATTTTTAAAAACCTATGGATAATAAAATATAATAATATATATCTATAAAAAGATAAAAATAAAAAATAAAATTATATTATATTTAAATTTAGTCATGAGATGTGATTAATTTATTATAATATGAAGAATAATTGACTTTATAACAAGTTAGATTTTAAAGATTTACTCAAACCATTATTCAAAAATATATTTATTTAATTTCATATTGATTAAATTTATCTAAGTTTAAAAAAATTCATCTTCTATTTTATATGTCACTTATTTTGCCTTATTTTATAGTTAATATGCTAATAAAAAAACAAGTACTATTACTTCTTAATAAAACAAATAACAACCAAAAGTATAAATTTAATAAAGTCTTGGATTTAAGGTAGCACCAAAATAAGTTAGAATATCTTGTATATTAGCATGGATATGATATAAGCAAACACATATGTAAGCCATTTAAGAATATTATAAATCTATTAAAACCAATAATCAACCATTCACAAAAAAATGACAATAATCAACCATTGGCATATAATGAAGAAGAGTAAGTTTGAAGAAAAATAGTCTTAACTTTTTGCAAGTTAGAGAATCAACAACTAGTACTCTTATTATAAGAGTTGTAATTTTAATAATTATAAATAAAATACTTAATTTATCTTAACTTATATAATGTTAAAATTAAAATAAAGAATTTTAATAGAAACATATGCTTTTTAAAATAAATGGTGAAATATAATGTATATCATACTATGATCTTGGAAGAGATTTTTGATGCTAAGTAATACTAATAAAGGTAGATGTTATATTTGGTCACATTCAAAATGTGGTTTTTGAATGTAATTATGAAGACCTCAAAAATTATTAAATAATTAGACGGTCATTTTGCCTTGCTATAAGATATTATTCATGTATTAAGAACTTAGTCACTATTTTTTTGTAGAATAATGATTAGAATTTTTTGTTGACAACATTTGACAAATCTTTGACTTCATCAATTTAGAAAACAAATTAATTATATGTTTAAAACTTATCTATAAAAGGAAGAAAAATGTAATTTTTTTTATATTAAATAAATGAATAGGACAATGCCATTCTTATATTTTAATCTTGATACAAGACTATTTAGCTTCTTTTTATTAAACAATAGTCATTTTAATATTTTTTTTATCTTATATTTATCTTATTTTTACAATCTATTTTTTTCTTTTTCTTTTTCAATGATATAAAAGTATATTAGCTTTTTAAAGAATTCTAAATTCAAGACCTTGATAATTATTTTAAGTTGTCTACTTAAAATATACTTCTTTATAATTTCTATCTATTTTTCATTGATTAAAGCTAGCTAATCTTATTGGTGCTACAATTCATATTAAATCAGATAGTTTTTAAGATTTGTGTATAATTTTATGTAGATTTCTTGTAGTAATCTCTTATATTTGTATTCTTTTGTATTATTTTAATGAATCTAGATTTTATTTTAAAATTTAATTATACCAAAGTTAGAAGAACCAAAGTTTTTTTATAATTACTATGTTAAAGCTTTAAATTTTTTTCTTCTAAATATTTTATATTAAGTTTATAGCATGTATTGTGATAAGATAGAAGAGTTTATTGAATAAAAAATATTACTAGTAAATGATTTAAAAGAAATAAGTATTTTTGATTGTAATATTTCAAAAATCTTGTTCAAATAATTATTTCTTGGTTAAACAAGAATAATATAAACTTCTAAAAGTCTTATATTATTATTTTAATATTCTACAAATCACAAATAATAGTATTTTAAAAAAATATTTATATTTTTTAAAATATTAAATATATTTATAATAAATTTTTTATATATTTAATAATTCTTTATTTAAATAAGATAATTTGTAGTTTAAACATTTCATCATGTTCAAATAATTTCTACTATCTAAAAGAATCTATTTTATCAATTAAAAAAATTATATGCCTCATTAGAAATATGAAATTTTAAAATATCTACTTTATATATTAAAAAAAATCAAAATAAATCATATTGTCTCATTAAATAATAGATTTTTTGAAAAATAAATAAATAAATAAATAATAGATGAATTGATAAGAATATATATTCTATCCTTACCAATCTTGTCTTTTAGGTGGATATAGATTGGTCTACTAAAGACATAAATTTCAAAGAAAGAAAATCTTAATATACTCTTATGTCATTCAAAAAGATTAAAAAATTACTTAAAGATGATGATATATTGAATTAGAATGGTAATTGCTAAAGACAAGAAGATTAGAAAGTCTTGAAGCAAGACTAAAGATTGAAAAAACATTGATAAGAGTAAAAAGGCTTTATTCTTACCTCTATATATACTATTCAATTAAAGGCTATATAGCAACATCCTATAAGACCTTCAATATGTGTTCAATTTGTGAGATACATGTCATAACTTGTAAGGTAAGTTTATTATATACATGCCACATTGTTAGCTTTTACCACAAGTTATTCACATGTGCAACACATATCTAACTTGTTGTCCAAGTTTTGAACCTATCAATCAACTATAAATATGTATAAAGTTAAATATGTGTTTATAAAGATTTTGAAAAGCTTTACTATAAGATAATATCAAATCTACCTATATTTATTTTCTACCTAGTACTACTTATTTAAATAAATATGTATATCTATGGTATTTATCTCCCTTCTCCTTCCCCTTCTTTTAGAGATAAGTTCTACAAAGAGTGATTATCATATATTAAGGAAGTCCAAAATGCGGCAACTTGTGTTTGTTACATATTCTGATCTATGTTCCTTTTGAAGATAGTTGATAGTCTTTTTTGGCCATTGATGATATCCCATTCTAGGGCAAAAAAATCACCTTGTTATTTGACCACTGTTGAGGCCTTTGTAACTTCTTAAAAAAAAAGAAAATTATAAAATTATAAATAGTTGTTCCTACCTCAATTAAAATCATCAAACATTGAGAATCTCTTTCAAGGTTGTGATACCAAATGCATTATATCTCATCATCTATTTAAGTATGAACATATTGATCTTAAAGATCTTTCTTTCAATTACATTATCTAGAAGGCAGTGACAATTTGTCAAGGATAAGAACTCAATGAAAAGAAATAAAAAAGTGAGACTTTGTCAAAGAAGTATAAAAAAATAGAAATAAAGGAGTATGTATATTAAAAAAATTGAAGTGGTTATTGCCAAAAGATAAGAAAACTTGAAACTTCTTGAAACTAGATTAGAAGCAAGAAGTGAATTGACAAGAATGAAAAAAACTTTATTCTTGCTTCTATATATATTATCTACTTAGGAATTATGTAATAACATTCTATAAGACCTCTAAAATATGTTGACTTTACACAATATATATCTTAACTAATAAAGCAAGTTTTTTATATGTACCTCACATAGTTAGTTTGTTTTGTAAGCTACCAACATGTATGATATATGATTAATTTATTGACCAAATTTTTAACTTATGAATTAACTACAAATACATGTAAAGTCAAAGCAATTTTTATGAAGCTTGTAAGAAGCTCGCATAGAAGATATTATATTTATCTATTTCTATCTATTTATATCACTTAAGTGATAATTATAATAAATATATGTATTTATGGTATTATCTTCTTTTTTATAGCTATCATACATTTGATATTATTTTTCTTTTAAAAAATAATGGCTTTTGAGTTGAATTTACTAGTTATTTATATTCTATTTCTTTAATGCCATAATTACATAGAAATTATAAATAAGAATAAAAGATAAAATATAATATTTCTTAAATTATGTTTCTTTAATAGCAAATATTTATTATCATTTAACTTGATTTTGATAGATGTTGTTGATGAAAAGCATCAATTTTATTTTGTTGCATTTGCAATATTTTTAATTGGCTTTTATATGTATTTTTTAATATCATATTTGTACCAATGAACAAGATATTTTAACTTATTTTTATAATTCCTTAATTCTAAGACTTCTTCTACCTCAAATTCTTGATTATTACCTCTTTTTATAAAAAGCAAAAGAATTTTTCTTCTTCTTAAGATATTCAATATCTTATATGGCTCAAAAAGAGTCACATAAAATATGAGATGGATTTTTATAGACTTTAATAGATATAATCGATAGACAACTAGATTGACTTATTCATAAATAGAAAATAGTCCAAATCTATAGTTATCCAATTTGTGAAAAGAGCAAATAATTTTAATATTATAATAAAATAACCATACTTTATCACCACTATAGAAATAAAGTTGTTCCTTGTAATAGGCATCTTGGTTGCTTTTTTGTTGTTCTTGAACTTCTTTTAGTTATACCTTCATTGTTATATGTAGCTTAGATAAATAATTTGTCAAATCTTTTATCAACTTTTGAAAAGTCAAAAGCATCAAGTTATAGATGATAACCATAATTAATAAAGAAAGATATTTATTGCATAGAAAAATGTATCATATTATTATTAATAAAATTTGCTAATGATAAAAGAATCATCCAATTAATTAATTATTATTTGATAGTATACATCAAATATTGCTTCAAAATTAGATTTATAGACTTTGTTTATTAATTACCTTAAGGATAGAAAATCAAAGATAGTTTTATATCTACCTTTGGAATTTTAAAAAATATTCTCTAAAATCTTAATACAAATTGAGTTCTCCTATCCAATAATAATATTCTTAGTCAATCCATAATAGAAATCGATATTATCAAAGAAAATCTTATCTATTTCTTTACTTTTAATAAATTTAATACATGGTACAAGTTGTGCCATTTTGGTGAAACAATCTACTATCATGAACATAAAATCATAAGAACTTGAAATTAGAAGATCCATGCTAAAATCCATAGAAATAGAAGACCATCTATTATATCATCTTGATGGATATAATAATCATAGTGTCTCATTTAATAAGTCAGCAAATGATGGCTCTTGTATTGAATCTACTAGTTATTGTTATTCCATTTTTTTAATGCCATAATTATATAAAAACTACAAATAAGAATAGAAAGTAGAATATAATCTTTCTTAAATTGAGTTTCTTTTATAACAAAGATTTATTATCTTTTATCTTAATTTTGATAGATGTTGTTGATGAAAAGCATCAACTTTATTTGTTGCATTTATAATATTTTTAGCTAGCTTCTATGTGTTGTCTCTAGAATCATATTTGTACCAATAAACAAGATATTCTAATCTATTTAGGTAATGCCTTGAGTCTAAGATTTCTTCTATCTTGAATTCTTGATTATTACATATTTCTATAAAAAAGTAATGGTATTTGTTTTCTTTTTAAAATATTTACTATCTTACATGGCTCTAAAAATAATATATGAAATTTAAGATAGATTTTTATAGAATCCAATAGATGTAATTGATAAGTGACTAGATTGACTTATTCACAAATAAAAAATGGTCCAAGTTTATGATAATCCACCTTTTACAAAGACAAATAGTTTCAATATTTTGATGAAGTAACTACATCTTATCACTAATATAGAAATCAGGTGTCAAGGACAAAGACTCGATGAGGAAAAATATACACCAAACGGCTATCTCGATATAATAAGTCAAAATATAAACAAGTAGGTATATTAAAAGGAAACTGGAATGGCTATTGCCACAAGACAAGAAACTAAAGACTCTTGAACCTGGACTAGAAGCAAGAAAGGAGTTGACAAGAGTGAAGAAGCCTTCACTCTTGTCTCTATATATACTATCTAACTAGGGGCTACGTGGCGACGTTCTATAGGACCTCCAATATGTGTTGACTTTGTAGGACACATGCCTTGACTTACAAGGCAAGTTTTTCTACGTGTGGGCCACATAGTTAGCTTGATCTTCAAGCTAACAACATGTGTGGCACATGGCCAACTTGTTGACCACGTTTCTAATCCAAAAAGTCAATTAAAGACACCTATGAAGTCAAAGCAGCGTCTAGGAAGTTTCTAGGAAGCTTCTATATTAAATATTATACAATTAACTTATTTTTATCTACTTTTACTTATTTCTACCTATTTCTATATGTAATTATTAGCTTACATGATTATGGCCGTGACATTACCCTCCCTTCTAGAGACGAGTTCCACGAGGAGCGGTCATCATATGTTGAGGAAATCTATGATGCGACGAATTATATTCGCCACATACTCTGATCTCTGTTCTCTTCGAAGATGATTGATAGGGCCTCTCAACCATCGGTAGTGTCCCATACCAGAGCGGGAAGACCACCCAGTTATTTGATCATTATTGAGGCCTTCATAACTTCCTTCGAATAGAATATTCGGAACACCATCAGGAGTTGTTCCTACCTCTAGCAAAATCACCAAACATCGAGAGTCCCTTCCCAAATCGTGATACCAAACGCGTTGTATCTCACCATCTGTTCGAGGAAGAACATGTCGTTCTTGAAGATCTTCATCTCGATTGCGTCGTCTTGAAGGTTGTGACAATCGTAATGTCTCGTCCGACAGGTCAGCAAACGAAGGTTCTTGAGTTGAATCCGCTGGTTGTTGGCTCTCCATCTAATTAGCGTCACAAATGTAAAGAAGTTACAAACAAGGATAGGAAATTTGAATGTTATCTTGCCTCAATCTTGTCTCTTTTATAAGAGAGATTTTCATCTTGGTTTTGATGGATGTCATTGATGAAAAACTTTGACTTTAGCTGATGCATTTGCTAGATTCCTGGATGGCTCCCATGTGCGTTCACTAATATCATATCCGCGCCAATGAACAAGATATTCCAGCTTATTTTGGCGCCGCCTTGAGTCTAATATCTCTTCCACCTCAAATTCTTCATTATTATCTACTTCTATAGGAGGCGGTGGCATTTGTCTTCTTCCTTGTATATCCACTGTCTTATATGGTTCAAGAAGAGATACGTGGAATACAGGATGGATCTTCATTGACTCCGGTAGATGTAACCGATATGCAACTGGGTTGATCTGTTCAGAAACAGAAAAGGGGCCAAGCCTACGATAGTCCAACTTGTCACAAGGTCGAGTAGTCTTGATATTGCGACGAAGTAGCCATACCTTATCACCCACGTTGATTTGTGGTTGCTCCTTACGATATAGATGTGCGTTTATCTTTTGTCGTTCTTGAGCTTCCTTCAATTGTGTCTTCATTATTGCATGTAACTCTGACAACCGATTTGCCATATCTTCTGCTGCAGGATTATCAACTTTTGAAAAATCAAAAGTATCAAGTCGTGGATGATAGCCATAATTGGCAAAGAAAGGTGTTTGTTGCGTGGAAGAATGTACCGTATTATTATAAGCAAACTCTGCCAATGGCAGAAGGGTTGTCCAATCATCTTGTTGGTAGTTGATAGTACACCTTAAATATTGCTCCAAGACTTGGTTTATGCGCTCTGTTTGTCCATCAGTTTGAGGATGGAAAGCCGAAGATAGCTTTATATCCACTTTTAAAATCTTGAAAAGGGTCCTCCAAAATCTTGACACAAATTGAGTTCCCCTATCCGATATGATATCTTTAGGTAATCCATGATAGCGATAGATATTATCAATGAAAAGCTTAGCTGTTTCTTCACCTGTGATAGATTTTGTACATGGCACAAAATGTGCCATCTTGGTGAAACGATCTACTATCACAAATATAGAATCATAAGATCTTGAGCTTGGAAGATCTGTGATGAAATCCATAGAAACAGAAGACCATGGTTGTTCTGGTATAGGTAATGGCTGAAGAAGTCCGTAAGGTCGATGACGAGGAATTTTTGATCTTGAACAAATATCACATGATTGTACAAAGTCTTTGACTGACTTCCACATTTGTGGCCACTAAAAATCTCTTGATATGAGTTCCAAAGTCTTATTATATCCAAAGTGCCCTGCTGCTGGAAAGTCATGACGTGCTTGAAGAACACGTAAACGTGCTTCTCCTTCTGGAACATATAGGCGTCCTTCAAAATATAATAGATTATTCTTGAACTCAAACTTAGAAGGATCATGAGACTTGGAAGAATTATTCTCGATATCATAAACAAGAGGGTCTGAGGACATACTGGACTAGATTTTCTTGAGAAAAGTTGAATCAACAGTCAATGTTGATTTCATTGATCGGAGATGAAATTGCTCCGGTTTCAAGAGGACCGTTCTTTGTTGCTCAAAAGCTGCATCTCCTTCTTTTGGTGCAAAATAAGAACGTCTAGATAGGGCATCGGATAAACCCTGTTATTTTCCTGGTCGATAAGTGATAATGAACTCAAATCTTGACAAAGACCTACTCCAACGAGCTTGACGACGATTCAACACGCGTGCTGACATGAAATACTCGAGGTTCTTGTGATCTGTATACACAGTGACTGGACTAGAAGCGCCATCTAGATAATGACGCCATTCTTGAAAGGAATCCATGATCGCAAGAAGTTCTTTATCGTGGATCTCATAATTGATCTCGGCTGCTCAGAATTTTCTAGAATGAAAAGCTATCGGATGGAGTTTGTCATCTGTTCCCATTTGTGATAAAACTGCACCCAAGGCAAAATCTGATGCATCGGTTTCCATAAAAAATGCCTTAGAAAAGTCAACACGATATAAGACTGGTGCAGAGACAAACGATGTCTTCAAGGCTTCAAATGCTGCTTCCGCTTCTTGATTCCATTGAAATTTATCTTTACTAGTCAAGTGTGTAAGTGGAGCTGCAACTCGTGAGAAATCTTTGATGAAGATCCGATAGTAATTGACAAATCCCAAGAAACATTGAACATCTCTTACTGTCCTTGGAATCTTCCAATCCACGATTGTTTGGACTTTCTTAGAATCCATCATGAGCTAATCATTTGAAATGATGTATCCTAAAAAGTCAACTTGAGTAGTGTGAAATACACACTTTTCCATCTTGGGGTACAATCCTGCATCTCTAAGTTTTTGTAATACTTGACGAACATGTATTTCATGTTCTTCGACGTTCTTGGAATAGATCAGGATATCGTCTAGATAGCAGACGACAAAATTGTCTAAGAATTCACGAAATACATCATTCATGAGATGTTGAAAAGCAGCTGGTGCATTCGTGAGTCCAAAGGGCATGACATTATATTCGAAATGTCCATACCTGGTTCGAAACGCAGTCTTCCATTCATCTCCTTCTTTGATCCGTACTAGATTATATGCTCCTCTTAGATCTATTTTTGTATAGATCTTAGCTTGATTCAACTGGTCAAGGAGTCCTGATATCAAAGGTAATGGATACCTGTTCTTGATTGTGATCTTGTTGAGTCCTCGATAATCAACACACATTCGTAAAGATCCATCTTTTTTCTTTACGAATAGAATTGGAGCTCCTGCTGGAGATTTTGAATGGCGTATGAAATTCTTCGCTAAATTCTCGTCAATATATGTCTTGAGTTCAGCCATCTCATCTTGCGATAAACTGTAAATTGGTCCAAATGGTGGCTGAGTTCCTTCCTTGAGGTCGATTGAACAATCATATGGACGATGCTCAGGAAGAATATCTGCATTCTTTTTCTCAAAAACGCCTTGATACTCCTGATATTGACTTGGAATGCCACTTGAAGTCTTTACGTTTTCAGAAATAGGTGCAGCATAAATAGCAAAAGTTGATCCTTCTTTTGCTACGTGTATAAATGCTTTTGCACCTATCAGTACGGGTTTTACTGTACTAGACGTATAATTTTTTACTTGGTTCGTAGAACTATTAATAACGCTTTTGGAAAAGTCAAGTTTACACGAATTCCAATCTATTCGAGGGTTATATTTTTCTAGCCAGGATAAACCTAAAATAACTGGATTGGACGGGGATTTAATTATGTTAAAAGCTATGTAGCTATCATGACCGTCTATTGTTACTTTTATAGGATGAGTTTCATGAGTGACATCTCCAGAAGACAAGGAACGACCATCTATGACTTCTACATGTACTGGTTTAGGTTTCTGTACAAAGGGTATTTTACGACTTTTAACAAATTGTTCATCTAAAAAACATGCTGAGGCTCCCGAATCTAATAAAGCAGAGGCTTTGTAATTCTTAGGTCCTAAATATAAGTCTATTATAAAACAAGGAGAGAGTTCTGAGGAGAGGATAGGACCTTCATTAGGAATTGTACAAGGTTCCAGCTGCACGGTCCCTATTGTAGCTGGACGAATCCGTTTTCCGACATGTTGTCTTCTTTGACCATCGTACCCCTCATTTTATAGTTGCGTCGTTTCTTTGGACAATGTTGAGCAGTGTGCTTAGGTTCTCCGCAATATAAACATAATCCTTCTTGACGACGACGAATCTTTTCTTGCTCAGTTAGAGGTTTAAAACGTACCGCGTCAATTTGCATGTCTTCTACTTCCGAATGTACGTTTGGCAAAGATGTTGATGTTGCCATTGAATAATAACGTTGAGGTTCTCGTGAATGATTCTCAGATCGAAATTCAAAAAGTCGATTATCACATTTTATCGCAAAATCGATTGCTTGAATCAAAGTTTGAGGATCAGGTAAGTTGAGCATCAATTTTTTTACTTCGTATTGCAATCCATAAAGAAATTGACTGATGAGTGCAGCATCATCCCACTTGATGTCAATTGCAAGTTGTCAAAATTGTGAAGCATATACTGTTACTGAGCGATTTCCTTGTCGCAGAATTCGGATCTTATTTGTTGCAACACGAGTTGCATCGTGTTCACCATACATAGATCGAAACTCCGCCAAAAAGCTTCCAAATTGTCCAATATTGGATTTTGTTGTTCAAGAAAAGACGAAAACCACGATAATTCAGAACCAGAAAGTAGAGTGCCAATAAACCTGACTTGTGATCCTGGAGTTGGATAGCTTTGCGGTTGAAGTTCAATTGCCAATTGTACTTGATTGATGAACCCTCGAAACTTTGATCTCGTACCATCAAATTTCTCAGGTAAGGCAATTCTTGGTTCTCTAGTGCTTACAGGGTGTTGTACAATTGGAGAAGGAACGTGATTTGTTGTAGATGTTGAAGCAGCTCCGATCATCTCTATATCTCCACTTTCTGCTATTCTTGTTCTTTCCTGTGTTGGTGAATTGAGTTGATGCATCGCAAGCATTAACTCCCTCATTTGCTCTTGCATTTGTGCCATTGCACTCTTCATTTCAACAAGCTCTACCATAATGACACTAAGAAGAAAAATTTGTTTGATATTGCTCAAGACAAAAGAAAAGAAAGACTTGATAACAAAGAAGATACTAAGAACAATATCAGTTTAGAAGTGGGTAATCCGCAAACTTCTAATACGCTTATGTCTTGTCAAGAGAAAGGGGTAATCCACTCTTACTCAAGAAAAAACAAAGCTCTGATATTGTAAGTGTACTCTTGTCAATTTGTCAAGGACAAAGACTCGATGAGGAAAAATATACACCAAACGGCTATCTCGATATAATAAGTCAAAATATAAACAAGTAGGTATATTAAAAGGAAACTGGAATGGCTATTGCCACAAGACAAGAAACTAAAGACTCTTGAACCTGGACTAGAAGCAAGAAAGGAGTTGACAAGAGTGAAGAAGCCTTCACTCTTGTCTCTATATATACTATCTAACTAGGGGCTACGTGGAGACGTTCTATAGGACCTCCAATATGTGTTGACTTTGTAGGACACATGCCTTGACTTACAAGGCAAGTTTTTCTACGTGTGGGCCACATAGTTAGCTTGATCTTCAAGCTAACAACATGTGTGGCACATGGCCAACTTGTTGACCACGTTTCTAATCCAAAAAGTCAATTAAAGACACCTATGAAGTCAAAGCAGCGTCTAGGAAGTTTCTAGGAAGCTTCTATATTAAATATTATACAATTAACTTACTTTTATCTACTTTTACTTATTTCTACCTATTTCTATATGTAATTATTAGCTTACATGATTATGGCCGTGACATTAGGCTATTTTTTGCGATAAGCATCCATGTCGTTCTTTTCTAATTTCTTAAGAATTTTTTAGTCATGTCTTTATTGTTGTATATAATTTAGATAAATGATTTGAAAAATATTTTGCCATAGGATTATAAACTTTTAAAAATTTAAAAGTATCAAGTTATCGATGATAACCATAATTAATAATATATATATATATATATATATATATATATATTATATAGAAGAATGTATAGTATTATTATAAGAAAACTTTTGCCAATGGCAAAAGAGTTGTCCAATCATCTTATTGATAGTTGATGGTACTCCTCAAATACTAGTTCAAAACTTGATTTATATGCTCTATTTGTCTTTCAATTTAAGAATAAAAAGTCAAGGATAGTTTTATGACCACCTTTAGAATCTTAAAAAGTACTCTCCAAAATCTTGATATAAACTGAGTTTTCATATCTGATAATAATATCCTTAAGCAATCCATAATAGCAATAGATATTATCAACAAAAAACTTAGATATTTCTTTAATTATATTAAATTTTTTACATAATACAAAATATGCCATATTAATGAAATTATCTATTACGATTAATATAGAATCATAAAAACTTGAGACTAATAGATCCATGATAAAATCCATAGAAACAAAAGACCATGGTTTTTAAAAAATGGATAATGGCTAAAAAAGTCCATAAAGTCAATGACAAGGAATTCTTGATCTTAAGCAAATATTATAAGATTATACAAAATCTTTGATTATCTTCTATATTTAGAGCCATCAAAAATTCTTAGATATTAATTTTAAAGTCTTATTATACTCAAAATATCTTATTGTGAGAAAGTCATGACGAGCTTAAAGAACATATAATTAAGCTTCACCTTCTAGAATATGTAAGCTTCTTTTGAAATATAATAGATTGGTCTTAAATTCAAACTTGGAAGTATCATAAGGCTTTAAAGGATTTATCTTAATATCAGAAATAAGTGGATCAAAAGACATACTTGATTGAACTTACTTAATGAAAGTTGAATCAACAATCACTATTGATTTTATTGCTTGAAGATGAAGATGCTTTGGCTTTAAGAAAATTATCTATTATTAATCAAAAGCAATATTTTTATTTTTTACTGTAAGATAAGATTATTTAGATAGTGTACTTGAGAAACCTTATTATTTTTTTGATTGATAAGTTATCTTAAATTCAAATCTTAACAAGGACATGTTACAATAGGCTTGGTGACGATTCAAATTAGGTGTTGACATAAAACACTCAAGATTCTTGTAATCCATATATATAGTGACTTAACTAGGAGCGTCTTCTTGATAATGATGCCATACTTAAAACAAATCTCAAATTATAAAAATTTCTTTATTGTAAATTTCGTAGTTGAACTCAGCAACTGAAAAAAAATTCAAATAAAAAAGCTACTAAGTAAATTTTATTATTTATTCTCATTTGTAACAATACAACATCAAAAGAAAATTTTGATGCATCTATTTTCATAAAAAATGGCTTTAAAAAGTCAATACAATACAAGATTGGTGCAAAAACAAAGGCTTTCTTTAAAGCTTCAAATGTTGCTTTTGCTTCTTGATCACATTGTAGTTTGTCTTTATAAGTCAAATACATAAGTAGAGTTGCAATTTGAAAGAAATCCTTGTCTTAGGGACATAATCCTTAGAACCTTCTAGAGACAAGTTTCTAGAACCTTCTAGAACCAAGTCTTTGGAACCTTCTAGAAGCTTCTTAGTTGGTAGAAGATATTAGGGACATAGTCCTTAGAACCTTCTAGAGATAAGTTTCTAGAACCTTTTAGAAGCAAGTCTTTGGAACCTTCTAGAAGCTTCCTACTTGATAGAAGTTGCTTGAGAAGCTTCTTAAATAGAAGTATATATTGGAATTGAGGCTGAAGAGCTCTTCAGTCTCGACAACACATCTCTTGGAGCTCTAGCTCACTTCTCTAGTGTTGTTCTCATCTGATTAATCTAGTTCTTGCCAGTTCTTCTTGAACTTCTTATTAGAACTTGAGTTTGTATTTCTGTATCCGTGACAGTTTGTCAAGACTTCACTCACCTTAGATATCAGAGCTAGTTTCTTCTTTGTTAGAGTGTGGATTATTCCTCTGCTTGGAAGTGTACTAGCAATTTAGAGGTTGCGGATTATCCTTCTTGTAAACTGATACTTCTTTTGTTACAATATTGGAGTCTTATTCTTCTTAGAAAGAGTGGATTACCCCTTTACTTGAAGCTCTTAAGGCATTTTAGAGGTTGCGGAGTACCCTCCTCTAAACCAATATTGTCTTCTTGTAGAGTCATTTCTATCCTTCTCTTAAAATGGCCGGGGGCCAAGACATTAGTATGACGAAAAGTTCGGAGTCCAAGTTGGATGCTATCATGAATGCCCTCGCTACGTTATCGCAAAGAACTACAGAGATTCAAAGAGTCAAGGCAAGGCTTCATACTGATGGAGCATCTGGGATGGCACAATCTAGGTTGCACCAGCCTCAAACTTTTGTACTTGGAGAAGCAACTCTGCCTCAAGTTCGACAAGCACCACTAGTTCTACAACATAAGGAGCCCCAAGTTACAATTCCGGACAAGTTTGATGGGACGCGTTCCAAGTTTCAAAGATTTGTCAATCAAATCAGGTTGATAACAGTTTTACAGCCTGAACGCTATCCAACGGAGGAGTCACGTGTTGGGCTTGTTGGAACCTTACTTACAGGATAAGCTCTATCATGGTTTGTTCCTTTGTTTGAGAAATGATCGTCCATACTAAACAACTTTGAAACCTTTTTGGAGGCGTTTGCGGAAGCATTTGGTGAACACGACAAGGTTCGATGGGCTACAACAAAGATCCGGTTATTACGACAAGGGATGCGCTCTACATCAGTCTATGCATCGAACTTCAGGCAATTAGCATGCGACATCAATTGGGACGAAGAAGCGTTGATGAGTCAATTCTATTGGGATTTAAGGGACGATGTGAAGGATTTGCTGCTAACTCTTCCTAATCCACAAACGCTCAATGAAGCTATTAGCCAAGTTGTGAAGTACAATAACCGCCTATTCCAACGCCGCCAAGACCAACGTTCAAGACAACATACGGATCGCCACACTCCAACTATGTCGGCAAGCAGCATAAATTCACATTCAGAGGTAGAAGACATGCAAATTGATGCGATACATGTCAAATCTCTTATTCTAGAAGAAAAAAGCGACGTATGGAGGAAGGTCTATGCTTGTATTGCGGTAAAGAAGGCCACAAAGTTGGAAACTGTCCCAAGAAGTAAAATCGATGTATTGTCAGGACTAGGGGTGCGTTTATTCAGGAAAACGAGGATGCCCAACCACAATAGGAATCGTGCGGCTGGACAGTGAAACATCGCAATAACAACCAGGTTCCTTTCTTTTCGCTCAACCTGCCCTTTCTTTTACAATCCCTTTGCTTATTGGCCCTCAAAAACTGAGAATCTTAGCATTATTAGATTCAGAAGCATCTACTTGTTTCTTAGACGAAGAATTTGCGAAGCATCATATGATCCCTTTTGTACAAAAATCCAAATTTGTTCACGTTGAGGTCATATATGGGCGACCTTTATTGTCTGGTAGTGTCACCCATGAATCAGAACCTATAGAAGTGACGTTTAAGGGCCATAGTAGTCATATTATTTTCAATATTATTAGAACCCCATCAAATCTTGTTATTCTTGGTCTTTCCTAGTTGAAAAAGCATAACCCATCCATAGATTGGAAGTTACGGAAGATGACCTTTCCCACAAAACCACCTAAGAGGAAGCCTAGTAGAAAACCCCGAATAGAAAAATCTTTATTTATTAGAGCAAGAGCGTTTATAAGATCGTCTAAGGAAGGCACACCGTTTGTCATTTATGTGGCTCCAACTACCGGCGAGAAGATCTCGACAACAAGTATACCGGAGCAATATAAGGATTTTAAAGACGTGTTTCAAAAGAAAAATGCCAACATGCTACCGAAACACAGACCATATGATTGTGCCATAGACTTACAGGAAGGAGCACAACCACCTTTTGGCCCAATCTACAATCTATCGCAAACGGAGTTGGCGGAGTTGCGGAAGTACATCGATGAGAACCTAGCCAAGAACTTCATCCGTTATTCAAAATCGTCAGCTGGAGCATCCATCTTATTTGTGAAGAAGAGAGATAGCTCATTGCGGATGTGCATGGACTATCGAGGCCTCAACAAGGTAACAAAGAAGAATCGTTACCAGTTACCCTTGATTTCTGGTTTCTTAGAACAACTTGGACGTGCAATGATTTTTACAAAAATTGATCTGAGGGGAGCTTACAACCTCGTATGAATCAAGAAAGGAGATGAGTCGAAGACAGCGTTTCGTACAAGGTATGGCCATTTTGAGTATAATGTCATGCCCTTTGATCTTACCAATGCTCCAACAATCTTTCAACATATGATGAATGATATTTTGCGAGAGTACCTTGATGATTTTGTTGTCATCTATTTAGATGATATTCTGATATTTTCCAAAAATGAGGAAGAGCATGAAAAGCACGTTCGTTTGGTCTTGAAGAAACTACACGAGCGAGGACTATATGCCAAATTGGAGAAGTCTTTATTTCACCAAATAGAGATGGAGTTTTTGGGGTTCGTTGCAACTACGGTGTTGTGTTGTAACACGAGTATACCATGAAAATATAAAGAAAGAGGACTTTTATTAATTTTCAGTTACCTAGAATATTGGGAGCAACGACCAATTCCAATGCAAATACTGAGAGGCCAGGTTCAGTCACCCCGTTATAGTTAGCCAGGGCATACTGAAATGCTCCATTCGATTCCAATAATGGCAGTCAGCAGGAAGAGAAAGGACCAATTCAACGACGGGTGAGCCAAGTTCGAAGAGCCAATTGGATCCAATTCCAAGACATCCAATCCAAGTCTTACTACGGGCCTCTTAGCCAATCTGACGCAAAGGACCAATTTGACCCAATTACGGGAACATCCAGGTCTTAATACGGGCCTCTTAGCCAATATGAGACCTGAATTGGTCGGACGACTCAATGTGGTCCCGATTACGGGGGTTCCGATTTTGTTTCAGGCTGTTCCGTCCTTTGTGCCATTCCGGGAACGTCCTTTTGGTGAAAGGATCTCTTAAAGGTAAAAATGGAGGAGAAAGCTCTGATGACGGGAGCCAATTCCGGATCCAAGACGAAAGATTGAAGAAATTCAAAGGCTAGGGTTTGAGAGAGGGGAGAATTTGGATTAAAGGGGAGGATAGCTTAAGAAATGGAAGGGGGGAGAGAAGAAGTTTTTTTTGAAGGATCTGAGAGCGAGCTTCATGCTTCTAGGCAAGGAAAAAAGACAGAGAATTGGGATTTTTTTTTTCTTCGTAGGGTTTTGAGAAGATTGAGGCAATCGTTGCTGAAGTCAGTGTTGTACTGGTGAATCGGGATTTTAATGAAGTGGGTGTGAATACTCTTGATTGTTTTGTGAAATCGAGTTACGTCTGTGATGAAGAATTAAAAGGGTGTCTATAGGATTGAGTATGCAGAGTGAATGAAATTTATTGGGTGAATCTAACGAGACAATCAGTAGATACAAGATCGTGAGTATAAAGCGGTATCGAAGATTAGCAATTTGGATTGTTCGGGGTTCTCTGTAACGTCTAGAGACCTATCGGCTGGGACAAAAAGGATTTTGGCTAGCAGTCGAAGGACATCCGTATAGATTTATGATATATTCTTGTAATTGTTTATATTCCAATAGTCAAAAACCGATAGACTGCTTGAATATTAGCAAATCTCCATACTACCTTCTACAGCCAGATGCCCGATGCATTCTCGAGAAGGAAAGCACGTAATACGACACAAAAGGTGAACCCGACGTGAAATCTTGAGGTGGAAGGTATTGGATTTTGTTTGATTTTATTTTTATTTTTATTTTATGCAAAACAAAAATAAAAACTTAAAAGGATCTTTGGGAGGAGTTTCTGGTGGGGGTTCTTCTAAAGGACAAGGTATGCACATGGATCCGTCTATTGCTAGTTTGTTTCAAGCCTTCTCATTATCAATGCAGCAACAGCAAAGCAATGATTGAAAGGAAGCTTTGGCAACCAAAGCATTGCAAGCAGTGGTCAATAAAATTGATCAATTTGATGGGAGGAATATTTCAAGGTATTTAAAATGTTATGTTCATGAAATGGAATTAAATCGGATTTCTGAGAAGAAAATGGTTGAATTATTTGGACTTGCTATGATACCGGAGATAAGAAACCATATTACATCGATTACGGATCGTTATGGGAATTCATGGGAGGTTTTTTTACATGCATTGAAAGACGAATATTTCTTGAAAGATGCTGATCGCATTACTAAGAAGCTGTTTCTGGAATGGATTGAACGGCCCAATAAGAATTTACAAGCAACAGAGCTACTAAGGGAATTTGAGAGGCAGTACTCTCAATTATCGAAGGTAGAAAAATTGACATTGGAGCCGAACAAAGTTGATCTATTTCTTCAAGCTGCTGATGGAGAATTGCAAAGAAAATTAGAACTCCTTCTTGAAGACAAAGAAGAAGATGAAGGATTGACAACAAAGTGGAAGAACGTTGAAGATGCAGTGGAGTTGCTTACAAAAAGAGAAAAGAGGAAGGATAGGAGCAATATTCCGAAAACAGTACAAGTACACAAAGCTCCAGTACGTACAACACCACCAACAATGCCTACAGTTCAACCTTCGACATCCTTATCAAAGAAAGCAGATATGGGGATGGAAGAAATTATACGAGGAATGCGAGATCTTCAAATCAAATTAGCAAGACTTGAAGAAAATACTTCTACAAACAATTCGAAGAATGTTTCAAAACAAGGATATGTACAAAGATGCATTTGGTGTGATGACGCTTCACACACTAGAAAAGATTGCAATGAATTTAATAATATGATACGGCAAGGAATTATTTGCTGAAAAGATGGGAAGATAGAATTGAAAGATAGACAGGATCTTCTTCAAACCAATTTTGGCAAGGGAGGAATGAGAGCATTGGTTCAAGATTACCTAAAAGAGCATGAAACAGCAGCACGAGAAAGTACAAGTTATGGTACTAGAGTAGATGATGAAATTGGTGGAAGTACGGAAACTAGTGAGTTTTGGGCTTCTGCCGCTTCTACAATACAAGAAGGGAAATTACCTCGAGAAGCGTTATTGAGGACTGCAACTACAATACGAGGTAGAACAGGTTGGGGGGATCCTGTTGAGTCTCTTTCACTTCATGCATATATTACTAAGAGCCAACATGAAGCTTTGATGGAAGAAAAGAGACGAGAAAATTTTGATGATACTAGAAAAGGAAATTCTTCTAAAAGGCAAACTCGAGAAGATAAGGCTCGGGAGGCAGCTTCACAAGAATTGCCTGTAAAAGATACCTCAGCATCATTGGAAGAAAAAACAAAGGACACAAAAGATAAAGGCAAATCAATTGCTTATAAGCTACTTTGTGACATTGAAGCGGCAACAAATTTGAAAGGGGTGTTGGAAGAACGTTAATTAAACGCTAAAGTGGAATTCACATTGAAAGAAGTCTTGGGAATTGCAAAGAAGGAGTTTCATGATGTTATCATTGATAGCATTAAGTGAAAGAGGTAATTAATGGACGAAACTAGAATGAGTCATGCTATTGATGCAAGAATATATAAAGATGAAGAAGAGGTTGATATTGGTTAGAAGCACTTAACAAATCAAAAGAATGGGTAAAATCAAGGAGTACGTTTCGAAGATTATACTGATAAGGAAATAGAAACTTAAGCCATTATACTCAAAAGTATTGGGCAAGGGCAACTACTGAGGTATTGGTGAAAGTAGGAGATATAGATGAACCAATTGTTGCTTTAGCCGACCATGGTTCTGAAATAAATCTCATGTCTAAAGATCCTTATAAGAAGCAAAACTGGCCAATTGATATGGAACATGGATGGACAATACGAGTAGCTAATAATACACAGGGTAAATTATATGGAGCTTGTCCAGATGTCAAAATTCGGATTGGGGATGTTGCGACGGAGCAACATTTCTTTGTTCAAGATACAACGTCTTATCCATTGATTTTAGGACAACCTTATATTACGGCAACACGGATGGAAACAAAAGTACTTGATGATGGTTTTGCTTATGTAAGGGTACGTAGGAAAGATGGGAGGAAAGCTGTACAATTTCTAACAGTACCTCCTAACCATGAACGGAATCGAGATAGGTTGAGGGAGAAACCATTGCCAAAGATTGTTGAAGGATTTAAGGATTTTGAGGAGGTACCACTGTAAAGCGAGATTATGGAGGTACAAAAGAGGAGGTACTCTCGTGAGATGAAGGTGCCTTTGATGCGAGTTTTATTGGTATATTGGAGAATGAAAATATTATGTATAAGAAAGTTGATGATTATAAAAGAAAAGAAAGAAAAAGATTATATAATATTGAAGGAGAATTACGCAAGTAAGGTATATTGCAAGATGATGAGAAGATTTTAGGTGTTTATGAAGAAAATAGACTGGAAGATTCATTGGAATTGATTACATCTATTGGCTTAGGGGATAATAATAAGATTGTTGAGATTCATTCAAGAGAGGTTTATACCATACTTGAATCTTTTCAAGCACCAGAAGTCACTATAGAGACGAGATATAAAACGGCAGATAAGAAGGTAAAGCTTGTTGCCGGACCATTACCAGAAGATTCTAAAGAACAAATGGGAGAAGCATCAAAAGAAGCAAGTTTAAGAGATCCAATGAGTATTGGACATCAGTTTACTAAAGAGACTTTTGAGGAATTGAAGATTGGTTTCGATGGTTCTTTATTGCCGGAGGAAATTACTTGCTTCAAAAAGATGTTGGCTAAACAAGGTAGATCGTTTGCCTTTGAATCTCATGAAATTGGGTGTGTGGATCCAAATATTATAACAACTATGGTTATCTTCATTGTACTGCATGTACCTTGGAATCTAAGACCGATTCTAGTATCGAGTATACATTTATCTAAATTGATGAAACTATTAAAAGAAAAGATAAAGATGAAAATATTGGAACCCTCGTTTGTGCCGTATTCTAGTCGATGGTTTACGGTACCTAAGAAGAATGGATCACTACGGTTTATTCAAGATATGCAACCAGTGAATGCAGTAACTATCAGGAATGCAAGAATTGGACCTATTGTGGATGAATTTCTTGAGGCGTTTGCTGGAAGGACGATCTATTCAATGGGTGACTTGTATTCAGGTTATGATCAATTTCAACTTGCCAAAGGAAGTAGAGATATGACAACAATGAGGAAACCACTTGGATTGGTTAGAATGTGCACCCTTCCTCAAGGCGCGACCAACTCAGTTGCGCATATGATGAATGGGATGAATAAAGTATTGAGAGATTTTATTCCAGAAAAGACTATGCCTTTTTTGGATGATGTTCCTATAAAAGGGTATAGAGAAGGAGTCAAGGATGAAACTTTAGATATGAGGGGGTGTCGCAAATATGTTGTTGATCATATACAAGATTGTGAAAAGATTTTAACTCGGCTTGGAGAAGTTCATCTTACATTATTGGGTATGAAGTCCGTATTTGGAGTACGAGAGGTTGTGATTGTTGGACGTTTATGTGGATCTTACGGAAGAAAATCAGATCCGACTAAAGTTGATGCAATTGGAAGGATGAAAGAAGATTGTGATTCTTTAACAGAGATTTGCAGGTTTTTAGGTGCATGTGTATTTTATCGAATCTGGATCCCTCATTATGCTCACATAGCGGATCCATTATATGAACTGTTACGCAAGGGCTACCGATTTAAATGGGAAGAAAGGCATATTCAAGCAATGCTAAGATTGAAGAAATTATTGATGTTACCTCCAATATTGAGGAAGGTTGATTATAAGTGCAATAGACCAGTGATTCTTACTATGGACGCTAGTCCAATTGCCATTGGATGGACTGTGGGTCAAGATGATTCAAATGGGAATAGATTTGCAGTTCGATTTGGGGCTAAAGTTTTAAGTATTCGTCAGCGTGCATATTCCCAAGTCAAAAGAGAACTTTGCAGAGTTGTTTCAGCTATGAAAGCTGAAAAGGACTATTTGATTGGGACAGTAGTAGTAAATGAAACAGATTGCTTGCCATTGCTTAGAATGATTACTAACTGTCCAACGCCAGATATTACAATGTTGAGATGGATTGCTTGTATTAAGTCACTAAATCCAGAATTTAAGCATATTACTGAGAAGGACAATTTAGTAGCAGACATGCTATCTCGAGCAAGATACGAGAGGGAGGACGAAATGGTTGAAGACATTGATGATGTCGGATTGAAATTCTATTCAATATCAAATCTCAACAGAGAAGACAAGCTATTTCTTGAAGAAGCTTATGAAGGAGAATTATTGGATATTGGTCATTATTTGAATACCTTGTCTAAGCAGGGGAATTGGTCTACAGAAAAATTCAAACAAATAAGAAAAAAAGCATATGGATTTTTGCTTTGAGATGGATTCTTATGGAAGAGACCGAAGAAAGGAATTGGGATGCCCTAACGAGTGATAGGCAAAAAGGAAGAAAAACTAAAATTATTAAAGGAGTTCCATAATAGTTTATGGGCAGGGCATAGAGGAATCTGGGCTATTTTTGCTAAATTCAAGGAACGATACTGGTGAAAAAATATGTATCGAGATGTGCTCTCATTTGTAGAGTCATGTGAAATCTGTCAATCGTATTCTAATATCTCACATTGAGATAGTCTTCATCCTAATTATCCTCTGGCTATTCATTTTAAATGGATTCTTGATTTGGTTATTATGCTTGTTGGGTTATGGCAGATGAGATATTTGGTTTTAGCTCGTGAAGATTTATCAAATCAAGTAGAAGGAAGAGCATTGAGGACTAAATCTACAAAGGGGATTTGTAGGTTTTTTCTTGAAGATGACATTTGCCACTATGGATGCGTAGGAAAAATCACTGTAGATTGTGGAGAATTAATTGCACAAGAAGCTCATAAGTTCTTTGAAAGATGTGGGGTTAAACTATCACTGACTACTGCTTATAATCCGGAAGGGAATGCAAAAAGCGAATGTAGTCACCCACCAATTGTGAAAGCATTAGTTAAAGCTTGTAATGAGAAAGTTAAAGAGTGGCCATGGCTTTTGTCATTTGCATTATGAGCTGATCAAAGAACACATACTTCATTAACAGGATATATGCTAGTAGAACTTATGACAGGTCGAAAACCAATTATGTCGATGAAGAAAAGGTACTTACTTGGAGTATGCTACCATGGGAAGATGGATTGTCAAAAGAAGAACTTCTGGCTATTAAGATTCAACAATTGGAACAAAGATCGGAAGATGTGCAGACAGCATTGGAAAGGTTAAAAAGAGCAAGGTTACAAAACAAGGCGCGATTTGATAAGCAACATCAATTGAGACTTAAAGCAATCAAGGAAGGTGACTGGATACTTGTTTATGACAATAGTTTGGATAATCAACATAGTACTTTGTGGAAATTTTTAAAACGTTGGTTTGGACCATATGTAGTAACAACTGTTCATGATAATGTAACTTACTCATTACGGGAGTTAGATGGTACAAAATTAAAAATACCAATTGCAGAGAAGCGAGTAAAAATATTTAAACGAAGACACGTGGACATGAATATGGAATACCTTAACGAAGGTATAGAGATTCCGCAGCAAGAAGATGAAAGTGATTTGGATAATGAAGGTGACGAAGACGAACTAGACAAAGACGTAGAGAATATATTCTAAATCAAACAGCAATTGGGTAAATTGGTGCATATCGGAGGATGCACACGTTCAGAGGGGGTGGATGTCATGTTGTAACATGAGTATACTGTGAAAATATAAAGAAAGAGGACTTTTATTAATGTTCAGTTACCTCGAATATTGGGAGCAACGACCAATTCCAGTGCAAATATTGAGAGGTCAGGTTCAATCACCTCATTATACTCAACCGGGGCATACTGAAATGCTCCGTTTGATTCCAATAATGGGAGTCAGCAGAAAGGAAAAAGACCAGTTCAACGACGGATGAGCCTGGTTCGAAGAGCCAATTGGATCCAATTTCAAGACATCCAATCCAAATCTTACTACAGGCCTCTTAGCCAATCTGATACGAAGGACCAATTTGACTCAAATACAGAAACATCAGGTCTTACTACGAGCCTCTTAGCAAATATGAGACCTGAATTGGTCGGGCGACTCAATAAGGTCCCGATTATGGGGGTTCCGATTGCGTTTCAGGCTGTTTCGTCCTTTGTGCCGTTCTGAGAACGTCCTTTCAGTAAAAGGATCTCTTAAAGGTAAAAACGGAGGAGAAAGCTCTGACGGCGGGAGCCAATTCCGGATCCGAGATGGAAGATTGAAGAAATTCAAAGGCTAGGGTTTGAGAGAGGGGAGAATTAGGGTTAAAAGAGAGGATAGGTTAAGAAATGGAAGTGGGGAGAGAAGAAGTTTTTTTTGAAGGATCGAAGAGTGAGCTTCATGCTTCGGGGTGGGGAAAAAAGACAGAGAATTGGATTTTTTTTTTCTTTATAGGGTTTTGGGAAGACTGAGGCAATCATTGCTGAAATCAGTGTTGTACTGGTGAATCGGGATTTTACTGAAGTGGGTGTGATTACTCTTGATTGTTTTATGAAATCGAGTTACATTTGTGATAAAGAATTAAAAGGGTGTCTATAAGATTGAGTATGCGTAGTGAATGAAATTTATTGGGTGAATCTAACGAGACAGTCAGTAGATACAAGATCGTGAGTATAAAGCGGTATCGAAGATTAGCAGTTTAGATTGTTCGGGATTCTCTGTAACGTCTAGAGACCTATCCGTTGGGACAAAAAGGATTTCGACGAGTAGTCGAAGGACATTTGTATAGATTTATGGTATATTCTTGTAGTTGTTTATATTCCAATAGTCAAAAACCGATAGACTGCTTGAATATTAGCAAATCTCCATATTACCTTCTATAGCCAGACATCCAACACGTTCTCGAGCAGGAAACACGTAATACGACAACGGAAGGCTTGAAGATGGACCCCAAGAAGGTGGAAGCAATCGTGTCCTAGGAGGTTTTGAAGACGGTGAAAGACGTACAGTGCTTTCTTGGCTTTGCCAACTTCTATCAGATCTTCATCAAGAATTATTCTCTAATTGTTGCTTCTCTCACTCGATTGACATGCAAAGATAAGCTGGAATGGGGACCTCTAGCGGAGAAGGCGTTTCAAGACCTAAAAATCGTATTTAATACGGCTCTAATTTTGGTACATCCAAACTTTACAAAGGCCTTTTATTTAAAAACTGATGCTTCGGATTTTGCTTTCGGAGCTGTACTTTCACAAATGGGAGAAGATAAGAAGCTCCATCCGGTTGCATTCTATTCTCGAAAGTTCTCTGCTGCTGAAATCAATTATGAGATCCAGGATAAGGAACTTCTTGCTATAGTGGATTCTTTCCAAGAATGGCATCATTTTCTTGAAGGAACTGCACACCCAATGTCCATATGTACAGATCACAAGAATTTGGAGTATTTCATGTCAGCTCGAGTTCTAAATCGACGTCAAGCTCGACGGAGTATATTGCTATTTAGGTTTGATTTTGTTATCACTTATCGACCTGGAAAGCAACAAGGACTATCTGATGCCTTATCGAGGAGATCGTATCTTGTATCAAAGGTTGGAGAAGCAGCGTTTGATCAACAATGTATGACATTATTGAAGCCAGAGTAATTTCGACTTTGCGCTACTATTGTGCCAATTGATGTTGACTTCTTGAATCAGGTACGTGCCGCGACCATTAAAGATTCAGTAGCCATTGATATCAAGCAGCGTGCCAATGACGACAAATTCAAGGTGGAGAGAGATCTTTTATACTTTGAGGAGCGGTTATATATCCCAAAAGGACCAACACGACTCCGGGTTCTTCAATCTCGCCACAATTTTCCAACTGCGGGACATTTTGGATTCAACAAGACCTTAGAGCTTATTTCTTGAGATTTTTGGTGGCCCAAAATGTGGAAGGATGTGAAAGATTTTGTCATCTCCTGCAATATTTGTTCAAGATCCAAGAATCCTCAACATCGCCCTTATGGACTCCTACAGCCATTGCCGATTCCACGTCGACCATGGTCTTCAGTTTCCATGGACTTCATCATGGACCTTCCATCATCGAACTCATTTGACAGCATCTTTGTCATGGTAGATCGGCTTACAAAGATGGCACACTTTGTTCTTTGCAAGAAGACATCGTCCAGTGAAGTCACAGCAAGGCTCTTTCTCGATAATGTGTATCGATATCATGGACTACTAGATGATATTGTATCAGATCGAAGAACCCAGTTCGTATCAAAGTTTTGGAGATCTCTCTTTGAGATACTAAAGGTGGATATCAAGCTTTCTTTGGCTTTTCATCCTCAAACTGACGGCCAAACAGAACAGATGAACTAAGTCTTGGAACAATACTTACGATGCAGCATCAACTATAAGCAAGACAATTGGACCACATATCTGTCGCTAGCCAAGTTTGCATATAACAACATCCTCCATGCATTGACTCATTACACACCATTCTTTTTCAACTATGGGTATCATCGGAAGCTTGATTTATTGAGTCCGTCAACAAATAACAATCCAGTAGCTGAAAGATTTGCGAAACAACTATCACAGCTTCAAAATACGTTGAAGCTTCAATTACAATCTCCTCAAGAATCCTACAAGGCGTCTGCAGATAGATTTCAGAATCAAGCATCTACTTTCAAAATTAGAGATAAAGCATGGCTTCTTCGACGGAATATCAAGACCAAACGACCATGTGATAAGTTGGACTATCAAAGATTGGGACCATTTATCATCCAGAAGCAAATCAATCCAATAGCGTACCGTCTGGAATTACCGGCTTCTATGAAGGTACATCCAGTCTTTCATGTTTCTCTGTTAGAGCCTTATCGAGAGTCGTCTTTTCCTGGAAGAGTACAATGTCTGCTACCTAGTATTGAGATCAAGAACCACGAAGAATACGAGGTTGAAAAGGTACTGGATTCACGGTGAAGGTGGGACAAGTTAGAGTATCTTGTTCATTGGTACGGCTACGACATTAATGAGCGAACATGGGAGCCAATTGAAAATCTCGCCAATGCGCCGCAAAAGATAGAGGAGTTTCATCAACAACATCCTCATAAACCTAAGCCAGTTTGACGATAGCTTCCTTCTGAAGCTTGCTCACCCAAGAATATAAGAAAGGTGGAGAGCACCACCAAAATTCGAAGTTGATGTAGTTATTTTCTCCAAGATAAAATAGAATTTTTTCAGTAGCCATAGTTTGGTCTTCTGATATGGATAGCCAAGAGATAGATACTATGCCAGTCAGATTATCTCAACCGACTAGCTCACGAAGGCGACCCTGAGATGAAGAACTGCCTACACCACGACGACGACGGAGGATACCGAGTAACCGATCACTGGTGATTGTATTTGAGTCCGAGCCTGCTTACGATGGTTAGCCAGAAGGCGTGTTTGCACGACAATTTCATAATGACGACACGGAAGTTCATGCTTGGTCAGAAGTTGAAGGAGTGGGCTACTATCGTTGGCTTCAAGGGCCGATGAACCACTTGCCTCGTGAACAACAGTTGGAATTCATAGCAGACATTATGCGACAGATCTTCATTTTGTTGCGTTGGTACTGATCAACAACATTGCTTCTCAGAGACCTCGAAGCTAAAGGAGGAGGTGATGTTAGGGACATAATCCTTAGAACCTTCTAGAGACAAGTTTCTAGAACCTTCTAGAACCAAGTCTTTGGAACCTTCTAGAAGCTTCTTAGTTGGTAGAAGATATTAGGGATATAGTCCTTAGAACCTTCTAGAGATAAGTTTCTAGAACCTTTTAGAAGCAAGTCTTTGGAACCTTCTAGAAGCTTCCTAGTTGGTAGAAGTTGCTTGAGAAGCTTCCTAAATAGAAGTATATATTGGAATCGAGGCTGAAGAGCTCTTCAGTCTCGACAACACATCTCTTGGAGCTCTAGCTCACCTCTCTGGTGTTGTTCTCATCTGATTAATCTAGTTCTTGCCAGTTCTTTTTGAACTTCTTATTAGATCTTGAGTTTGTATTTCTATGTCCGTGATACCTTGATGAAGATTTGGTAGTAGTTGGCAAATTTCAAAAATCACTAAACATTTCTTATTATTTTTAGAATCTTCAAATCCATAATAATTTGAATTTTTTTAGGATCCATCATAAGTCCATCATTTGAAATTATGTATCTTAAGAAGTTGACTTAAGTAGTGTGAAATATATACATTTTTTTATCTTAGTATAGAATCTCACATCTCTTAGTTTTTATAATACACGATAAATATGAAGGTCATAATTTTTTATATTTAATATTATATAATTTATATTATATATTTTATTTTAAAATAAATATTATATAATTTATATTTTATTTTAAAATAAATATTATATAATATTTTTATTTTATTTTAAAATAAAATATATAAATTATTTTTAAAATAAATATAAATTTTTATAAAAGTTAAGATTATAAGAAATCCAATTTATTCAAAGATTATATTTTTTTAACCACAATAAATCTAAAATGATTAGATTAGAAAGAGATATAATGATATTAAATACCACAAAGCTACTATGACCATTAGTTACTACTTTTAGAAGAAATATTTTATGAATAATATCTTCAAAGGACAATGGACGACTGTCTATGACTCTACATGAACAAGTTTTATTTTCTTTATTAAACATATGTTATGTCTTTTAATAAAAGAATTATCTAAAAAACAAGTTAATGTTCATGAATCTAGCAAAGTAGAGGCTGGATGTATAGGTCCTAAAATATCATCTATTGTAAAACAAGAAGAATATTTTGAAGAAAAAATAGGACCTTTATTAGGTGGTGTATAAGATTACAATTGTAAGATCTCTATTATAGCTGCACAAATTTATTTTTTAATATATTATCTTCTTTAATAGTCATATTTTTTATTTTATTATTGCATTGCTTCTTAAGATAATTTTCAACAAAGTATTTTGATTCTCCACAATGTAAACATAATACTTTTTAATAATTTCACATCTTTTCTTGCTTAGTGAGATATTTGAAATGTATTGCATCAATTTGCATATCCTCTATTTTTGAAGGTATATGTTGAAAAGATGTTGGTATTACTATTGAATTATAATATTATTGCAACCTACTTATAAAATTATCAAATTAAAATTCAAAAAGTTGATTGTCAAACTTTATAGCAAAATCAATTGCTTGACTCAATGATTGATGATCTGCTAATCTGAGCATCAATTTCTTTACTTTATATTGTAATCTATAAAAAAATTAGCTAATGAGTGTAGTATCATCCTCCTTGATATCAATCACAAGTTGTCTAAATTGTAGAGAATACAATGTTATAAATTGATTTTTTTGTTCCAAAATATAGATCTTATTTATTGTAAGATAAATTGTATCATATTTTTTATACATAGATCAAAACTCTGCTAAAAAAGCTTTTAATTTTTTTAATATTGGATCACATTATTCAAATAAAATAAAAATTATGATAACGTAAAATTGAAAAGTAGTGTTCTAATAAACTTGACTTGTAATTTTGAAGTTGGATAGTTTTGACATTGAAGTTCAATTGCCTATTGTACTTAATTGATGAATCCTTGAATTTTTAATCTTATATTATCAAACTTCTCAAATAAAGCAATTCTTATTTTTGAAGTGCTTAAATGATACTCTACCATAGGAGAAGAAACATGATTTGGTATAAATATTGAAACAACTTTAATCATCTGTATATCTTTACTTTTTGTCATTCTTGTTCCTGCTTGTGGTAGTAAATTGAATTGATATATTGCAAGCATTAATTCTTTAAATTATTCTTGTATTTATACCATTGTATTTTCTATTTTATCAAAATTTGTTATAATAATATTTGGAAGAAAAGAGATGTCTAATATTGATCAAGAAAAGTAAAAAAAAAAAAAACTTGAAAATAAAAAAAATACTAAAAATAGTATTAATTTAGAAGATGATAATTTTTAAATTCTTATATATTTATGTCTTAAGAAAAGAAAGAGATAATCTTTTCTTAATCAAGAAAAGAAAGAGATAATCTTTTCTTAATCAAGAAAAGAAAGAGATAATCTTTTCTTAATCAAGAAAAGATGATGCTCTAATATTGTAAGTTTACTCTTGTTAATCTATCAAAAAGAAGAACTTGATGAAAACAAATAAATAAGTGAGACCTTCTTAAAGAAGCATAACAAAATAGAAATAAAGAAGTATGTATATTAAAAAGAAACTAAAATGGCTATTGCTTAAAGATAAAAAAACTAAAACTTCTTGAAATTAGATTAAAAGCAAGAAAGGAATTGATAAGAGTGAAGAAGGCTTCATTCTTGCCTCTTTATATATTATCAATCTATGAGCTATCTTGCAACGTTCTATAGGACCTTAAAAATGTGTTGACTTTGTACAACACGTATCTTAACTTGCAAAGTAAGTTTTTTTATATAAAAATTACATAATTAGCTTATTCCACAAGCTGCTAATATGTTCGGGTATGTGGTTAACTTATTGATGAAGTTTTTAATCTACCAATAATCTATAAATACATATAAAATCAAAGCAAAATCTACAAAGTTTTTAAAAAGCTATAATAAAAGATACTACTTTTATGTACTTTTATCTATTTATATCACTTAGGTAATAATTATAATATATGTATGTTCATGATGTAATTGCAATTTTTTGTTTGATAAGTTAGCAAATGATAGCTCTTGAATTGAATTTGCTAATTATTAGTTTTTCATCTCATTAGTGTCATACATAAATTACAAAGATAGAAGATAAAATATAATTTTTTTTTAATTTCTATTTTTTTATAGCAAAGATTTATTAATCTCTATGTTGGTTTTGATAGATGTGATCAATAAAATGTATTATTTTTTTTAGTGCATTTACAAGATTTTTAGTTGATTTTTATGTGTATTCATTAATATCATATCTATACCAATAAATAAGATATTCCAACCTATTTTGGTCTTGCCTTAAGTTTAAGACTCTTTCTACATCTAATTTTTAATTATTATCTATTTTTATAGAAAGATGTGGCATTTCTCTTCTTCATGAGATATTTATTGTCTTATATGATCTAAGAAGAGACACTTGGAGTATGAAATGGATCTTTATAGACTTTGATAGATATAATTGATAAGCAACTAGATTGATTTGTTTACAAATAAAAAAATTTCAAAGCCTATGATAATTCAACTTACCTATGTTAATCATATTTTGTCTTCTTGAACATATAATTTTCCTTCAAAATAGAATAAATTATTCTTGAATTTAAACCTAGAATTTTTATAAAACTTAAAAGAATTATTCTTAATATCATGAACAAAAAGATCAAAAGTCATATTCAATTAAACTTGCTTGAGAAAGGTTAAATCAATAATTAATATTGATTTCATTACTCAAAGATAGAAATACTCTAGCTTTAATAGAATTATTCTTTATGGATTAAAAGATGCATCTTCTTCTTTGGATACAAGATAAAAATATTCAAAAATGAACATCTGACAAACCTTATAATTTTTTAGATCAATGAGTAATTTTGAAATAAAATCTAGGTCCTAATATGAAATAATTGAGGTTTTTGTGATCCATATATATAATGATTGGATTAGTAGTGCTTTCTAGATAATGATGCCATTCTTAAAATGAATCTATGATTGCAAAAAGCTCTTTTTTGTAGATCTTGTAGTTAATTTTGACTATTAAAAAATTTCTAAAATAAAAAGCTATCAGGAAGAGGTTATCATTTTTTCTCATTTATAACAACATTGCATCCATAGCGAGGTTTAATATATTTTTTTCCATAAAAAATACCTTAGAAAAAGTTAATATGATACAAGATTGATGCAAAAATAAATGGTATCTGCGAGGCTTCAAAAGATACTTCAATTTCTTTATCCTACTCAAGTTTGATTTTACATGTCAAATATATAAGAAGAGTTGCAACTTGAAAAAAAAAATTGATGAAGATCTGATAATAATTAGCAAATTTTTAAAAATATTACATATTTTTAATTATTTTTGAGATCTTCTAATTTATAATAGTTTATTCATCATTCATTAAATATTAAAATACTATTGGTGCATTTTTGAATCCAAAAGATAAGATATTATATTCAAAATTTCTATATCCAATTCAAAATCCAATCTTCCATTCATCTCCTTTTATAATACATATTAGATTGAATGCTCTTTGTAGATATATTTTTGTATAGATTTTTTACTCAATTGAATTGATTGAGAAGTCTTAAAATTAAAGGTAGAAGATATCTATTTTTGATTATGATTTTATTGAATATTTGATAGTCCATATATATTTTCAAAGCTCTATCTTTTTTCTTTATAAATAAGATAGGACGTCCTGCTAGAGATTTATAATGGTATATAAAGTTTTTAGATAAGTTTTTATGAATTTACTCCTTAAGTACTACCAACTTGTTTTGTAGTAAGTTATTAATTGGTCCAAATGGTAATTGAGCTCTATCATAAAAAGCAATGGAACAATCATAAGAACAATAATTTAGAAGTTATATTCTATTTTTAAAAAATATCTTAATAATCTTGGTATTGGCTTAAAACACTATTTGAAGTTTTTTTTCTATTGAAACTAGGTATAATCTATATATAAAAAAAAAAATCTTTCTTTTGTTATATGCATAATAGCTCTTTTATCTACCAATAAAATTTTGGTTGATATGGACTTATGAATTGCTACTCAATTAGTAGGATCTTGGACTAAACTACAAGAAAAATCAAGGTTATAAGAAATCCAATTTATTTGAAGATTATACTTCTCTAGGCATAATAATACGAAAATAATTAATTTGAATAGAGATTTAATAACATTTAATATGATTAAGCTATTATAATTTTTAGTTACTACATCTATAATAAAGGTTTCATGAATATTTCTAGATGATAACAAATGACCATCTATGATTTCTACATTTATAAATTTATTTTTCTTGACTGAAGATATTTCTTATTTTGTAACAAATACTTTATCTATAAAACAAGTTGATGCTCTTGAATCTAGCAAGACAGGGACTTTTTGATTTTTAATTTTTTTAAAAAAAAACTCCTATTATAAAATAGAATGAAGGATTTGAAGAAAATAATGGCCTTTATTAGGTATTGTATAAGTTTTCAATTGCACAATTCCTATTGTAGCTAGAAAAACTTGTTTTTGATACATCATCTTCTTTGGTAATTGTATTCTTTAGTTTGTAGTTGCATTACTTCTTTAGAAGATATTAAATAGTATACTTAGATTATCTACAATATAAGCACAAATCATTTTGATAAAATCAAGTTTTTTCTTGTTTAGTAAGAAACTTGAAATGTACAATATCAATTTGCATAGGTTTCAATCTTCATGAATAAACTTTTGTAAACCTAGACATTATTGCTATAGCTCGATTTATACATCTCCAACCAAATCTTTGTTTTTAGCATCTTTCAAAGAGTCAATTGTTGCATGCAATGGCTTAAGTAATAAATTGCTTTAATAAGCCTACTTTGATAAAATCAATAATAAAATCTTTGATTTTGTTTATAATTCATATCAAAATTGATAAATAAAGATTTGGCCATTTTAATCTATATTGTAAGTAAGATTTTAGATTTCTATAGCATATATGGTGGCTGAACATTCTTGTATGGCATGGTTTTTTATCTAAAAATACATTGAGTATCTGGTTGTAGAGAGTTTAGCTTTAACTTATTGCCCAAGTATCACTCAATGATATATTCTTTTTATATAAGATAAATAAATATAATAATATCAAAAGATATTCTATTAATAAAGTCTTTTACATTTAAAAAGTTTTTTTTATAAGGCTTTCTAAAGCATCAAAAAATGTCTTAACATCTTTTGCTATACCAAATCATAATTAATTATTTGCCAATAAGTTAGATTTCTAATAAATTTTTTTAAAAATTTATGATCTTCTTTCAAGAATCCATCTTTATATCATAATTTTTTATAGCTCTATTTCTCCATCTTTCACATCTATATAAAATCTCAACTTCTAAAAATCCCTTTTCTTTGCATAAAATATCCAAATTTTAGCAAAATTCTTTTTAAACATTTTTTTTAAGCAAAGAATTTTTTTCTCCTTGAATTTTAAAAATTCATATTTTTTGATTCAACTATTCAATTTTTTTCAAATTTCTTGATATTATGCAATTTATCCTTAAGCTTTATTACAAAAATAAATAAATTATAAATCTACTCTCAATCATTTGGCATCTTAGAAATCCTAGAACATACTCTAAATCCTAATTTACAAGCACCTGAATACTATTTTCTCCATATCTCAAAAATAAAAAATTTAAATACCAAAAATATTGGTTTATAGCTTTATAACATATTAATACAGCATTTTAAAAATGTTTAGCTAAAGATTCGTCTAAATGGCTAAAATATGATTAGAATCCAATTTCTCATGAAATTGGCTCATTAACAAATCTCAATTTGAAAATGTTGTCTTCAAGTATTCATGGCTACTCTAAATTAATTCTAAACCTTTTATTTTCTATAGAAAAAATATATATCTTTAAACCAACTTTTAGACTACATAATCTGATCTCAAAAAGTCTTTCATATGTATGCGCCATATTCTAAAGAGTGATAGTACAAAATTGATACCTTGACTTTGAGCGCTTATATTTCCTTCATAAAAATTCCAAATCATACAAAAATTTTACTAAAACCATATCTAAAATTCTAAACTTTATAATCTTAACCTCTGATGTTTGAATGGTCTCAAAAGAATAATCCTAATCCTTAATAAGACCTTAGGGAGCCTCCTTGAAGCCGATTGGACATGACTTTTGGCCAATAAGAATGGAGATTTTTATCATTCATCTCCATTCATCCATATGGTTGGCTTAATTATCCCATTTTATATAAAAATCCTTCTCTAATCTTTTTTTAATAATTTTTGCATATTATGTGCCCTAAATAGTAAATAAAAGAAATAAAATAAGATTTTAAGAGTAATTAATGTCTAATAAAGGTTGCTCTCACTACACTGTATAATAAATTTAAAATTAAATTTATATTTGTATTATTTTCACATGGTAGCTAAAGCACAACATGATATAATGATCTTTCTTATAAAGATATAAGTTTGGTCTCTACTATCATTTTTTGATTACTTTTTCTAAAATTTGTTGTAAATACTTTTTAGAATGAATTCAAATCATATAAAAGATATAAATCTATTTCCATCAAAAATATAAATAAAAAAATATCACTCCTAGAGAAAAGTGCACCTAAGAATTCAACTTGAGTAAATCCATTAGGATATTGAAAAAGATGCAATCTTATATAGAGATTAACTTATTGTAAAAATCCTTAAAATTAGTATACATATAAATAACTTGCCTTACAAGTTAAGATATGTGTCTTATAAAGTCAACATATTTTGGAGGTCCTATAAGATATTGCTATGTAGCTCCTAATTAAGAATATATATAATGTCACAGACATAGAAATACAGGCTCGAGATCTAACAAGAAGTTCAAGAAGAACTGGCAAGAACTAGATTAATCAGATGAATACAAGAACAACACCAGAGAGGTGAACTAGAGCTCCAAGAGATGTGTTGTCGAGACTGAAGAACTCTTTAGCCTCGATTCCAATATATATTCCTATTTAGGAAGCTTCTCAAGTAACTTCTCCCAATTAGGAAGCTTCTAGAAGGTTCCAAAGACTTGCTTCTAGAAGGTTCTAGAAACTTGTCTCTAGAGGGTTCTAAGGACTATATTTCTAACATCCTCTACCAACTAGGAAGCTTCTCAAGCAACTTCTATCAACTAAGAAGCTTCTAGAAGGTTTCAGAGACTTGCTTCTAGAAGGTTCTAAAAACTTGTCTCTAAAAGGTTCTAAGGACTATGTCCCTAACATATAGAAGCAAGAGTAAAGCCTTATTCACTCTTGTCAATATCTTTTTAGACTTTAGTCTTATTTTAAGACTTTCTAGTCTTCTTGACTTTAGCAGTAGCCATTCTATTTTAATATTATATCATCTTTGTATGAATTTTTAATTCTTTTGATTGACACTAGATTATATTGAAGATTTCTTTTTTCAAGATTTTTGTCCTTAATAATTCAATAAAAATAATAACTTATTATTCTTGTCTTCTTTTAAAAATGAGTAGATTACCCCACTTCTATTCTTAATTTTGAAGTTTGAGGATTATCTTCTTTTAAATAAACTATTTGATTTCTAATACCGATTTTTTTTCTTAAAAAGAATAAATTATCTTTCTTTTAGGAAACTTTTGTTTGATAGTAGAGGTTGTGGATTACTTTTCTCTAGTTTGACTTGTAGATTTGTTATGTTATTTGGAATAGAAGAAAAAATCATGGATGTTATACTTGGTAGAAGTGAAAAATAGATTTGCAATTATTGTAGATCTTCATAAACTTGTCAATATTCTTAGAATGGAAATTTTACATTTCACCAGTACCAACCATAGAAACACTAATCCTATGCCTATAGAAGAAGTTCAAAATCTGTTGCTTGAAATATATTCAACACCTAGTAAAGGTCTTATTCTTTCTTTATATCTCTCATCTTGTTTTATAATAGATGTATATTTCAAATCTAAAAATTACAAATTTTTTACATAATTAGATTCAAGAGCCTTATCTTATTTTATAAATAAATTTTTTATCAAGAAAAAATAAATATTTTTAGTCAAAAAAACTAAATCCATATATATAAAAGTCATAGATGGTTGTTTGTTATCTTTTAGAAATGTTCTTCATAAGATTGTTCTTTTAGGTACATCAATCAAAGATCATAATAATATAATAATATTTAATGTGATAAGATCTCCATTCAATCCAATTATTTTAATATTATTATGGTTAAAAAAATATAACCCTCAAATAAATTGATTTTTTCTTAGCCTTAACTTTTCTTGTAGTTTAATCTTATATTTTGATAGTAAAGTAGAAATAGATAAGGTTAGTATATCCAAATCTTTATTAATAGATGTAAGAGTTTTTAAGCATGTTGTAAAAAAAAGATCTTTTGCTATATATACCACATCTATTTTTTATAGTAAAAAGACATTAAGTAGTATTCCTAGCTAGTATTAAGATTTTCAGGATGTTTTTGAATAGAAGAATACAAATATTCTTTTAAAGCATTCACCCTATGATTATTCAATTGTTCTATAAGAAACAGGTCAACTACCATTTGGACTAATATATAGCTTATAAAAAAATAAGTTGGCTATACTAAAGAAATATTTTGACAAGAATTTTGCTAAAAAATTCATATGTCATTCAAAATCTTCAATAAGAGCTCCTATCTTATTTGTGAAAAAAAAATATAGATCTCTGCAGATGTGCATACACTATTGAAGACTTAACAAAATCACTATCAATAATAGGTATCTTTTATCTTTTATTTTAAGATTTTTTAACCAATTCAATCAAACAAAGATCTATACAATAATAGATCTATGAAGAGCATACAATCTAATCTGCATCAAAGAAAGAAATGAATGAAAGATTGTTTTTCAAACTAGCTATAGAAATTTTGATAATGGTATCATGCCTTTTACACTTACGAATGCACCAACTACTTTTCAACATCTCATGAATGATATCTTTTTTGATTTTTTTGATGATTTTATATTTTGTTATTTAGGTGATATTTTAATCTATTCTAAAAAAACAAAAGAATATGAACTTTATATTCATCATATCTTTAAAAAATTTAAAAATGTAGGATTATATGAAAAAATAAAAAAGTGTGTATTCTATACTAATCAAGTTGATTTTTTAGGATATATCATTTCCAACTAAGGATTAATGATAAATCCTAAAAAGGTTCTAACTACCATCAATTAAAAGGTCTCAAAAACAATCATAGATGTGCAATGTTATTGAGAATTTACTAATTATTATGAAATCTTCATTAAGAACTTCTTTTAAGTTGTGACTCTTCATACACATCTGACATATAAAGACAAACTTGAATGAAGCAAAAAGCTGAATTTTTTTTTGAAGCCTTAAAGATAGCATTTATTTTTGCACCAATTTTGTATTGGATTTATTTTTTAAAAACATTCTTTATACAAATAACATCTATAACATGGCAATATTCTATAAGACCTCCAACACATGTTTAATTTGCAAGATATATATTTTAACTTACAAGCAAGTTTTATACATACATGCTATATTATTAACTTGTGTTACAAGCTACTCAAACATACAATACATGACTAACTTGTTGGCGATGTTTCAAACCTATCAATCAACTATAAATATGTATAAAGTCAACTATATATCTATAAAGCTTTTAAGAAGCTTTGCCACAAGTTAATATCAAATCTATCTATATTTATCTTCTACCTAGCACTTTTTATTTAAATAAATATGTATATATTTTATATAGTCTTATTTCTAAGATATGATATTAAATATAATTGTATTATTTATTTTTAATTATTTTATATTCTTATAATTTATAAGATGAAAGCCATTGATCTTAACCAACCAATAAAAAGTTTTTTTTTACAAAACTTTGGTCAGGGCTAATAGATAAATTTTTGTTACAAAAAATTTTAAAAAAATAATTTCTTTTAATATAATTGCAATTTTATATAATTTTAATCTAGATTAAATTCTTTTTAAATTATTTATTTAAAGAATTTATTTTAGACTTTGGCAAGAACTTTTGTAACTTAACATTTCAATTCTAAAATAGTTGGAAAAAGAATCTTAAAAATATTATAGTTTTGTAATCTCTACAAGTAGCTACATTTAATGATGTAAGTATTTTTTTTTATAAATATTTATAAATATTTGAATACTTGGTCTTTAAGCTTATTATCTTAAATCCATAATATTTTTTAAATAATATAGTCATAGATTTTTTACAAGTATTAGAATTATAATGTATAGCTTATAGGTGCATTTATATTTAGATGTATCTTATAACTTAATACAAAGATAGAAGAAAATATAAATTTGGATTGATGTGGATTATATCATATTCAATATTTTTAGCTATATTTTCATATTACATATTTTAACATTATTAATTGAAATCTCTTATGTATTTTTTTATTATCATAAAAATATAACTAATTTTTATCTATAAGCCTTAAAAAACTAATAAAAAGATTGATAAAAGCTTCATTTAGCTCTTGCATGATAATCCTTAATTAAGATTTCGTAGATATTTTTAAATATATAATTAAAGAACAAAATCTATAAAATCTTGATTAAAGAACTTTAATGAATCAAAAAGAATTAAAATTTAAAAAGGTTTTTAGGACAAGAAAACTAATAGTTATTAGATAGAGTCGTTTAAAAAAATAAAAGAATTATATTTAGTATGAATATGGAGTTTTAATTTTGGTTGTAATTATTGATATAAAAGAGACAAAATAGCATCATGTTATTGGCTTGTACAAGTCCTTAATTGCCTTTAAATTATCATATTTTTATTTATTTAATATATGTTTATTTTTATAGATAATTTTTTTCTTTCTTAGTCTCTTTTTAGATAGACAAGTAATGCCTAGGTCCAATTACAAATTCTTGGTCTTTTTATAACATACAAGTAGTACTTTGAGCTAATTACAATTCCAAACTTTCTTCTTTTGTGAAGTTTTTTTTAGTAAGATGTAAAGGTAGGAGAATTTCCAACTAACAACTTAAGATTTTTCTATACATTACCAAGTTTATTCTTCTAATATATATATATATATATATATATATATATATACACCTCTATGAGTCTTTTTTTTGTCTTATATACTCACAACTATTAGATATTTTTATTGAAAATAAAAGTATTAAGTTCTTTTCAGTTGTTTTCTATATTTTTTTTAGTTTTCCACAGCTTTGTTTTTTTTTTTTTTTTTTTTTTTTTTTTTTTTTTTTTTTTTTTTTTTTTTTTTTTGCTTACATTCTAAATAATATAAAGGAAATTTATACATCTTATGGAAAAAAAATAATAATCGAATAAAATAGTTTTGTCTATTTTGATTAAAACATTAGTAACTCTAAAAGAGAGTTTTTATTTTTTATTTTTAAATCTACTAAAATATAAAATAAAGAATCAATACCCATATAAATATTAATATTATGTTTTAGTAATATATTTTTAATTTCTTGGTTATACAATTATTTATTACCTAAACTTTATAAAGCATCTTTTGCAAAGTAACTTATGTTAGAATTTGACATTGACTTTGATTAAGAAAAATCATTATAAAGATAAAAATTAAGTATTTATTCTTACATGATAAAAATTATAAAAAAAATATTTTATATAGATTCAAAAGCTATAACTTCTTTGTTTTACTAATTGTGCTTGTTTTAATCAAAAAATATATAATTTCTCTAGATTATAACATATTTTTAAGAAATTTTATAATATTAATTATAAATTAACAAATATTTATTTAAGTATGTTATGACTCACGTCAAATTAAATTTACAATAGTAATTAATTGTACCAAGTATTTTATCTTTTGTATCAATATATGTATATCAATTTTTAAAATATAAGAAAAATTATGCAGCAATAAACCACAAAGACTTTATAAAAATCTAGTTTAACAATTCTCTCTAAGAATATTCTTAAAGAGGTCAAAGCTTAAACCTTTGATTTGAGCTTCTTATGAGGTAGTTGTGGAGTAGCTAGCCTTTATTTATTTGTGTTGCTTGGAGGTTGTGGTTTGTAAGGTGTTATACTATTGTTTGCTTGGATTATTTCTAGTTAATAGCTAAGAATGCAATGTGGTTAGTGTTGATTGTTTGGAATGATTTAGTAAGGATTTTGAATAATCTATCAAATTAAAAATTTTGATTTTAAGCAAGCCACTAAAAAATTAATTGACTTGTCACTAAACATATTTGTAAATAAAATGCCACCAATTTCCACACAAGTGCCCACTACAAGCAACATTTTGCATCCTAAACACTATCCATAATGGCCTTTTACACAAAGATTACAAATAAGTCATCCAAGCATACCACCTTCCAAACTTTAACTACAGAAGCTACACATGACATAGCTCCATGGCCCAGTCCTTTCTATTTTCTTTGCTATGGTTTGCAAATCTTCATGTTCAGACTTGAATGAAGAAACATTTCTTAATCAACTTGTTTCCACGTCCCCTTTCGCTCCCTCGATCAGTTGTCCTGTAACAACATCAAAGTTTCATTTTTTTTGCAAATTACGAACCAACTAAATAAATACTCTGACAATATTTGGAGTGATTCAATGCAACACTGATATCAAATGGTCATCATTATTGTAGAGAGGTAGGGAGAAATAAAATTTAATGCATATTTGAAAAGTAAGGCAGTCAGTCAGTCAGTCCTTGAAGAATGCAGTGTGCAGTAGATCCAGAGATTATTGAACAAACACGAATATGTAAATGACAATTTATGATAAGATTCCAATTGCATTTGTTTGATAGTGGGTAAATGCTATCACAATTGAGAAGAGTGCAAAACAGAGATCTCACCGTCCATTGTGTCAGATTCTGACTGTTCGATGAAGGGAAAGTGGTGGGCAAAAGGTTTTATCTTTTATTGCAGAGGATTAGAGACGAACAAAGGGGACAGAGGGCGAGATACAGGGTTAAAGGCAGGACCACTTAAAGGACGCCCTGTCCACCAAGAAGCCACCTTAATTAACTATCTGCACTAAATCATGGAATCTTAAAAGGAATGACCCTTCCACCAACTAACTAGAAGCCAGTACCGAATGAGAGATCCTCTTCAAAGGGCTACATTTAGACGCCCATTAGTCACATCCAACCCGTGCCTGTAACGTTATTATGTAACTAGTCGAAGATCCCAGCTCAGGCCGGTTTGATTAATTGCCGAAAGCGCACCCACACAAGTTGGCGATCCACTCTGTACACTGTGTGACAGCTGATAGAATACAAAAAAGGGGATAAAATATTCTGAAACAGAATCATCAGCCACCAGATTTTATCACACAAAAAAAGCCACATTTGTTGTCCGATGCCTTTCGGTTCTTCTGTTATCAGCCAACGCAGCAGGGAGATAGACGGCCACTTTATATTGAAGAGAAACACTAAAACCTTCCGAAGAGTTTTTATGCAACGGGCTGGAACCAGTTTCCCAGCGGCGATGACAACCCAAAAGGCATCCTGGAGACTCTTTCACACTACTCGCGCTGGAGCACGTGTTTCTCAATGGGGGTGTTTGATAGGGCGGAGGCTTAAAGCAAACCCTGGCATTTCAATCCCTTCTGGCTATTGAAGGCGATCGAAGGTCTTCATTGGTCTTCTGAGTCATGATTTATTTTCGAAAGTTGGGGCTTTATAGCGGTGCAGGGCAATATGAACAAACCTCCGAGGATTGAATGCAAGATTGTTGCTACTGTTCGAAAGTGGGCATTCCTCTATGCACCGGAGAGAGATTGTAATGACTGACTGGCAATATCACAGCGCCGAAGGCCAGGAAAATGATTCGGGCGCGAAAGTCCATAGGGCACCTGAGATTACTCGGCAACAGTTGAGCCAATCGCTGTACAGGAATGGGATTGGCGGATCGACGACGGTTACTGCTGGTAGAGCCTGGACACATGGTTTCAGTAGAAAACCCCAAGTTTTGTCATGTATTGAATTTGGTTGGATTTGGGGTTTCATGATTGCTTGTGAGCTGATTTGCAAGCTTAACGTTGCACCCAGGAAGTTGGAACATGTGACATCATGGACGGAAGTCCAAAGGGTAGCTATCTTCAGACACGACATGCGTTGCGTTGTTGTGTTTGTAATACTTAACTTGATGAGGCGCCACGATTACAAGTGTCATTCCAAAGAACTACTGAGTTCCATCAAAAATAAAACTCAGAGTCTACATGTCAAACATGTGTACACGCGATCCAAATTAACACAAGGAATCGTCTTGCTAATAGGAGTTTCTCGAATCTTAACAAGCCACAGCCACTTGTTGTCGAATAAAAAAAAAACATGGAGCTGAAATGTAGCATAGAAGAACGACAACAACAACAACATAGCACACCAAATCGGCCCCTTTGATTCTTTGTGGGGTGTTTATTATGAGGCACTAATCAGAGGTTAGGCACTAGAATTAGCAGGCATTGACAATTGGGACGTGGTTAATTGAGGGCCACAACGATGTTTTCAAATAGAACTTGCGCCACGTAGGATTAGGGCCCACGTGTTGCATTGGGAATCGTGCACGATTGTGCTCGTGGGGGTTGGCGTTGGCGCCCTTTCTGAGGAGAGGTCGTTAGGGCTGCTGGGTTTAAGGCACCCGGCCCGGTGTATTTGCCATTCTAAGGGACACACACTCACACACATAAGACAGAGGGCGTGGCCACCAATGAGTTCACTGGTTCTCGTCCCCCTGCCCCTACGCACGGTCATCCACTTCCCTTATTTTTAGAACCAAGCCCCCCCACGGTCACCCGCCTCCGTTATTTTTAGAACCAAACCTCCCCCACGGTGACCCGCCTCCCTTCGTGCATCCCCCCCCTCTAGCAACAGACACAAGAACACTGTTTCGCTCAGAAGATTCTCTTGGGATCAGATCTTGTACTTATAGTTTATGTGACTCTTCATATAAACTCTAGGTTAGGATTTGCATGTTTTACACATGGAGATATTGCCGCGTGTGGTTTCTAAACTTTTTTTTTTAAAATATATTATTGTTATTCATTTTGGTTGTTTAGGAGTATAGAAGCAAAATCATTGAGGTTGAGACTGGAGCTCAATGTTGCACGAAGGGCTGGTGTGGGAAGATTTTAGAGCTTGCGTGCTGGCATGCGGGTGACGTTAGTCTTGTGGGCGGTCCATTAGGCAGGGGAAGGTTTCCTCGTTTTGTGGGGTCCTTATATAAGACTTTTGTAGTTGTTTGTCCAGTTCAAATTTAAAACACGGTCAATGACATTGTCAAGGAACTCATGTGGTTTTACCATCTAATTAAGCAATAGGAGGTATCACATGAGAAAAATGGGTACGAGAATAGATCATGAACCGTATGAGAAAAGAAGTCATACAAGTTGAATTTGTTATAGAGAATGTTATGTCCTCGGGGAAGAAAGATTAAGGTAATCCTCCAAAGGAAAGAAAAATGAAAAAAGAAACCCTAAATTGTAACAATCCATGTTAAGGCAATGTCGAGAAGCATTTGTAATGTGTGGTCTACGCAGTGGTTGCAGTTAGATCGTCCATCTTCAATACAAAAAAATATTATTCGCTGAACCCAATTATGTTTTGTACTTTGCAGAAAGCCTGTGGATAGCCTTCAACAGCGCATGATGAATGCAAGGGAAAAGCCACAAAGATCCCCCGACAACCCAGCTACAGACGAGCGATGATGTTTATTAAGAAGAGAGGGAGTTGGAGGAGGAGGAAATGTGTGCAAGAGATCGATGAATCAGAGGTGATTTGATGAGATGGTACTGGCCATGACATAAATTAAAAAAAACACTGTGAAGTGGCAGGAGTGACACTGGCAAAAGCAGGGGGGGGGGGGGGGGGGGGGCGGCAGCCTCCCATACACGACATCAAGCCTCCACCCTGGCTCATCCTGGTCTCCGCACCACACCATTCACTGGCATCGTGGCAGAGAAAAAGATACTGTTGCTACTGTTTCTGCTGCTGCAGATCTATAAGGCTTCTGTATCACTCAGGCTTGGCTGTCTGCTTCTTTGGTGTTACTGACCTTGGAGGTCGTGATCCACTAAATTATCCCTTCCTCTAGAAAACTTGCTTCTGTTTCTTCTACTGCTACGTTTTGGCTGTCAGCTCCAAACTTTGGTAATCCTGCACCTTGCTGTCGTCATCGTTTTTGTTGTGTGCTTCTGTCAACTTTATCTTCTTCTCTATTTTCTTTTCTTTTCTAAGGATTATGTGTTTCTATAATAACCATTGTGATAAAAAAAATCAGGTCCATCAGTCTGGTTGATTCTGTGCATTCCTGGCTGTAGTCAGTAGCTGCCTATCTGTCAAAGTGTGCCATTCCAGATGAAAATATACAAGTAGGATTTGTTGAAGGTACAATAATGTTGCTCCCAAGGTGAGCTGTTCACCTGGCAATTGACAAGCAATTATGTGATTCTTGTCTAATGCATTGGTAGGTCTGTATGTCTTTGTTTTGTTGGGATCAGGGGTATGCGAGAGAGAGCAATAGTGTTCATTTCTTTGCTTAAAAAATAAAGTGTGAATGGTTGATGATAATAGGTTAGACTTTGTTTTTCTGATAATAAATTATTAAATAGAAGTCAACTGAATTTTCTATTATTAGTTGGAATAAGTATTGTTGAAAGTAGGACTTGGAGACAGAGCATCCACAGTGAACTGTTTGGCTTTGGATGTGTGCTTTGGATGTGTGCAAGTAGATGTCATGCTTCTGCTAGGACAAGGTTCCAAAACCTTAATAATGCCAAATCTTTTTCAAGGTTTGAGTACAAGTGTCAAATTCTAAGCATCATGCATTGCCTTTTTACTTCTTTTTTCCTAGACATTGGCACATTGATTTGTAAGGAAATTAGAAGTTAGGTGCATGTTTTGCATTTCACTTTTAAACATTAAAGACAGATAGATAAATACAAAGCAAAAAAGGTGTGTGTGCAGATTGAAAGATATATGTTTTAATGCCATGTGAAATTGAAAAAAATGATTTTATTTGATTTTATTTTTTACTAAAGAATACAGATACGTAATTCATCCATTGTAAACTTAATTCTGTCAATTTTTTTGATTGTTATATTGAACATAGGGAATAATTGCTAAAAATCTAGGTATGTGCTAATGAGTTCCTATAAAACATGGGAAATCCAACCCAATGTATCAAACTTGTTTCACCAATGTTTGGCATGGACATGGTATTCAGTACAAACAAGAAATACAATAAGGATCACAAAGCTTGGTAAGCAAATCAATTGAATGTAACCATTATCGATAGTTTTAATAATTGTAAGTCATATCCAAATATAAATTTGAATAGAATAAAATTATGTATTTTTATTTCAATATTTCAATACTTGTTTCTCAAATCATCAATCATACTGATTCAAGGGAAGGGACAGAAAGAGAGAGAGAGAGAGAGAGAGAGAGAGAGAGAGCAAAAAAAAAAAAAAAAAAAAAACTTTGATGATGTTCAAGCTTAATCTATCCATATATCAAATGAAACCAACACGCAATGAAGAAGATACGCTTGTCACATCTCAGTTAATGCTCAGTTCTGGTCAGTTTGATGTTGAATTGAGAGTTGACATGTATGTACTTGTATTAGAGATAGAGAATTTATAGAGCTGAGCATGGAAATCAAGCATGAGTGCCAAATAGTCAACACAGAAGTTTGCAGCTGGGAAGATATCTTCACCATGCAACTTTTTTGTTCACATATCCAAACTTTCTTTTCATAAAAATATACACATCCACAAATATACAAAATTAATAAAGGGAAGAATCAGAAAGGAAGTAGTTTCCAACTTTTTGGTTTCAAAAGTCAACCCCAGCAAAATACACACACACACATCTCTGTGTAAGGACCTAAAATTTTCTCAAAGATTGACAAGCACTGCGATGTGAAAATTTAGAAGGCAACATATTGTCTGGGAAAGCAAGACCATTTGAAGGCTTGTATATACATACACACTCACTGAAGCAGGAAAGTTCAGAGCAAATGATAAGTCACGTATTTATATATGAGTACGCTGTTCCATGATAGAGCTTTGCCTTACAGCTTTGTCCCGTGTAAGTTAGATTTATTTTTAACAGTAATAACAAAAGAGACGAATAAAAAGAAAAAGATAACTCCATTTCCTAGAATACGGTGATTACTTGTTCCACGAGAGAATTAGCAAACCCATGTTATTGCTTGGACATTGTCAAGCAATGACTTGGTTAACAATGTCACTTAAGGTGAAACTCCAGTTATTCTGTTCCCTTCCCCATCTTCTACATTACAGTCAAGTGTTGTTGATTCAGAAACGACGCGTCACTGAAGCGGCTGAGCCGGATCAGGTCCGAGCTTGGCCATTCAACAAGACTTGGCATCTGAAGTGGGAAAGTTTCGTGCGTTTGAGTTGAGTTGAGCGCACAAACATGACGACGTGCAGCGCCGAAGTACGGGTCCAAACAGTTCAACACACTGGTCAGGTATGATACTGCCGATAGCCTATCCATTTTAAACGTTTGTGATCGGTGTGGGAGCCTTTCGCCACCCACTGGCAGTCTCGGTGATTGGTTATTCCACAATGTGGTTTGCTAATTAAAGATGCAAAAGCCCACTTTCGCATGATGGCATGCTATTGGGCAAGATGCAAAACTACTGGCGCAATGAAGGAACAGTGGCCTTGGTTGAGATGAGACTCGTGACGGCGCACTCGGGAAGAAACCTGGTCCGCGACGATGGTAGGGCAATGCATTTGCACCGCACAGGCATCGTGAGAATATCTGATTCGTCTGGCAATTGACGTACGTGGGAGATAACACTCGGTTCCACGAACAATTGATTGACTTTTAATAGATTTTCTTCTTGCCAGGGCTCAGTTTTTGTTATATTACGGGAGCGCCTGATTTAGAGTGTCCCAGCAACTCCGACGTCGAGACGAACTGCTCATGCAATTCATCTTGTCAGGACACTTGCCGCCATCTAGAGAAATGAAAAAAACACCGGTGCGTTGCAGCGGTATCGAAGGTACCGCTGCGAAGCAGATTGCCAGAGGGATAAATGAGTCGAGAAAAAAAAATAGGAGATGTAAAATTGACGGTCAGAATCACCAGTGTCTAAAATTTGGCTGTGGAATTGCTTGCCAGAGGGGGGAAAAGAGAGGCGCGGAAAGAAAGAAGCCATGCCAGAATGACAGAAGTCTTTTCTGGGACGATGAGATGCAGTCTGGATGCTGCGGGATTTGGTATATAAAGATAACTTCTCCGTTTAACATGCCTCTCTGTCGGCTTTTGAGGATTCTTTGCTGGCCTTCAGAAAGAAATTGGAAGCCAAAGGGTTGGCAGTAGTGGCTTTTGATGCAGCTGTGTAGAAGATTGTCTCATCCTTGAAAAGCTTGGAAATAACACCCGAGAAAATATGCTCTGGGGGAAACATTAGCAGTTGGGGCCAGCCTTGGGAAACAATTTCAGTTGATAGAATAGGGGTATTTTTAGATGGAAGGAGAGCGAATCCGTGTATTAGGGCTTTAGGTCTACTGAGCCCTACGATGGTGGAATGGGTATGTGGAGGTCTACCGAGCACGTCTAGTAAGTAGTAGCGAAGAAGAGGAACCAGTCCGGTGTAGATGTGGTTGTAAAAGTATTGCAGCTCTGCGACGGGTGGCGGCGACTCGCAGCGATCATCAGTGATTGCACCGTGTTCACGTGAAGCTGGTTGAGTGTTGAGTGTATGGAATAGAAGCTGGTTAGGCGCTCAGCTGCTCTTCTAGTATAGTTGATCGGATGAACTCTGGCTGTTGAGGAGCTTCGGGAAAATTGATTGGTTTTTTGAGGCTCGCCGTAGAGCAATATCGGAGCAGAGGTCTATATTCATCTCTTAAATGGCAGGTTTTTGGTATCAGCAGCTCAGTGGAAAATCGATCAAGACTATTGCGCTCTTAGTTCGTTTGAATTAGTTTGCTACCCACATTGAAAGTGCGGTTTGACCGGCTTGACCTGCTTCTCTAGTGCCCTTCTCGTGGTCTTCCAGTCCCTTCGACTTCCGTCTTGATTAGGATCACCTCGGCTGTTGCAGTAGACTCGGTGTAAGTGTGAGTAAGAAGAATGAGGGTGGGAAATGTTTAAAGTCTCGTTGTTGCAAAGTTTAGGATGGTGGTGAGAAGATTAGCCGGAGATACTGGCGATCCTTGGCAGGAGCCTGGTCGCCGTCCGTGCACGGCTAGTGAACTAGACATGCCGAGGAGAAGTTGCGACATTCCAAGTCTTCATCTCAATGTCGATGAACCAAGGTTGCGCAAACCGTTAGTGACCTTGAAGCCAATCTCTGGGTACGCCATTTTTCTCACATTATCATGCATTACACGGTTTTCTACTTTATTGATTGGGAGTCTCTTTATAGTGAAGCTTGTTCGAATCCTGATCGCAGTATTTCTTCATCTTGTTTATCACATGCGTTACATTTTTGTCTAGATTACTCAGCATCTGTACGTCATTGCGGTTCTTGCTCTACGTAGGCTTAATATGTCGCCAAGGTGATCTTACGTGGTTGCGAAATGTATGTGGTCTCGGATAGAACCGTTTTCATTAATCAGTAAAGTTGCGTTGCAGTAAGTGCATGTGCTGAACCTGAATGTTGTGTGGATGGGTGGGTTGCCAGGCTTTCAGTTAAGGATCAAACACAGAAGAGCCAGAAAGTTACTGGATCCTCGCTAGAGCTTCGTCTTACTCAGAAGTACATGCATCAGGCACTGCCGTCGGAAGGAATTGACAACGTGGCGTCCCGCAAGCCAGTCAATGGCAAAAAGCTTATAAAACTTGCTCGGCGTGTGGAACTTGAAAATGAGGTGGTTGAGTTGCATCATCAACTCGAGCAAGAAGTTGAGCTTCACAATACTTTGAAGAATGCGCTTTCAGACTCATCCAGTGCGCAGTTGCCTGACTCAGTTTTGCACGACCTTCCTAATAACGTCCAGAGGTTGTTGACAGACATCGCAATGCTGGAGGCGACTGTGTTAGATTTGGAATCTCAAGCATCCGCCTTACAATGGGATCTTGGCCGCGAGCGGACCGAGCGCAAAGGCATTGAGTACACCCTCAACGCACCTCTGAATGCGTCGTTGAAACCCCGATATGAGGACTCTTCTGCTGCCTCCCTTCCATCTAGATCCGCACCGGCACCGTCTGCAAAATCTCCAGTACGATCGGCGAAATCACCTCTACGGGTTGCGAAATCGCCAACTCTTGCTACATTGAAGGAGCTTCTACATGAACCAACTCCAGAACGCGAACAGTCATTGGCTCCCCCATCCAAATCTCCTCGAAAAAGCTTACGGTCCTTGTGGAGCGCCCTGGAAGATCGCCCCCCAACGTCTTTCCTCCCCAATTCGAAGAATGTACCCACCTTGCAGAGAAGTCTCCAGCAGTCAGCCGTGGAGACGACGACGACGACGACGTATTTCCCGTCAACTGCAGCAGTTGCGCCTCGTACTTCACATATATCTCCACCTTTATCTCCTAGCACTCCCGCGGATCAACCGCGTAACATCACGCCCATCACTCCAGCACGTGAGCAGGATGGAGTGCCACGGAAATCCATGAATCCCGCTAGGTTGCTTGTTTCCACCAAGCGTCTCGCCTTCTTGAACTCCTCTAACACCTCTGATGCGGAGTCACTCAACAATCGGTCAGCAAATCCTACTCCCGAATTCGAGCAACCCACCGACTCCTCACCTCACGATTACTCCCCTATCCTTGATGAAGACTTCACCGATCATGTGAAGATGCCTAAGCTTCGACGAAGTCGAGGAATGAAACGACAGGACCAATCCCTTCTTTCTCCTCTCGATGATGCAAGGTGGGCCTCGAATTTCTCAGAAAGCGAGGTCGTGTTGGCGAGCCCCAGGAAGTCTATCAAGGATTCTCCTCGCCCAACCGCAGCGGCGGAAGTGGATGGCTTGTTCTCGGAGCTACTGTCGGATCCCAATCGCCTGTCGGAGGAGATGGTGCGCTGCATGGTGGATATCTACTGTCACTTGGCAGAGCCAAGCGGCGAATCGAATTTCTTCCCCGAGTGCCCTCTCTCACCATGCTCTCACACCGGGCGCCTCTCAACTTCGTCATCCTATTCCTCCCAATCCGATTCGTCCCTCCCTTCCGGAGCTTACAGCCCCGAGATGGACCCCGTGCAGTATGGAGACGTGATGGGATCCGTATCGACGTTGGACCCTTACAAGGCCATGGGGAAGCTACCGTGGGCTAACATTGGGCCTTACACGGATGCTTTCGAGGTACCATGGCTGTCTGTGGGGAAGGACCAGCTTGAATACGTCGCGCACAGCCTTGGAAAATTTAGGTGAATACACATCCTTTTCATTTACCACCAATTGTGTGATTCTGAAGCCTCTTTTGGATAGAGATGCTTCCGAACCGAGGGTTGGCATTCCTAACCGGGGAATGATCGTCGTGCAGGTTGTTGGTGGAACGATTGACAAACGTTGATCCTTCGACCATGAAGCACGAACAAAAGTTGGCGTTCTGGATCAATCTTTACAACGCTCTCCTTATGCACGCCTTTCTTGCCTACGGAATTCCGAGAAGCGACCTCAAGTTCTTCACTCTCATGCAAAAGGCAGCTTACTGCGTCGGAGGTCACTGGTTTAATGCCGCCGCCATCGAGTGCAATCTCCTCAAAGCCAAAATCATGTTGCATCGACCTCAATTTGCACTGATCGTGGCGCTTCACAATAAGAAGCTGACTGAGGAGCAGAGGCAGTTTGGGATCGATCGCGCAGAGCCGAAGGTGAACTTCGCCCTCTCGTGCGGTGGACACTCTTCCCCCATGGTGCGCATCTACACTCCCGAGCACATCCACGATGAGCTTGATTGCGCCTTTCAGGACTATGTGCGCGCCACCGTGGGCATAACAGCCAAGGGTGGCGTCTTACTCCCCAAGCTCGTCTACAATTATGCTCGAGAGTTTGTCCAAGATGACATGGTGCTCGAGTGGGCGTGCCGGTTTCTTCCAATTGCACAAGTGACAGTCATCTACGAGTGCATCCAGCAACGCTCTCGCCGCCTGCTGCTCAATCCTGCCACTTTCTCTGTCGTCCCTTACAGCTTTGCCTTCCGATATCTGTTTCAGAAAGCGATCAGCGGCGCAGCAAGCAACGCTGGTGACTTTGACTTCGCACCCAAAGATAACAGCCGGCATCGCTTCTGCACTTAGGCTTCGAAAAGTAAAGCAAGTCGTGGAAAGGTTTTGTGATCATAGATTTACGAAGTTGTGGATATAAAATTTCATAGAAGAAAGGTGGATGAGATCGTCGATAAGGTGGTGCTCAATTTTTGTTTACAGCATCTGAGTTTGTACAGACGATGACATTGTCTATAAGTGCTGAAAATTCCAAGCATCATTACACAGTCTATCTGGATCTCCGCAACTACCAACCCTGTCATTGTGACGTCATGATGATTGATCACTTTCTATGCACAAGTCAATTTGCATCTGTTTGTACATAGAAATCTTCTCAACCTGTTCCGTGAACCAAAAGTCTTCTGAATAGCAGGGACGAGGGCCCGAACGAACTGTTCCGCGTTCTCAACCGCATAAGTTGTGAAACATGCTTACTAATAGCTTCTGTTGGACACATCAAACCTCCAGCTGTGAAGGAACTGCCGGTGCAGCTCTTGATCATCGTAGAGGAAACGCAGCCAAGCCTCGAGGCTGTCCTACACCGACCGATTCCCTTTCTTATGAAAAATCCATAAACCTCGATCTTTGTACACTTCAACCATCAAAATATTTGGCTGACCCGAGTTGCGAAGTGCCCACAAACGACAGAAGCGCCTGGCGGATCGTGGATGACCGTTTCAGGACTGCTTCGAAAGGGGCTCCAGGCTGTCGCTCTTCGCACCCAGCGCGGAGCTACCGCTACGCGGGGCCCTCTATTTCCAGCTTCCGTCAACTTTTCGGCACGAAACTCATGTGTCGTCTCGATTGCCCTAATTGGGCTACAGTCCGAGCTCACGCACCACCCTCGTTGGACGCGAGCATCTTCGAATCATCGAGACATCCGAATGCGTTGCGGCTGCAGGCTGACGCGCTGGCAGCCCCGACGCTGCCTCCGCCGCGGAGTCCCTTTTCTTCTGCGCAACGGAAGCATTACAAACGCTTCTATTCATCTGATGTTTTTGGATGTACAGATTTCATCCACTCGTGCTGCTTCCTGTGCATTCGTGCGTATCCTCCACGAATATGAACCTCTCCTTTGGGTTCAAGTCAGAAATGACTTCAAATGTTTTGTGTTAAGTTCTAAACATTTTCTCATCTATATAGTCATAAATGTTAATTCCTCTCCATGATTATGAAATTTTTGATGAAGGAGAGAATATATATATATATATATATATATATATAATTGCTACAATAAGATAATTTTGGTCCAAATTTGAATTATTTGAAAATTTTAGATTGAGTTGATATGAACGGGATTTGATGGATGTATCCAATTTTTGCAGCATCCAAGAAGATTGTATTATTCAGTTCATAAAATTTTAAAAATATTATTATTTTATAAAATATAAATATAAAGTCTAAAATGACCTCAAAGAGAGGATATAACTTTACATTTATGACCTTGATATTATGTATGAAGCAAGGATGGAATGTAACAATAATTTGTTAGTTTAGACAATGTAAGAGCTTCAAGAATGTTTGAAAGAACATCACATATTTTTTTGACTTTATCAATATGTTCATGAAATATTGTCAAAAGCAAGAAAAATAAGAAAGAATAATGATGATATATACATACATCTTCATTTTAGTAAAGATGTTGATAGAAGACATTATAATCTTCCAACTTCTAATAAGATTGTTGTTGTTATGCTAGATAATAGAACAAAGGTAGAAGGAATGAGAGATATAGTTGTTTGATGGAAAAGAATTGCATTGTAACAAATTTATAAAGAATATCCTATATATTTGCTACTCCACTATGTTATTTGTTTTCTATGCAGTCAACTTAGATGGCATAATGAAATGACACATAGAAATATGAATGCCAATAAAAATAAGCATAAAAATTTACAAATTGCATGTATTACTTAGATAAAATTTTATTCATATTAATTATTTCTATAATATATTGAATACTTAATTATTTGTCAGCAACAAGAACTTGATAAAAAAAATAAACAAGTGAGACTTTTTCAAAGCAGTATGGCAAAATAGAAATAAAGAAGTATATATATTAAAAGGAAAATAAAACAACTATTGCCAAAAGATAAGAAAATTAAAGTCTTCTTGAAATTAAACTAGAACAAAGAAAAGAATTGACAAGACTAACAAAGGCTTCACTCTTGCCTCTATATATATTATCTACGTAAAAGCTATGTGACAACATTCTATAGGACCTCCAAAACATATTGACTTTGCACAACACATATCTTAATTTACAAAATAAATTTTCTATACATGTGCCACATAGTTAGCTTGTTGCATAAAATACTAATATATGTGACACGTGATTAACTTTTTGACTAAGTTTCTAATCTATCAATTAATTACAAATACATGTAAAATCAAAGTAGTGTCTATAAAGCTTTTAGAAAGCTTTATTAAAAAATACTATGAAATTAATCTATTTTATTTATTTCTATTTATTCATATTACTTGAATAATAATTATAATAAATATATGTCCATGATATTATTCTCCATTTTGGAGACAAGTTCTATGAGAAGCAATGATCATATGTTGACAAAGTGTAAGATGCCACAAATTATATTTGTTACATATTCTAATCTTTTTTCCCTTCAAAGGTAGTTGATAGGTCCTCTCAACCATCGGTAATATTTCATTCTTAGATGCAAAGACCACTTTGTTATTTGATCATTGTTGATACTTTCATAACTTCTTTCAAATAAAACATTTGTAATACCATCAAGAATCATTCCTACTTCTAATAAAATTACCAAATATTAAGATTCTCTTTTTAAGTTGTGATATCAAATGCATTGTATTTCACCATTTATTGAAGAAAAGATATGTTGTTCTTGAAGGCCTTCATTTCTATTACATCAACTTGAAGTTTGTGCTAATTGCAATGTCTCATTTGGTAACTCAACAAATGATGGCTCTTGAATTGAATGTGCTTGTTGTTGATATTTCATCTTCTTAATGCCATAATTACATAGAAGTTATAAATAAAGATAGAAAATAGAGTTCAATCTTTTTTAAATTATATTTTTTTATAGGAAAGGTTTACTATCCTTCAATTTGATTTTAATAGATATTATTGATGAAAATCATCAATTTTTTTTTATTATATTTATAATATTTTTAATTGGCTTCTATGTGCATTTTTTAATATCATATTTACGCTAATAAATAAGATATTTTAACCTATTTTAGTAACGCCTTGAGTCTAAGACTTCTTCTACTTCAAATTCTTGATTATTATCCACTTCTATAAGAGATGCTGGTATTTGTCTTCTTTTCAAAATATTCATTATCTCATATGGCTCCAAAAGAAATACATGAAATATAAGATGGATTCTCATAGACTTCAATAGATGTAATTAATAAGTGACTAAATTAACTTATTCACAAATAAAAAATGGTCCAAATTTATGATAATCCAACTTTTTATAAAAAAAAATAGTTTTAATATTATAACAAAGTAATCATATTTTATTATTAATATGATTTGAAGTTCTTATTGGAGATTTGGAATGGTGTATAAAATTCTTAGCCAAATTCTTTTCAATATACTCTCTGAATTTAGCCAATTTATTTTGTGATAAACTGTAAATTGGTCCAAATAGCAGTTGAGTTTTTTTTAAAGGTCAATTGAAGAATCATAAGGATGATGTGTCAAAAAAGTATCTGAATTCTTCTTCTCAAATACATTTTGAAAATCTTGATATTAGCTAAGAATGCCATTTGAAGTCTTTCTACCATTAGAAATAAGTGTGGCATAAATGACACTAGATAATCATTTTATTGCAACTCACAAGAAAGCTCTTGTACCTACAAATACAAGTTTGGTTGTATTAGACTTATGACTTTTTATTTAATTAACTATACTCTTAATTAAATATTTAGAAAAGTCAAAACTATGAAAAATCCAATCTATTCAAGAATTATACTTTTTTAATCACGATAAATCTAAAATGACTAGATTAAAAAGAGATATAATGATATTAAATACTATAAAGTTACTATGACCATTAATTATTACTTTTAGAAGAAATATTTCATAAATAATATCTTTAGAGGACAAAAGACGACCTTTTTTGATTTTTATATGAATAATTTTTATTTTTTTTTATTAAAGATGTGTTTTATCTTTTAATAAACTCTTCATTTAAAAAAGAAATTAAGGCTTCTAAATCTAGTAAGGTAAAGACTTTATGATCTATAGGTCCTAAAATAATATCTATTATAAAATAAGAAGAGAATTTTGAAGAAAAAATAAGACCTTCATTAGGTATTGTATAAGATTCTAATCACACGATCGCTATTATAGTAAAAAAATATGTTTTTCAATATACTATCTTCTTTGATAGTTGTACTTCTCACTTTATAATTACATCAATTTTTTGGATAATATTGAGTAGCATACTTTGATTCTCTAGAATATAAACACAATCTTTTCTGACCATGATAAGTTTTTTCTTGCTTAATAAGAGGTTTGAAATGTACCATATTAATTTTCATATCCTCTACTTTTAAAAATATATATTGAAGAGATATTGTAAAATATAGATCTTGTTTATTATAACATAAATTATATCATTTTTTTCATATATAGATTAAAACTTTGCCAAGAGAGCTTCCAAATTATCTAATATTGGATCACATTATTCAAAAAAAGATGAAAATCATGATAACATATAATTTAAAAATAGTATTCTAATAAACCTAACTTATGATCTTACAGTTGAATAGATTTAGGATTGAATTTGAAATTCCACTTGTACTTGATTGATGAATCCTTGAATTTTTGATCTTATACCACTAAACTTCTCAAGTAAAGAAATTCTTGGTTTTTTAGTACTTGAATGGTATTCTATCATAAAAAAAAGATATAATTTCATAAAAATATTGAAATAGCTCGTATTATATTTATATCTTTACTTTTTGTCATTCTTGTTCTTTCTTGTGATAGTAAATTGAGTTGATGCATCGCAAGTATTAACTTTGTCAATTGTTCTTGCATTTGTCCCATTGTACTCTTTATTTTGATAAGTTGTTCTATAATAATACTTAAAAAAAAAGATGTTTAATATTGCTTAAGATAAATAAAAGATAAAATTTAAAAACACCAAAAATACTTAAAATAATATCACTTTAAAAGAAGGTAATTTGTAACTTCTAATATGCTTATATTTTATGAAGAATAAAGGATAATCCACTTTTAATCAAAAAAAGACAAAGCTTTGATATTATAAGTGTATTCTTGTCAATTTGTCAAAAAAAAGAACTTGATGAAAGTAAATAAATAAATGAGACTTTATTGAAGAAGTATGATAAGATAGAAATAAAGAAGTATATATATTAAAAGAAAATTAGAATGGCTATTACAAAAAGATAAAAAAACTAGAGACTTCTTGAAACTAAAATAGAAGCAAGAAAAGAATTGACAAGAGTGAAAAAAGCTTCACTCTTGTCTTTATATATACTATCTACCTAAGAGCTACGTAGCAACATTCTATAAGACTTCCAAAATTTGTTGATTTTGCATAATACATATCTTAACTTGTAATGCAAGTTTTTTATATAAGTGCGATATAGTTAGCTTGTTCCAAAAGCTACCAATACATATGGTAGGTGGTTAATTTGTTGAACAAGTATCTAATCTATTAACCAACTATAAAAAAATGTAAAGTCAAAACATGATCTATGAAGCTTGTAGTAGCTTTATTAGAAGATATTATGAAATTAATCTATTTTCATCTACTTCAATCTATTCATATTACTTAGGTAACACTCATAATAAATATATGTCTATAATACTATTTTAAAAGATAAAAAGTTTCTAAAAGAAATTATTAAAGATGCTAGGTTAATAACATGGCAAATTTAATTGAGATACTTTAATATGGATTAAAATAGGTTATGTGTAGATGTACATCAAGGATTTGAAAAATATTTTTGTAGACATAGAAAACTAGGAAATTAATATGTGAAATTTAAGATGAAGGATAATTCTTTTATTGTCTCATTTTAAAAGTATAAGAAATATATTTGAGATTTTTTTAAGATTCTATGGCTATTAATCAATATTTTTAATATTAAATTATATTTGGTATAATAACTACAAATCTATGGTGGCCAAAAATCTCAATTGCACTCTTTCTAAGAATTATTTCGACTTGATAGTAAGAATATTTGAATTTAAACATTGTGCATTGATTGAAGTTAATTATATATATCATATTTTAAGACATGCACTTGTAAAAATGCATACTATTGAATTTTAGAAGCAAGGTTATTTTCTTATATATATATATATATATATATATATATATATTTTTAAATAATAAAGTAAAAAAATTAGCCAATGTTTGTAGGATTGTTTATGCATAATTTTTGTATTAAAAAGAAGATCCATTATTATTTGAGACAATTAATACTTGCATGGTTCATGGTCCATGTGGACTTCAAAATATATAAGTTTTATGTATGAAGGATAGAATATGCTAAAAAAAATATTCAAATAAATATCAAAAAGTAACATCAATGGATGGTCATGGCTATTTCTAATATCATAGAAAGAATGATGGAAGAACTTTCAACATTGGTAATTTTATTGTAGATAACTGAGATGTTGTTCTATTCAATTTTATTCTTAGCAAAAAATATCACTACTATTTCAATGTTGAATTTTATATTTTAGTTTACAATATTCATATATTCATATATATATATATATATATATATATATGTATATACATATATGTATAAAGAACTTGATTGTACAAAAATATAGATTAGAAATAAGGAAGATGAAGTGAGATAATATATTGATGTATAATATATTAAAGCTTCGTAGGCAGTATGACATTTGTTTGGAATGAAAATATATGAAGAAGTTTCAAACATAGTTTGATTAGCATTGCATCTTTTTGGAATACATCAAATAATTATTAATTAAAATAATGATGCAACAAAAATCTAAGCTTGTGGAGAATCGCAAAAAACAACTTTGACAATATTTTTTGAAATATGTGAATTTATAGAGATTACTTAGCTATATATATATATATATATATATATATATATATATCAAGAGATTTTTTTAGCATTTTGTATAAAACAAGACGTCAAAGAAGTAGACAATAAGATAATATAGATTTACAATTAAAAGGATATATTTTGTTGATTCTATTAAATAAAAAATATTTTATCTTTAGCTTTTTATATTGATGGTACATAATTCATATTTATAAATTTACACAATATAAATAGAATTTTACAACCAACTTTTAAGAGTGCATATTTAAGAATAGGATTGTTGGAAGATGACATAGAGTAGAAACAATGCTTAAAAAAAGCCTTTGTAATGAAAATAAAAAAGTAATTATGAACATTGTTTGTTGTTATTTTTCTTTAATGTTGACCTAAACATTCAAAAGAGCTATGGAACAAGTTTAAAGAAAGTTTTTTTTACGATATAGATTACTAATTGATTCAAAATTATGGAATTGAGAGACCAAAAAAAAGAAAGATATCAGATTATGGACTATTTTTTCTTGATAAAATTCTTTAAGAATCAAGCAAAATACTACCAATTTTTTTATTGATACTATTGTGGAAAAAAATTGAAATAAAAATGCTATAAATTAAATATTTCTAAAATATATGGCATAAGATTGTAATGAGCTAAAACAAATAATAGAAGAATATGTGCTAAAGTTGAATAATAAGCAATATACTATACATTTGAATATTTTTGCTTTAATAGATAATAATCTTAAAAAACTATATTTTTTGTAAAGACCAAGAGGAAATAGAAAAACATTTGTATGTAATACATTGATAATGAAGTGTCAAAGTGATGGAAAAATTATTTAATATATTTCATTCTTTAGAATTACAGCACAACTTTTAAGTGGTAGAAGGACTACATACTTTATGTTTAAATTTTTGTTCTATCTTTATGAAGGTTTGTTTTGCAATATTATAAAAAATACACCATAAATATATGAGCTAAAAAAGATAATTTTTATTATTTAAGATGAGATATTAATACAATAATGCCATTGTGCTAAGGTAATTAATAGAACTCTCTAAGATATAAATAATACTAATAAGTTTTTTAATAGAGATTTTTGGCAAATTCTTTCTATTGTTATTCAAGACTTAAGAAAAAAGATGTTGATGCTTCTTTGAAATGATTTAAGATTTGATCTAACATTAAAGTGTGCAAATTGACCAAAAATATGCATTTAAAAGATGTATTTGATGAGAATTAATTTTTTGCTCAAGAGCTCTTAAAGATATGCATTATATAAGATTATTTTTTTTTAGAGTTTTTTTATGATATAATATTTTTGTATAATATATCTAAGAATAGTTTTCATTTGCAAATTAAAAATCAATAAACAATTATAGATCCATTAAAAAGTAAGATGATTCTTCTAAAATATATAAAAGTAGGTTCCAAATCAAATGATTTGATTCAAGCTATGTATTCAAGATTGAATGAAGATGGGATATTTAGAAAAGAATATTTTATAGACATTTCTATTTTATGTGCACAAAATTATGATGTTACTGATCTAAAGAAGCATGCAATGGAGAGATTTTGTAGAGTTTCATGTATTTATTTTAGCATAGATATAGCAACTATAGAAGATGGTGCCAATAATGATAATTATTATCCAATTAAGTATTTGAATAGCTTAAATCTATCTAGATTGCCATATTTTTGCTTAGAACCAAAGGTTAGATATCTTATTATATTATTATAGAACATTGCTTTGTGTTAAGAACTTTATGATGGATCACATCTAATCATTACATAGCTCATTGATTGAGTTATTGAGGAAAGACTTTTATCTAGAAATTATAATAGATGGTTGGTTTTCCTTCAAAGAATCACATTATGTCCATCATCTGCAAAGATTCCATTTGAATTGCAATGAAGAGATTTTCTAATAAAGATAGAATTTGTAATGACTATTAACAAATCTCAAGGACAATTGTTGAGGAATATAAGAATAGATCTTATAATCCCAATATTTGCACATAGATAGTTATATATTGCCCTTTTACAATGCACTTCTTTGAATGTGACGAAGATCCTATATTCTAAAAATAATAAATACAAAAATACCACCATAAATGAGTTTATTCAAAAGTTCTTTTAATTTAGCTATTTTTTTTTTTAAAAAATAAAAAATAAAAAATCTAATTATAATGAAGAAACATAAATGATTCTATTATTATATATATATATATATTTATCAACATTTCTTAAAGAGCAATTTTTTACTTAAAACTTTTTTGTTTAAATAGTTGAAGGTGTTTAAAAACCTTTCCTTTGGCTCTACATCAAAGAGGAGCCTGATCGCTACTACCAGTCAGTCGAATTCAAGTAGCCGTCACCGCACAGCTTCATGAATTTGTCTCGATCCGTGTCAGCTTCAATCCTTGTGAGTTGGTCATCGTGGCCAAACTCAAAATGTCCAAATTAACTTCTCCAGCACCTCCGTACTGGGATTATGTCTTGAATATCCAAAAAAGCAGACTACCTCACTTTTCGAAGAAGCGTCGCAGCATTTGCAGCGGCTGTATCTCTTCCATGCAACTGCATTTTTGATAGCGGGCAATGTTATGAGCAATTAGATGTTTAATATGACTGCCATCCTCGTCAGCCCTTCACAGCGATACCTGCAGTTGTCTGCGCCAATATCAAACTGTAAGACCACTGACATTCCAGGTATGTCTGCAGCTATGCCATGAAGATCGTTCGACTTTGGATCAAAATACTCAAAATCGACATCCACGATCTCCTGTGATGTTGCAGGTGTCCTGCCGTCCTTCAGACTAATCTCGTTTTGCTCTTCGCCAAGTGGTACCTCAGCAGATCTGCATGCTTCGATCTGTTGGATATCCAACTTCACATTCTTCACAGATGACTTGTAAAACTTTTGGAAAATCCTCATTTCTCTGAGAACATATCCAAGCATTTCTTCACCGAGTTCTTCTTGATCACCTTCAGGATCTTGCTGTGCTATCTCAGTGTCATTGTCATCCCCATCGGTCTCAGATGCATCCTTTATCAATCCGTGAAGTTCATTGAACGCCTTCTCGAGGTCATCATCGAACAAGTGAACTGTTGGTGGATCGTCAGGATCGTGAATTACGTCAATGTAAGGAGGATTCACCTCTTTCACAAGATGATTGAGGTTACATTCAGGTTTGCGACCCAGCAACGGCTCTACTAAAATCAAAGTTCCTCTTAGCCCCCTGTTGTGCCGAATGTACTTCTCTGCATTTCCCTTCTTTCCGCTGCGTCAGTGTCAGGTACTGCATCGATTAAGACTTGTGCTTTGTTGGCTTCGTCACTGATCACAGCAACTCAAACCCACCAACTTTGCAAAACCCTTCGAAGACACCGCGAAATTTTTCTAGTTGAGGATCCAAGAGCAGCAAACGGAGGCTGAGCATACATAACCCTCCTGCGGCAATGCAACGAAGTCCCGTCACAAATTCCTCATTAGTTTCGAAGGTTTTGCAACACATATTATGTCGTTTGATCCCACACCTTGATGCAGCCTTCATTGTTTCCAGACACCGCCTTAGTCTCACCCCAATTTACAAGCCGATTGATAACCACGCCATGCGCATCAACCTAACTGCTCACATACTACCGAATCCACCGCCCCACCACGTCACACGAGAAATAAACCACCCAGTATCAGAGCTTTAACCGTGCGCATGTGCACAACTCAAGGACCAATCGAACTCGCTGATCGCAATCAAGAATCAACTCTAGCTGGCTGTTCCGCAATGGCTCGCCTCCTCTCCATCTTCCGAGTTCGCAGAACAGACTCCGCTTTCCCAAATTGCCCATGTGTATCTCACTCTCCTTGGTGACGATTTTCACAACAATGGCATAGCCCTACTCAGCATTCAATCTCCGGCAGTTTTTAATCACACCTGCCGATGCCACTCGTAATGTTGACTCCAGACGAGGATAGCGTTTCCAATTGTTTTCTAAGCCCGATCGTGGCTATCAGTTTCGTCCTCCTCAATTTTGAAAATCTCGAGGGCAACTTCACAAAAACTTGAGACCTCTCAAAAACAAGTCACAGGGCAGATTCGACAGGAGTAAAGCTTGGCTCTCACTATATTACAACGTTAACATTTAAAATTAAAAACTTAGTTAAAAAATTAGGAAAAAAGAAAAGAAGGGAGAATTGAGTGAATGTAATCAACGGAGCCATTGGTGGCACTCACAAAAATTTATGATATACAAGGTGATAACATTACAGGCAGATTTGATCCAAATCAATCTTGTTGATTTAACTTGGTTACGGAAAAAGGAGATATAATCATGTCATAGACATAGTCTTGTTATTTGTGATAATATTAAAGTGAGTGAAAAATTATATATATATATATATATATATATATATATTTCAAAAAAAAATGATTTCAATTTTTTGACATAAAATAAAAATTAATCACAATTTTGGTTCTATAATTCTATATCTTTAGATTTTTCTCAGATAAAAAAATCATAAATAGTCTTTCTTTTATATTCTTACAATAGACATATGGATAATGGAAATAAAAACTAGGGGAAATATCATACATATCCCTGAAATATGTTCAAATATCAAGAATACCCCTATATTGATAATTGCAAATTTGTACTTGAACTTGATAAGGTATAAAACACACTCTTGTTTTAGGTGAATACAGGGCACAAACCAAGCCACACTCAGGTGCCGCAGTAGCAAATTTTTCCTTCATCAAATACAGAGTCTGAAGCAACCAAGCTCTTTGCATCTTCTCGCTCACATTCCTGGAATCTATGACATGGTTTGTAAAAATTTATGATCCCGGACGTTGAAAAACTCATCAACAGTGAACAAGTTTGTTGTGATACGATACAAGAGGCAAGATCTGATGCGGTGAATTCACGTACTCATTTGCACGATTCTTTCAAAATCTCCCAAACTCTTCGCAGAACCGATCGATGCGGTCGAGCTGGAAGTCTCAAGGCTGTTCGTACTCTAGTTCCCGCATTTCTGCCTCAAGTTCTTCTTTCTTGCTTTTCCGCATGAACCAGTTGAAGTAACTCCTCATTGGCATTGCAAATGGCTCGTAGGTGGTGACTACCCAAGACCCTGCCATCTTCGAGGTTGCTAGAAGATTGCTAGAACCTGGAATCCCATCTCGTGAGTCTCCGCTTTTTTAAGAACTAAATCACAAAGGACTTGTAGAAACATAACAATCAATATTGAGACCTCTTGACATATCTAATTCACTTAGAAAACAGTGAAGTTTTCTGGACATATGGCACACAGAATGTTCTTAATGAATCCAATTCTCTCTTCGTCATGTAGTGTGCCAAGGCCAGCAAGAGAGCGAGGAAGGAGTTGGGATAACATGCATGTATGCAAAGTGGTATCTAGCAGCTGTGAATACATCGCTGTATGCTCAGCTATGACTCTTGTCCGCAGTAATCTTCAAATCCATGCACTTGGATGTTTTGTACCATCAATAAACTTGCACTAACAGACAGTAGATTTGCATTCGTTGCAGGCATCGTAGGCAGTGGGCCTCAGTGATCACTACGCCAGATGAGCATTTTGCTATTGTTTTCGTGATTGTCAATTATCTGTGGCAGGCCTGTCAACAGTGAGGTCGCCAACGGCTTTGGGATCTTTTGAACACCTTGATCACAAATAGTGTTTGGTGTTTCTTCACGGTGTACGCACACTGAAATTGTGTAGGTTGGTCGGAGGGCAATCTGGTAGAATAGTGATCAAAACGTGTTGCGAAAGCAACCACTCAAACTGTCACGATTCGGTTTCAATGAGAAGAGACTCCTTTTTTACAGGAACAAAGAAACCCATTCGTGACCTTTTGAGTAGTTTGATAAATGCAATTTGCATTCTTTAATGCCACGAATCTGTGTATCTCTGAAGCACATGATAAAAAAAGAAGACGTCTAGCTTCTCGAAGCAAAGAATTTTGTCGAGAGCAAATCGCTTCACAGCAGCAAAGAGTCGCTGGATTACATCATTCGTCGCTGGAGAGTTTGGAATTCCAACTTGAACCCAGTATGGTTTCTTATGCATTGCATTCATCTTGCCTTTGTTATCAGATAGACACGTTCTTCTTTGTACCCTCCTTACTAGAAAAAGCCATGAATCCTTGACATCTAAAGAGGTCATTTCATCCTTGTTACTCTAAGTCGCTACCCGTTAGTTTGACCTGCTACCTTGCAACGTGAGAGAGCCTTGTAGATACTGCATCAACTAAAACTTCCTTTTGTCTACTAAGAAGATAGCAATGAGATGTGCTGGACACACTACGAGGTAGAGCAATAATCCATGTGTGAACCACATCATACATCGTCAGATCAACTGCCGAGCTGCTAGGCTTGATACTATCGAAAACGACTTTGTGACCGCATTTTTGTAGCTTCCAGACATGCTCTTTGATTGTCAACAAACCAAGTTAAGGCTGATTAATCTTGCGAAGAATGTGAATCACAATGTCTGAAGTCCATTTAATGGGTCGTGACAGTGAGAACAAGCACTATCTGGAGAATTATTGCTGGGATTGTGAGGTATTGTCACAGTTTAGTAATGGTCTTTAACATGGCGTCTACAGTCTCGGTGAGTTGGACCCCAAGCTGCCATTGCCGTGCAAAGGAGGTTATCCTCACAGATTGTTGTGCAGTTGGATTGAGTGTTTCAATCACAAGTTGTATTTCAGGTTGGATTTTTTTGAGTACCACTGCCATAACAATGGCCAAGAAGAACTTGAGGCAGAAATGCGGGAACTAGAGTACGAACAGCCTCGAGACTTCTAGCTCGACCGCATCGATCGGTTCTGCGAAGAGTTTGGGAGATTTTGAAAGAATCGTGCAAATGAGTACGTGAATTCACCGCATCAGATCTTGCCTCTTGTATCGTTTCACAACAAACTTGTTCACTGTTGATGAGTTTTTCAACATCCAGGATAATAAATTTTTACAAACCATGTCCTAGATTCCAGGAAAGGCGAGCGAGAAGATGCAAAGAGCTTGGTTGCTTCAGACTCTGTATTCGATGAAGGAAAAATATGCTACTGCGGCAGGTGCGGCGTCCAATTCCTTGGGGTGCCGGAATTGTGCAAAAAAGTGCCGCACTTGGTTTGGGCCCCGGATTATTTTAATACGTATTTTTTGATACATTGAAAAAAATATACATATTTTTGTATCTTCTTGATTAGTTAATTTTAATAGTGGTGATAATTATATATATATATATATATATATATATAGATACGTATTTTTTGATACATTGAAAAGATACTTTCTTAATTTTCTTAATAATATTTGTTCCATGACACTCTTTATTTTAATATTTTTTAATAGAAATAGGATTTATAATATAAAATGATTAAAAATTAATTTTTTTATTATATAAATAATGTTAGTTTAGAAAATAGTAATTTGCAATATATGGCCTACCATTAAGTAGTAGTTTTTTTTGTAAATTTTTTATATTATAAGTTTTTTTTGTGTAAGTACAGATGAAATATGTTTTAAGAAAATTTATAATGGGGTTTTGTAATATGAAAAAAGGTTCTTGACAAGATACCAGCAGAAATTAGTATTCAAACATTGGATATTGACCGGTGAGCAACTAATAAGAACGCAGCAGTGGGAGGGGTGTATAATTAGCAACGGAGAAGATCTATGATAGTTCTGTAGGGTGCAATCAATCAATCAAGAGTGGGTGAATAAAGAACATAATCAGCAGTCTAAGTGGGGTGCACGTAGTGTGTGATCGGAGTTTAGTGAGAGTGTAGCAAAGGAATGTTTACGAGATGTGATTGAGCCAATATCAATGAAGAGGGGAGACAATTAGCTACAAGAGTGAGAGCAATCAGCATAGTACCAACGTGTAGTGTGTTAAGAGTGTACCCAAATCGCTAAAAGAAATTGTGGTGCAGTGGTGTGAGCACTAAAGAGGGTGTTTGGCGAAGAAGAAATTTAGTGTGGCAATAATGATACAAAGGGAAGACAACTCTGAGACTAGACGAAGAAGGGTGTCGAAGAGCGGAAAAGCTGAATGAGAGAATTAAGCACCAAAGAACAGAACTACTGTGGGGTGGCAAAGGAGAGCAGAGAAGAAAAAAATATATGTAGTAAGGCTGAGAACAAACTCAGATCCAATGCTGATGAGAACAAATTCAAAGCAGTTCGGTGCAAGGAAAATCAGAAAATGGGAGTGGGCGAAAAACAATGGTAGTGCAACTACAGTAGCTAATTATTGTATTTTAGTGAACCTTATTAAAAAAAAGTTGTTGAAGTTGTAAATGCTAAATGATTTTTGTATCCATAATTTTTTAATCCTACATTATATTAATAGACAAGAGCATGTTTGTCAATGAAAGATGTAGCCTTTAATGTACAAAACATGATATTGGAGAAGAAGAATGAGTCAAGGGAATATAATCTGAAAAATAATATGTGATCCAATTCCCTTTTTATAGATTGGGTTCTATTGACATCTTAACCAAAATTACATTATAAGTTTTCCAAAACCCCATTATAAGTTTTCTTAAAACAACTGATGAACAACTCAAATAGTTATCGGTTTTTATCATTATTATAATTATTGAAACAACCAATGTACAACAATTCCCCGAAAAAGCAAAAAAGACGAAGAAACAAACCTTGGTTTTTTTAATCACTTAAAATTCACCTTAATAACAACCTTTTTAAAAACAGTTTCTTCAAATCCATTTTGATACCTCTATTATCTCCCCCACTCTTCCGACACCTTTTAAGAATCACATCATAATAGTACAGTTCATTTTGCTTCATTTTGCTTCATCTTGAAGTAAACAAATCTTCCCTCTTTCCGAGAATCTCGACGGAAGCGTCAGCCGAAGCAACGCATTAAGTTCACCAGTGGATCGACAGGTCTAGCCCCCCAAAACCCTATTTACTCATCTTCTTATTATTTTTATTATCAGCCTCATGATCATTTTCACAACGATGTCAAACTTGTAGGAACTGGATTCAACATGATGCCGTGCCGCTCTTTCGCAGTGTGTTTGCTGCTTCTTACACTGCCGTCTACTCTACGTTGCTCACTACCTCGCCACCATGCCGCCCAAATTACCCCTCGCACAGGGTTTCGGTGGTGCTAGTTGTCGCTCCCAACCTCCTAATTTGGCTATGCTTTTGACTTTGCGATCAGCTGCGACGCAGCAATAATGTTTCTATTTTATTGAAAACCTGATGTTGGCGGAGAGCCTGTTGTGTGGGTCTGGGAACTCCATGTTGACCCTGAATCATTCTGTCCCATCTCCTCTCAGCTGGGCCTGTCGCTTTCCTCGTAGACCTCCCGCGCTGGTGCAGACAAATCCTCGTGGCTCAGATCCTGCATGTGTGTGAGTGACTGCGCTTGAGCTTTTCCGGTGTCGTGATGGGTGCCTGAGGAGCATTCTTCTACGAGGTTTTAAATTCTCAGTGAAGGGATGGTTGAGTTCCCTGGAACTATACTTGTCAAGCTCTCCGTTCTATATTGCCTCATCGATACAACTTCTAATGTTCTTCTTAGCTCAACTTATAAGTTTTCTCTCTGTTTGTTTCAGGCACCCGTGCTTGATCAGAACCCAAATCAGCAGACAGAATAGTCACTTTTTGATGGGGAGAGTACTGTACGTTCTCACCGTGCTGGCAACCCTCTTTAGTGCTTGCCATGCCGAAAAAGGAAATGCGACTCTCAATTACGTGGAAATTGTTGAAAGTCAGGTTTTGCTGATTGCACGTAATTCTGAGGATAACTTCAATCGCTCTTGTGGTAAGCATGCTCACATTTATCTCCTTCAATATGTGCCGATTAGTAATTATGCCTTGGATGTTTTAGGATGTGCATTTTGTATGAAGACAAGCTACAATTCGAGAGGTTTGCGATGGCTGAGCCTGTGAATTTGAAAAGTAACACTACAGGTTCTTCAGCATGCTCTTGAAATCTTGTGTTTATCATTTTTGCAGAACTGGTGGCGTCATGTAAAGGTAACTGCTCCAGGCAATCTTGTCTCCCAGTGCAAGACGATGAAGAGGGCTACAAGTGCGTAAGCGTTGCCAATAACACTAACTGTTACAATGAGGATGGCAATCTGGGGTGTCAGATAATTCGCGTCTCATTCGCGAAGAGCTTCATCAGGTATGACTCCAGTCAAGAACACCAACAGGACTAATTTGCTCCATTAAATGGTCATTTCTATCTCTCCGAAGAATCATTGAATCTGACTGCTTGTTATGTGAGGTTCCGAAAGTGTCCGCTCTTGAATTTATCCATGGCGATTGAGTGTAATGTGTAGGATTCCGACGGGTTCAGATGATCTAACAGCTGAAGCTAATACCACCATTTGCTCTCAAAGGAATCTGGACACCATTTTCAAAAACATCTCATCGACTCACAATAGACTGAATCTAACATCTTGGGCTTACTTCGCTTCTGTGGAAGGCGTCCAGCGATCTTTTCCGGGTCTAGTATGTCTTCACATCCCCCTGTACGAAATCGTTTTTTTTTTTGTAATGTTTAAAAATGTCCTGAAACTTAATCCCATGATTGAAAAAACTAGTTTATTCTTCCAATTCTTTTTGAAAGATATCTCGTGCTGCAGGATGTACCCCTGGAAAAATGCAATTTTGAACCACGAAAGCGTCCATGGTAAGTAGCATAGATGTTTCTCCGCCTTTGGGAAAAGATTATAATGCAGAAGAGCTACATTGTGATGCAATGATTATTTGAATGTTTCTTTCGGTCCTGACATTCTGATAATCAAAAATTTCATTTGCAAGTTATTTAGCAAGAAATTTTCGAATTTATTGTCCTTGTGAAATTCCTGTAGTAGCGATTGTTTTCGCACGAAGTTATTACTGTGAATGCGTAACAGACTAAGTCGTAGTTCATGTATATTGGATGGAAAACCTTGCTTTCACGATACAGGTTCATGGGAGTGACTGCAGTGGAGAAGGATGTGATTGTGCTTCTTGACGTTGGGAATTCCATGGGTGATAAACTTCCTGGCGACCTGTTGGTCCCCTTAAACCAAAGCAAATTGGACGTGTCCGTGGCTCTTGTGGTCGAGCTTCTGGACACTTAAGCGTATGGCGATCGTGTAACCGTCATCACTTTCAATAAATCAGGGGCAAGTGCCGTCCTCTCCCCTGTAAGTATCCACTTTGACATTAAGTTTATCCAAGAGCCCGCGATTATGACATGTCAGCCTTCCAGAGAAACTCTGCTTTTCATTCTTTTCGTAATGCACTTACTTAAAATGCCTTGGCTCTTCAGTTTCTACATGGATTGCTTGCATGTTTCGCAGATCACTGTTGCTTCTAACAACTTGGCACTGCTGAAATCTGCGCTCCAAGGCAACGTAACATTTGATATTTCGCAGGGAGACTCCAATCTGACAAGTGGGTTCGTAAAGGCGAATCAAACGTTTGAGAACACTCCCGTGCTTAGGGTATGATCTTCAGAATCAGTAGCTTCGAACATAATTTGTGCACCATTTTCCAAGGCAATTCAAATTTTTGGTTCCCGTTTCTTAAGGTTGCTGAATGCCATGTTGTAACGACAGGTCATACTGACAATCACCGACGGCCAAATTATGCCTGTAAATTCAACAGAAACTTTTGTCTCCATTCGCTCGATCAATTCCTTGGTTCAGATTTACAATTTCGGCCGAAATTCTCCAGTTGAGACTCAGTTAAAGGAACTATCCTGTTACTGCAATGGGACTTACGAACAGATAACGAACGCAGTCAAAAACCCTCTTTGGACACTCCGGTCCTATTTCGGTATAGTAGCAAGGCTCTGGCTAACTGCACTCAACGACAGGCCGTATTGGACCAAGCCTTATAATGACAGTGGAAGCCTGGGGAATGTGATCACAGTGGTATATCCAGCTTTTGCTGACAACTACACACTCATCGGAGTAGCCGGCATTGACGTTCTTCTCAACGAGCTAAAATCTATTGACACATCTGAACTCACATCAGTGTTATTACCACATGCCCTTACGGAACCGCTTGTAAAAGGGCAGCCCCAACTTCCCTGCAATGTAACTCCTTTTTCTGACCCTCATTTAATTACATATTCTTGTAACAGATTCCGCTAACCTCATTTTGATCTCTAAGGCAAGTATCTGAATCACGAAGGCTTGAATTTTGACAGTTTGCGTTGAAGGCAAATCAGTGCAATGAACCAGGTGCATTGTCAGATGCATTGTGCCTGAATACCGACAAGAGCGGCCTCAGTTTCGAGCAACGTTTTTGCAACTGCTCTGGAGTTTGTTCTCCAAAAGTAATCAACCGAAAGAGCTCCCTGTCACCAGCTTTAATTGCCGGGATTGGAGTCGGGGTGGGAATTATAGTTATGGTGGCTTTTGCCCTATTCCTACTACTTGCATGGAGGTCCCCATCAGCGAATTCTAAAGGTTGGGAGAGTCAATCTGTGAAAGAGTACACACAGAAGCAGCTTGCTGCTGCAATGAATAACTGGAGAAGCTATAACGTTATCGGCGTCGGTGCCCACGGCGTGATCTTTAAAGGTAAACTCCCGGACGGTACTCCAGTTGCGATCAAGAAGCCCAAAAAAGACCTCAAGCAAGTCGAACTGGATACATTTTCCACGGAGCTGGAGTTTCTCTCCAAGCTGAATCACACACATCTCGTGCGGTTGTTGGGTTATTGCAAGCAGGAGACAATTCTTATTTACGATTATATGGAGAATGGATCGCTCTATGACTTGTTGCTCAAAGATTCAACTCGAACAAAGCTCAACTGGGAGATGAAACTGAAGATCGGTTTGGGAGCTTCGATGGGACTGCAGTATTTGCACGAAGGTGCAGCGCAGAAGACATTCCATGGGGATATCAAAACTGCTAATATCTTGCTGAAGCGTGAATTGCAGGCTCACATCTCGGATTTTAGGCTCTCCCTTTGGATTAAAAACGACAAGGATTCATTCCTGCTGGCAAGCCAAGCTTATGGAACGATCGGATACGTAGACCCGAACTTCACCTCCAGCGGGCAAGTTACTCGCGCCAGCGATGTGTACAGCTTCGGCATTGTGCTCATGCAGTTGATTAGTGGCAAGGGGGTGGTGGTAGAGAACAGAAACATCAAAGACTGGGCGAGATGTTTTGAGGAAAAGGAGGCTCTAGACAAGGTCCTGGATAAAACCCTTGAAACACCGGAATATGGTGTTGGTGTGTTGGTGGATGTCATGAAACTTGCACTGACGTGCACTTAGCCTGAGAACCAACAACGACCTAAAATGAAAGAAGTGGTGTCAAAGTTGGACCACGCTTTAAATCTCTGGGCGGAGCGGGAGGAAATTCTGTCTGAGGAAAGCTATGACTCTACCAATCAACTGAGATGATTGTTGAAGCAGCTCGATACTACTGGCTCCTTTACTAATGCCAGAACTTGCACGAATTGCAGCATCAAATTTTACTCTCGATCCTGGTCCACGATGATGAAAGGAAAAAAGTATCGAATTTGTTATTGATAGGCTCCGACTTCCATTAGTTTCTCCTCTTGATTGTAATTTTATAGTTGAATCTCAACCTATCATATCGTGGAAGCTCCTATATATTAGGGAAACGTTATTACGAATTAAAAATTTTAAAATTTTACATTACCGCTTTATTCTTCTCATTGCGTGTGATGTCCCACCAGTTAGAGTTGCACATTTAATTTGAGATGCCGATGTGCTCCTTTATCTGCTGTGCGGATCCCATCGTGTGTATCGCAAAGGAAAGTGTTAAGAACTTGTGCTGCTTCCTGTTCAGAATTTGAGTTAGCAGATTGCCGAGTAAGCCATCGCAGCGATGCTGCATTTAAATAGCATCGATCGCAGGGATGTAAAGAGGTTCAGAGAGCAAAACAGAATGGTAGAGTTTCGAGACTAGACGCGAAGCACTTTCAGTGATTGAGGCCATAGCCACATGGATAGCTGTCAGAACGAGGCTGTGACCATCACGAGATTGACGAAAAAGGTGGATTCCAAGCTGTCGAGCCCTGGTAGCGCCACACAAGCTTCCTCTTCTTCGCTCCACTTGGCCCCTTCTCCTTGGCGCCCAGCGAGGAGGTCTCAATCTGAATCGCAATGACTCGAATGTGTACTACCTATGAGGTGGTTGTAAAGCTTGCAAAATAAACATAAAGCATGAAACTGTGTATATGAAGTCTCTGTATTTGAAGATGACCAGCTTTGCCGTCAAGTTTTTTCTCGAGAGAGTTCGAAATCAGTTGATCAGGAGACTGGTTGTCTTTAAAGGTGCAGCGGTTCATATGCGAGAACTTTAGAGGTTTTGCTTCAAGGGTCGTTGACTTTGCTGCAGTATTAGGTTTTCAAGGTCTGTGGACTGAAGGTATTGAAGGTCAGTGCAAGTGCAGCAGACTCATTGTTGTTGTGCTTCGGCAGGGAAGAGCTAGCAATGGTCGATTCCAATATGGGTGAGTTTCTTGAGCATGTTTTTCAGCAATCCGATGCCTACTGGAGTTGCTCGCATGCTTTCTTGTGGCGGTGAACTACAGTGTTAAACGTCTTAGCATTTGTCAGACTAGCCTGCTAGACTGCCCAATCTTACTAGAAGCTCGGTACTCATTAGAGAAACCGGACTTGACGGCTTGCCATATTTCCATGAACATGAAGGCAGATTTATTAGCGGATATTAACCACATGAGCTTGTTGCTTTGCGGTTCAATCCCGCAGTTTACTTGATGCGTAATGTAAATAAACACCAATTTGCTTAGATTTCAATTCTGTTTCTTCTCCATTGTCATCGAGGTCGGAATACTGAAACGAGACGCGCAGGAAAGACTGGGATGGACAGTGTAGACAAAAATAAGCAGCTGGGGCGTCTTGCTACGAACATCATTCCACACATAACCTGTGAGCAACACCCCCTTTTTCCTAGATAAGAGAGTTGTTTCAGACAGATTCACATGCCAGATAGCTGCTGTGTCCGTAAGTGAGGAGAATATGAAGGTATTGGAATAACTTAGGCTTTCTGTTTCTGATGGTTAGAATTTCCTTGCTTTGCATCATTTGTGCGATGTAACAGGTACAATTGCACAGCAACAGCAGCTGACTTTGATATATACGCTCCGAATGCAACTTTCGAGGATCCCCTAATGCAAGCTCACGGGTAATCTGATGCTCAAACCCTGTTGTCATGCCTTATGAAAGAGTCTCGTATGATCATTCTTTCCATTCTTTCACACTGACCGTGAATAAAACCTTGAGTGGATAGTAGTTGCTTACGATCTTTCAGAGCTTTGCATTCAATTAATAATTTCCGAACCTTCCACTTTGTGCACTGCTATTGCAAATGTTCAAACAGGAACGCCATTTTTCAGATTGAACGTTCATAGCAATTCTAATATCCTGGTCGACATGGTTGGTATGCAGTGTGGCGCAGATCAAGTCTGCTTTCTACGCTATTCCCAAGGTAATTTTACCCTTTAATGCTGTTGACCCATCCGTTTAAGCTTCGAAGCATCGTCATCATCCGTCTATCTTGTTGAATTGTATGAAACAAATGGTTGAGAAACTGCAGCGTGGTGTTCAGTTTTACAGCTCATAGCCCTTTCTTGAGAAACTCATGAGCTCGACAGCCTGTGAAGTTGAGGATATTTGCTCATGTAGAAACTGACTAGTGAAGAAAGCTTGCAGGTTTTCAAGGAAGGCAGAATCGTGGAGTATACAGTAGAGGAGGAAGAAAAGACTCCTACTTCGGGAGAGGTACTATTCTCATGTCTTGATGCACCATTTCATCAATTTCTTTACCACGTGTAGCCTCAATCTTTTACGTGGAGCCTGATCACCGGCATCCACACGTTTTGTGCTGCTATAAATAACTGCTGTGTCGTGGCAATGGCAGATCCGGCTCCATAACTTGCAGCATTACAAGGTCATGTCCAAGCATATCGAAATGCGCTCACTCATAAAACTTCAGGTTAGTGAGCTTCTCTAAAGTTCTATGCATGTTTTGCTCACAATTTGAATCCGAGATGCCAATCGTGCACATGCATTTCAAGTCCAACAGGGTGTTAGTTTTCGAATGTGTATAGATTGCCTCAGTTTATTTTCCGTCCGAACCACACTTCCTTATCCCAGATGATCATGTTTGGCAGGTTGAAGGAGGAAAAGTAGTGAGGCATGAGGACCTGTAAGTGAATGCACACGCAACCCGATCTGATCCTCATCAGCCTCTTCCATGTGCAAATGATCTCGTCATGTTGGAAACTCACTTCCTAAATCACACTCTAGTAAGGTTAAGGTGAATCTGACAAGAACGAAAACCTTCCTGTGCAGGTGGGACAAGAACCCATTGTGGAATCGAAACACGGTGAAGCTACCGCTGGTGGGGCGACTGGCAGAAACATGGCGTAGGGGTAACATGATGGCCACCCATGTCTGCATGGGCTTCGGCAAGGATCGCTAGCGACCTTCAGAAACCTGTATGCGAGGGACTCGTACTAACTAGTGTCTATGCGGCAGGCTCATGCCATTGTAATGATCGCACGAAGATACACTGTTCATCTTTTTCTTTGCGTTCACGAGTTACAGTCCACTGCTTCCCACGACGTTAGATCAAATCACGTCACTCCAAAAACAGTCACGGATTTGACTACTCTGCATGTGTCTTGCATGTATCTGGTTGGCTTTTGCGCTCAGTTTGTTTTCACCCGAATGTTAGAACGGTCTAGACAACGCAATCGAACCATCGTTCTCTAGCTGATTCTAGGCCAGTTTGTTACGTGTCCACACTCTTTCACCACATGCTTTGTGCGACCAACATAGCGTCTCTATTCAGTTGTGAAACACAAAAAGAAAAAAAGTATTCTAGAACATTCATGTGATGTCCATTGCAAGGGCATCGAAATAGCCATCTACGTTACACCGAAGGTTTCGACTGCTCCCAAGTGCATACCGTTCACTGTCCCAGCTATTATTTTAGCGGCAAATGAGCTGGCTTTTCAGGGAACTATAGAATTACGCAACAAGTGAGATGCAGCAAATCAGCATACCTTGAACAAAAAAACATATCGAAAATAAAATAGTTGTATTTTGAGGGAAGAACTAGCTCAGCTTATACACTGATGACGCCCTTCTGCAAAAAAATTGTGTTTTAGATTACGTGGACCACGCCTTGCTGTGCACACTATACATCAGGCTCCGATGATTCTATTGTCAACGCTCGGAATTCATGGCCGCCCTCTTTCTCTCTGTACGAGCGACATGCCACTCTATCAAGGTGTTGAACTTCAAGTGGATTGCATTGAAAATTCTGTGGAGTAGAAGACCGATCATATTATCAACATGGAATCAACTACTAGCTTGTTGAAATGAAGCAATAGAATAGAATATAATTTGTAGAAGATATTAATGTACAGACATAGAGCTTCATAAGGCTACCTCTAGTCCAAATTTTTTAATAACTAAAGAAATAAATTATTTGTAGAAACCTAAGTCATTTATATTGGAGTGCTGTTTTTTTACTCACAATTGAGATTTGTTTTGAGTATTTCTAATTTCACTTGTATTTTTTTTAGTAAAATTTTCCAACCAAAATTTGTGGACTTCTTATGCTAACTTTAAATTGATATAGTTTAGGAGATTTTCTTGCTATAATTGACTTTCTTCCATTGGTTGCTACTTAATTTTTTATACAAATATTCCAACATATTTTGTATGTATATTTAGAACATCAATATGTTTTGCAATTATGTAGTTGTTATTCAATCATTAATAAAAATTTCTATTGAATATTTTAATCTATATTTTAATGAATTCCACATTGAATGCATCTCTTTAGTATAATTTATAGAATATGACAATTTGGGCTCTTTACATTTATGTAGTCATTAGTGAGACGATTAAAAAGAAGATTGTCATGTGCAATATTACTTACAATATTTTGTCCAAGTTGAAGGTGCTTCATGAAAGCCATGTAGTTGAAATTAAGCACTTGCAACAAGCAATTTTCTTTTCATTTTTTAGATGAATTTAGCTCATAAATTGTGATCCATATCAACATGATTGAATCCATTGCTAAACAACTAATAGTTTTAGGTGAAAAGACCAATAATGCAAGCATTCTTACTAATATCATTTACATGGTATAAAGTGAGTTTGAGGAGTATTGACAATTTTAAAAACTATACCTATAGATAAGCAAACTATAGAAAAGTTCTAAGTTCAACTTTTAAAATAAGAACTATTTAAGAAGTCTACAAGTGATATTAATGAAAGCAACTTACAAGCATTATGTGGCCAATGTAAGAAAATTTGTGAATTTGAAAAGAAATCACAAAAGTAAATAAAGAAGTTAAATGCATACATCAAATACAAGAAATATGGTGAGATTGGATAGTAGGCCAATGATAATAAGTGCTTAAAGAAGTGTAATAAAGAAAAGCAAAATCAAAAGGTGAAGCAAGGATTTGGCAGCCAAATTAGCAAGTTATATAGAAAGCATGGTATTTGCATGAATAAGTCTTATTGGATCTAATGAGTTATGGTGTATTGATAGCATTTCTAGTGAATATATGACTAATTGAAGTAGGTGCTTTAAAACATGAAATCCAATTCTAAAAGATGCATGGATTGTGACAATTGTTGTTAACAATAAGCTATGGAGATTGGCAAGTTGTGATATCACCATTATATATTGGATGAATGAAAAATTTAAAATAAGAGTCTTCAAGAATATCTTCTTTATTTCTAAACTAAAGAAAAATTTATTTTTATTATTAATTGGTCAATCTATTCACAAAATAATTGATACAACTTACTTAAGAGATGATTGCATAATGATTGATTACAATAGAAGCGTAGTAATTGAAGGAGTTTATAAGTTAAAGCTCTAAAAGTTAAAGAACCTTGTGGTTATTTTAAATATGGTAAATTTTTAAATGGTAGTATTAAAGGATTATCATTAATAAATGTTGTCAACTTCATAATAGAATCACCTTTTGCAAAAGAAAAAGCCTTACTATAGTAATTAAATTTTAATTTGGATGCAATTAAATAGATATGTTAAAAAAAAAATCAATGGGCTATATGTGAGATTCAAAGAGCCCATTGATGCTTTTTGTGAAGGTTGTATGGTCAAAAAGCTACACCAATTTATATTTAAAGAAATTAATGTTCATTAGAGGTCTACAAAGCTTCATGAGAAATTCTAAGTTGATGTTTGTACAATGAATAAGCACTCTATGAAAAGAGCTAAATACTTTGTTCTTTTAAAGCATGATTATATAAGATATTCATTCATCTACTTTATTAAAAAGAAATCAGATGGATTTAATTATTCAAAGAAGCTAAAATTAGATATAAAATAAGATCTAAGAGGCATGGTTGAAGTCTTAAATAATGATGTGAAGTTTATTAAGCAGCTAATGACAAAAAACAAAGTGGATATATTGCAATTTTTCTTTTAAGTATTTATTAGATGTTTTTATTTAAGAAGAGGCTAGTGAAAGTAATAAAAGACATATTGAATTAGTTTTTTCTCATTGAGATTTTTTAGCTAATAATTTGGAAGGTTCAAACATAGAGTGATATATTATCAATAAGAAAGTAAAAAAATATTTTAAATCAATCTAATTAATAACACATCTACATATTCTTGAAGTATAGATATCATTCAAATTATACAAATTAGTATAAATTCAAAACAAATAGGATCAATGTAAAGGTAAAATTTATCTTTTAATACAAATTATAAGACGGCCTTAATTAAAAAATATATTTAATTAATAGAATAAAGTGAGAAAAGCAAAGATCAAGAATAAAAAAGAATAATATAAAATAAGTGAAATAATTACAAATTACAAACCTAATCACAAATTATTCATTAAAAATTTCATCTAATAAAAACAAAGGTAAACAATAAAAATATATTTTTTAAAATTTATTTATTTTCTTTATAATAATATAAAAAATATGAAATTTCAAGTTATTATGAATAAGTTATGATAGTTTAAAGATAGAATATAAATAATAAAAAAATTAAGTGAATAATTTATACATTTATAATTACTTGCTTAAGAGATTAAGAATTTGAGCCTTATCAAGGCTCACGAGTAGTTTATAAAGGTATCTTAGAGAGGCTAAGAGGCCTTAGACTTATCTTCTTACCTTCACCTAAGATGTCACAATTTATACAAAACTTGTACACCTCTCTTCTTACAAGGATTATACTAGTTGCTAGTCTTCCTAATTGCTATTACTAAAATTATTTTTTTTTATATTTTTGGCTCTATTGTAGTATTTAAAAACATCAAATTTTCTTAGAAACCATTCAAGGCCTTCCAATTTTGCTCCATTTCTTTATAATAGCCTTCTAAATTAATAAAAAATATTTTTATCAAAGTCTTAAAAATTACTCTAAGAATTCTAAAATAAATCTAAATAAATTTTATATAAATTCTAAAAGTATCTATAATATTTTTATAAATTTTATAAAAAAATAAAGCCACTTTTTTACCTTAGATTTTTTTTATTAATAAAATTAATTTAAATTGACTAAAAGTCTTATTTTTTATATAAATAATCAAAAAGACATAAGATTATTTTTTATGTTTTTTTAAACTATTAACTAAAATTTATAATTTTTTTAATAAATAATATATATAGATAAAAGGCGAAGTTAGATATTTTTTTAATAACTAAAAATTAAAATTAAATCATATAAAAAATAATAAATCAATTAAGATAATTTCTTTTGAGACTTATTATATTTTAATAAAAAAAATCTAATAAGACTCTTTTAGTTTATTTAAATTTTAATTTATAATAAATAATTAAATAATAAAGAATACTCTTTAATTATAATATTTTTGTATTTAAATAATTAATTTTTTTTCTATTATATCAATTAAAATTCATTAGTAGGACTTATAAAATATTTAAAGAAACCATCAATAAATAAATAACATTCATTTTTTACAACTTAATCTTAGATTCTATCTATGAAAGATAGAAAAGAGTAATTTTTTTATTAATTTAATTTATTTTTAAGAAATCTTAAAAAATATTTATTTTTCTATTTTTTTTTAAGACTACCACTTTTGAATTCATCCACTTCCTAAAAAGAACTAGATAAATGAAGCCAATGTCTAACAACTTAGCAATTTCTTCTTTTATAAAAAAAAACTAATTGAAATTTAATTGATATTGGTGTTGTTTTATTGGTACATAATTTTTTTCTAGATTAATATAATTTTTGCAAACAATTCCTAGGATTCTTTGTAAGTCTTTATAGGTTCAATTTTTTTTTTTCAATGCATTTCTTAAAAATATTGCTAACTTATATCTTTATGTTTCTAAAAATTTTGATTGATAATTCCTTTGTTTATTTGCTTGGTATACGTAATCACTATATAAACTTCATTGTCTAATAAGCTTAATGTAATGGCTTGATTTGCAGTCTCTATAGATAGCTTCTTTATAATATTATTTTTTAATCCATTGGTCTTTATATTAGGTCTTTGGTGATGGTTCTTAATGTTATTGACTTCACAACTATTTAAATTATCATAAGAGCTTTTGGTGGTAATATAAAAAGACTTCTATATGATTTCTTCTTTGCATTTTAGATTATATATTGGCAAAAATATATAATTGAATCCGTCCTTGATAGTAAATATTTTTTTTCTTTCAATATTTTTTTTTTCTTAGAATAGCCAGAGTCAATCTAATATGTTAAAATAAGAGAAAAAAAGATAAAATAAATTAAAATGTTATATAATCAATTAATTAAGTAATACTAACAATTATGGTTTGAATATTGGTTATTACCTCTAATAATTTCATCCAACTTTGATCTGCCATTTGTAAAATATTATTAATGTTTTTTAGATCTCTAACATAGAATTTAACCATGGTCTCTATATCCACCTAGTTCACACTATATTTACCATCTATTTGGATTTTTAAGATTAATAGTCTACTGATAGTAACAAAATTTTTATATCAACTTATTGAAAATCGGTTTTTATTTTTAATTTTTTTAGAGTAGATAGAAAAAAAATATTTTTTTATTTTTTTATTTTTTATTTTTATTTTTTAAAAAATAATATGATGAGTATATTTTTATTCAAATAAGAAGTGACATGCATCTTACTTTTAAAATAACATGAGTGGAACTTAGAGAAGAAAAATCATAGCACCTTGAAAGTCTACTTCAAAATCCACAATTTTACAAGTAGAATATAAATGGATATTGAGCTAAAAGCAAAGTTTTGTAGCCAAATTGAGCTTAAGAAAAGAATAAATAGTTATAATTAGAGAAAATTAGGAGATATCAAACTTACCTAAAAAACAATATGATGAGTAGTATATTAAAGTGATAATATATAAGTCGCAATGACTAAGGAGTGGATGTTAGTCAAAGACAACAATGAGGGTTACAAAAAAAATATCTCTTTTGATTAAACTTTGTTAATTAGCTTTCTTGAATTTTTCAGACAAAGAAAAAAGGACCAAGTTACTAATTGACATTACTACTTTTATAGTGCAAGTATCTACTAGAACTATTGTAGTAGTTCAAAAATAAATTCATGGTATGCAAGTTGATTAAAACAATTGTGCCCACAAAGATGAAAGGTACCATTTAAAGATGCCTAAAGAATTAGAACTTTTCTTTAATAATTAAAAAATTTCAACTTTTGAACAAAGGCAGCAAATTATCTTTGAGGCAAAAAGTACTCACCTCCAAAATATATGCAATTTTAAAGCCAAACACATATAATCCTAAAAGAAGGTATAAGTTTAAGAGTCTCAAAGACCTAACGATACAAAGATTCTTTAAATTTCTTATTCCTATATTTTATTCCAATAATCCTATAAAGATTAGAAAGACTTGGACTATTGTGCTTGCAAAGACAATGAAAAGAATTTGTACCACCAATTGGACCAAGATACTACTCAATGTGGTAGAAAAGTTTGAAGCATTGACTAAAAAGAATTAATTTTTTTTTCTATCTTGTATTTTTTATATCACTTATAAAAGATATAGAGGCTAATAGTACTTGGCAAAGAAGACAAGTGGACATAGTAAGAGATGTCTTAGATCCTTTATGATACCAATCCAACAAAAGATAAAGAAGATCAAGAGGACAAGTTGTCCAATTAGGATTGAATGGTAGAGAGTAAGAGTGGTAGTAGCTCAATCCTTAAACCACTTTTTAAGTAAGAAATCATCAAATCAAAATTATCCATGAATCAAATAGAAAGGCTAGTTAAATTACTTCTAACTAAAGATAACCATTTTAAGATTTTTTACATTTAAAAAAGTGATTTAGAGATCATTAAAGAAAGATGCAACCATTTGGCTATTAAATTTGATAAAGTGGTGTCTATGATGGATAGCCTAAAAGACTTGTCTCAACTTCTTTTGATTTTCATAAAGATCTTTATAGAAGCAAATAAGGTGAATGGAAATTTGATAAAGTGTTGTCTAATGATATAAGAAAAATATTTCTTCTAAAAAACAAACTTAAAAAAACAAGACTTATGAGATTGCTTTATAAGAATTACATATAAAGGATATTTCAACAATATTAGAAGAAGAAAAAAAAACAAAAAAACAAAAAAAAGAGTTAAATCCATAATTCATAAATTACTCTTTAATATCAAAGCAGTAATAGATTTAATGGTAGTATTTCAAGAATATATATTAAATACTAAGGTGAAGTTTATATTAAAAGAAAATTTAGAAATTACAAAGAAATAATTATAAGATGTTATTATTGATAGCATTAAACAAAAGAGGCAACTAATATGTAAAGTTGGATTGAATCATGCCATTAATACAATGATATAGAAGAACAAGGAAGATTTTAATAATTTTTAGAAGAAATTAAAAAATAAAAAGAGAGGTTAAAGTCAACTAGTACATTTTGAAGATTATAGTGAAAAACAAATAGTAGCTTCTAGCCATTATATTTAAAAACATTAAGCCAAAACAACTAAAAAAGTATTGGTGAAGGTTGGAGATATAAAAAAACCTATTCTTGCCTCAATTGATTATGATTTTGAAATAAAAATTTTATCTAAAAATATTGTGAGCTAAAATAAATTCCACTAATTGAAAATTTATTCTAGTTCATAATAATCAATTTACTAAGTATTTTATTACTTATAAAAATTGCTTAATTCTTATTAAATAACTCTTTATTCTTTTTTTAATTTAAATATATTAATCCATCAATTCAATCATCATAATTTATACTTGCAATGTAAGTCGTCTAAAGAATTTTATACATAAGAAAAACTTTATATATTTTTTTAATATTTATTTAATTATCATTTAATTTTTTTTATTTAATTTAGTTTTTTCATACTTCATCCATCAAAAAAAATTATCATCTACAAATAACTTTTCATTTATAAATAACTTTTTATTTGTAAATAATTTTTCATCCATATTTGATTAAAAACTTCATCCAAAATTAATTCATCTAAAATTCAAATTTAACTTCATCTAATTCTTGAATTCTATCCACATTTAGATTCATCCAATCTGAAAATCTCACCCTTCAATGAGAATGATTCTTATGATTACTTCTACCTTGAGATTGTTGTTGCTTCAAATGCCATCTTCTAATAGTAGCTAGGCTCTTCAATGCAACATTGCTTTCAATCTCTTTATATTTAAGAAATAACATTGAGCTGAATCAATAGGCCTTTACTTCAATGCATGTACTCAACTTTACCATATTGCTAGTCCTCGACTTAGAATCAAACTTATATGGAACATCTTTTTGACATTATCAAATAATGCCCTCAAATTTTTGTTGTACATGAAATTCCATCATCGAAACATGTTTCACTTGTGAAGTTGTTTATTTGCTCTTGTATTGAATCAAACTAAGAACCACCTTTGGAGCTCCAATTCACTAAGGTACCTCCAAGCAGACTTATAGCTATACTTTTATCAAAGGATTCTATAGAATAAATAGAAAAAATATCAAGAAAGAAGAATTTAAAAGATCCAAAGAATATTGAACATCAACTTACAAAAGAAACTTTTGAAGAATTGAGTGTTAAAATTTATGGTTCTTTATTACCAAAAGAAATTGAATATTTAAATAAATACTTACAAATTAAGATAAATCATTTGCATGTAGATCTTAATATTTTAGCTCCTATGGTTATCTTTACAATATTACATGTGTCTTAGAACTTCAAGCCAATTCATGTGCCAAGGACATACTTATCTAAATTAGTAGAGTTATTTAAAAAAAATATACAAATGAAGACTTAATTTTTTTTTTTTTTTTATATTTTAATTCTTGATTCATGGTACTTAAAAAAACGGATTATTATATTTTATTCAAAATATGCAATTAAAGAATGTAATTTTTGTTGAAAATATAAGTATAAGAGTGTCAAGGACAAAAACTTGATTAAAACAAATAACTAAGTGAGACTTTTTTCAAAAAAATATGATAAAATAGAATTAAAAAAATATATATATTAAAAAGAAATTAAAATAGCTATTGCCAAAAGACAAAAAAACTAAAGATTCTTGAATCTAGATTAGAGTAAGAAAGGAGTTAACAAGAATAAAGAAAGCTTTATTCTTGCCTCTACATATACTATCCTTCTAGTAGCTATGTGGCAACATTATTGTATTATAATTGTTTATAGTATGTAAAAATTAACTTAAACATATAATATATTTATAAATATTGATTTACATTAGAGTAGTTAGTAGATTAATTTAAAGAGAGTTGATGTAAGAAAATTTATTTTGAGATTTATTTATATTGATTATAATATTTAAATTATATAAGATTTAGATATTTAGTATAAAATTTAAAGAAAAGATTGGAGCTTAAAGATGAAGATTCAAACCTCTAAAAAACTTATTTGAAAGGATGAAAGCAAGGTATGGATGGATGAAGGCAAAAGGTAAAGATCTTCATTTCTATTAGTCAAAGGCCATGCTTGATAGGCATTTAGCAAGCTATCTACGACCATAACAAGGATATCAGCAACTTTAGAAGGACAATTCAAGAATCAAAAGTAAGAGTTATAAGGTTTAGGATTTGGATTACAATTTGTGTACAAAGTTTAGAGGATTTGGAGTAATAGTGATCAAGTTATAGCCATTTGAAGTTAAGATGTCTTTTTAAGATATACTATTGCTCTTTTGAAGATAAAAGGAATTTTAGGATAGATTTTAGAAATAAAAAGATGTGGCCACAAGGATGATTTTAAAATCTATATTTTTTGTAAAATAAATTTTATATTTAGATTTTATATGAAAGAATTATAAAATGTTAAAGATAATACATGCAATTTGAAGGGAGTAAGTGAGTCATTTTATTGATAGTAATAATTGGAGCCATATTTTAAATTTTTAAATAAATTTTAGCTCAAAATTTTCAAAAATATATATTATTAAGTTAAAAAGCTATATATTAAAATTTTATGGTATTTAAATACTTAATTTGTGAGATATGAAGAAAATTCATATATAAACTTGGTGTTTTTTTTTATCTTGAAACTTAGTTGAGCAATTATAGATAGCCAAAAGCCCAACACTTTTTTAAGGCAAATTCTCCCTACCTTGACAATGTTCTATAGGACTTCTAACATGTATTGACTTTATAAGATACATGTATTAACTTGCAAGGTAAGTTTTTTATATATGTGACATATAATTAGCTTATTTCATAAGCTACTTATACATATGACATGTGGCTAATTTATTGACCAAGTTTTTAACCTAAAAGTCAACTTATAAACACATATAAAGTCAAAGCTATGCCTATAAAGCTTCTAAAAAGCATGTTTAAAAGATATTATAAAATTTATCTATTTTTATCTATTTTTACTTATTTCTATCTAATCATATAGATAGTTATTAAAATAAGTATATATATCCATGATAGTGTGTTTGTAATATTATCCCTTCTTCTAGAGACGAGTTCTACAAGGCATATTCATCATATGTTGAAGAAATCTTAGATACAACAAATTATATTTGCTACATATTTTGAACTTTTTTTTTTTTGAAGATAGTTGATAGATCCTCTCAACCATCAATAATGGCATATACCAGGGCAAAAAGATCACCATATTATTTGATCATTGTTAAGGTCTTTATAACTTCCTTTAAATAAAGTATTTAAAAAATTGTAAGGAGTTGTTCCTACCTCTAATGAAATTACCAAATATTAGGAGTCTCTTTCAAGATCATGATACCAAACACATTATATCTTACCATGTATTTGATGAAGAATATGTTGTTTTTGAGGATCTTAATCTTAATTATTTCGACTTGAAGATTGACACAATCAAAATGTTTTATTGAATAAGTCAACAAATCATAGCTCTTGAATTGAATCTATTGTTTGTTGGTTCTCTATCTCTTTAGTGCTACAATATGCTCAGAAGCTACAAACATATATAGAAGATAGAATATTATCTTCTCTTGATCTTGTTTCTTTTATACCAAAGATTTATTATTCTTCATTTAGATTTTCATGAATGTCATTGAAAAAAGCCTCTACCTTCTTTGCTACATTTACAAGATTCTTTCTTGACTTCCATGTATATTCACTAATATTATACATATACCAATGAGCAAGATATTCCAACCTATTTTGATGGTGCTTTGAATCTAAGACTTCTATCACCTCAAATTCTTTATGATTGTCCATTTTTATAAGAAGAGGTGGTACTTATTTTCTTCTTAGTATATTCATTGTCTTGTATGATTCAAGAAGAGATATATAGAATATAGGATGGATTTTTATTGTCTCCAGTAGGTATAATCAATAAGAAATTAGATTGATTTATTTACAAATAGGAAAAGATTCAAGCTTATAATAGTCCAATTTGTTACAAAGGCAAGTAGTCTTGATATTACAACAAAGTAACCATACCTTGTCACTCACATTAAATTGTAGTTGTTTCTTGTGATAGGGATGTGCACTTATTTATTGTCATTCTTAAGCTTTTTATAATTATGATTTTATTGTTGTATATAGTATTAACAAATAATTTGCCAAATCTTTTGCTGAAAGATTATTAATTTTTAAAAAGTCAAAAGTATCAAATTATGGATGATAACCATGATTAGCAAAAAAAGGTTTTAATAAATAAAAGAATATACTATGTTATTATATGCAAACTCTGCTAATATCAAAAAAGTTGTCTAATCAACTTATTGGTAGTTGATGATACACCTCAAATACTATTTTAAATCTTAATTAATATGCTTTATCTATGCATTAGTTTGAGGATGAAAGATCAAAGATAACTTTATATCTACCTTTAGAATCTTAAAAATAGTTCTTCAAAATCTTGATACAAATTGAATTTTTTTATTCAATATAATATCTTTGGATAATCGATGAAAGCGATAGATATTTTTAAGAAAAAATTTAGTTGTTTTCTAATCTAAAATAAATTTTGTACATAGTATAAAATATGCCAATTTGGTAAAATAATCTACTATCTCAAATATAGAATCATACAAATCTAAGGCTAAAAGTTTTATGATAAAATCCATAGAAATAAAAGACCATGGTTGTTTAACTATAGGCAATGGTTAGAAAAGTCTATAGGATTGATGATAAGGAGTTTTTGACCTTGAAAAAATGTCATGTGACTAGAAAAAGTCTTTCATTGTCTTTTAAATTTGTGGCGACTAAAAATCTCTAGATATAAATTCCAAAGTCTTATTGTATCTAAAATATCCAATTGCTAGAAAGTCATGATATGCTTGAAGAACATGTAAATATACTTTTCTTTTTGGAATATATAGGCATCTTTTGAAATAGAATAGATTGTTTTTGAACTCAAACTTGAAAGCATCATGAGACTTAAAAAAAGATTCTTGATATCATAAACAAGAAGATTAGAAGACATACTTGATTGAATTTGTTTGACAAAGATTAAATCAATAGTCAATGTTGATTTTATTATTCAAAGATGAAAATATTTTGACTTCAAAAAGATCATTCTTTATTGATTAAAAGATATATTTTCTTTTTTTGATACAAGATGAGAAATTTTTTAAAAAGTGTGTGACAAACCTTGTTATTTTTTGGATCAATAAGTGATTTTGAAATCAAATCTTGACAAATACATGCTCTAACAAGCTTGGTGAAAATTCAAAATATATATTTACATAAAATATTTAAGATTCTTGTAGTTCATATAAATAATGATTGGATTAGAAGTACCTTCTAAATAATAGTGTCATTCTTGAAAAAATCCATAATTATAAGAAGTTATTTATTATCAATCTTGTAGTTAATTTTGGCTATTGAAAATTTTCTTGAATGAAAAGCTATTAATTAAAGTTTATTGTTTTTTTCTATTTGTGATAATATGGCATCCAAAGCAAAGTCTGATGTGTTTTTTTTTATATAAAGAATGGCTTTAAAAAGTCAATTAAATACAAGATTAATGCAGAAGTAAAGGTTGTTTTCAAAGCTTCAAATATTTCTTCCACTTTTTGATTCTATTGAAGTTTGTCTTTACAAATCAAATGTTTAAGTAGAGCTACAACTTGAAAAAAGTTCTTGATGAAGATCCAATAGTAGACAAATACCAAAAAAATATTGGATATTTCTTACCATTTTTGGAATCTTCTAATCTATAATAGTTTAAATTTTTTTAGGATCTATCACAAGTTCATCATTTGAAATAATGTATCCTAAGAAGTCAACTTGATTAGTATAAAATATACAATTTTTTTATCTTAGCATAGAGTCCCGTATCTTTTACTTTTTATAACACATGACAAAGATGAAGTTCATATTCTTTTGTATTCCTAGATTAAATTAAGATATTGTTTAAATAACAAACAATAAAGTCATCTAAAAATTCTCAAAAAATATCATTCATTAGATGTTAAAAATTTGTTTATATATTTGTAAGTCCAAAAGATATGACGTTGTATTCAAAATGTTCATACTTAATTCAAAATGCAATCATCTATTTACTTCTTTTTTTGATGCATATTAGATCGTATATTTCTTGTAGATCTATTTTTGTATAGATCTTAGCTTAATTCAATTGATCTAATCCAAATATCAAAAGTAGCAAGTATTTGTTCTTCATGGTGATTTTATTGAACCTTTGATAATTGACATACATCCATAACAATTCATTTTTTTCTTCAAAAATAAATTTGGAACTCCCATTGGAAATTTGGAATAATATATGAAGTTTTTGGCAAGTTTTTCTTTAATATATTCTTTGAATTTAGTCAATTTATTTTATAATAAACTATAGATTGATCCAAACAATGGTTGAGCTTCTTCTTGAAGATCAATTGAGCAGTCATAGGAATAATATTCTTGAAAAACATCTATATTTTTCTTCTCAAATACATCTTGAAAATCTTGATATTAGCTTAGAATACTACTTAAAGTCTTTCCACTATTAGAAATAAATGAGGCATAAATGACACAAGATAATCTTTCTTTTATAGCATGCAAGAAAACTCTTACATTTATAAATATAGGTTTAGTTGCACCAAACTTATGACTTTCTATTTGATTAACTACACTTAGTTATACTTTAAAAAAATTAAGACTACAAGAAATCTAATCTATTTTAGAATTATATTTTTTTAGCCATGAAAAACTTAAAATAATTTAATTAGAAGAAGATTTAATGATATTAAATATTATAAAGCTATTATGACTATTAATTGTTACTACTATAAGAAAGATTTTATGAATAATATTTTTAAAGATAATAGACTATCATCTATGATTTCTATGTGAACAAGTTTAATTTTCTTCACTAAAGATATGCTATGTCTTTTAGCAAATTTTTTATCTAAAAAACTCGTTTAAGCTCCTAAATCTAACAAGACAAAGGCTTTGTGATATTTACGTTGTTAGTCATCAAATTGACTCATTAGTTGTTTTAGAACAAAAGAATGCATGTAGAATGCCAAAATTACAATTATTAGGTAAAGATGTACTTAGAAGAAGTTAAAGAAAGAAGAATAGTATTAGTGGAGAAGAAATGGAGTCTTAATAAGTCTAAGAGGTAATTTTTTTAGTTGGTTTAGTATTTTTGCTTATTATTGAAGAGTAAAGATTAGTTACTAAAATAAATATTAATATTGATCTTATATATATATTTATTACTTATACAAAAACTATAAATATTAGTTAGTAGTTAAAAGAAGCATGACATAGAACCTCATATCTTTTTAATTATTTATATAGAAAGTAGAATTTATAATAGATTTAAATTGATTCTATTCCTATAAAAAATCAATAATATAGAAAATTATATCCTCAAATTTCTATTAACATTATAGAAAAATTATAGGAATTTTTATAATTTATTTAGAAATTATTTAGAATTTTAAGTAGATTCAAATTGATTTTTATCACTATAAAAAATCATCAATATAGAAAATTATATCTTTAAATGGATATAAAATTTCAGAAATATTATGAGAATTTTTATAATTTATTTAGAATTTATTTAGAATTTTCTATGAATTTTCTATGAATTTTTAGGATAATTTTTAAGACCTTGGTAAAATTGAGTTTTACCACTTAGGGAGCCATTATGAAGAAATGGAGCAAGTTTTGAAGGCCACACAACATTGCTAGGCTAATTGGATGTTTTTGAACACCATGGTGAAGTCAAAAATGAAAAAATATTAATTCTATTAGTAGAAAATAGGAGGACCAGCAGCTAGTATAGTCCTTGTAAGAAGGGAGGTGCACAAGTCCTATATAGGTTGTAGCACCTTGGATATAGGTAGGAAGATAAGACTAAGGCCTCAAGGCCTCTTTGGGCAATCCATATATACTACATGTGAACCTTGGTGAGGTTCGAATCCTTGATCTATTAACAAGTTACTCTTGAGATAAAATATCTTTCACTTAACTTTCCATTTGTTACTTGTTATTTTCAATCCTTCATAACTTACTCATAGTAATTCGGATTTACATGTTTTTTACATCATTGAAAAGATAAAAAAATTACCTTTCTAAAAATATACTTTTTTACTTTTATTTTTTACTTTTTATTGGGTGAGAATCTAGTGAACAGACTGTGACTCGTTTTGTAGTATACAATTGCTTGATTGCACTTGTTTCACTTGTTTTGTATTATTCTTCTTTAGTTCTTGTTGTTTGTTACTTTTATTTCACACCACCCATTACAAGCAACTCTTAATTGAGGCCATCTTGTAATTTGGGTTGAGGGGTGGAATTTTACATTCACATAGGTCTTAAAAAAAATTATTATAAAAAAAAAAAAAAAAAAAAAAAAAATTGAGGAGAGAATAGGACCTTCTCTAGGTGTTGTACAAAGTTCTAGTCGCATGGTCTCTATTGTAGCTGGACAAACTTGTTTTCTGATATATTATCTTTTTTGATAACTTAATTCCTTATTTTGAGGTTGTATTGTTTTTTTAGAAAATATTGATTAGTGTCCTTAGGTTCTCCATAATACAAGCACAATCCTTCCTAAGAATGATAAATCTTTTTTTTACTCAGTAAGCAATTTGAAACATACTGCATCAATTTGCATATACTTTACTTTTGAATATATATATTGAAGAGATGTTGGTGTTGCCATTGAATTATAATAATATTGAGGCACACTTATATGATTCCTAGATCAAAATTTAAAAAATAAATTGTCACACTTCACAACAAAGTGTCAAGGACAAGAACATGATAAAGACAAATAAAAAAATGAGACTTCTTTCAAAGAAAGATGACAAAATAGAAATAACTTGATATGTATATTAAGAAAGAAACTAGAATGGCTATTGCCAAAAGACAAGAAAACTAGAGACCCTTGAAACTAGACTGGAAGCAAGAAAGGATTTGACAAGAGTGAAGAAGGCTTCACTCTTGTTTCTATATATACTATCTAACTAGGGGCTACATTGTCGTATTACGTGCTTTCCTGCTCGAGAACGCATCGGGCGTCTGGCTGTAGAAGGTAGTATGGAGATTCGTTAATATTCAAACAGTCTATCGATTTTTGATTGTTGGAATATAAACAACTACAAGAATATACCGTAAATCTATACGGATGCCCTTTGACTGCTCGCCGAAGTCCTTTTTGTCCCAGCCGGTAGGTCTCTAGACGTTACAGAGAACCGCAAACAACCCAAACTGCTAATCTTTGATACTGCTTTATACTCACGATCTTGTATCCACTAACTGTCTTGTTAGATTAACCCGATAAATTTCATTCACTCCGCATACTCAATCCTATAGACACCCTTTTAATTCTTCATCACAGACGTAACTCGATTTCACAAAACAGTCAAGAGTAATCAAACCCACTTCATTAAAAATCTTGATTCACCATTACAACACTGACTTCAGCAACGATTGCCTCAATCTTCCCAAAACCCTATGAAGAAAAAAAACCCAATTCTCTATCTTTTTTTTCCACCCGAAGTATGAAGCTAGCTCTCTGATCCTTCTAAAAAAAAACTCTCTCCCCCCAAAACTTAACCTTAATTCTGAATTTCTTCAATCTTCCATCTTGGATCCGAAATTGGCTCCCGCCGTCAGAGCTTGGATCCGAAATGGGCTCTTGCCGTCAGAGCTTTCTCCTCTGTTTTTACCTTTAAGAGATCCTTTTACCAAAAACAATGTTCCCTGAAACGACACAGAGAGCAGGACAGCCTGAAATAGAATCGAAACCCCGTAATCGGAACCACATTGAGTCGCCCGACCAATTCAGGTCTCATATTGGCTAAGAGGCCCGTAGTAAGACTTGAATGTTCCCGTAACTGGGTCAAATTGGTCTTTCGCATCAGATTGGCTGAGGCCCGTAGTAAGACCTGGATTGGATGTCTTGAAATTGGATCCAATTGGCTCTTCGAATCAGACTCACCCATCATTGAATTGGTCCTTTCTCTTTTTTGCTGACTCTCGTTATTAGAATCGAACGGAGCATTTCAGTATGCCCTGGCTAACTGTAATAGGGTGACTAACCCTGGCCTCCGAGTATTTGCACTGGAATTGGTCGTAACCCCCAATATTCGAGGTAACTAAATATTAATAAAAGTCCCTTTTCTTTATATTTTTACAGTATACTTGTGTTACAACACGACAACGTGGTGATGTTCTATAGGACCTCCAATATGTATTGACTTTGTAGGACACATGCCTTGACTTATAAGGCAAGTTTTTCTATGTGTGGGCCACATAGTTAGTTTGGACTTCAAGCTAACAACATGTGTGGCATGTGGCCAACTTGTTGACCACGTTTCTAATCCAAGAAATCAATTAAAGACACCTATAAAGTCAAAGCAACATCTATAAAGCTTCTAAGAAGCTTTCATATCAAATATTATAAAATTAATTTACTTTTATCTACTTTTACTTACTTCTACATATTTATATATGTAATTATTGGCTTACATGAGTATGTCCGTGACATTACTCCCTCTTTTAGGAATGAGTTCCATGAGGAGCGGTCATCATATGTTGAGAAAATCTATGATGCAACAAATTATATTTGTCACATACTTTGATCTTTGTTCTCTTCGAAGATGATTGATAGGGCCTCTCAACCATTGGTAATGTCCCATACCAGGGTGAAAAGACCACCCAGTTATTTGATCATTGTTGAGGCCTTCATAACTTCCTTCGATTAAAACATTTGAAACACCATCAGGAGTTGTTCCTACCTCTAGTAAAATTACCAAACATCGAGAGTCCCTTCCAAGGTCGTGATACCAAACGCATTGTATTTTGCCATCTATTCGAGAAAGAACATGTCATTCTTCAAGATCTTCATCTCGATTATGTCGTCTTGAAGGTTGAGACAATCGTAATGTCTCATCCGGGAGGTCAGCAAACAAAGCCTCTTGAGTCGAATCCACTGGTTGTTGGTTCTCCATCTCCTGAGCATCACAACTACAAAGAAGCTACAAACAAGGATTGAAAGTAGAATGATATCTTATCTAGGTCTTGTTTCTTTTATAAAGAAGGTTTTCATCTTAATTTTGATGGATGTCATCGATGAAAAGCCTCCACCGCCTTTGCTGAATTTGTAAGATTCTTTACTAGCTCCCATGTGCGTTGTCGTATTACGTGCTTTCCTACTCGAGAACGCGTCGGGCGTCTGGCTGTAGAAGGTAGTATCGAGATTCGCTAATATTCAAGCAGTCTATTAATTTTTGACTCTTGGAATACAAACAATTATAAGAATATACCATAAATCTATATGGATGTCCTTCGACTGCTTGCCGAAATCCTTTTTGCCCCAACCGAAAGGTCTCTAGATGTTACAGAGAACCCCGAACAATCCAAACTGCTAATCTTTGATACCGCTATCGTATTACGTGCTTTCCTGCTTGAGAATGTGCCGGGCGTCAAGCTGTAGAAGGTAGTATGGAGATTCGCCAATATTCAAGCAGTTTATCGGTTTTTGACTGTTGGAATATAAACAACTGTAAGAATATACCGTAAATCTATACGGATGCCCTTCGACTGCTTGTCGAAGTCCTTTTTACCCCAGCCGGTAGGTCTCTAGACGTTACAGAGAACTCCGAACAATCCAAACTGTTAATCTTCGATACCGCTTTATACTCACGATCTTGTATCCACTGACTGTCTTGTTAGATTAACCCAATAAATTTCATTCACTCCGCATACTCAATCCTATAGTCACCCTTTTAACTCTTCATCACAGACGTAACTCGATTTCACAAAATAGTCAAGAGTAATCAAACCTATTTCATTAAAAATCCCAATTCACCATTACAACACTGACTTCAGCAACGATTGCCTCAGTCTTCCCAAAACCCTATGAAGAAAAAAAAACCCAATTCTTTGTCTTTTTTTCCCGTCCAAAGCATGAAGCTAGCTCTTTGATTCTTCAAAAAACTCTCCAAAACTTCTTCTCTCTCCCTCTCATTTCTTAACCTTAATTCTGAATTTCTTCAATCCTCCGTCTTGGATGCGGAATTGACTCCCACCGTCAGAGCTTGATCCAAAATTGGCTCTCCCCGTCAGAGCTTTCTCCTCCGTTTTTACCTTTAAGAGAACTTTTTACCAAAAGGATGTTCCCGGAATGGCACAAAGGACGAAACAGCCTGAAACGGAATCGGAGCCCCGTAATCGAGACCACATTGAGTCGCCCGACTAATTCAGGTCTCATATTGGGTAAGAGTCCAGTAGTAAGACCCGGATGTTTCCGTAATTGGATCAAATTGGTCCTTCGCGTCAGATTGGCTGAGGCCCGTAGTAAGACCTGGATTTTCCCATAATTAGACTGCATTGGATTGCTCGACCAAATCAGGTCTCATATTGGATAAGAGGACCTGGATTGGATGTCTTGAAATTGGATCCAATTGGCTCTTCGAACTAGGCTCACCTGTCATGTGAATTGGTCCTTTCCCTTCCTGTTGACTCCCGTTATAGGAATCGAACGGAGCATTTTAGTATGCCTCAGCTGACTGTAACGGGGTGACTGAACCTGGCCACTCAGTATTTGCACTGGAATTGGTTGTTGCTCCCAATATTCGAGGTAACTGAACATTAACAAAAGTCCCCTTTCTTTATATTTTCATGGTAAACTCGTGTTACAACACGACATCCACCCCCTCTGAACTTGTGCATCCTCCGGTATGCACCAATTTATCCAATTGTTGTTTGATTCAGAATATATCATCTACGTCTTTGTCCAGTTCATCTTCGTCACCTTCATTATCCAAATCACTTTCATCTTCTTGCTGTGGAATCTCTATACCTTCATTAAGATCTTCCATATTCATCTCCGCGTGTCTTCGTTTAAATATTTTTACTCGCTTCCTTGCAATTGGTATTTTCAATTTTCTACTATCTAACTCCCGTAATGAGTAAGTCGCATTATCATGAACAGTTGTTACTACATATGGTCCAAACCAACGTTTTAAAATGTTGTTAGCTTGAAGACCAAGCTAACAATGTGGCCCACACATAGAAAATCTTGCCTTGTAAGTCAAGGCATGTGTCCTACAATGTCAATATATATTGGAGGTCCTACAGAACGTCACCACATAACTCTTAGTTAGATAGTATATATAGAGACAAGAGTGAAGCCTTCTTCACTCTTGTCAAATCCTTTATTACTTCCATTCTAGTTTCAAGGGTCTCTACTTTTCTTGTCTTTTGATAATAGCCATTCTAGTTTCTTTCTTAATATATATATCAAGTTATTTCTATTTTGTCATCTTTCTTTGAAAGAAATCTCACTTGTTTATTTATCTTTATAATATTCTTGTCCTTGACAAATTGACAAGAGTAAACTTACAATATCAAAGCTTTGTCTAATCTTGATTTAGAGTGGATTATATCTTTTTCTTGTTAAGACATAAACATATTAGAAGTTGCGGATTACCCTCTTCTAAACTAATATTGTCCTTAGTATTTTCTTTGTTCTCAAGTCCTCTCTTCTATTTGTCTTAAGCAATATTAGACATCTTTTCTTTTCTAAGTATTATCATGGCAGAACTTATTGAAGTGAAGAGTGCAATGGCATAAATGCAAGAGCAATTGAGAAAATTAATGCTTGTGATGCATCAGCTCAATTTACTACCACAAGGAGCAACAAGATTGGTAGGAAGTGAAGATATAGAAATGATTGGAGCTACTTCAACATCTGCACCAAATCATGTCTCTTTTCCTATGGTAGAATGCCCTTCCAGTGTTAGAGAAGCAAGAATTGTCCTACTCGAGAAGTTTGATGGTACTAGATCAAAATTTAGAAGATTTATTAAACAAGTACAACTTGTGATTGAACTTCAATCCCAACGCTATCCAACTCCAGGATCATAAGTTAGATTCATTAGTATGCTTCTTTCAGGTTCAGTATTATCATGGTTTTCATCTTTTTATGAACGATGAGATCCAATATTGAATAATCTAGAGGTTTTTTTGGCAGAGTTACAATTTATGTATGGAAAACATGATGCAATTCGTATTGCAACCAATAAGATCCATATTTTGCGACAAGGCAATTCATCAGTAATGTTGTATGCTTCACAATTTTGACAACTTGCAACTGATATCAAGTGGGATGATGCTGCACTTATTAGCCAATTTCTCTATGGATTATAATATGAGATAAAAAAATTAATGCTCAACTTATCTGATCCTCAAACATTGAGTCAAGCAATTGACTTTGCTATGAAGTGCGACAATTGCCTTTTTAAATTTCGATCTAAGAACCATATAAGTGGACCTCAACATAACTATAATTCAATAGCAACACCAACATCTCTTCAATATATACATTTGGAAGTAGAGGATATATAAATTGATGCAATACGTTTCAAACCTCTTACTGAGCAAGAAAAGACTCATCGTCGTCAAGAAGGATTGTGCTTATATTGTGGAGAACCTAAGCACTATGCTCAACATTGTCCAAAGAAGCGATGCAACCATAAAATGAGGAGTACGGCGATCAAAGGAGATAGGATGTCGAAAAACAAATTTATCCAGCTATAATAGAGACCATGTGGCTGGAATCTTGTACAATGCCTAGTGAAGGTCCTATCCTCTCCTCAGAATCCTCTCCATGTTTTATGATAAATGTTATTCTAGGACCTTAACATTTCAAAGCTTCTGCCTTGCTAGATTCAAAAGCCTCAGCATATTTCTTAGATGAAAAATTTGCTAAAAGACATGGTATATTTTTAGTAAAGAAAACTAAATCTTTTTATGTAGAAGTCATAGATGGTCGTCCATTGTCTTTAGGAGATGTTACTCATGAAACCCTTTCTATAGAAATAGCAACTAATGATCATAGTAGCTTTATAATATTTAATATCATTAGATTTTCTTCTAATCTAGTCATTTTAGGTTTATCATGGTTAGAAAAATATAACCCTAAAATAAATTAGACTTCTCGTAGTCTTGAATTTTCTAAAAGTATAACTAAGAGTGTAGTTAATCAAGTAGAAAGTCATAAGTCTAGTATAATTAAACTTATATTTGTAGGTGCAAGTGCTTTCTTGCATGCTGCAAAAGAAGGATCACCTTGTGTCATTTATGCTACACCTATTTCTACTGGTGGAAAGACTTCAAGTAGTATTTTAAGCCAATATCAAGATTTTTAAGATGTATTTGAGAAAAAAAATATGGATACTCTTCTAGAACATCATTCCTATGACTGTTCAATTGACTTTCAAGAAGAAGCACAACTGCCATTTAGACCAATCTACAATTTATCTCAAAATGAGTTGGCTGAACTCAAGAAATATATTAAAGAGAATTTGGCCAAGAACTTCATACGCCATTCCAAATCTCCAACAAGAGCTCAAATTTTATTTGTGAAGAAAAAAGATAGATCATTGTCGATGTGTGTTGATTATCGAGGACTCAACAAAATCACTATCAAAAATAGGTACCTATTATCTTTGATATCTGGACTTTTCAATCAATTGAATCAAGCTAAGATCTATAAAAAAATAGATCTATGGAGAGCATATAATTTGGTACACATCAAAGAAGGAGATGAATGGAAGACTGCGTTTTGAACAAGGTATGGACATTTCGAATATAACGTCATGCCTTTTGGACTTACAAATGCACCAGCAGCATTCCAACATCTAATAAATGATGTCTTTTGGGAGTTTTTAGATGATTTTGTTATCTGTTACCTAGACGACATGTTAATCTATTTTAAGAATCTAGAAGAATATGAACTTCATATTCGCCAAGTATTACAAAAACTAAGAGATGCAGGACTCTATGCCAAGATAGAAAAGTGTGTATTTCACACTACTCAAGTCGACTTCTTAGGATACATCATTTCAAATGATGGACTTATGATGGATCCTAAGAAAGTTCAAACTATTATGGATTAAAAGATCTTAAAAATGATAAGAGATGTCTAATACTTTTTGGGATTTGTCAACTAATATCGGATCTTTATCAAAGGCCTCTCTCAAGTTGCAGCTCCACTTACACATTTGACTTACAAAAATAAACTTCAATGAAATCAAGAAGTAGAAGTAGCATTTGAAGCTTTGAAGACAGCCTTTGTTTCTGCATTAATCTTATATCGCATCGATTTTTCTAAGCCATTTTTTATGGAAACAGATCCATCAGATTTTGCTTTGAGTGCAGTATTGTCATAAATGGGAATAGATAATAAATTTCATCCAATAGCTTTTCATTCCAAAAAATTTTCAACAGCCAAGATCAACTACGAGATCCATGACAAAGAACTTCTTGCAATCGTGGATTCATTTAAAGAATGGTGCCATTATCTAGAAGGTGCTTCTAGCCCAGTCACAGTATATACAGATCACAAGAATCTTGAATATTTTATGTCAACACATGTTTTGAATTTTTGCTAAGCCCGTTGTCATATTACGTGCTTTCCTGCTCGAGAACGCGCCGGGCGTCTGGCTGTAGAAGGTAGTATGGAGATCCGCCGATAGTCAAGCAGTGTATCAGTTTTTACTGCTGGAATATAAACGACTGCAAGAATACTTCGTAAATCTATACGGGTGCTCTTCGACTGCTTCTCGAAGTCCTTTTTTTTGCCCCAGCCGGTAGGTCTCTAGACGTTACAGAGAACCCCGTACAACCCAAACTGTTAACCTTCAATACTGCTTTGTACTTACGATCTTGTATCCACTGACTGTCTTGTTAGATTAACCCAATAAATTTCATTCACTCCGCATACTCAATCCTATAGACACCCTTTTAATCCTTCAATCACAGACGTAACTCGATTTCACAAAACAGTCAAGAGTATTCAAATCCACTTCATTTAAAAATCCCAATTCACCATTACAACACTGACTTCAGCAGCGATTACCTCAGTCTTCCCCAAAACTCTACGAAGAAGAAAAATCCAAATTCTATGTCTTTCCTTCCCCGACCCGAAGCATGAAGCTCCTCTCTCTAATTCCCTTGATCTTCAAAAAACTCCAATAAAAAAAACCAAACTAGTAACCTTGCAGAAGCTTGAAAAAAATCCTTCCCCCCCCGATTTCCCTTAAAAAAAAAACCCCACCCAAAACTATATCCCACCTAACCTTATCCTCTGAATTTCTTCAATCTTCCGTCTTAGATCCGGAATTGGCTCCCACCTCAAGCTTGGATCCGAAATTGGCTCTCACCTCAACTTGGATTCGAAATTGGCTCTCGCCGCCAAGCTTTCTCCTCCGTTTTTACCTTTAAGAAATCCATTTACCGAAAACAACGTTCCGTGAGACAGCACAGAGAACAGGACAGCCTGAAACAGAATCGAACCCCGTAATCGGGACCACATTGAGTCGCTCGACCAATTCAGGTCCTATATTGGGAAAAATGCCCGTAGTAACCTGGATGTTCCCGTAATTGGGTCAAATTGGTCCTCTCTTCATGCTGACTCCCGTTATTGGAATCGAATGGAGCATTTCAGTATGCCCCGGCTGACTGTAACGGAGTGACTGAACCTGACCACTCAGTATTTGTACTCGAGTTGATCGATGCTCCCAATATTCAAGGTAACTGAATATTAATAAAATTCCCCTTTCTTTTTATTTTCACTGTATATTCGTGTCACAACACGACATCCACCCCCTCTGAACCTGTGCATCCTCTGGTATGCACCAATTTATCCAATTGCTGTTTGATTCAGAATATATCCCCTACGTCTTTGTCCAGTTCGTCTTCGTCACCTTCATTATCCATATCACTTTCATCTTCTTGCTGCGGAATCTCTGTACTTTCATTAAGGTCTTCCATATTCATCTCTGCGTGTCTTCGTTTAAATATTTTTACTCTCTTCCCTGCAATTGGTATTTTCAATTTTGTACCATCTAACTCCCGTAATGAGTAAGTCGCATTATCATGAACAGTTGTTACAACATATGGTCCAAACCAACGTTTTGAAAATTTCCGCAAAGTACTATGTTGATTATCCAGACTATTGTCATAAACAAGTACCCAGTCACCTTCCTCAATTGCTTTTGGTCTCAATCGATGTTGCTTATCGAATCGCGCCTTGTTTTGTAACCTTGCTCTTTTTAATCTTTCCAATGCTATCTGCACATCTTCCGTTCTTTGCTCCAATTGTCGAATCCTAATAGCCAGAAGTTCTTCTCTTGTCAATCCATCTTCCCATGGTAGCATACTCCAAGTAAGTACCTTTTCTTCAATCGGCATAATTGGTTTTTGACCTGTCATAAGTTCTACTGGCATATATCTTGTCACCGAACTATGTGTTGTTCGATCAGCCTATAATGCAAATGACAAAAGCCGTGGCCACTCTTTAACCTTCCCATTACAAGCTTTAACCAATGCTTTCACAATCGGCGGATGACCGCGTTCGCTTTTCGCATTCCCTTCCGGATTATAAGCAGTAGTCAGTGATAGTTTAACTCCACATTTTTCAAAGAACTTACGAGCTTCTTGTGCATTTAATTCTCCACGATCTGCAGTGATTTTTCATACGCACCCGTAACGGCAAATGACATCTTCAAGCAAAAACCTACAAATCCCCTCTGTAGATTTTGTCCTCAATGCTCTTCCTTCTACTTGATTTGATAAATCTTCATGAGCTAAAACCAAATATCTCATCTGCTATAACCCAACTGGCATAATAACCAAATCAACAACCCATTTAAAATGAATAGCCAAAGGATACGTAGGATGAAGACCATCTCGATGTCGGATATTAGAATACGATTGACAGATTTCACATGACTCTACAAATGAGAGCACATCTCGATACATATTTTTCCACCAATATCGTTCCTTGAGTTTAGCAAAAGTAGCCCAGATTCCTCTATGCCCTCCCCATAAACTATCATGAAACTCCTTTAATAATTTTAGTTTTTCTTCCCTTTTGCCTATCACTCGTTGTGGCATCCCAATTTCTTTCTTCGGTCTCTTCTATAAGAATCCATCTCGAAGTAAAAATCCATATGCTTTTTTTTCTTATTTGTTTGAATTTTTCTGTAGACCAATTCCCCTGCTTAGACAAGGTATTCAAATAATGACCAATATCCAATAATTCTCCTTCATAAGCTTCTTCAAGAAATAGCTTGTCTTCTTTGTTGAGATTTGATATTGAATAGAATTTCAATCCGACGTCATCAATGTCTTCAACCATTTCGTCCTCCTTCTCGTATCTTGCTCGAGATAGCATGTCTGCTACTAAATTGTCCTTTCCAGTGATATGCTTAAATTCTGGATTTAGTGACTTAATATAAGCAATCCATCTCAACATTACAATATCTGGCGTTGAACAGTTAATAATCATTCCAAGCAATGGCAAGCAATCTGTTTCAATTACTACTACTGCCCCAATCAAATAGTCCTTTTCAGCTTTCATAGCCGAAACGACTCCCCAAAGTTCTCTTTTGACTTGCGAATATGCACGCTGACGAATACATAAAACTTTAGCCCCAAATCGAACTGCAAATCTACTCCCATTCGAATCATCTTGACCCACCGCCCATCCAACGGCAATTGGACTAGCGTCTACAGTAAGAATCACTGGTCTATTGCACTTATAATCGACCTTCCTCAATATTGGAGGTGACATCAATAATTTCTTCAATCTTTGCATTGCCTGAATATGTCTTTCTTTCCATTCAAATCGGTAACCCTTGCGTAACAGTTCATATAATGGATCCGCTATGTGAGCAAAATGAAGAATCCAGATTCGATAAAATACACATGCACCCAAAAACCTGCGAACCTCTGTTAAAGAACCACAATCCTCTTTCATCCTTCCAATTGCATCAACTTTAGTCGGATCTAGTTTTCTTCCGTAAGATCCGCATAAATGTCCAACAATTACAACCTCTCGCACTCCAAATACGGACTTCATACCCGATAATGTAAGATAAACTTCTCCAAGCCGAGTTAAAATCTTTTCACAATCTTGTATATGATCAACAACATATCTGCGACACCCCCTCGTATCTAAAGTTTCATCCTTGTCTCCTTCTCTACACCCATTTATAAGAACATCATCCTGAAAAGGCATAGTCTTTTCCGAGATAAAATCTCTCAATACCTTATTCATCCCATTCATCATATGCGCAACTGAGTTGGTCGCGCCTTGAGGAAGAGTGCACATTCTAACCAATCCAAGCGGTGTCCTCATCGTTGTCATATCTCTACTTCCTTCGGCAAGTTGAAATTGATCATAACCTGAATACAAATCACCCATTGAATAGATCGCCCTTCCAGCAAACGCCTCAAGAAATTCATCCACAATAGGTCCAATTCCTGCATTCCTGATAGTTACAGCATTCACCGGCTGCATATCTTGAATAAACCGTAGTGATCCATTCTTCTTAGGTACCGTAAACCATCGACTAGAATACGGCGCAAATGAAGGTTCTAATATTTTCATCTTTATCTTTTCTTTCAATAGTTCGACCAATTTAGGTAAATGTGCCCTCGGTACTGGAATCGGTCTTAGATTCCAAGGTACATGCGGTACAGTGAAGATAACCATAGGTGTTATAATATTTGGATCCACACACCCAATTTCATGAGATTCGAAGGCAAACGATCTACCTTGTTTAGCCAACATCTTTTTGAAGCAAGTAATTTCCTCCAGCAATAAAGAACCATCAGAACCAATCTTCAATTCCTCAAAAGTCTCTTCAGTAAACTGATGTCCAATACTCATTGGATCTCTTAAACTTGCTTCTTTTGATGCTTCTCCCATTTGTTCTTTAGAATCTTTTGGTAATGGTTCGGCAACAGGCTTTACCTTCTTATCTGCCGTTTTATATCTCGTCTCTACTGTGACTTCTGGTGCTTGAAAAGATTCAAGCATGGTATAAACCTCTCTCGAATGAATCTCAACAATCTTATCATTATCCCCTAACCCAATAGATGTAATCAATTCCAATGAATCTTCCAGCCCATTTTCTTCATAAACACCCAAAATCCTCTCATCATCTTGCAATGTACCTATCTTGCGTAACTGTCCTTCAATATCATATAATCTTTTTCTTTCTTTTCTTTTAAAATCATCAACTTTCTTATACATAATATTTCCATTCTCCAATATACCAATAAAACTCGCATCAAAGGCACCTTCATCTCGCGAGAGTACCTCCTCTTTTGTACCTCCATAATCTCCCTTTACAGTGGTACCTCCCCAAAATCCTTAAATCCTTTAACAATCTTTGGCAATGGTTTCTCCCTCAACCTATCTCGATTCCGTTCATGGTTAGGAGGTACTGTTAGAAATTGTACAGCTTTCCTCCCATCTTCGCTCCGTACCCTTGCATAAGCAGAACCATCGTCAAGTACCTTTGTTTCCATCTGTGTTGCCGTGATATAAGGTTGTCCTAAAATCAATGGATAAGACGTTGTATCTTGAACGAAGAAATGTTGCTCCGTCGCAACATCCCCAATCCGAATTTTGACATCTGGACAAGCTCCATATAATTCGCCTCATGTGTTATTAGCTGCTCGTATTGCCCATCCATGTTCCATATCAATTGGCCATTTTTGCTTCTTATAAAGATCTTTAGACATGAGATTTATTTCAGAACCATGGTCGGCTAAAGCAACAATTGGTTCATCTATATCTCCTACTTTCACCAATACCTCATTAGTTGCCCTTGCCCAATGCTTTCGAGTATAATGGCTCAAAGTTTCCATTCCCTTGTCACTAAAATCTTCGAAACGTACTCGTTGATTATACCCATTCTTTTCATTTGTTGGTTGCTTGTAACCAATATCAACCTCTTCTTCATCTCTACATATTCTTGCATCAATAGCATGACTCATTCCAGTTTCGCTCATTAATTGCCTCTTTCGCTTAATGCTGTCAATGATAACATCATGAAACTCCTTCTTTGTAATTCCCAAGACTTCTTTCAATGTGAATTCCACCTTAGCGTTTAATATACGTTCTTCCAACACTCCTTTCAAATTTGTTGCCGCTTCAATGTCAGAAAGTAGCTTATAAGCAATTGATTTGCCCTTATCTTTTGTCTCTGTTGTTTTTTCTCCCAATGATGCTGAGGTATCCTTTACAGGCAATTCTTGTGAAGTTGCCTCCCGAGCCTTGTCTCCTCGAGTTTGCCTCTTAAAAGAATTTCCTTCTCTAGTATCATCAAAATTTCCTCGTCTTTTTTCTTCCATCAAAGCTTCATGTTGGCTTTTAGCAATATATGCATGAACTGAAAGAGACTCAACAGGATCCTCCCAACCTGTTCTACCTCGTATTGTAGCTGCAGTTCTCAATAACGCTTCTTGAGGCAATTTCCCTTCTTGCATTGTAGAAACGGCAGAAGCCCAAAACTCACTAGTTTCCGTACTTCCCCCAATTGCATCATCTACTCTAACACCATAACTTGCACTTTCTCGCACTACTGTTTCATGCTCTTTTAGGTAATCTTGAACCAATGCTCTCATTTCTCCCTTGCCAAAATTGGTTTGAAGAAGATCCTCCCTATCTTTCAATGCTATCTTTCCATCTTTCCAGCAAATAATTCCCTGCCGTATCATATTATTAAATTCATTGCAATCTTTTCTAGTGTGTGAAGCATCATCACACCAAATGCATCTTTGTACATATCCTTGTTTTGAAACATTCTTCGAATTGTTTATAGAAGTATTTTCTTCAAGTCTTGTCAATTTGATTTGAAGATCTCGCATTCCTCGTATAATTTCTTCCATACCCATATCTGCTTTCTTTGACAAGGATGTCGAAGGTTGAACTGTAGGCATTGTCGGTGGTGTTGTACGTACTGGAGCTTTGGGTGCTTGTACTGTTTTCTGAATATTGCTCCTATCCTTCTTCTTTTCTTTTTTTGTAAGCAATCCCACCGCATCTTCAATGTTCTTCCACTTCATCGTCAATCCTTCATCTTCTTCTTTGTCTTCAAGAACGGGTTCTAATTTCTCTTGCAATTTTCCATCAGCAGCTTGAAGAAATAGATCAACTTTGTTCGACTCCAATGTCAATTTTTCTACCTTCGATAATTGAGAGTACTGCCTCTCAAATTCCCTTAGTAGCTCTGTTGCTTGCAAATTCTTATTGGGCCGTTCAATCCATCCCAGAAACAGCTTCTTAGTAACGCGATCAGCATCTTCCAAGAAATATTCGTCTTTCAATGCATGTAAAAAATCCTCCCATGAATTCCCACAACGATCCGTAATCGATGTAATGTGGTCCCTTATCTCCGATATCGTGGCAAGTCCAAATAGTGCAACCATTTTTTTCTCAGAAACCCGATTTAATTCCATTTCACGAACATAACATCTTAAATACCTTGAAATATTCCTCCCATCAAATTGATTAATTTTATTGACCACTGCTTGCAATGCTTTGGTTGCCAAAGCTTCCTTCCGATCATTACTTTGCTGTTGCTGCATTGACAATGAGAAGGCTTGAAACAAACTAGCAATAGACGGATCCATGTGCATACCTTGTCCTTTAGAAGACTCCCCACCAGAAACTTCTCCCAAAAATCCTTCAAAATTTTTATTTTCGTTTTCTATAAAAATAAAGATAAAATCAACCGAAATCCAATACCTTCCACCTCAAGCTTTCACGTCGGGTTCACCACTTATGTCGTATTACGTGCTTTCCTGCTCGAGAACGCGCCGGGCGTCTGGCTGTAGAAGGTAGTATGGAGATCCGCCGATAGTCAAGCAGTGTATCAGTTTTTACTGCTGGACTATAAATGACTGCAAGAATACACCGTAAATCTATACGGGTGCTCTTTGACTGCTTCTCGAAGTCCTTTTTTTGCCCCAGCCGGTAGGTCTCTAGACGTTACAGAGAACCCCGTACAACCCAAACTGTTAACCTTCAATACTGCTTTGTACTTACGATCTTGTATCCACTGACTGTCTTGTTAGATTAACCCAATAAATTTCATTCACTCCGCATACTCAATCCTATAGACACCCTTTTAATCCTTCAATCACAGACGTAACTCGATTTCACAAAACAGTCAAGAGTATTCAAATCCACTTCATTTAAAAATCCCAATTCACCATTACAACACTGACTTCAGCAGCGATTACCTCAGTCTTCCCCAAAACTCTACGAAGAAGAAAAATCCAAATTCTATGTCTTTCTTTCCCCGACCCGAAGCATGAAGCTCCTCTCTCTAATTCCCTTGATCTTCAAAAAACTCCAATAAAAAAAACCAAACTAGTAACCTTGCAGAAGCTTGAAAAAAATCCTTCTCCCCCCGATTTCCCTTCAAAAAAAAAACCCCACCCAAAACTATATCCCACCTAACCTTATCCTCTGAATTTCTTCAATCTTCCGTCTTAGATCCGGAATTGGCTCCCACCTCAAGCTCGGATCCGAAATTGGCTCTCACCTCAACTTGGATTCAAAATTGGCTCTCGCCGCCAAGCTTTCTCCTCCGTTTTTACCTTTAAGAAATCCATTTACCGAAAACAACGTTCCCTGAGACGGCACAGAGAACAGGACAGCCTGAAACAGAATCGAACCCCGTAATCGGGACCACATTGAGTCGCTCGACCAATTCAGGTCCTATATTGGGAAAAATGCCCGTAGTAACCTGGATGTTCCCGTAATTGGGTCAAATTGGTCCTCTCTTCATGCTGACTCCCGTTATTGGAATCGAATGGAGCATTTCAGTATGCCCCGGCTGACTGTAACGGAGTGACTGAACCTGACCACTCAGTATTTGTACTCGAGTTGATCGATGCTCCAAATATTCAAGGTAACTGAATATTAATAAAATTCTCCTTTCTTTTTATTTTCACTGTATACTCGTGTCACAACACGACACCGTTGGAGTATGTCTTTGTCAAGGTTCAAATTCAAGATGACTTATTGACCAAGAAAACAACAAGGTTTGTCAGATGCACTCTCTAGACGATCTTATCTTGTACAAAAGGAAGGAGACCGTGCTTTTGATCAACAACAAACAATTCTCTTGAAGCCAGAGCATCTTCATCTTTGAGCAATGAAATCAACACTAACTGTTGATTCAACTTTCATCAAGTAAATTCAATCAAGTATATCTTTTGATCCTCTTATTTGTGATATTAAGAAAAATCCTTCAAAGTCTCATGATACTTTTAAATTTGAATTCAAGAAGAATCTACTATATTTTGAGGGACGTCTATATGTTCTAAAAGGTGAAGCTCGATTACGTGTTCTTCAAGCTTGTCATAACTTTCTAGCAGCAAGACATTTTGGGTACAATAAAACTTTCAAACTAATATCCATGGAATTTTGGTGGCTCCAAATGTGGAAAGCAGTTAAAGATTTTGTACAATCTTATGATGTTTGCTCGAAATCAAAAACTCCTCATCATCGACCTTATAGACTTCTTCAGCCATTATCCATTCCAGAACAATCATGGTCTTTTATTTCTATGGATTTCATCATGGATCTCAGGTTCTTATGACTCTCTTTTCGTGATAGTAGATTGTTTTACCAAGATGGCACATTTTGTACTATGTACAAAATCTATCACACATGAAAAAATAGCCAAGCTCTTTCTTGAAAATATCTATCGCTATCATAGATTATCCAAGGATATTATATCAGATAGGAGAACTCAATTTGTATCAAGATTTTGGCGGACTCTTTTCAAGTTTCTAAAAGTAGATATAAAACTATCTTCAATATTCCATCCTCAAATTGATGGACGAACGGAGCATGTTAATCAAGTTTTGGAGCAGTATTTAAGATGTACCATTAACTACCAACAAGATGATTGGACAACTCTTTTGCCATTGGCAAAGTTTGCTTACAACAACACGATACATTTTTCTACAAAACAAACACCTTTCTTTGTTAATTATGGTTATCATCCATGACTTCATACTTTTGACTTTTCAAAAGTTGATAATCCTACTGCAAAAGATTTGATAATTCATTTGTCTGAGCTATATGCAACGATGAAAGCGAAGTTAAAAGAAGCTCAAGAACAACAAAATATCAATACAGATGTCTATCGAAAGGAACAACCACCATTCCACATGGGTGATAAGGTATGGTTACTTTGTCACAATATCAAGACCACTCGTCCTTGTGACAAGTTGGACTATCGAAGGCTTGGACCATTTTCTATTTCTACACAAATCAATCCAGTTGCATATTGTTTACATCTACAAGAGTCAATGAAAATCCATCCAGTATTCCACGTGTCTCTTTTTGAACCATACAAGATAGTAGATATACTAAGAAGAAGATAAGCTCTACCTCCTCCTATAGAAGTGGACAATGATGAAGAGTTTGAAGTGGAAGAAGTCTTAGATTTAAGGCGGCGCCAAAATAAATTGAAATATCTTGTTTATTGGTACAGATATGATATTAGTGAATGATGTCGTGTTGTAATACGAATATACCGTGAAAATATAAAGAAAGGGGACTTTTATTAATATTCAGTTACCTCGAATATTGGGAGCAATGACCAATTCCAAAGCAAATACTGAGAGGCCAGGTTCAGTCACCCTGTTACAATCAGCTGGGGCATACTGAAATGTTCCATTTGATTCCAATAACGGGAGTCAGCAGAAAGGAAAAGGACCAATTCAATGACAGGTGAGCCTGGTTCGAAGAGCCAATTTGATCCAATTTCAAGACATCCAATCCAGATCCTATTACGGGCCTCTTATCCAATATGAGACCTGACTTGGTCGGGCAACCCAATGCGGTCCAATTATGGGAACATCCAGGTCTTACTACGGGCCTCTTAGCCAATATGAGACCTGAATTGGTCGGGCGACTTAATGTGGTCCCGATTACGGGGCTCTGATTCCGTTTGAGGCTGTTCCATCCTTTGTGCCATTCTGAGAACGTCCTTTCGATAAAAGGATCTCTTAAAGGTAAAAACAGAGGAGAAAGCTCTGTCGGCAGAGCCAATTCCGGCTCCAAGATGAAAGATTGAAGAAATTCAAAGGCTAGGGTTTGAAAGAGGAGAAAATTAGGGTTAAAGGGGAGGATAGGTTAAGAAATGAAAGGGAGAGAATAGGGGTTTGAAGGAGGAGAGCTAGCTTCATGCTTTGGGTGGAAAAAAAAGACAGAGGATTGGGATTTTCTTTCTTCATAGGATTTTGGAAAGACTGAGGCAATCGTTGCTGAAGTCAGTGTTGTACTGGTGAATCGGGATTTTAATGAAGTGGGTGTGATTACTTTTGACTGTTTTATGAAATCGAAGTTACGTCTGTGATTGAAGAATTAAAAGGGTGTCTATAGGATTGAGTATACGAAGTGAATGAAATTTATTGGGTTAATCTAACAAGATAGTCAGTGGACACAAGGTCGTGAGTATAAAGCGATGTCGTGTTGTAACACGAGTATACCGTGAAAATATAAAGAAAGGGGACTTTTATTAATGTTCAATTACCTCGAATATTGGGAGCAACGACCAATTCCAGTGCAAATATTGAGTGGCCAGGTTCAGTCACCCTGTTACAGTCAGCCGAGGCATACTAAAATGCTCCGTTCGATTCCAATAACGGGAGTCAACAGGAAGGGAAAGGACCAATTCACATGACGGGTGAGCCTGGTTCGAAGAGCCAATTGGATCTAATTTCAAGACATCCAATCCACGTCTTCTTACCCAATATGAGACCTGATTTGGTCGGGCAATCCAATGCAGTCTAATTACGGAAAAATCCAGGTTTTACTACGAGCCTCAACCAATCTGACGTGAAGGACCAATTTGATCCAATTACGGAAACATCTGGATCTTACTACTAGACTCTTACCCAATATGAGACCTGAATTGGTCGGGCGACTCAATGTGGTCCCGATTACGGGGCTCCGATTCCGTTTCAGGCTGTTCCGTCCTTTGTGCCGTTCCGGGAACATCCTTTTGGTAAAAAGATCTCTTAAAGGTAAAAACAGAGGAGAAAGCTCTGACGGGGAGAGCCAATTTTGGATCAAGCTCTGACGGTCGGAGCCAATTCCGCATCCAAGACAGAGGATTGAAGAAATTCAGAATTAAGGTTAAGAAATGAGAGGGAGAGAGAAGAAGTTTTGGGGAGTTTTTTTGAAGAATCAAAGAGCTAGCTTCATGCTTTGGGCGGGAAAAAAAGACAAAGAATTGGGTTTTTTTTTCTTCATAGGGTTTTGGGAAGACTGAGGCAATCGTTGCTGAAGTCAGTGTTGTAATGGTGAATTGAGATTTTTAATGAAATAGGTTTGATTACTCTTGACTGTTTTGTGAAATCGAGTTACGTCTGTGATGAAGAGTTAAAAGGGTGTCTATAGGATTGAGTATGCGGAGTGAATGAAATTTATTGGGTTAATCTTAGAAGACAGTCAGTGGATACAAGATCGTGAGTATAAAGCGGTATAGAAGATTAACAGTTTGTGTTGTTCGGGATTCTCTATGACGTCTAGAGACCTACCGGCTAGGGCAAAAAAAAAGACTTCGACAAGCAGTCGAAGAGCACCCGTATAGATTTACGGTGTATTCTTGCAGTCGTTTATATTCCAGCAGTAAAAACTGATACACTGCTTGACTATCGGCGGATCTCCATACTACCTTCTACAGCCAAACGCCCGACGCGTTCTCGAGCAGGAAAGCACGTAATACGACATAAGTGGTGAACCCGACGTGAAAGCTTGAGGTGGAAGGTATTGGATTTCGGTTGATTTTATCTTTATTTTATAGAAAACAAAAATAAAAATTTTGAAGGATTTTTGGGAGGAGTTTCTGGTGGGGATTCTTCTAAAGGACAAGGTATGCACATGGATCCGTCTATTGCTAGTTTATTTCAAGCCTTCTCATTATCAATACAACAACAGTAAAGCAATGATCGAAAGGAAGCTTTGGAAACAAAAGCATTGCAAGCAGTGGTCAATAAAATTGATCAATTTGATGGGAGGAATATTTCAAGGTATTTAAGATGTTATGTTCATGAAATGGAATTAAATCGGATTTCTAAGAAGAAAATGATTGAATTATTTGGACTTGCCACGATACCGGAGATAATAGACCACATTACATCGATTACGGATCGTTATGGGAATTCATGGGAGGTTTTTTCACATGCATTGAAAGACGAATATTTCTTGAAAGATGCTGATCGCATTACTAAGAAGCTGTTTCTGGAATGGATTGAACGGCCCAATAAGAATTTGCAAGCAACAGAGCTACTAAGGAAATTTGAGAGGCAGTACTCTCAATTATTGAAGGTAGAAAAATTGACATTGGAGCCGAACAAAGTTGATCTATTTCTTCAAGCTGCTGATGGAGAATTGCAAGGGAAATTAAAACTCCTTCTTGAAGACAAAAAAGAAGATGAAGGATTGACAACAAAGTAGAAGAACGTTGAAGATGCGGTGGGGTTGCTTACAAAAAGAGAAAGGAGGAAGGATAGGAGCAATATTCCGAAAATAGTACAAGCACCCAAAGCTCCAATACATACAACACCACTAACAATGCCTACAGTTCAACCTTCGACATCCTTATCAAAGAAAGCAGATATGGGGATGGAAGAAATTATACGAGGAATGCGAGATCTTCAAATCAAATTGGCAAGACTTGAAGAAAATACTTCTACAAATAATTCGAAGAATGTTTCAAAACAAGGATATGTACAAAGATGCATTTGGTGTGATGACGCTTCACACACTAGAAAAGATTGCAATGAATTTAATAATATGATACGGCAAGGAATTATTTGCTGAAAAGATGGAAAGATAGCATTGAAAGATAGGGAGGATCTTCTTCAAACCAATTTTGGCAAGGGAGAAATGAGAGCATTGGTTCAAGATTACCTAAAAGAGCATGAAACAGCAGCACGAGAAAGTGCAAGTTATGGTGCTAGAGTAGATGATGAAATTGGTGGAAGTACAGAAACTAGTGAGTTTTGGGCTTGTGCCGTTTCTACAATGCAAGAAGGGAAATTACCTCGAGAAGCGTTATTGAGGACTGCAGCTACAATACGAGGTAGAACAGGTTGGGAGGATCCTGTTGAGTCTCTTTCACTTCATGCATATATTACTAAGAGCCAACATGAAGCTTTGATGGAAGAAAAGAGACAAGGAAATTTTGGTGATACTAGAAAAGGAAATTCTTCTAAGAGGCAAACTCGAGGAGACAAGGCTCGGGAGGCAACTTCACAAGAATTGCCTGTAAAGGATACCTCAGCATCATTGGGAGAAAAAACAACGGAGACAAAAGATAAGGGCAAATCAATTGCTTATAAGCTACTTTCTGACATTGAAGCGGCAACAAATTTGAAAGGAGTGTTGGAAGAACGTATATTAAACGCTAAGGTGGAATTCACATTGAAAGAAGTCTTGGGAATTACAAAGAAGGAGTTTCATGATGTTATCATTGACAGCATTAAGCGAAAGAGGCAATTAATGAGCGAAACTGGAATGAGTCATGCTATTGATGCAAGAATATGTAGAGATGAAGAAGAGGTTGATATTGGTTACAAGCAACCAACAAATGAAAAGAATGGGTATAATCAACGAGTACGTTTCGAAGATTTTAGTGACAAGGGAATGGAAACTTTGAGCCATTATACTCGAAAGCATTGGGCAAGGGCAACTAATGAGGTATTGGTGAAAGTAGGAGATATAGATGAACCAATTGTTGCTTTAGCCGACCATGGTTCTGAAATAAATCTCATGTCTAAAGATCTTTATAAGAAGCAAAAATGGCCAATTGATATGGAACATGGATGGGCAATACGAGCAGCTAATAACACATGAGGCGAATTATATGGAGCTTGTCCAGATGTCAAAATTCGGATTGGGGATGTTGCGACGGAGCAACATTTCTTCGTTCAAGATACAACGTCTTATCCATTGATTTTAGGACAACCTTATATCACGGCAACACAGATGGAAACAAAGGTACTTGACGATGGTTCTGCTTATGCAAGGGTACGGAGCGAAGATGGGAGGAAAGCTGTACAATTTCTAACAGTACCTCCTAACCATGAACGGAATCGAGATAGGTTGAGGGAGAAACCATTGCCAAAGATTGTTAAAGGATTTAAGGATTTTGGGGAGGTACCACTGTAAAGGGAGATTATGGAGGTACAAAAGAGGAGGTACTCTCGCGAGATGAAGGTGCCTTTGATGCGAGTTTTATTGGTATATTGGAGAATGGAAATATTATGTATAAGAAAGTTGATGATTTTAAAAGAAAAGAAAGAAAAAGATTATATGATATTGAAGGACAGTTACGCAAGATAGGTACATTGCAAGATGATGAGAGGATTTTGGGTGTTTATGAAGAAAATGGGCTGGAAGATTCATTGGAATTGATTACATCTATTGGGTTAGGGGATAATGATAAGATTGTTGAGATTCATTCGAGAGAGGTTTATACCATGCTTGAATCTTTTCAAGCACCAGAAGTCACAGTAGAGACGAGATATAAAACGGCAGATAAGAAGGTAAAGCCTGTTGCCGAACCATTACCAAAAGATTCTAAAGAACAAATGGGAGAAGCATCAAAAGAAGCAAGTTTAAGAGATCCAATGAGTATTGGACATCAGTTTACTGAAGAGACTTTTGAGGAATTGAAGATTGGTTCTGATGGTTCTTTATTGCTGGAGGAAATTACTTGCTTCAAAAAGATGTTGGCTAAACAAGGTAGATCGTTTGCCTTCGAATCTCATGAAATTGGGTGTGTGGATCCAAATATTATAACACCTATGGTTATCTTCACTGTACCGCATGTACCTTGGAATCTAAGACCGATTCCAGTACCGAGGGCACATTTACCTAAATTGGTCGAACTATTGAAAGAAAAGATAAAGATGAAAATATTAGAACCTTCATTTGCGCCGTATTCTAGTCGATGGTTTACGGTACCTAAGAAGAATGGATCACTACGGTTTATTCAAGATATGCAGCCGGTGAATGCTGTAACTATCAGGAATGCAGGAATTGGACCTATTGTGGATGAATTTCTTGAGGCGTTTGCTGGAAGGGCGATCTATTCAATGGGTGATTTGTATTCAGGTTATGATCAATTTCAACTTGCCGAAGGAAGTAGAGATATGACAACGATGAGGACACCGCTTGGATTGGTTAGAATGTGCACTCTTCCTCAAGGCGCGACCAACTCAGTTGCGCATATGATGAATGGGATGAATAAGGTATTGAGAGATTTTATCTCGGAAAAGACTATGCCTTTTCAGGATGATGTTCTTATAAATGGGTGTAGAGAAGGAGACAAGGATGAAACTTTAGATACGAGGGGGTGTCGCAGATATGTTGTTGATCATATACAAGATTGTGAAAAGATTTTAACTCGGCTTGGAGAAGTTTATCTTACATTATCGGGTATGAAGTCCGTATTTGGAGTGCGAGAGGTTGTAATTGTTGGACATTTATGCGGATCTTACGGAAGAAAATTAGATCCGACTAAAGTTGATGCAATTGGAAGGATGAAAGAGGATTGTGGTTCTTTAACAGAGGTTTGCAGGTTTTTGGGTGCATGTGTATTTTATCGAATCTGGATTCTTCATTTTGCTCACATAGCGGATCCATTATATGAACTGTTACGCAAGGGTTACCGATTTGAATGGAAAGAAAGACATATTCAGGCAATGCAAAGATTGAAGAAATTATTGATGTCACCTCCAATATTGAGGAAGGTCGATTATAAGTGCAATAGACCAGTGATTCTTACTGTAGACGCTAGTCCAATTGCCGTTGGATGGGCGGTGGGTCAAGATGATTCGAATGGGAGTAGATTTGCAGTTCGATTTGGGGCTAAAGTTTTATGTATTCGTCAGCGTGCATATTCGCAAGTCAAAAGAGAACTTTGGGGAGTCGTTTCGGCTATGAAAGCTGAAAAGGACTATTTGATTGGGGCAGTAGTAGTAATTGAAACAGATTGCTTGCCATTGCTTGGAATGATTATTAACTGTTCAACGCCAGATATTGTAATGTTGAGATGGATTGCTTATATTAAGTCACTAAATCCAGAATTTAAGCATATCACTGGAAAGGACAATTTAGTAGCAGACATGCTATCTCGAGCAAGATACGAGAAGGAGGACGAAATGGTTGAAGACATTGATGACGTCGGATTGAAATTCTATTCAATATCAAATCTCAACAAAGAAGACAAGCTATTTCTTGAAGAAGCTTATGAAGGAGAATTATTGGATATTGGTCATTATTTGAATACCTTGTCTAAGCAGGGGAATTGGTCTACAGAAAAATTCAAACAAATAAGAAAAAAAAGCATATGGATTTTTACTTCGAGATGGATTCTTATAGAAGAGACCGAAGAAAGAAATTGGGATGCCACAACGAGTGATAGGCAAAAGGGAAGAAAAACTAAAATTATTAAAGGAGTTTCATGATAGTTTATGGGGAGGGCATAGAGGAATCTGGGCTACTTTTGCTAAACTCAAGGAACGATATTGGTGGAAAAATATGTATCGAGATGTGCTCTCATTTGTAGAGTCATGTGAAATCTGTCAATCGTATTCTAATATCCGACATCGAGATGGTCTTCATCCTACGTATCCTTTGGCTATTCATTTTAAATGGGTTGTTGATTTGGTTATTATGCCAGTTGGGTTATAGCAGATGAGATATTTGGTTTTAGCTCATGAAGATTTATCAAATCAAGTAGAAGGAAGAGCATTGAGGACAAAATCTACAGAGGGGATTTGTAGGTTTTTGCTTGAAGATGTCATTTGCCGTTACGGGTGCGTATGAAAAATCACTGCAGATCGTGGAGAATTAAATGCACAAGAAGCTCGTAAGTTCTTTGAAAAATGTGGAGTTAAACTATCACTGACTACTGCTTATAATCCGGAAGGGAATGCGAAAAGCGAACGCGGTCACCCGCCGATTGTGAAAGCATTGGTTAAAGCTTGTAATGGGAAGGTTAAAGAGTGGCCACGGCTTTTGTCATTTGCATTATAGGCTGATCGAACAACACATAGTTCGGTGACAAGATATATGCCAGTAGAACTTATGACAGGTCAAAAACCAATTATGCCGATTGAAGAAAAGGTACTTACTTGGAGTATGCTACCATGGGAAGATGGATTGACAAGAGAAGAACTTCTGGCTATTAGGATTCGACAATTGGAGCAAAGAACGGAAGATGTGCAGATAGCATTGGAAAGATTAAAAAGAGCAAGGTTACAAAACAAGGCGCGATTCGATAAGCAACATCGATTGAGACCAAAAGCAATTGAGGAAGGTGACTGGGTACTTGTTTATGACAATAGTCTGGATAATCAACATAGTACTTTGCGGAAATTTTCAAAACGTTGGTTTGGACCATATGTTGTAACAACTGTTCATGATAATGCGACTTACTCATTACGGGAGTTAGATGGTACAAAATTGAAAATACCAATTGCAGGGAAGAGAGTAAAAATATTTAAACGAAGACACGCAGAGATGAATATGGAAGACCTTAATGAAAGTACAGAGATTCCGCAGCAAGAAGATGAAAGTGATATGGATAATGAAGGTGACGAAGACGAACTGGACAAAGACGTAGGGGATATATTCTGAATCAAACAGCAATTGGATAAATTGGTGCATACCAGAGGATGCACAGGTTCAGAGGGGGTGGATGTCGTGTTGTGACACGAATATACAGTGAAAATAAAAAGAAAGGGGAATTTTATTAATATTCAGTTACCTTGAATATTGGGAGCATCGATCAACTCGAGTACAAATACTGAGTGGTCAGGTTCAGTCACTCCGTTACAGTCAGCCGGGGCATACTGAAATGCTCCATTCGATTCCAATAACGGGAGTCAGCATGAAGAGAGGACCAATTTGACCCAATTACGGGAACATCCAGGTTACTACGGGCATTTTTCCCAATATAGGACCTGAATTGGTCGAGCGACTCAATGTGGTCCCGATTACGGGGTTCGATTCTGTTTCAGGCTGTCCTGTTCTCTGTGCCGTCTCAGGGAACGTTGTTTTCGGTAAATGGATTTCTTAAAGGTAAAAACGGAGGAGAAAGCTTGGCGGCGAGAGCCAATTTCGAATCCAAGTTGAGGTGAGAGCCAATTTCGGATCCAAGCTTGAGGTGGGAGCCAATTCCGGATCTAAGACGGAAGATTGAAGAAATTCAGAGGATAAGGTTAAGTGGGATATAGTTTTGGGTGGGGTTTTTTTTTTAAGGGAAATCGGGGGGGGAAGGATTTTTTTCAAGCTTCTGCAAGGTTACTAGTTTGGTTTTTTTTATTGGAGTTTTTTGAAGATCAAGGGAATTAGAGAGAGGAGCTTCATGCTTCGGGTCGGGGAAAGAAAGACATAGAATTTGGATTTTTCTTCTTCGTAGAGTTTTGGGGAAGACTGAGGTAATCGCTGCTGAAGTCAGTGTTGTAATGGTGAATTGGGATTTTTAAATGAAGTGGATTTGAATACTCTTGACTGTTTTGTGAAATCGAGTTACGTCTGTGATTGAAGGATTAAAAGGGTGTCTATAGGATTGAGTATGCGGAGTGAATGAAATTTATTGGGTTAATCTAACAAGACAGTCAGTGGATACAAGATCGTAAGTACAAAGCAGTATTGAAGGTTAACAGTTTGGGTTGTACGGGGTTCTCTGTAACGTCTAGAGACCTACCGGCTGGGGCAAAAAAAAGGACTTCGAGAAGCAGTCGAAGAGCACCCGTATAGATTTACGAAGTATTCTTGCAGTCGTTTATATTCCAGCAGTAAAAACTGATACACTGCTTGACTATCGGCGGATCTCCATACTACCTTCTACAGCCAGACGCCCGGCGCGTTCTCGAGCAGGAAAGCACGTAATATGACAACGGGCTTAGCAAAAATTCAAAACATGTGTTGACATAAAATATTCAAGATTCTTGTGATCTGTATATACTGTGACTGGGCTAGAAGCACCTTCTAGATAATGGCACCATTCTTTAAATGAATCCACGATTGCAAGAAGTTCTTTGTCATGGATCTCGTAGTTGATCTTGGCTGTTGAAAATTTTTTGGAATGAAAAGCTATTGGATGAAATTTATTATCTATTCCCATTTATGACAATACTGCACTCAAAGCAAAATCTGATGGATCTGTTTCCATAAAAAATGGCTTAGAAAAATCGATGCGATATAAGATTAATGCAGAAACAAAGGCTGTCTTCAAAGCTTCAAATGCTACTTCTACTTCTTGATTTCATTGAAGTTTATTTTTGTAAGTCAAATGTGTAAGTGGAGCTGCAACTTGAGAGAGGCCTTTGATAAAGATCCGATATTAGTTGACAAATCCCAAAAAGTATTAGACATCTCTTATCATTTTTAAGATCTTTTAATCCATAATAGTTTGAACTTTCTTAGGATCCATCATAAGTCCATCATTTGAAATGATGTATCCTAAGAAGTCGACTTGAGTAGTGTGAAATACACACTTTTCTATCTTGGCATAGAGTCCTGCATCTCTTAGTTTTTGTAATACTTGGCGAATATGAAGTTCATATTCTTCTAGATTCTTAAAATAGATTAACATGTCGTCTAGGTAACAGATAACAAAATCATCTAAAAACTCCCAAAAGACATCATTTATTAGATGTTGGAATGCTGCTGGTGCATTTGTAAGTCCAAAAGGCATGACGTTATATTCGAAATGTCCATACCTTGTTCAAAACGCAGTCTTCCATTCATCTCCTTCTTTGATGTGTACCAAATTATATGCTCTCCATAGATCTATTTTTTTATAGATCTTAGCTTGATTCAATTGATTGAAAAGTCCAGATATCAAAGATAATAGGTACCTATTTTTGATAGTGATTTTGTTGAGTCCTCGATAATCAACACACATCGACAATGATCTATCTTTTTTCTTCACAAATAAAATTTGAGCTCTTGTTGGAGATTTGGAATGGCGTATGAAGTTCTTGGCCAAATTCTCTTTAATATATTTCTTGAGTTCAGCCAACTCATTTTGAGATAAATTGTAGATTGGTCTAAATGGCAGTTGTGCTTCTTCTTGAAAGTCAATTGAACAGTCATAGGAATGATGTTCTAGAAGAGTATCCATATTTTTTTTCTCAAATACATCTTAAAAATCTTGATATTGGCTTAAAATACTACTTGAAGTCTTTCCACGAGTAGAAATAGGTGTAGCATAAATGACACAAGGTGATCCTTCTTTTGCAGCATGCAAGAAAGCACTTGCACCTACAAATATAAGTTTAATTATACTAGACTTATGACTTTCTACTTGATTAACTACACTCTTAGTTATACTTTTAGAAAATTCAAGACTACGAGAAGTCTAATTTATTTTAGGGTTATATTTTTCTAACCATGATAAACCTAAAATGACTAGATTAGAAGAAAATCTAATGATATTAAATATTATAAAGCTACTATGATCATTAGTTGCTATTTCTATAGAAAGGGTTTCATGAGTAACATCTCCTAAAGACAATGGACGACCATCTATGACTTCTACATAAAAAGATTTAGTTTTCTTTACTAAAAATATACCATGTCTTTTAGCAAATTTTTCATCTAAGAAATATGCTGAGGCTTTTGAATCTAGCAAGGCAGAAGCTTTGAAATGTTAAGGTCCTAGAATAACATTTATCATAAAACATGGAGAGGATTCTGAGGAGAGGATAGGACCTTCACTAGGCATTGTACAAGATTCCAGCCACATGGTCTCTATTATAGCTGGATAAATTTGTTTTTCGACATCCTATCTCCTTTGATCGCCGTACTCCTCATTTTATGGTTGCATCGCTTCTTTGGACAATGTTGAGCATAGTGCTTAGGTTCTCCACAATATAAGCACAATCCTTCTTGACGACGATGAGTCTTTTCTTGCTCAGTAAGAGGTTTGAAACGTATTGCATCAATTTATATATCCTCTACTTCCAAATGTATATATTGAAGAGATGTTGGTGTTGCTATTGAATTATAGTTATGTTGAGGTCCACTTATATGGTTCTTAGATCGAAATTTAAAAAGGCAATTGTCGCACTTCATAGCAAAGTCAATTGCTTGACTCAATGTTTGAGGATCAGATAAGTTGAGCATTAATTTTTTTATCTCATATTATAATCCATAGAGAAATTGGCTAATAAGTGCAGCATCATCCCACTTGATATCAGTTGCAAGTTGTCAAAATTGTGAAGCATACAACATTACTGATGAATTGCCTTGTCGCAAAATATGGATCTTATTGGTTGCAATACGAATTGCATCATGTTTTCCATACATAAATTGTAACTCTGCCAAAAAAACCTCTAGATTATTCAATATTGGATCTCATCGTTTATAAAAAAATGAAAACCATGATAATACTGAACCTGAAAGAAGCATACTAATGAATCTAACTTATGATCCTGGAGTTGGATAGCGTTGGGATTGAAGTTCAATCACAAGTTGTACTTGTTTAATAAATCTTCTAAATTTTGATCTAGTACCATCAAACTTCTCGAGTAGGACAATTCTTGCTTCTCTAACACTGGAAGGGCATTCTACCATAGGAAAAGAGACATGATTTGGTGCAGATGTTGAAGTAGCTCCAATCATTTCTATATCTTCACTTCCTACCAATCTTGTTGCTCCTTGTGGTAGTAAATTGAGCTGATGCATCACAAGCATTAATTTTCTCAATTGCTCTTGCATTTATGCCATTGCACTCTTCACTTCAATAAGTTCTGCCATGATAATACTTAGAAAAGAAAAGATGTCTAATATTGCTTAAGACAAATAGAAGAGAGGACTTGAGAACAAAGAAAATACTAAGGACAATATTAGTTTAGAAGAGGGTAATCCGCAACTTCTAATATGTTTATGTCTTAACAAGAAAAAGATATAATCCACTCTAAATCAAGATTAGACAAAGCTTTGATATTGTAAGTTTACTCTTGTCAATTTGTCAAGGACAAGAATATTATAAAGATAAATAAACAAGTGAGATTTCTTTCAAAGAAAGATGACAAAATAGAAATAACTTGATATATATATTAAGAAAGAAACTAGAATGGCTATTATCAAAAGACAAGAAAAGTAGAGACCCTTGAAACTAGAATGGAAGTAATAAAGGATTTGACAAGAGTGAAGAAGGCTTCACTCTTGTCTCTATATATACTATCTAACTAAGAGTTATGTGGTGACGTTCTGTAGGACCTCCAATATATATTGACATTGTAGGACACATGCCTTGACTTACAAGGCAAGATTTTCTATGTGTGGGCCACATTGTTAGCTTGGTCTTCAAGCTAACAACATGTATGGCACATGGCCAACTTGTTGACCACGTTTCTAATCCAAAAAGTCAATTAAAGACACCTATAAAGCAATATCTATAAAGCTTCTAAGAAGCTTTTATATCAAATACTATAGAATTAGCTTACTTTTATCTACTTTTACTTACTTCTACCTATTTATATATATAATTATTGGCTTACATGAGTATGTCCGTGATACAAAGTCAATTGTTTGATTCAATGTTTGAAGATCAAATAAGTTAAGCATCAATTTTTTTATCTCATATTGTAATCTATTAAAAACATTAGCTAATAAGTGTAACATCATTCCACTTGATATTAATTCTAAGTTGTTGAAACTATGAAGTATATAATATTATTGATCAATTTTCTTATCACAAAGTACAGATCTTATTGATTGCGATATAAATTGTATCATGTTCTCCATATATGGATCAAAATTCCGCCAAAAAATCCTTCAAATTATGTAATATTAAATCTTTTCATTTAAATGCTCAATTTAAAAAAAGTGTATTAATAAATCTAACTTGTAAACTTCGAGTTGGATAGCTTTCAAATTGAAGTTCAATCACAAGTTGTACTTGATTGATAGATCCTCGAAACTTGGATCTAGTGCCATCAGACTTCTCAGGCAATATAATTCTTAGTTATTTAATATTAAAAAGATGTTCCACTATAAGAGAAGAGATGTGATTTGGTATAGATATTGAAGAAGCTTTAATTATTTCTATCTTTTTGCCTCTTATTATTCTTCTTGCTTCTTGTGGTGGTAAATTGATTTGATGCATGATAAGTATTAATTCCCTCAATTACTTTTACATTTGTGCCATTGTACTCTTCATTTCAAGAAGTTCTCTCATAATAACATTTAGACAAGAAAAGCCGTTCAATATTGCTTAAGACAAATAGAAAATAAGATTGGAGAACAAAAAAAATACTAAGAACAATAGTAGTTTAGAAGAAAGTAATCCACAACTTCAATATGTTTATGTCTTATTAAGGAAAAGGAATAATTTATTCTTTATCAAGAAAAGAAAAAACTTTAATATTGTAAGTGTACTCTTATTAATCTATCAAAGATAAAAATTTGATGAAAGTAATTCTTATTGTAGATAAGTAATTCTTATTGTAGATACTAGCTCTATTGCTATTAGATAAGTTGTGGATGAAGATGATTTAAGTGGGAATAGATTTATAATTTGATTTGAGATTATTTTAATTACTTGCCTACATGTATATTCATAAATCAAAAGAAAATTATAGGGAGTTTTTTTGGCTTTGAAATCTGAAAAAGATTATTTAATTGGTGTAGGTATTGTAATTAAAATAGATTTTTTTATCATTATTTGGAATGATTATTATTTTTTCAATACCAAATATTATAATGATAAAATTTATTGCTTATATAAAATCATTAAATTCAAAATTCAAGTATATTATTTAAAAAAAAAAAAAAAAAAAAAAAAAAGAGAGAGAGAGAGAGAGAGAGAAAGATGGTTAAAGACATTGATGATATTGGAACATAATTTTGTTTAGTTTTATATCTTAGTAAGAAAGATTATTTTTTTAAAGAACTTCACAAAAGAGAACTATTGAATATTGATTACTACTTAAATACCTTGATTAAGCAAACAAATTGGTCCATATAAAAATTTAGAAAAATAAAAATAAAAAATACATATGAATTTTTGTTTTAAAAAAGATTTTTATAGAAGAGACCAAAGAAAATAATTTTAATATTATAAAAAGTGATAGATAAATAAAAAGATTAACAAAAATTACTAAAAGAATTTTATAATAGTTTATAAAAATAACATAGAGGTAATTGGATTATTTTTGTTAAATTAAAGAATAATATTGATAGAAAAATATGAATCAATATTTTCTTTTATTTATAGAATCATATACAATTTATCAAATATATTCTAATATACAACATTAAGATGGTTTATATCCAACATATCTTTTGGCTATTCATTTTAAATAGATTTTTGATTTGATTATTATAGCAATTGGATTATAAAAAATGAGATATTTATTTTTAGTTTATAAAGATTTATTAAATCAAGTAGAAGATAGAGCATTAAGAATAAATTCTATAATTTTATATATTTATAGATTTTTGCTTGAAGATATTATTTGTTATCATGTATGTATAAAAAATCATTAAAAATTATAAAATATCAACTTTACAAATCGTTTGTGATTTTAAAAAATTGAGGAGTTAAATTATCATTAACTATTCCTTATAATCTAGAAGAAAAATCAAAAAGTGAACATAATTATCTACCAATTGTAAAAGCATTAATTAAAGCTTATAATGTAAGGATCAAAGAATGGCCTTGATTTTTATTATTTTCATTGTACATTGATTAAAAAATTAATTTTTTATTTATAAGATATATGCCTATTGAATTGATGATAAGTTGAAAACCTATTATGCCAATTGAAGAAAAAATATCAACTTGAATTGTATAACTATAAGAAAATAGATTGATAAGAGAATAGTTTTTAGCTATTAGGATTCAACAACTTGAAAAAAGATCAAATGATATGCAAATAGTATTAAAAAGATTAAAACACTTCTAATTTTGAAAAGCTCTCTAAAATTTTATATGAATTTGATTGATTCAAAATTAATACTTTATCAAATTCTAATAAATCTAATTTTTTAACTTACTTTCTAATAAAAGAATTCCAAGAATTATCATAAAGATGTAATTTTATGCTTGAATTTTGATTTTGACCTTAGTTCATAATCTATTCTCTCCAAGTATCAAAATCTAATTTTTAGGCTAAATTTTGCTAAAAGCTACTATTTACTTCTATCTATTGATGTACATGATATTAATTTAGTAATCTATCTTTTCATATCTTTTTTATGGTTTTATAATATAAATAAAAGTATATTTTTTATAAAATTACAACATTATCACTTATTAGTTTTACTATCTCTTTGACTATTATTTAAATTTCTAAAGTAATTTGCTAACATATTTTGAAATTATATCTTTTTTTTAAATCTATATATATATATATATATATATATATATATGTATATTTTTTTATCTATTAGTTGTATTATAACACAATACTATTAAGATCATAAGAAAGACATATAAAAAAATAAAGAATTCATTCCTAAATCATATAATGTTGAATAATATTATCAATTAAAGAAAAAAAAGGTCTTGCATGCCTAAAAGAAGGGCCACAAAACTTGATAAATGGAAAGCACCAAAAAAAATTAATTTCTTATTAAAGATATTATGTATTAATTAATACCTAAGATCATCCTTTAGTATATAGAATATGCAGCCTTTGAACCTTTAATTTGGTTAATTATATTAGTCAATTATAGATGCAAAAAGAAAGTAGTTGTAAATATCAAACAATGGTTAAATAGCCATCTTATTTATATATTTTTATGTAAAAGATGCATCTAAGTAATTTAAATAATATCTACAAAATTAACAAGTAAGAAGTTTTTCCATGAGACATCCAATTTAGATTTTTTCTATTTTAAATATATATTTAGACTTAGTGTTGTTCAAAAATTTAGGCCTATATCTAACTTTGCTATTTGGTAGTATATATAGGTTAGAATTAGATTTAGGTGGCTCAATGTTAGCCAAAATTGTAACAAGCAAGTACACCAATTGGTTTTTCAAGAAGTAAGAATAAGCCCATCTCAACTCATTAATTATTCCACTTGTATCTAGATTTGGCCAAGGTTATTAACTACGATTTTAGATATATATATATATATATATATATATATATATATATAGCTTCACCATTGGCTCATGCAATGAAGCAAGCTCAAGTTGGTTGCATTGTCAATAGCATTCTTAAAATTATTGTGATTGTTGAAAAAAAATAAAAATAAAAATAAAAAAAATAAATTGAAGATTTGACAATTTAAAAGTAAATTACTCCTATAGCTACTAGATTTAAAATTGTTGTCTTGTGACACAACTATATGGTCAAAGATAAAAAAATATTAGTTCTATTATAGAAGAGCCTAATTATAAAAAATAAAAATAAAATGATAACAAAATATGAATAAAAGATAGAGTAGTAAAAACTTATAGTATTAATGTTGTCGTTTTGTAAAAAAAAACTTCTATTTAGTTTGTATGGCCATAATTAAAGAAAAATAAAGTATATTAAGAAAATAAATAATTAATGCATCTTTAGAAGGGAGTTAAGAGTAGTTTGTAGCAAACATTATCTCAAAAATCTAAAAATTGATATTTGAAGAGGTTTGGTTATGAATCAAGGTCAAAATCACATCTTAAGGCACAAAACCATGCACATGCATTGTATTTGAGATTCATTTATTAATCAAAGAAAAGGATTAGAAAAAAAAAAGTTTAATAAAGATATTTTAGGATTATTTTGAATTGATTTAAATGTATATTGAGTTCTTGAGAGATTTTAATTATAAATATTTATAATTGAATACTTTAAAATGATATTTTATATTTAATTAATAATCTTTTAAGCATCCAATTATTTTTTATTGTTAAATCATTTAATATTCAATAATAAAAAATACTAAAAAATTATTTTTTAAATTAATATATTGATTGTAATAGCTATATTAAAAGAATATTTTATTATATATTTTTAGATAATTATTTTTTCTACATGTAATAAATATAAAATATTTTTAATCAAATTATTTATGAAATAAATAAAAAATTTAATGGTTTAATAAATTTTTGAGATAATAAATAATCTCGAAATTCTAAATAAAATTTATTAATTTTTATAATTTTTACACATTTAGCGCTCTTTTATTTCTTGAAGTATTAAAAAATTTATTTTATAGGCTTGATTGTATAAGATCAAAAGACTAACTTAGTATTAATGAAATATAAATTTTTTATTTATATAAGATTGATTATTATTCTTAAATATTTATATCTGAATCAAGAACTTTATTACATAAAAAAATTATTAAAATAAATAGTATGTATAATTTTTAATAAAAAATATAGTAATTTTTTTCACTTTAATTAATGATTTTATTTAATAAAAATTATGTATGTATATATATATATATATATATATATAACTTATTCTTTTATATTTTTTTCTTTACTTTTATTTTAAATAATTTTACATTTTAGACCATTATTTAAAAAAATAAAATTGGTACTCTAATACATGAGATTAAAGATGCTTCTATAAGATATTATGGGATTGTTTTTTTTAGTTATCAAATCAACCTTGGACAAATGCCAAAAATATGTAAAGATAGTCTTTAAAAAAAAAATTTGATTGAAGGTAAAATGGAAGTAACAAGAATGTTTTTAAATAAAAATATTCTATTCTATGCACATATAGATTTTGGATATTTAGGTGATAGAATATATTCTATAGTATTTACATCTTTTTTAAAGGTTGTGGAAGTTACAATGTAGAGGGAATTTAAAGGAATAATATATCTTACTTTTGCAAGTAATTTTTAATATGATTTAAAGCAAATCCTTAAATAAAAATTCTAAAATGAATAGAAGGATATAAAAGCTAAGAAATTGGTAAATGATATAATGCAAAAGAAAAAAAATATCATCTACACTAAACTCAAAACATAGTGATAGATATATTGAAAATATAATTTAGAAATAAAAATAAGTTAGAAAAATAAAAAAAAATAAAAAATAAGATTATTGCATATTATTACAATCCTTAATATATACAACCTTTTAACATGGAGAAACTAGACATTAATGTTCAAAAAAAATTTATTCTATTATAAAATATAAATAAGAGTAGATAATTTCATTGAAATTATACTAGTTGATATTGAAGTAGGTAGTTAAATTATAGGATTTGTACATGATATACAAAAAAACTTATTGAAGTTTTGAAATAAACAAAGAATAGAAAGAATAATGTATAGAGAAGTAGGATGGTTGTTATTTTATATAATCTTAAAAAATAAATCTTTTGTAGAAAGTAATACATGTCATAGAGATAAAAAAGAATTTGTTGATGTATTGATCAAGTTAAATCTAATATTTTCAAAAAAATATTGGAAATAAAATAGATATAGATAGTTTGTAGAACAAATTGGTGATAGAAGAAAAAGATCATATTAATATTTTTATAATTCTAAAAGAAAGTAGAATCTAAGTATTGCAACTTTTAATTGTTTGGGTATGTCAAAAGTATATAAATTGGAAAACAACTTGTAAGGTTATACTATAGAAATTAATGGGTCAATTAGAGACAAGTTATGTAAATTGGATGTTAATAAAATATTATCATAAAATAAGTTTTGAATTAAAAATATTTCATAAAACTAGTATAAAAAGATACAACAAGTGTGTAAATTTTGAAAAACTTTTGATACCTCCAAGAATCATGTGGACTTAAAATTCTCAAAAGGATAACCTTTTTCATTTGTTAATGGATTTTCAAAAGTTTATGTAAGCAGGACATCTTAGTCCTTGACAATTTATATTAAAACCAATTATTCTTAAACCTGAACAGTTATTCAATATTTCATTTTTCTTTTATAATGATTTTTTTTCTTGTTCCTGAAATTCACAAAACTACCCTTTTTAATCAGGAAATGTTAAATTTAAGCAGTTTCTCAAGAACTTCCTTCCACATTTTTAATCTATCACTAAAACATTCCAAATGCAAACGTCAAATTCTGTCCATCTTCTTATTCTTCTTCTCATCCGCATTGATGAATGTTGAGACAATCAGCAACAATGTGATAGAGGATTTCAAAGGTGTGGATCTTTAAGGTTGCAGCATTCAAGGCAGTGGCGAGTAGCTGGATGCGCAGCCAACGCTTCTTCAACAATCAATGTTCCACAAGCTCCGACCTCACCTCCATGACCCAAAAGCATCATGGTGTTTCGGAACTGCATCTGATGAGAGCAGGTGGTGGTTTGTTGTTGAGCAAGTCAGCGTTGAATGGAATGCCGGACGCATCTAGTTTGAGTGGGTCTTGATGTTATGGCGGCTCCACAACGCCGTGGCTGGATCCAAGCGAAGCTCCCATGTGGGCCAATAGTGAAGATCCTGCTTCACTGTCAACACGCGAGGCTTGCCGTTCAAGTTCACGGTCTTAACACGCACGAAAGCTCCATGCTCTAACTCCTGGGTCACGTCAACGAAGACTTGGAGAGTTGGAGTGGGCTTACCATTGACCTCCACAATCCACCGGAGTGCGTGCAGGCGATATCTGTGGGCAGGACTGCCATGGCAATACCCTGCCACGTACACTCCATGGCCCTCCTCAGGGAAGAATCCCAGCGCTCGAACAGCGGAGTGAGGCTCTTGCAAGATACATCCAGCCCAGTTTATCATTCTAGTGGTTCCAAGCCCATGGCGGTCGTCAATCCCCACCTTTACGTTGATCTCCTGGCCTTGTCGAAATAATGTGACATCTAACGTTCCAGGCGAAAGAGCGTCAGAGTCGCCTGTCTTGGTTGCTTCGCAGGAGATCTCAACATCTCGGAAGCAGGTCACAGGTTGCCCGTTGATGGCCAACAACATGTCCCCTTGTTCGAGGACACCGAATGCTCGTGACCCTGCCAAGCATCCCTTCACACGCAGCACCTGCCTTCGAATATTGTCTCTCTCCACCAAAGTCTGCATCCACTTGTCGCTGAGGCCGAAGATTCGCGCCTTGGACAACAAAGTGGGGTAAAGCTCAGCCTCCAGTACACGTATCAGAGGCATGGACCGTTTCACGCCGTTAATGAGCAGGGAAGAACCTCCAGACGTTCCACTCACGATGACATCCAAGACCTCGGATATTGCACGGATTGGAATCCCTCGCACAATTTTGTAATCTTGAAGGGTGCCATTTCCGTATTTCGCCTGAGCGGAGAAGTTACCCCAAAGGGCTTGGACTCTGCCAGCTTCATCAGCCAAGACTCCCGAAAACGTGTGGCCAAGGTCAATGTCTAGCTCAATGACCTCCATGTTCATAGCGCGATACCTGGGAATATCGGTTGCTGGCACGTGGAGAGCAGTCGTAGAGTTTGTTACAGTCGACTTCCGTGACGTAGCTTGCAAGCTTCTGGATAGTCCAACGAGGTAAACAAAATCTCCTCTTCGCAGTGGAGGATCTGGTGAGAGAACAGCCGCCTGTACTGCAGCCATGCCCACTTCACCTAAAGCGATGGGAGTGTAGGCCACTAACGCATAATTGTGCACGGGATGCAAAAAGACGACTTCGGCAGGGATTTCCATGGGGAAGGCAGCGAAGTTCAACATGACATCCGAGACTGATATGACCACTGTGTTCTTGTCCACTGCCACCAGCCCGAGATCTTTGGAGTGGTGCACAATAACGCCAGTGCCGGAAAAATGATGCAAATGCACACCATCATGCATGGCTAAGGGCGGGATGTGGACCTCCACCATAACCAGAGTGGGCTCAATGACGTACTCTGCAACTGATGAGCTATTTACTGGAGCGTTGCCACTTTCTTGCCTAGAAGTGCTGCCCAATGTACCCTTGATGGTTGGATCAGGGAGATCACAAAAGATTTCGTTCTTAAATTTATGACCCATTTTGACAGCTTCAACCTGAGATTCATCCTTGACAGCAATTTCGCCATTATCTCCTTTCTTAACAGTTCCGTTAACAGCGGAGACAGCATCAGCTTCCGCTTTCATTGGGTCAGCTTTTAGAGCCATCAACGCAACCTCAGATTTGGAAGCTGCGGGATAAATATCCCAAAGCCCAAAGGCATCATTTCGGATGTAAATCCGAGGGGGTGCGTACCACTCGTGGCGATCAATTGTGATCAGGACTGACTTGATTCGGTGCCTGTCAGAATGGCTAATAAACTCTAGCGGAACTCGCGCGCCTCTTGAGAGTTTAAAGAAAACCGAGATGAATTTATCAAGATTGTCAATTTCCTCTCCTGCCATCTTTTTGATTATGGCATGCCTTGGCACTCCTGCACAAGATAGCATATACCCAGGCTCTGCAACGTATACAATACCGCAAACGAAGTGCAAGTTGCGGGCTTGTTGGTAGGAAAGTGCGTGGAGTACTCCGCCGCTCACTTCCAGAAACATATTGGGAGTGATAGAGTGCAAATCCTGAACCTCAATCGTCACGTTGATCGTTGTCCCGCCTCGATCCAGCTTCAGGGTGATTAGTTTCCCCACATTATCATCCAGTAAAGTTTCATACTTCAAAAACTGAGTCAATATTTCTCCTTCAGCACTTACAAGGACATCCCCTGGCTCCAGTTGCTTGTGTGCAGGTCCTTCTGGTACCACTGAATCCACGACAAGCATTCCAGTTTCGGAGGAGGGCGAGGCCTTGCGAACCATCTCCTCTGTATCCCTCTTCAAGCCAAGTCGGCGAATCTCATGAAATCCTTTGTGGGAAAATGTCAGCTGCAGGGTTCCACGGGAAATCACAGCGGGCGTCCAACCCTTAAGAGACATATCTTTTTGCTCTTGCAACAGATGAAGAGCCCGCACGACTCGCTCTAGAGGAAGAAAAAAAGCAGAAGCACTAGAAGATCTACTTCCTGCGTTGAGTGCAACAGCTTGACCATAGATGTCAATCACAGGAGAGCCGCTGGAACCACGCTTTGTTCCTGACGCCGCCTGCATGTAGAACGTGTTGAAATCGTTGTACCCAGTACTCTTGTAATGTGGCGCATCACGGTCAAGTCTCGCGAGTGTCCCCGCGAGTATTGACACTTTCTCTCCGCTATCATTGCCTACAACACGAATTTCAAGCCCCACCGCAGCCGCATCTGGTGCAAGAGGGATTTCCTCATAGTCGAGAAACTGAATAGTGCGTGGATCGTACCAGAAAAAGCCAAAATCGTGAACCGGGTCTCGGTAAAGAGGATATACTAAAATTTCCTCTCGGTTAACGAACATGGCTTCGGCCACTACGGGTCCAGGCTTCACAACATGGCGATTTGTGAGGATAATGCCCCGTTGCTTGTCAACCACAAAACCCGTGGCGTGGGTAGCCCCCGCCACTTCAGTATCAAATGTGCGTGTGGTAGTAATGCGGAGGACGACTACCGCAGGGACGACCTTTTTGAGCGCCTTGCGCCAAAGCTCTGCGGTGCCTGCGCTGTCCACTGGTGTCTCAAGCTCCATGGCGAGGTCCAGCTTCAAATCATCCTCGCTCTCTGACTTCATTGACGGCGAACAGTCCATCTTGTCTGCTTTTCTTTTTTTTCAACAGCATGCAATCTGACCCCGGATAGTCTACCAACACAAGCCTCTTTGTTGCTTTGCACACATAACCATGAGTAGTGTCACCACTGCTGCTTGCCCCTTTATTCCTGAAAACGAGGCAGCTATTCGAGTAGATAAGTGTATTACTCAAGAGCAGTGTTAACAACTGAAAGAATACACAACAATTGGCAGTAGGTTCCCACTTGTAGTCACCAATTCTTCGCATTGACAGGAAAATTTCAGCAGGACTGCTTTACAGCTACGTCAATCACAAAGTGTCACGTTATGAACAGAGAGCACGACCCAGACTGAAAAAGAAAGGAGAGATTGTTTTCTTACAAACTATGACTGGTCATGGTTTCCATATACAAACTCAACTCTCTATGTACACGCCTCATTCGTGCTCACCTTCACCAATCTGACCTGTCTCACTGCTAAGGAGACTAGAATAAACATTAAAAAAACGTCCATATTTCTAACCGAGCATCCTCTTCAAACTCTTGCAACGAACGATCCAACTACCTCAAGAATGTGAAGCCTTTTCTGATAAGGAAGGATCTAAGATATGTCTGAGAATTTGTATTTCCTTTTCTTCCATGCCTTCCTGATCTATGAAAAATTCTTTGCAAACAGCAAGACGCATCCTGGATATCATGAAGGACACGACTGTTATTATGCTGTTTATTGCTGTTTACATCAATAAAGACATTTTTACACTCGATAATCAGGCACCTTTTCAAGCATAAATGAGAAACGTGAAAATTCGTCCAATCTAAACACAAACGAGAAAAAAATATATGTAACCTTTAAGCTCCTACAGTCCACCGACTCGGATAAGATGAAACTAGCTGCAGATTGTATTACCAGAGTCACATCTATCAGTTAACTGTTCATCTTACCGCATTTCAGAGGAATCTGTCGGACATTAGAATTTCCTCTTGAGGCAAACCATACCAATCGTATTTACACGACGTTACATGATAGGGTCCGATAGACAGGAAGAGGCTACATCGTATTAAAAATAACAGCACCACCATGTAACTGCAGTTAATTGATGCCCTTCGGAGTATAGGTGTTGGATGGAGCCATAGAAAACCATTCACAATCGGCGTGAAATCATCCCTACATCTCTAGAAATCTAAATCCAAGACAACTAAGAAGATTGACCAAAAGGATGAATTTCGAAACAGCTCTAGGTCGCAAACCCAGCTAAATTTCCAGCCTGACAATCTTCTTCCACCTTCAGAACACTTTGACAAAAGACTAGACTTATATGTAATATCTAGAGGCTTGAAAGGGGATCGTCAACGCATTGCACTCTATAGGGTTCAAGAGACATACAATCGAATGTGCATTTCGCTACTCAAATCAGTTCAAGTCAGAAATTTACTGTGTTTAGACTTGGACATCCCCTTCCATGAACGAAATTAGACACCAGAACAAGTAAACCTGAGGAAGCTTATAAAGAAACAAATGTGCACCATCTCGAATAACATCAATTCTGTAGGCTGTAGGGGTGAATGATAAACTACAAGCGAACGGACAACCACCAAATTGCAGGCTACTCCGGCACCAGCACACCGACCGACATAAAATTAGGCAGTAGGCGTCGCAGGATGGACAGGAGCCGTTGTCCGCATGGACAGTGTACCAAAATCAGCAGGACTAGAGAAGGCAGAGGTGGTCATTGAATCGACAGAATCCAAATCACTCATCCGCAGACCCAATTCCAGAAGCAAAAAGCGATGTAGGGACTGACGCCCAGTTACCGAGAACCAAGCGGGCTCACCTGCAGGTCAAGCTTCATGTCTGGAAGGTCGCAAGCGAGGTCGCATTGTCAGTGGAAACAAGCTCGGCGAGCTCGGCAACAGACAGAAGAAGCCCTGCGATCCCGTCGATGCCTTCGATCGAGCTCCGTGGCCCGCGTTCCGGGCTCCAGCGTCACGTTGCACTGATCAAACTCGGCGTCGATTCGCATCGCCCCCCACCTCGCGTCGCGTCCACACACGCTTATTTGCAACGCCGAAACGAAAGTAAGCGCCGACAGAAACACCAAAACCTCACAAATAAGTAAAGGAGAAGGGTCCGACAGAAACACCCACCCAATTAAACCTAATTAAAATAATGGTTCCGACGATCTCACGACCCTTTCAACGATGACGATGACACTCTCAAAGGAAGAAGACAACGAAAAGAATGAAGCAGAAATACCACCAATTCTGCCCACTTCCCACCACATTCAAAGTTTCTTTCCGGTACCTTTTCGGATTGGCGGAGGATTTTTTTGTATTATTCTCACTCTATCTTTGTTCTATAGCCCCGAAGCTTGAGTATCAGGGTTGGGGCTTGAAGCTTGAGCATGAAGCTTGTCATGAAGAATTCCTTTGTACCGACAACATGGAGAGGGATTAGATTTCACGCACCAATGGTACAGAGATGAATCTACCATATCTACCACTGGGTTTTGTGTGGCATGTTTGCACAAAAACCAGTCGTTGTTTTGTAAGTTGTGAATGTTGTATTAATTAATTAATTTTTTCTACTTTTTGTATATATGTTAAAATAGTTTCTATGTGTTTCTGACTTATCCAAAAGAAAAGATGATTTTTTTGTAGATTTGAATGCTTGTGTTGAAAACTAACATTCATGATGTTTGCATCTACATCATTGTGCATGTCTTCAACATTTGATTGTATTCTTTGTATAAGTTGTGGTGGAATTTTGACTTAAGAGCATTTTATTCTTAGGAGAAAAGGTGAAAGGTTCCAAATTTTAAATGTTTTGATTGGTTAAAATTAAGAAGCGTTCTTGAGTTGGCTTTACACTTAGAATTACAAGTCCAAAGACCTTAAGAAGAAAAGACAAGGTGAATGTATTTAAATAATATGAATATTTTTGTCCTTTAGAATTTCTACAAAATTCATCTTAAGAGATGGTTCTTAAAAAAATTGAAAAGTTAGTGTTGTATTGAATATTAAAAAATAAATAATTTATATTTTTATACTTTTTATAATTGTTAGAATAAAGCTATGAATTGATATATTTAAACGTATAATAAAATAATGATTTACACAACTTTATTGCAATATCTCATTTTATACTATATTCAAAGGCCAAGACTTCTAAAAGAAGGCTTTTCTTCAATAAGTGGGAGATCTCATTAATGCTTTCCAACCATGGCCTTTTAAAATGGACCTCTAGGTTTAAAGTCCATCTAAAATATATACAAGAAGAAATGGGTGAATACATAATATATAAGATAGATAAGGTAATTTCTTTTATTATAATTAAAATATAAAAATTATATTTAATATATACATATATACATATATTTATTTCATAAAATAATTAAAAATAAATTTTGATTTTAAAAGAATAGAATTAGATGACTACATTCCTTTATTAACTAAAATTATGTTTGTACAACTTGATTGTAATTTAGAAGTAATAAACAAGGTAGTAGATATACTAACAAAGGTATTTTCTAATAAGAATAAGCAAAGATTTTTTATGAAGTTTGTTTCATCATGACTAAAAGGACAAATTGCAAACAAGATATTATCTATATGGTTAGAATCATAAGACAATGGAAAGATTGTTATGGTTTCACTGTCAAGGATATGAATCTTCAAGAAAGAAATCTTCAATACACTCTTAAGTCATTCAAAAGAACTAGAAAGTCACTTAAAGTTGATATGGTATTATATTAGAATGACTATTGCCAAAGACAAGAAGACTAGAAAGGCATTGTTAAGAGTGAAGAAGGCTTTATTCTTGCCTCATATATACTCTTAACTAAGAGCTCTAAAATGTGTTGACTTTACAAGATACATATCTTATCTTGCAAGGCAAGTTTTATATATGTATGTCATATAGCTAGCTTGTTTCGCAAGCTATCAACACGTGGTTAACTTCTTGACTAAGTTTCTAACCTACTAATTAATTACAAATACATGTAAAGTCAAAGTAGCATCTATGAAGCTTTTAGGAACCTTTTCTAAAAAATATTACAAAATAAATCTACTCTTATTTATTTTTAATTAATCATATAGGTAAATATTAGAGTAAATATGTATGTCCATGACATTATCCATCTTTTTAGGAATAAGTTCTATGAGGAGCAGTCTTCATATATTGAAAAAATCTAAGATGAAGCAAATTATTTTGCCACATATTTTGATCTTTGTTCTCTTCAAAGATGGTTGATCGGTCTTCTTAGCTATTAATAATGTTCAATATCAAAGAAAGAAGACCACCTTGTTATTTGGTTGTTGTTGAAGCCTTCATAACTTTCTTCAAATAAAACATTTGAAACAGTATCAAGAGTTGTTCTTACTTCTAATAAAATTACCAAATATCAGAAGTCTCTTTGTCAAGGATATGAATCTCAAAGAAAGAAAATCCTCAACACACTCTTTTATTATTGAAAAAAACTAAAAAGTCACTCAAAAAGTAGTGTAATATTAAACTAGAATGGCTATTGCTAAAAACAAGAAGATTAAAAAATCGTGAAATAAGCCTAAAGACTAGAAAGAAATTGAAAAGAGTGAAGAAGGCTTCACTCTTGCTTCCATATATACTCTTAACTAGGAGTTATATGGCAATGTCCTATAGGATCTCCAAAACGTGTTGACTTTGTTAGCTATATTTCTTAACTTACAAGCCAGATTATCTATATATGCACCACATAGTTAGCTTGTTCCACAAGCTACTACATAGAGTTAACTTGTTCCACAATCTATTATACAAAGTTAACTTCTTTCATAAGCTATCAATACGTGATTAACTTGTTGGCCAAGTTTCTATCCTACAAATACATCTAAAGTCAAAATCAAGTCTATAGAGCTTCTAAGAAGCTTCTTTAAAAGACTTTATGAAATTATTCTATATTTACTTACTTCTATCTAATCATATAAGTAACTATTGAGGTATATGTATATGTCCGTGACATTACCCTCTTTTTTAGGTATGAAGTTCATAAGGAGCGGTCATCATCTTTCATGGATCTTTACAATTCTTCATCTTGGTTTTGATGGATGTTATCAATGAAAGGCCTCAACCTTCTTTGTTGCATTTGCAAGATTCTCTGCTAGCTCCTATGTGCATTTGTTGATATTATATCCATGTCAATGAATAAGATATTCCAACCTATTTTGATTTTGCCTTAAATCTAAGACTTCTTCCACCTCAAACTCTTGATTATTATCCACTTCTATATGAAGAGGTAGCATTTGTCTTCTTCTCAAGATATTCACTATCTTATACAACTTAAAGAAGAATATGTGAAATACAAGATGGATCTTCATAGACTCTAATAGATATAATCAATAAGAAACGACATTCATTTGTTCACAAATAGGAAAAGGTCTCAACCTACAATAGTCCAACTTATCACAAGGACGAGTAGTCTTGATGTTGCGACAAAGTAATCATACCTTATTACGTACATTGAATTATGATTACTCCTTGCAATAGGCATCTTTGTTGGTCTTTTGTTGTTCTTGAGCTTCCTTTAATTATGTCTTTATTGTTGCATGTAGCTCTAATAAATGATTTACTAAATCTTTTTCCATAAGATTATCAACTTTTGAAAAGTTAAAAGTATCAAGTTGAGGATTATAACCATAATTGGCAAAGAAAGGTGTTAATTGAGAAAAAATTGTACCAAATTATTGTATGCAACTCTGCCAATGGCAAAAAAGTTGTTCAATCATCTTGATGATAGTTGATGGTACACCTCAAATACTACTATAAAACTTAATTCACCTATTTTGTTTGCCCATCAATTTGACGATGAAAAGCCAAAGAGAGCTTTATATTCACTTTTAGAATTTTGAATATGGTTCTTCAAAATCTTGATACAAATTGAGTCCCTTTATTCAATATACTATCTTTCGGCAATGCATGATAGTGATAGATATTGTCAATAAAAAGCTTAGCTGTTTCTTCACCTAAAGTAGATTTTTTACATAGTACAAAATGTGCCATTTTGGTGAAACAATCTACGATTATGAATATAAAGTCATATGAACTTGAAATTGAAAGATCTGAAATAAAATCCATAGAAATAAAAGACCATGGTTGTTCAAATATAGGCAATGGTTGAAAAAGTCTATAAGGTCAATGGGGAGGAGTTTTGGATCTTGAACAAGTATTGCATGTTTGTACAAAGTCTTTGACTACCTTCTACATTTAAGACCACCAAAAATCTCTTGATATTAACTCCAAAGTCTTGTTGTATCCAAAATATCTAGTTGTTGGAAAATCATAACAAGCTTGAAAGACATGAAATCATGCCTCGTTTTCTGGAATATATAGGCAATCTTTGAAATATAGTAGGTTGTTCTTGAACTCAAACTTTGAAGTATCATAGGACTTAGAGGAAGCATTTTTGATATCATGAACAAGAGAATCAAAAGACATACTTAATTGAATTTACTTGACAAAGGTTGAATTAACAATTAATGTTGATTTTATTACTTGAAGATGAAAATACTCAAGTTTCAAGAGAATCTTTGTTTGTTGATCAAAATATGCATCTCCATCTTTTGGTGCAAGATAAAAATGACTAAAAAAGTTTTCTAATAGATCTTGTTATTTTTTGAGTCAATAAGTGATATTGAAATTGAATCTGGATAAAGATATGTTTTAATGGGCTTGACGATGATTCAAAATATGTGCTAACATGAAGTACTCGAGGTTCTTATGCTCTGTATATATGGTGACTAGACTTGAGGTACCTTCTAGATAATAATGCCATTTTTGAAATGAATCTAGAATTGTAAGGAGTTCTTTGTCATAGATCTCATAATTAATCTTGACTATTGAATATTTTTTGGAATAAAAAACTATTGGATGGAATTTTTCATCTATTTCCATTAATAATAATATGGCATCTATAGTAAATTCTAACGCATCTATTTCTATAAAAAAATACCTTAAAAAAATTGACATAATACAAGATTGATGCAAAAGTAAATTCTTTCTTTAAAGCATCAAATGATGCTTTTTTTATCCTACTCAACTTTTTCTTTACAAGTCAAATTTGTAAGTAGAGCTACAACTTGAGAAAAGTTTTTGATGAAGATTCGATAATAATTAATAAAGCTAAAAAAGCATTATATATCTTATACTATTCTTAGAATCTTCTAATCTATGATAGTTTGAATCTTTTTCAGATCCATCACAAGGCCTTTGTTGGAAATTATGTATCCTAAAAAGTCAACTTGAATAGTATATAATACACACTTTTTCAACTTGGCATATAATCTTGCATCTCTAAGTTTTTGTAACATGCGACGAACATGAAATTCATATTCTTTTGTGTTCTTAGAATAGATTAGAATGTCATCTAAATAGCAAATGACAAAATCATCAAAAAATTCACAAAAAAAATCATTCATAAGATGTTAAAAAATAACTGGTGCATTCGTGAATCCAAAAGGCATGATATTATATTCAAAATGTCCATATGTAGTTCAAAAAGTATTCTTCTATTCATCTCCTTCTTTGATGTAAACTAAGTTGTATGTTCTTTGAAGATCTATTTTAGTATAGATCTTTATTTGATTGAGTTGGTCAAAAAGTCTTAAAATCAAAGGCAAAAGATACCTATTTTTTATAGTGATCTTATTGAGTCCTTGATAATCCACACACATCCATAGAGATCTGTCTTTCTTCTTCATAAATAAGATAGAAGCGTCCATTGGAGATTTAGAATGGTATATGAAGTTCTTTACCAAGTTCTCATCAATGTACTCCTTTAATGTAACCAACTCATACTGCAATAAGCTATAGATTGATCCAAATGATAGTTGAGCTCTTTCTTATAGATCAATTGAATAATCATAAGATCAATGCTTTCGAATAATATTTGTATTCTTCTTTTTAAAAATATCTTAGAATTCTTAATATTGACTAGGGATACCATTTGATATTTTTCCACCATTAAAAATAGATATAGCATATATAGCAAAAGATGATCCTTCTTTTGCAGTATGCATGAAAGCTCTTGTATCTACCAATAAAGATTTGGATGTGTTAGACTTATGTACTTCTACTTCACTAACTTGATCTTGAATTATTCTACCAAAAAAGTTAAGGTTACGAGAAATTTAATCTATTTAAAGGTTATATTTTTTTAGCCACAATAATCTTAAAATAATTAGATTAGAGAGAGATCTTATTACATTAAATATTACTATGCTGTTATGATCTTTAATTACTACATCTAAAAGAATAGTCTGATGGATAATATTTCTAAAAGACAATGAACGACTATTTGTGACTTCTACATGTAGTAGTTTAGTTTTCTTGATTAAAGATATTTTTTGATTTTTGAAAAAATATTTATCTATAAAATAGATTGAGGCTTTTGAATCTAATAAGACAAAGACTTTGTGATTTTTAGGTCCTAAATACACATCTATTATAAAACAAGGTGAAGAGTCTAAAAAAAGAATAGAACCTTTATTAGGTGTTGCATATGATTCCTGCCACACGGTTCCTATTGTACCTAGAAAAATTCATTTTTCAATACATTATCTTCTTTGTTAATTATGCTCTTCATTTTGTAATTGTGTTGTTTCTTTGGATAATATTGAGCAGTGTGTTTAACTTCTCCACAATATAAATACAAACCTTCTTGGCAATGTCGAGCCTTTTTTTGCTCTGTGAGAAGTTTAAAACATATTATATGAATTTGCATTGGTTCCAGCCTTGATGAATTTATTTCAAAAAACTTGGAAGTTACTGTAATTACTTGACTTATTCTTCTCCAGCCAAGTCTTTTTTTCTTGATGCCTTTCAAATAATTGATTATTACATGCATTGATTTGAATAATAAATTGTTCTAAATATTTTGCTTTCAATATTGTTAATAACAAATCTTTAATGTTATCCTTCAACCCATATTAAAATTGATTGATAAGTGCTTTGTTATTCCATTCTATGTTGCAAGCAAGGTTTTGGAATTTAGTAGCAAATGTGGAGGTTGATTGTGATTCTTGTTGTAAAGATAAGAGTCTGATCTTTGCTACTTGTTCTCAATTATTTTTTCCAAATGTGGCTGTAAACACTTCTAAGAATGAATTTAAATCATAAAGAAGTTATGAATCCTTTTCCATCAAAGGTACAAATCAAAAAAGAGCACTTCTAGATAGAAGTATACTTATAAAGCTAATTTAAGTAAATCCATCTTTATATTAGAAAGGATATAATCTTAAATAGAGTTTAACTTGTTGTAAAAACTCTCAAATTTTTTATCTTATTCCATCAAACTTCTTGGGCATATTAATTCTTGCATCTCTTGAGCTTATAGAAAAAAGATCTTTTGAATTTAGTTATAAGACTAATCAACTTATTTCCCTCAATTGCACAACTTATTGATGTAGACTCTGGACTTCATTCATAGGTATAGAAGTAGTGCTCCTATAGTTGACATTGGTGATGCATGAAATTTTTGTACTAAAAGTGTTGACAAGCTTATGAAGATCTGTAATAGTTAGAAACCTATTCTCACTTCTGCTAGGAGTAGCATCTATAATCTTTTCTTCTATAGAAAACTCAAACAAATCCAAAAAGTTAAATTAAAAGAGGATAATTCACAACCTCTAATAAAAAATTTCACAAAGAGGAGTAATCCTTTCTCTTTAAAGAAAAGATTAATATTAGAAAATAAGATTTTTTTATTTAAAGGTGGATAGTCCACAACCTTCAAAACACAACAATAAAAGTGAGGTAATCCACTCACTTCTTGAACAAGACAAAAACACTATGTTAGCACTCTTATCAAATTATCAATGACATAAATTTTCAAGAAAGAAATCGTCAATACACTCTTGTATCACTAAAGAAAATTAGAAAGTCACTCAAAAGATAATGTAATATTAAAATAAAATATCTATTGTCAAAAGTAAGAAGATTAGAAAGTCTTGAAATAAGCCTAAGGACTAGAAAGTCTTGAAATAAGATTAAAGACTAGAAAGTCTTGAAATAAGACTAAAGACTAGAAAGGTGTTGACAAGAATGAAGAAGGCTTCTTTCTTACCTCTATATATACTCTTAACTAGGAGCTACATGGCTATGTCCTATAGGACCTCTAAAACGTGTTGACTTTACTAGCCACATGTCTTAACTTGTAAGTAAAGTTATCTATATACACACCACATAGTTAGCTTGTTCTATAAGCTATTACACAAAGTTAAATTGTTCCACAAGTTACTTCATGGAATTAATTTTTTTTGCAAGCTACCAACATGTGGTTAACTTGTTGACCAAGTTTCTATCCTATAAATACATCTAAAGTCAAAACCGCATCTTTAAAGCTTCTAAAAGACTTTAAGAAATTAATCTATATTTATTTACTTCTACCTAATCATATAAGCAACTATTGAGGTAAATGTGTATATTAATGACACTCTTTCAAGGTCATGATATCAAACTCATTATCTTTTGCTATCTATTTGAGGCAAGATATGTCATTCTTGAGGATCTTCATGTAATTACGTTGTCCTAAAGGTTGTAACAATTACAATATCTCATTTGATAAGTTAGTAAATTAAAGCACTTGAATTAAATATGTTGGTTGTTGGTTGTTGGTTTTCTATCTCCTTAACATCACAAATATACAGAATCTACAAAGGATAGAAGGTAGAATGTTATCTTCATTAGATCATATTTCTTTTATAATAAAAATTTGCTATTTATTATCTTGGTTTTGATGAATATTATTGATGAAAAGATTCAACTCTCTTTACTGTATTTGCAAGATTTTTTGTTGGCTCCTGTATGCGTTTGCTAATATCATATCTATGCCAATGAATAAGATATTCTAACCTATTTTGTCACCACCTTAAATCTAAGACTTATTCCAATTCAAACTCTTGATTATTAACTTTTTTTATAAGAAGAGATGGAATTTATCTTCTTTTCAAGATATTCATTGTCTTGTATGGCTTAAGAAGGGACACGTTATCATAATACTTGTTGTCTTGTTTGAAAATGCATCAAGCATCTGGCTAAGGAAGGTGAAGTTTCACTTTACAAATATCCAAGAAACCTAATAGGTTTCATCTATAAAAGAAGAATAAAATTTGAATTTTAATTCAAAAGTTTTTAAAGCTATTACAAAAGACTATAGTTGTTTTAGAATAGATAATATTTGGAGAAGTCCATAGGATCAATGTCAAGGAGTTTTTGACCTTAAACAAATGTCATATGAGTAAACAAAGTCTTTTACTGCCTTTCAAATTTGTGGCTACTAAAAATCTCTAGATATAAGCTCTAAAGTCTTATTGTATCCAAAATATCCAATTGCTAGAAAGTCATGACATACTTGAAGATCACGTAAATGTACTTCTCTATTTGGAATATATAAGCATCCTTTAAAATATAATAGATTGTTCTTGAATTCAAACTTGAAATCATTATAAAACTTTAAAAAATGATTCTTAATATCATGAACCAAAGGATAAGAGGACATACTTGATTGAATTTTTTTGACAAAGGTTGAATCAATAGTCAATGTTGATTTTATTATTCAAAGATAAAAATGCTTTGGCTTTAAAAAAATCATTTTTTATTCATAAAAAGATGTGTCTCTTTCTTTTAATGCAAGATAAAAATATATAAAAAAGGCATTTGACAAATCTTATTATTTCTTGCATCAATAAGTGATCTTAAAATCAAATCTTAACAAACATATACTCTAATATACTTGGCAACAATTTAAAATACTTGCTAATATAAAGTATTCAAGATTCTTATGGTCAATATAAACAGTGACTAGATTAGAAGCACCTTTTAGATAATGGTGTCATTATTGAAACAAATCCTCATTTATAAGAAGTTTTTTTCATGAACTTTATAATTGATCTTGATTACTAAAAAAAATTTAAAATAAAAATTTATTAGGTGAAATTTATCATCTATTTTTATTTTAATAATATGACTTCTTAAAAAAAATTCAATGCATTTGTTTCCATAAAAAATAGCTTAAAAAATCAATATATTATAAGATTATTATAAAAATAAATATTAAATTCAAAGCTTTAAATATTACTTTTGCTTCTTGATTCTATTGAAGTTTGTCTTTACAAATCAAACATACAAATAGAGCTACAATTTGAAAGAAGTTCTTGATGAAGATCTGGTAGTAGTTGGCAAATTCCAAAAAACATTGCATATCTCTTATTATTTTTGAAATCTTCCAATCCATAAGAATTTGAACTTTTTTAAGATCCATCATAAGTCCATCATTTGAAATGATGTATCTTAAGAAGTCGACCAAAATAGTGTAGAATATACACTTTTCTATCTTGACATAAGTCTTACATCTTTTAATTTTTATAATACATGGTGAACATAAAGTTTCTGATCTTTTGTGTTTTTAAAATAGATTGAAATGTCATTTAGGTAATAAATAACAAAGACATGTAAAAACTCTCAAAAAACATCATTTATTAGATGTTAGAAAGATGCTAATGTATTTATAAGTCCAAAAGTCATAATATTGTATTCAAAATATCCATACCTTATTTGAAACATAGTCTTTTATTTGTTACATTCTTTGATGCATACTAAAATGTATGATTTTTGTAGATCTATTTTTATATAGATCTTAACTTAATTCAACAAATCAAAAAATCTAGATATCAAAGGTAGCGGATATTTATTTTTTATAAAGATTTTATTGAGTCCTTGATAATTAACATATATCTGCAATGATCCATCATTTTTTCTTAATAAATAAAATTAGAGCTCCTTTTAGAAATTTGAAATGGTATATGAAGTTCTTGGCAGATTTTTTTCAAAATACTCCTTGAGTTCAGCCACTTATTTTGTGATAAATTATAAATTGGTTCAAATAGTGGTTGATCTTTTTTCTTGAAGGTCAATTGAGTAGTGATAGGGACAATACTCCTAAAAAAGTATCCTTATTCTTCTTTTCAAATACATCTTAGAAATCTCCATATTTACTTGAAATGCCACTTAAAATCTTTTTTACCATTAGAAACATATGCAACATAAATGACACAAGATAATCCTTCTTTTGTAGCATGCAAAAAAACTCTTACACCTACAAATATAGGTTTAATTACACTATACTTATGAATTTCTACTTCATCAAATATATTCTTAATTATACTTTTAAAAAAATCAAGACTACAAGAAATCTAATTTATTTTAGAAATACATTTTTTTAGCCATCATAAATCTAAAATGATTGAATAAAAAAGAGATTTAATGATATTAAAAATTACAAAGCTACTATGATCATTAGTTGTTACTTTTATAGGAGGAATTTCATAAATAATATTTCTTAAAGACAATGAATGACCATTTAAGATTTCTATGTGAATAAATTTAGTTTTTTTTATTAAAAATATGCTATATATTTTACCAAATTCTTCATTTAAGAAACATGTTGAAGCTCTTAAATCTAATAAAGTAGAGGCTTTATAATGCTTAGGTCCTAAAATAAAATTTATTATAAAACAAAGAGAAGATTTGGTGGAGAGAATATAGTAAAGGTTTGGACCTTTACTAGATGTTGTACAAAATTCTAGCCACACAGTTTCTATTATAATTAGACAAATTTTCTTTTCACATACTAACTTTTTTAACAGCCTTATTATAATAGGATAAAGATAAAATATTTGTATTATTGATACATAGGGATAGATAGTTTGAACTATGTTTGAGAAGTTATAGAAGTTATTAGAATTAGGGCTAAATTAATGGACTATATATGACCCATTGTGAAATATTCTAGAAAGAGCTTAGGATGGTTATTTAGGTAGGCTCTACCATAAAACCTTCTAAAAAAGACTTAGGATAATTATCTAGGTGGCATCCATCATATAAAGAATATTCTAAAAAGTCTAGGATAATAGAACAAAGTATAAATATGACTGACTAAGGCCTTTTAGATATTTGATAAAGTATGGCTTTGGATATTATTTCTCTTATTAAAGTTTGATTTTTCATCTTCTTATTTAATTCTATTTTATTCTATTTTTGTATGCATAATTTTGACTTTCATGTCTTATTCTATTTAATTCTATTTAATTTTTTTTTAGTCTATTTTATGATATTTTGTGATAAGATTATATGTTGTTATAGATTAAAAGAATCTAAGACTCTCGAGGTAGATTGATCCTATTTCATTGATATTAGAATGAGTATTAGACTATTCTTTGGTAGTGTATCAATAGCCATCATCTAATTTGAGATCAATTGTTAGGTTCATACTAAATATAATATTAAAGCTACAGCAAGCTATTCTTAAAAAGTCAATTGAAAGGTGAGAAGACTTTACAATAATAGAATCTAATAAAGAAATTATAGGATGGAAGATAAGGTAGAGCAATTCCAGATAGAAGCTCAAATACAACATCTCTTAGATTTAATAGCTACTTTGTAAGGGCAAATAGAAGCCTCTAGGACAAGGGAGTCGACATTTGATAGGCTAAAATTTAATAAGCTTAATACATATTCTGAGACTTGATGACAAGAAGATGTATGTCAATGGCTCTTCAACATATGACAATACCTCCAACTATCTAAAGTAAATACCACTAAATAAATTATATATGCATCGAGCTATTTGAGAGATACGGCAACTATTTGGTAGCAACATTGAATTCAAAGCTGTGAAGCATAAGTTGGATTTTGTGATTGGGAGGATTTTGAAACCAAATTTAGGAATCAATTTTGATTCATCAATGCAAAAAAGATAATACCCGATTAATTGACAAATCTTACACAATTTACGTCAATGTAAGATTATGTTTCTAAATTAAAGTATTTTTATCTCTAAATTGACAATGTTTTAGAGGCAGAGTTGATGGATTGATTTCTACAAGATTTGAAACTTGGAATCTAGCGAGAGGTGGAATAAAGAGATCCATAAACGTTTGAAGAAGCAATTAGGATTGTAGAGAAGGTCGATGCCATAGATTTCAAAAATTATAGAGCACAATTTATAATACAAAGTTTTATGTTGCTATCTAATACTATAGTACAACAACCAATGCCAATGGAGATTGATGTCCTACAAGGATCATTGATATTACAAACATGACAAATATTGGTGCAAAAAGAATTATATTTTTATTATCAAGAGTGAGGCCATTAGATTGGACATTGTTCAAAATGTCAAAATTCAATCACCAACAAAACAAGGTGGATTCATAGTCTCAAGATTTACCAAGTTGATAATGAAATAAAGTAGGAAAATAAAACTCCTCAATAAAGGCACTGAGGGCCACTATTAAAAATAGCTATTATTTCTCACAGACAAATGACATGGCCTTTGACAACTATGAAAAGAGTCAATTGTTGCATTTAATGGAATTATTAAGAGAAAAGCCTTGTCAAATACTATGGATTGTGGCTCTATAAAAGATTATATTTTGACTAAAATTGCTAATTAATTTGAAATTAAAACTAGGGTAATCAAAAAAAAAGTATATACCTTGTAAATGATTGAGAGAATATATTGAGTGAGACATGTGAAGAACCCTTGAGATTGATTAACACCTACATCCTAAGAGAAAGATTAAAGGTAACAAAGCTAAGCTATGATGTTATCCTTCGTATGCCATGGCTAGAGATGATAAATAAACAAGTTGATTGGATAGCAAAGATAATCTCCTTCAAAGATGGTGGATGTAAGGTGATTCTTTGTACCTCTACATCAAGTGAAGAAAAAAAATAATCTGCAACTAAAGACTAATTTATAAAAATGACCTTTATGAAGATAAAAATACAACATAAGCAATCAATATATATAGTGGTTCCAAATCTTGCATCAATGGTAGAAAAGATAGTCAAAAGAATAGAATGAGCATAGTAACTTATATAAGAATATTGAAATATTTTTCCAACTCACCTATTTAGTAGTATGCTTCTTGATCAAGGTGCCTCCTTTCAAATAGAAGTATTGCTTGGAGCCAAACCAACAAGTTGGCTAATTTATTGCTTACAACTAAATAAACTTAAAGAACTGTAAAAAATATTGGACGAACTCTTGGAGAAGGGCCTCATTCATGAAAGCACATCACCATAGATGATCACCGACATACACATGTAAACCAATAATTCCTTATATGATTTAGATAATAATAGATAAAAGTAGATCAATTTCATAATAACTTCTATAAAAGCTTTCTAGAAGCTTCATAGATACTATTTTAACTTTATAGATATCTTTAATTAACTTTTTAGGTTAAAAACGTGGTCAACAAGTTGGCCATATACCACACATGTTTATAGCTTGAAGAATAAGCTAACTATGTGGCCCACACATAGAAAACTTGCCTTACAAGCTAAAGCATGTACCATGCAAAGTCAACACATATTAGAGGTCTTATAGAACATTGTCATGTAGCTCTTAGTTAGATAGTATATATAGAGACAAGAGTGAAGCTCTCTTCACTCTTATCAATTCTTTTCTTGCTTTTAGTTTAGTTTTAAGAGTCTCAAGTTTTCTTATCTTTTGGCAATAATCCATTCTAGTTTCTTTTTAATATACATACTTCTTTATTTTTATTTTTTCACTTTTTTTTGACATAGATTTCAATAGTTTATGCATCATCTTTCAATTCACGTTCTTGATAGATTGACAAGAGTACACTTACAATATCAGAGCTTTACCTTTTCTTAATTAAGAGTGGATTATCCATTTTTTTTGATAAGATATAAGTGTATTAGAAGTTTTGGATTACCTTCCTCTAAACTAATATTATTCTTAGTATTTTTTTTTTGTCTTGAGGTCCTTTCTTCTATTGGTCTTCAGTGGTATTAGATATTTTTTTTAATGTTATTATAGCAGAGCTTATTGAAATGAAGGATGCAATGGCACAAATGTAAGAGTAATTTAGGGAGTTGATACTTATGATGTATCAACTTAGCTTACCACCACAAGGATCAATTAGAATGGTAGGAAGTAGGGATATTGAGATGATTAGAGCTGCCTCAATATCTACACCAAATCATGTCCCTCCACCCATGGTGGAACATCCTTCAAGTATTAGGGAACCAAGACTTACTTTGTCTAATAAGTTTGACAATATAATATCCAAATTTTGAAGATTTATCAATCAAATATAACTTGTGATTAAACTTCAACCTCAAAGCTATCCAACTCCAAGATCATAAGTTAGATTCATTGATACACTTCTTTTAGGTTCAGTATTATAGTAATTTTTGTCTTTTCTTGAATGTTGAGATCCAATATTGGATAATTTAGAGGCATTTTTGGCAGAATTTTGGTCCATGTATGGAGAATATGATGTAACTCATATTGCAACCAACAAGATTTGTATTTTATAATAAGGCAATCAATCTGTAATATTATATGCTTGACAATTTTGATAACTTGTAACTAATATCAAGTGGGATGATTTTGCATTTATTAGCCAATTTCTCTATGGATTACAATATGAAGTAAAGAAATTGATATTCAATTTAATTGATCTTTAAACATTGAATCAAGTAATTGACTTTGTTGTGAAGTATAACAATCGACTTTTTGAATTTCAATCTGAAAGCTACATAAGTGGGCCTAAACATTACTACAATTTGATGGCAATACTAATATCTATTCAATACATACATTCAAAATTAGAGGATATGCAAATTGATAGGCTATATTTTTAACTTCTTACGAAGCAAGAAAAGACTCGTCACCATCAACAAGGATTGTGCTTATGTTATGGAGAACCTAAATACACTACTCAATATTATTCAAAGAAGCAACAAAACTACAAAATAAAGAGCATAGTTGTCAAAGAAGACAATGTGACAAAAAATGAATTTGTCCAGCTACAATAGGGATCGAGCGGTTAGAATCTTCTATAATTTCTAACAAAGGTCTAATCTTCTCCTCAGAACCTTCTCCTTATTTTATAATAGATGTGTATTTAGGACTTGATAATTATAAAGCTTCCACCTTGATAGATTCAACAACCTTGATTTGTTTCTTAGAAGTAGAATTTGTTAAAAGTCATAAAATATTGCTAGTACAAAAAACTAAACTTGTTCATGTAGAAGTCATAGATGGTTGTTTGTTGTCTTTTGGAGATATTACTCATAAAATACTTCCTATAAATATAGCAATAAATAATCATAGTAGGTGCATAAACTTTAATATAATTAGATCTTTCTCTAATCTAGACATTTTAGATTTATAGTGGTTAAAAAAATATCATCCTTGCATAGATTGGATTTCTCATACTCATGATTTTTTTAAAAATATAACTAAGAGTGAAATTAATCCAATAGAAAGTCACAAGTATAGTACAATAAAACCTGTGTTTGTAGATGCAAGAACTTTCTTGCATGTTATAAAAGAAAGATCACCTTGTGTCATTTACGCTACACCTATTTCTAATGATGAAAAGACTTTAAGTAGTATTCCAACCAATATCAAGAATTTCAAGATATATTTGAAAAAAAGAATACAGATACTTTTCAAGAACATCGTCCCTATGATTTCAAGAAGTAGTACAACTACTATTTGGGCCAATCTATAGTTTATCGTAAAATGAATTAGCTGAACTCAAGGAATATATTGAAGAGAATTTAACCAAGAATTTCATACGCCATTCCAAATCGCCAACAGGAGCTCCAATCTTATTTGTGAAGAAGAAAGATAGATCATTGTGGATGTGTGTTGATTATCAAGGACTCAATTAGATCACTATCAAGAATAGGTATCGTCTACCTTTGATATTGGAACTTCATGATCAACTGAATCAAGCTAAGATCTACACAAAAATAAATCTATGGAGAGTATACAATCTAGTACGTATTAAAGAAGGAGATAAATGAAAAACTACATTACGAACTCGGTATGGATATTTTGAATCCACTGTCTTTTGGACTTACAAATGTACCAATAGCTTTTCAATATCTAATGAATGATATTTTTTAAGAATTTTTGGATGATTTTATTATTTGTTATCTAGACAACATCTTCATCTATTCTAAAAATATATATGAACATGATCTTCATATTCATCATGTGTTATAAAAATTAAGAGATGCGGGATTCTATACCAAGATAGAAAAGTGTGTATTCCACATTGCTCAAGTTGACTTCTTAAAATACATCATTTCAAATGATTGATTTATAATGGATCCTAAAAAAGTTCAAACTATTATAAATTAGAAGATTTCAAAAACAATAAGAGATGTCTAATATTTTTTGGGCTTTGCCAACTATTATAGAATCTTCATTAAAGACTTTTCTTGAGTTGCACCCCACTTATACGTTTGACTTGCAAAGACAAACTTGAGTGGAGCAGAGAAGCTTAAGTATCTTTTGAAGCTTTGAAATAAACTTTTATTTCAACACCAATCTTGTATCGTGTCAACTTTTTTAAGGTATTTTTTATGAAAACAGATGCATCAAACTTTGCTTAAAGTGTCGTATTATTACAAATAGAAATAGATGATAAACTTCATTTAGTAGCTTTTCATTTCAAATTTTTTTCAGTAGTCAAGATTAACTATGAAATCTACAATAAAAAGCTTCTTGCAATTGTAGATTCATTTCAAGAATGGCATCATCATCTAGAAGGCACTTCCAATCTAATCACTATATATATGGACTACAAGAATCTCAAGTACTTCATGACAGCATGTTGTTGTATTGTAAAATGACTATATGGTGAAAGATAATAATATAGATTTTATTATAGAAGAACCAAGTTAAAAGATAAAGTAAAAAAATATGTATAAAAGATAAGAAGGTAGTAAAACTTTTAGTAGTAATCCTGCCCTTTTAGAAAAAATAGCTTCTATTTATTTTATAGGACCATAAATAAGATAAAATAAAATAGATTAAAAAAATAAATGATATAGACATCTTTAGGAAGAAAAAAAGAATAAATTTTAGCAAAAATTACTTAGAAAAAATAGTTATTGATATCCAAGGAGGGCCGGTTATCAACTTAGGTTGAAATCAGGCCCTGAGGCACAAAACTAAGTATCTATGGCAACTCAGGAATTCTTTTGTAAATTGGAGAGTGAGGTTTGATAAAAAACTAAATAGGATTTCTATGAGCATTGGTTTTGGGAGATTTGGATTTGTTATAACTTTGTAAGAACTTTACAAAGTTAAGATTGTTTTTGGATGACTTAAGTTTTGTAAAATAAATTAAGATTGATATTTCTATTGATTTCAAGAATTTTATAACAGATCTATAAGTGAAATTTTGTAGATTAATGGTCATAGTTGTATTTAATATGTGTTTTAAATCTTAGCTTAATCTAACAATTGAATTGAGGGTTATTAAGGTTTAAATGAGTCAAGGTCTTAAAAATTAGAATTTTAGGTTTAGCAAGGATTTTTAAGATTTCTTGCAACATACTACTTAGATTGGAGTGAAATTTATATAAGACGATATTAGACTTGATTTCCTATAAGTATGAGAATTTTGAGATCAATCGAATGGTGAAAAGGAGAGATATTGGCTCTATGAGATTGGCATCAAGGTCAGAGAAGGAGGCCAGTTAATATCTAAGCACATTTTTGAGACTATCATCTATTTGATAATTCCAATCTTTTTCAAATTTTTTTGTACTTGTTGTCAACTTAATTGTTAAAAAGTGTAAAAATTTTGAGTTAAGATCAATGGTTCATTTATTAGTAATTGAGGTTTAAATCTATTATAGAAATTATTAGGGTTTGATTTAAGGTTAGGATTTGATTAGGATTTGATTTAGGATTAGGATTTAGTTTAGGATTTAGGATTGATTTAGGATTCGATTTAAGATTTAGGATTTGGTTAGGATTTGATTTAGTATAAGGATTTGGTTAAGGTTTAATTTAGTATAAGGATTTGGTTACGATTTGATTTAGGATTTAGGATTTATTTTTAGAGTTAGTTAGGATATGATTTAGGATTAGGATTTAGTTAGGATTTGATTTAGGATTAAGATTTGGTTTAGGATTTAGGATTTAGTTAGAATTTTATTTAGGATTAGGATTTTTTTAAGATTTGGTTTAGGTTTTAGGATTTGGTTTAAGGTTGATTAGGATGTGATTTAAGATTTAGGATTTTATTTGAGTTTATTTAGGGTTTAAAATTTAATTAGTTTTTGGCCTAAAGTTTGAATGAAGTCCAATAGTTTTTTAACTAGAATTAAATTAAGATTGAAGTAAGATATATTTGAGATATATTTGTGATCATTATAATATTTTTTTAAGATTTCTTATTGTTTCTTTGTAATTTCTTTGAGGTATCTTTGAATTTGATTAAAGCTTGCTTAATATTTTTATGGTGTAATTAGAGTTTAGTTAGTATTCTATTAGAGTTAGTATTTTTTTGTTACAATTTCTATTCTATCTTCCATAGCCAAGTACCCAGAGCATTCTCAAGCAAGACTTCACATATTATGACAATGTCTTTTGAATCAATGCCAAGTCCATTGGATCGTGTCTTTATCAAAATTTGATTTCAAGATCACATATCGATCCAAAAAATAATAAGGTTAGTTAAACGCCTTTCTTAGACATTCTTATCTTGCACCAATAGAAGGAAATACATCTTTTGATCAATAAAGAATAATTCTCTTGAAGCTAGAGCATTTTCATCTTTGAGTAATAAAATCAATATTAACTATTGATTCAATCCTTGTAAAACAAATCTAATCAAGTATGTCTTTTAATCCACTTGTTCACAATATCAAGAATCCTTCTTCTAGGTCCTAAGATATTTCTAAGTTTGACTTCAAAAACAACCTACTCTATTTTGAAGGTCGGTTATACGTTTAAAAAGGAGAAGCACAATTACATATTCTTCAAGCATGTCACGACTTTCTAGCAACAAGACATTTTGGATACAACAAGACTTTGTAGCTTATATCTAAAGATTTTTGGTGGCCACAAATGTAGAAGGTTGCGAAAGACTTTGTTTAGTCATAAGACATTTGTTCAAGATCAAAAACTCCCCATCATTGATCTTATACACTTCTTCAACCATTATCCATTCCAAAACAACCATGGTCTTTTGTTTCTATGGATTTCATCACGAATCTTCCAATCTCATGTTCTTATGACTCTATATTTGTGATAGTAGATCATTTTACAAAGATGGTACATTTTATATCATATACAAAATCTATCACAAGTGAAAAAACTGCTAAATTCTTTCTTGACAACATCTATCGCTATCATAGATTATCTAAAGATATCATATCAAACAAAGGAACTTAGTTTATATCATGATTTTGGCAGACTCTTTTCAAGATTCTAAAAGTAGATATAAAATTATCTTTGACATTCCATCCTCAAACTGATGGACAAATACAGCGTGTTAATCAAATTTTGGAATAATATTTAAGATGTACCATCAACTACCAACAAGATGATTGGACAACTTTTTTTCCATTGATAGAGTTTGTTTATAATAACTTTAGTATATTCTTCTACAAAACTAACATCTTTCTTTTTTAATTATAATTATCATCTATGACTTAATATTCTTGACTTTTTAAAAGTTGATAATCATGCGGCAAAAGATTTGGCAAATTGTTTGTCAGAGCTACACGCATCAATGAAGGCACAGTTAAAAGAAGCTCGAGAACAACAAAAAAATTAATGCAGATGTCTATCAAAAGGAACAACCACCATTCCACGTGGGTGACAAGATATGGTTACTTTGTCACAATATCAAAATTACTCGTCCTTGTGACAAATTGGATTATCATAGGCTTGAACTATTTTCTATTTTTACACAAATTAATCTAGTTGCATATTATTTATACCTATTGGAATCAATAAAAATCCATCTAATATTCTATGTGTCTCTTTTTGAATTATATAAAATAGTTGATATATCAAGAAGAAGATAAGTGCCACGTCTTCCTATATAAGTGGATAATAATGAAGAATTTGAAGTAAAAGAAGTCTTAGATTTAAGGCGATGCCAAAATAAATTAGAATACCTTGTTCATTCATACGGATATAATATTAGTGAATGCATATAGAAGCTAGCAAAGAATCTTACAAATGTAATAAAGAAGGTGGAGGCTTTTCATTGACGACATCCATCAAAATCAAGATGAAGATCTTTTCTATAAAAAAAACAAGATCTAGACAAGATAATATTATACTTTCAATCTTTATTTGTAGCTTCTTTGTATTTGAGATACTAAAGAGATGGAAAACGAACAACCAATAGATTTGATTGAAGAACCTTTATTTGCTAACCTATTAGATAAGACATTGCGATTGTCACAACATTTAGGACAATGCAATTGAGATGAAGATCCTCAAGAACAACATGTTCTCCCTCAAATAGATGGCGAGATACAACACGTTTGATATCACAACCTTGGAAAAGACTCTTGATATTTGGTAATTTTATTAGAGGTAGGAACAACTCTTGACGATGTTCCAAATATTTTATTTGAATGAAGTTATGCATGCCTCAATAATGATCAAATAACATTATAGTCTTTCCGCTGTTGTATTGTGGTTCGGCTACTATATGAAAATAATGTAATTATGTACTTAATATATAATTTATTAAGTAACATGATGAGAGCGATGTTAGTAGATTTTAGTTGGTTGTAGAATATAATTTGATTATTACCATGAAAAGAGGTTGTTTAAAAAGATTACTATAGAATTTGTATAACTTTAATTTCTTTTGATAGTGGCTTTTAAGATTGGTTTTGATTGATAGTAACTTCTAAATATTTAGAGTCACCTTTGTTAGACATTGGTGACCTTTGGAAACTTATTTTGGTTCTTTTATTTGATGTTTAGAAATTAAATTATGTAAATCTTATAAAAAAAAAGATTGAAGAAGGGTTTTGGTAGCAAAGGGAGTAATTAGGATACCAATATAGATGAATGGAGATGGATGATAAAAATCTCCATTCCTATTGGTCAAAAATCATGATCAATGGGCTCTAAGGAGGCTGCCCAAGGCCATATTAGGAATTAGGATTAGATTCTCAAGGCCATTTGAGCTTTAAAGGCTAAGATCAGCAAATTTAGGATTTTGGTACAAGTTTTGTATGGTTAGGAGTTTATATGAAGGAGATATAGGCGCTCAAAGTTAAGGTGTTGATTTGGGAGCTACTATCACTCTTTTTGACGTAACGCATGGACACAGAAGGTAATTGAGGATCGACAATTGCAACTAGAGAGAATACTTTTGTGGCTATACTTTTTGTATATTGCTTGCTAGATTTCAAGTTGAAATGAAGGAGTTGTTGGATTTTGAAGTCAACACATGCAATCTAAGGATAGTAAATGATCCAATTTACTAGTGGTTGTGTCTTGAGCTATATCTTGAGCAATTTGATAAAGTTTTGGCTTAAATTTTCAGAAAATGTGTAATTTCATGTTAATAAAATTTTTACATAAGTTTGATGACATTTGGATATTGTGTTCTTGAGATATTAAGAAAATAGTGCTTAGGTACTTATAAATTAAGGTTTAGAGCATCTGCTAGGGTTTCTTAGATGCTAAAAGTTTGAGAGTGAATTTGTAATTGTTTTTTTTTGTAGTAAAACTTAAGGGTGAATTCTACCTATCCTATAAATTTGAGACAAATTGAATAGCTAGATCAAGCGTTATGAATTTCTATAGTTTAGGACAAGAAAACCCTTTGAGGAAAAATATGTTTTGAAGGGATTTTGTTATATTTTGAGTTTTATGCAAATTGAAGGAGTTTTGGAAGCTAAGACAAGTTTCATACAAAGGTTTAAGCTAAACTTTCTATAGCTAGATACCCAATGTATTCCCAGATAGGAAATCACGCTATACAATATCACCTTAGTATAAGACACTATCGATAGCTGAGAGGGCCTATCAACTAACTTTGAAGAAAACAAAGATTAGAGTATATCACAAATATAATTCATCACATCTTAGATTTTCTTAATATATGAAGACCACTCCTTGTAGAACTTGTCTCTAAAAGGGAAATAATGTCAAAGACACATATATATGTGTAAATCAATAAATACTTATATAATTTAGATAATAGTAGGTAAAAGTAGGTCAATTCTATAATATCTTCTATAGAAGCTTCTTAGAAGCTTTATAGATGCTATTTTGACTTTATAAGTATCTTTAATTGAATTTTTAGGTTAAAAATGTGGTCAACAAGTTGGTCATGTGCCGCATATGTTGATAGCTTGAAGAACAAGCTAACTATATTGCCTACATATAAAAACTTATCTTGTAAGCTAAGACATGTGTCCAGCAAAGTCAACATATATTAGAGGTCCTATAGAACATTGTCATCTAGCTCTTAGTTAGATAATATATATAGAGGCAAGACTGATGTTGAAGATCAACAAGTACTTACTTAGTTACAACCACATAGAGATTAAGCATAGTATGTTACTAATAGTAAAAAGGTAGCAAAGAATTAAAGTAAGTTATTGTGGTCGCATCAAGGATTTGGTTGGATGAGGTAGAAATGGATGTAATATCAAAAGGATAGAAGTTGCCTCATTGGTGAGCAAACCACCACCTATGTGTAAAGAGTATTGGAAGTAAGAATCATCTTTCTCCACACTTCTCTTAGACTACAATCCTTGCTGATGCTAAGTGTTTGTAGCTTTTAGACTTCTTTTCTTCAATAGGTTATGGGCCCACTCACATTTGCTTGAGTGTTTTTTGAAGTTCTTTGAAGTGATTTTGTAAGTGTAGAATAGATCAAGTTGTTGTTGATGTTAAGCTTTGGAAGAATCTAACTTTCAGATTCAAATCTAGATCTAGATCATGGTTTTCTCTTACTTGTGGTTAAGAGTATTTTGGTATTAGTGTCTTATTTTTCACCTATAGACAAATTTTGCATTAAGTTTTTGCTAAGATAGATCCTTGATAATCTAACTTTACGATTTCATGTCCTAAAGTTGTTGATTATGCTTAAAAGGTCTCTTATAGTATATAGAGGTGATTTGTGAGCATAAGAGAGATATTAGAGTGGAAAATCAGATTTGAGACACTTACATAAGTCATCAAACTTATGACAAGTCTTAGAAGTGAAGTTGAGAGTGTTTTTGAGAGTAAAAATACTAGTTTATTCACAAAGAAGGATTCTATGATTCTAAGGCAGCAAAACCTTCTTGCTGATTTTTTAGAGCATTATGACTTCTTCTTAAAATATTTTTTGATACAACTCTTCTTTAGACATGGCTTCAAGTGAGGGTGAAGGATTGAGAGTTATTGAGAAGTTTAGAGGTGATAATTGCTACTATTGGAAGGTAAAAATGGAGCTTTTGTTGGCATCTTTGGATCTTTGGGATATTGTAGATGAAAGTGAAGAGGCTTCAACCAAAGATACTCATATGGAAGATAAGAAGGAGTTCAAATATCATGAAAAGAAGGCTTTTGGATTGATTGCAACTAATGTAGATGAAGCCAACTTCTTCCACATTATCTCTTATAAAGGACCAGCGGAAGCATGGAAGCTTCTTTGCAACATCTATGAGAGCAAAAACTTATCCAACATCATCTGTACAAGGAGGAAGTTCTTCACTTGTAAGATAGAAGAAGGTGAAGACTTCATGGCTCATGTCAATAAGATAAAGGCTCTTGCAAACCAACTTGCAATTATTGACAAGCCTTTAGAAGAAAGTGATATTTTCATGACCTTGCTATTGAGCCTTCCTAAATCCTACAACTACCTTATTGTGGCATTGGATTCCATCAAGCTAAAAGAGCTTACAATGGATTATTTGATAGCAAGAGTTACCCATGAAGTAACCAAGAAGAAAGAAAAAGAGCTTCAAAGTAAAGATTCAGCACTCTACTCATGTCAAGGCAAAGGCAGCTATTCAAATCAATTAGGTAATATCAAATCATGCTTCATTTATAGCAAAGTAGGCCATTTTGCTCGAAATTGCTACAAAGGCAAAAAGATAAAGAAGGAGAATATAAATAGTGTGGAAGATGAGTTTCGAGGACAAGATTATGCATTCACGGAAACAAATGGGACTTCTATGGCTGCCATGTTAAAATAGATTGTGGATTCATGTTGTTCCAAGCATATGACACCTTATAAGTGTTCATTTGACACTTATGAGGCTATTCCAACATCAAACGTGGTATTGGCGGATAGTGGTACATGTGAAGCCATTAGAATTGATTCTATTATGGTGGAGGTAGTTGTGAATGGACAAACCAATAAGATCAGATTCAAAAACATCCTTCATGTGCTTAAGATGAAGTAAAACCTACTTTCAGTGAGTAAACTTGTAATGGAAGGTTTTAAAGTTCAATTTGACATAAATGGATGTTTTGTAAGAACATTGAGTGGAGAAAAGGTCTTCAAAGGCTTAAAAGAGGAAAATTTGTACTACCTCACTTATAAGAAGGTGAATGGAGTGGAGGTAGCCGTATTTGGTGAGTTTACATCAAACCAAGAGAAGTTAAATATATGGCATCGTCGCCTTGGCCATTTGAATGTGAAGAGCATGAGAGAGCTCAAGACTATGGTAAGTGACTTAGATCTAAGCCACTTATAAGCTATATTGCAAAACAACTTGCATGTGAAGGATGCATACAAGGCATACAACAAAGGGCCTCATTTCCAAAGAGTATAGCAATACTTGCTACCAAGTTGTTGGAGATTGTCCATTCAGATGTATGTGGACCTATGAAGAACACAACTATTTGAGGATCAAGATATTTTCTTACTTTCATTGGTGATTATTCAAGAAAGATTTGGATCTACATTCTTAAAGCCAAGAGTGAATGCTTTTGGAGGTTTAAGGAGTTTAAAGCACTTGTTGAGAAACAAAGTAAATGTAAGATCAAGGTGCTGCATACGGACAATGGAGGTGAGTACATATCTAAGTAATTTGATGTTTATTTGAAGAATGAAGGAATTGCTAGACAAACCACAACTCTATATACTCCACAATAAAATGGTGTTACTGAAAGAGCAAATCAAACCATTATAGAGATAGCAAGGAGCATGCTTCATGCTCAAAACCTTGGCTATGAGTTTTGGATGGAAGCTGTGGTGAATGCAGTGTATACAAGAAATAGGTGTCCAACAAGTGTTCTTGCATCAATGACACCATAAGAAGCTTGAAGTGGAAAATAACCTTGCATTTCTCATATGAAGACCTTTGATTGCATTGCATATGCAAAAATACCAGATTGTATGAGGTCCAAACTTGATGCAAAAGGTACAAAGTGTGTATTTCTTGGTTATTATGAAGGTACTAAGGCATATAGGCTAATGTGCTTCGAAACCAAGAAGATCATCAAAAGTCATGATGGTAAATTTTTGGAGCACAAGAGTGCTTACGAGCACTTGGAGATATGTCTAAGTGAGAGTAATGGTGAGTTTGTAGACACATCTTTGAATTCAGAAAAGAAACAAGAAGATGAAGACAATGAAGATGATGAAGATGAAAAGCCAAAGAAGGTTGAAAAAATGAAGGCTCCTACAATTGCTAGGACCAACAATGAAAGAAATGAAGATGTTGAAGATTGGAATGATGATAATGATGAAGAGTAGCAACCATTGAGTGAAAAACGATAAGATTCTCTTATAGACAATAGTACATGAGAATTGGTATACCCACTTCCAGCAAATCGATCTAGTGTTGGTTATAAGTGGGTATTTAGGACTAAAAGAGATGCAATGGGTGTGGTCGTGAGGCACAAGACAAGATTAGTAGTAAAAAGATACTCAGAAGTTACTGGAATTGATTTCAATGAGACTTATACACCTGTTGCCAAATTCACCACTATTAGGACCATTGTAGCAATTGGGGCAGAAATGGATTTGAAAATACACCAAATGGATGTAAAGACGGCCTTTTTGAATGGAAAATTGTAAGAAGACATCTACATGGACCAACCTCAAGGATTTGTACAACAAGGCAAAGAACATCTTGTGTGCAAATTGAAGAAATCCTAGTATGGATTGAAACAATCACCAAGGGCATGGTACCAACAAATTGACACCTTCTTTGTCAATGAACGATTTGTGAGGAGTGAAGCTAATCATTTATTGTATGTGATGCAATCTAGAGAGTTCTTGCTGATTGTAATCCTTTATGTTGATGATTTGATCATCTTGGCTAACAATATGGAAAAGATGGATTGGATGAAGGCCAAATTAGAGAAGGAATATGAGATGAGTGATTTGGGAGAGTTTCACTATTTTTTGGGAGTGGAATTTATAAGAGATTGTGGTAATATGACCATTATAATGAGCCAAATCAAGTATATTGAAGAAGAGTTGAAACAATTCAACATAGAAGAGTGCAAGCCTATTGGGACACCCTAGGAAGTAAATGTGAAGTTGATGAAGCTCACGGATGAGGAATTTATACAAGTTGAAGGTGAGATGTAAAGTGTTCTATATAAGACAGCAGTAGGCTCACTCATATATGCAATAGTGGCTATAAGAGTGGATCTTGTATATGCGATGAGTGTTGTAAGCCAACACATATCTAAGGCTAGATCAATACATTGGAAAATGGTAAAGAAGATATTGAGGTACTTCAAAGGTACAAAAGACTTCAAATTGTGCCTTGGTGGTAAGAATATTGACTTGCAAGGTTATTGTGATGCGGATTGGGCTTGAGATGCAAATGATAGAAGATCCACAACAGAATATGTATTCTTCATTGGAATAGGAGCCATTTCATAGAATTACAAGAGACAACCTACCATTGAAAGATCAATGATAGAGGTAGAGTACATGGCAGCAAGTCATTGTACAATGGAGGCATGTTGGATAAGTCAACTCTTAAAAGACATTAGTTTAGTGTAATTAGAAGCAATTCTAATTATGTTTGATAATCAAAGATGTCTTACATTTGTCATGAATCCAAAACACTACTCAAGGACTAAGCACATTGATGTTCAACATCATTTCATACGAGAGAAGATTGAAGATGGAATAATAAGTATGAAGTATTGTGCTACAAATGACATGCTTGCTGATGTACTTACAAAGGCATTAGTAAAAGATAGACATCATGACTTGATTCAGAGATTAGGATTGATATCTTTTTGAATATTAGCAAAGTGAGAGTGTTGAAGATCAACAAGTACTTGCTTAGTTACAACCACATAGAAATTAAGCATAGTAAGTTGCTAATAGTAAAAAAGTAGCAAAGAATTAAAGTAAGTTATTGTGGTGGTACCAAAGATTTAGTTGGATGAGGTAGAAATGGATGTTATATCAAAAAGATGGAATTTGCATCGTTGGTGAGCAAACCATCACCTATAAGTAAAGAGTGTTGGAAGTAAGAATCATCTTTTTCCACACTTCTCTTAGACTACAATCCTTGCTGATGCTAAGTGTTTGTAGCTTTTAGACTTCTTTTCTCCAATAACTGAAGCCTTCTTCATTCTTATCAAATCTTTTCTTACTTCTAATTTAGTTTCAAGAGTCTTAAGTTTTCTTGTCTTTTGGCAATAAGTCATTCTTGTTTCTTTTTAATATATGTACTTCTTTATTTTTATTTTATCATTTTTTTTCACATAGATTTCATTGATTTATGTATCATCTTCCAGCTCATGTCCTTAATATGTAGAGCACCAATATTCTTTGCACCTAAGAAAGATGGTGGACTTTAGCTTTGCATCAACTATTGAGGCCTCAATAAGTAGATTGTTAAAAATACATATCTACTTTTATACGTGGATAATTTCTTGATCAATTTTGAATTGTGACCATCTTTAGTAAATTAGATCTTCAAAGCAGCTATTAGCAAATACCTATTGCAAGAGAGGATGTAAAAAAGATAATATTTTATACATGCTGTAGATATTTTCAATGGCTTATTTTATCTTTTGGCCTCATTAATGCTTCAACTTCTTTCATGAGTCACATGAACAGATTATTTTTGGACTTTTTAGACAAAAATGTAACTGTCTTTATTGATGATAACTTCATATATAGTAAAATCTCTGAGGAGTATGAGCAACATCTATGAGAAGTGTTGTGCCAACTATAAGATAGTTGCTCCTATTATAAGCAATCAAAATGTAAACTTTTGAAGTCGAAAGTTACCTTTTTTGGACATGTGGTGTTCTTAGAAGGCATGCACATGGAGTAAGGTAAGGTAAAAACAATTGAGGATTGACCAACCTCCAAAGATGTTTGTAAAGTCTACTCATTTTTAGACACTACTTGATATTATTGCTGATTTGTTTGATAATTAGCACATATTACTATCTCATTAACAAACCTATTGGAGAAAGGTGCCCCATTTGAATGGAAATTGGAGCACCAAAGCACCTTTAATAGGTTGAAAGAGGCACTCATTTTTGCTCTAATATTGCAATCGTATGATCTCAAATTTCTTCATATACTTGACATTGATGCTTTCAATTTTGCTATTAAAGTAGTCCTTCAACATAATTTTGATAGGATCTTCAATATGTGGCATATGAATCATGCAAGCTCACAAGGATTAAATGAACTTAATCTATACATAAATGAGAGAAATTAACAATCTTACATGATACAAAGATATGGCGAGATTATTTGTTAGGGATGCCAGAGATTGTTTGTATTGACTATTGATCTTTGCTACACAATTTACATCAAAAAAATATGAAATCATGACATTATTATTAAAAAGAATAGTTGTAGCATTTTGATATCTAACTTGAGTATAAGCAAGGGTGGCAACATACTATGCTAAATAACTTATTGCAATATTGTATTGTGGTTTGGCTACTATGTAAAAATATTATATTTATATATTTGATATATAATTTACTAAGTAACATAGATATATGTTGAAACATGATTGATCTATTTCAAGTGTCTAAGATTCTTTCTAATCTATTGTAACATAAAACTTCATTATAAGACAAGACAAAGTAGATTTGAACAAAATTGAACAGAACAAAAAAAAATGAGATACAAAAATCAAACTGAACAAACAAAAATAAAACAAAATAGAATTGAACTAGAAGATGCAAAATCAAACTTTACTAAAAGAAAAAGTTTGAAGCTATATCAAATTACATACCTCCAAAGGCCCTGGCAAGTCCTATTTATATGTTGTTCTACCTCCATGGACTTTTTAGAATGTTTTTAGATAATAGATTTTACTTAGTTAATTTCCTTAAATTCTTTTTAGAAGATTCTTTGGTAAGTCTTATTTAAATAATTATCTTAAGTCTTTTCTAAAAGATTCTATAATAGATCTTATATAAATAATTATTTTAAATTCTTTTTAAAATATTCTATGATGGATCCTATATGGTCCACTAATCTAACCTCAATTCTAAAAACTTCCATGGTTCTAAGTATCTATTCCTATACAAATATCTTATCTATACCCTGTTATAGTTAATCCCTCTCTGCTAATACAAAACATCTTCATTTTACTCTTGATGGTATCTTTGAATTGTCTCTTGATAATAAGTGAGGTTTTATACAAGTTCTCACATTGCTTTGTGCATAGAATAACCTTTCTCAAGAACTTTGTACTGAAGTTGTAGATGTCTATTGCCACAACTAAGATAGTAATGCTCCAAAATATAGTCCACTTTAAATTCTTATTAGTCATCAACTAGAACTAGTAGTGGTAGTGGTTGATGTCGATTTGAAAAGCACTTTGGCTCAATATGATATTCCTTTGATTGCAAAACATGAAAGACTAGATGGATCCAAATATGTGGTAGAAGCTCAAGGCAGTATACAACATCAAAAATCACTGCAAAAATGTAAAAAGGTCCAAGCTACTAAGGTGTTAATTTATGGATTTGAATTGATGTAATAAGTGACAAGTTGAAGTTGGAGAGTAATACCTAATCATTCTTCCAAAAGATCTTGTGTTGCCAATGGTTATTTGCATAGTGATTCTGTCAATTTTTTTTTGTCCTTGGTGTAGTAAGGAGGTAATATTGTGCCTCTTATAAGACCATTGTAAGCTGTTGTATAAATTCTTTCATTATTGGATTGTTGATGTTGATGGAATGATAGAGAATTACTGGTATAATTGGATACTGAGCAATATTAAAGAAAAATAGTGAATAATTAGTATTTATTTAAATACTATCATTATAAGAAAACTTCAAGGGCATCGAATATTCATCCCAATCATTATGATAAACTACCACAAATACTTAGAACATATCTTCCAAGATTTGGTTTTTATGTTCTATTTGCTCATTTTTCAGGGAATGGAAGGTTATAAATATAATAAGTTATGTGTCTAATAACTTAAATAAGACTTGCCATAAACTTCTCATGAAGTATGGATTTCAATTTGAAATAATAACATGAAATAATCCATAGTGATGAAAGATAGTATCAAAGAAGACTCGTGTAAGTATTGAGGCATCAATATCTAAGTACACCATGGCTAAGTAAAGATGCTTTGAAAATTGATCCATAAAGGCAAAAATTGTAATATAATTATGAGGCGTCTGTAATAAACACGTTGTCGTAATATGTAAAGTCTTGCTTGAGAATGCTCCAGGCACCTGGTTGTGAAAGGTAGAATAGAAATTGTAAAAAAAAAATCCTAATTCTAATAGAAGACTAACAATAGTAAACAAGTTTTAATGAAATTCAAAGAAACCTCAAAGGAATTCCAAAGAAACAATAAGAAATCTTAAAAAAATATTAGAATGATTACAAACATATCTCAAATATATCTCAATTCAATCTTAATTTAATCTTTGTTGAAATCCTATTGGACTTCATTCAAAATTTAGGCCAAAAACTAACTAAATCTTAAATCTTAAAGAAACTCAAATAAAACACTAAATCCTAAATCAAATCCTGACCAAATCCTAATCAAATCTTAAACCCTAAATCAAATCCTAAATTCTAAATCAAATCCTAACCAAATCCTAAATCCTAAGTCGAATCCTAACCAACCCTAAATCAAATCCTAAATCCTAAATCAAATCCTAACCAAATCCTAATCCTAAATCAAATCCTAATCAAACTCTAAACCATAAATTAAATCCTAATCTTAAATTAAATCCGAACCAAATTCTAATCCTAAATCAAATCCTAATCCTAAATCAAACCCTAACCAAATCCTAACCCTAAATCAAACCCTAACAAAATTCTAATCCTAAATCAAATCCTAACCAAATCTTAATCTTAAATCAAACCCTAACCAAATTCTAAACCAAATACTAAATCCTAAATCAAGTCTTAGTAATTCCTACAACAGATTTATACCTCAATTATTAATAAATGAATCATTGATCTTAACTCAAAATTTTCACACTTTTAATAATTAAGTTGACAACAAGCACAAAAAAATTTGAAAATGATCGGAATTACCAAATAGATGACAGTCTCAAAAACGTGCTTGGATATTGGTCGGCCTCCTTTTCCGACCTTGATGCCAATCTTCCAGAGCCAATATCTCTCTTTTTTATCATTTGATTGATCTCAAAATTATCATACACATAGAATATCAAGTCTATTATCCTCTTATATAAATTTCACTTCAATCGAATTAGTAGATTGCAAGAAATCTTAAAAATCCTTGCTAGACCTAAAATTCTAATTTTGAGACTTTGACCTATTTAAACCTTAATAATCCTCAATTCAATTATTAAATCAAGCTAAGATTTACAACACATATTAAGCACAACTATGACCATTAACCTACAAAATTTTACTTGTAGATCTATTACAAAACTCTTGAAATCACTAGAAATATCAATCCTAATTTATTTCACAAAATCCAAGTCATCCAAAAACAAACTTGACTTTGTAAAGCTCTTATTAAGTAATAATAAATCCAAATCACCCAAAACTAATGCTTATAAAAAATTTATCTAATTTTCTATCAAATCCCATTCTCCAATCTGCAAAAGAACCCCCAAGTTGCCATAGGTGTTTAGTTTTGTGCTTCAAGGTCTGATTTCAATCCAGGTTGATAACCGGCCCTCCTTGGATATCAATAACTATTTTTTCTAAATAATTTTTGCTAAAATTTACTCTTTTTTTTCTCCTAAAGATGTTTGTATCATTTATTTTTTCAATCTATCTTATTTTACCTTATTTATGGCCCTACAAAGTAAATAGAAGCTATTTTTTCTAAAAAGGTAGCATTACCAGTAAAAGTTTTACTACCTTCCTATCTTTTATCCATGTTATCTTATTTTATCTTTTAACTTGGATTTTCTATAATAAGATCCATATTATCATCTTTCACTATATAGTCGTGTTATAACATGACAACGTAATGAGATCCATAGTCATTTACTCTTAACGTGTCCTAGATAGTGGAATTGGCTGTAATAATCTAAGGGACACTATATTGCATGCTTTAATATATTAATATGACTTGAAAGAGTATGCAAAGGCTTGAACATCATGATTAAAACTTATCCAAAATCATATCCTTGAAATCCGTTTTGAATTCTTCTTCCATCCCAGATATCTAAATATTGGGATGTCATATCCCTCTTGAAGTATACGCATCCAAATTATAGCATTGTTAGGTACATAAATTTACCTCTTAAAATAGAATAAGCCATCACTAAGATTGTAATCTTGATACTATGTATTATCTATTTAAGTCAATTGCTAACCATCTTGAAATAAGCATCTTAATGCATAGCTTCCTTCTAATTTGCCTCTTTGATTAGATTTGAAATGTTACTACAAATGAAAGTGATTTTTGCCTTAGCTTCCAATTCATCTTTCAAGACTAATTCTCACGATAAGCTGTGTAGCACAGTATGTTGTTGTCCTTACTTATACTTAAGCTGGATATCAAAAAGTTATAATTATTCTTCTCAATGATAATGTCATGATTTCATATTTTCCAAATATAAATCGTATAGTAAGAGTCCATAGCGAGTCCAAACAACCACTCGCTTCTCTAACAAATAATATTATCACCCTTGTATGGCATGTATAATTACTAATTATTCTTGATTATATGTAGAATAATTGTACTTTATCCTTCTAAGCTTGCATAATTCATATGCCACATATTAAAGGTCCTATCAAAGTTATGTTTAAAAATTACTTCAATAGCAAAGTCAAAAGCATTAATGTCAAGTATACAAAGAAGGTTGAGATCATACAATTGCAATATTGAAGCAGTAATGAGTGATTCCTTCAACCTATCAAAGGCACTTTGGTGTTCCAATTTCCATTCAAATAAGGCATCATTTTCCAATAGATTTATTAATGAGGCAGCAATGTATGCAAATTATTGAACAAAATAGCAATAATATCAAGCAAGGTCTTAAAATGAAGAGACTTTATAAAACATCCTTGGAAGTTTACCAATTCTCTATTAGTTTTACCTTATCTTGCTCCATGTACATACCTTCTCAGAACACGACATGCCCTAAAAAGGTAACTTCTGACTTCCAAAGTTCATATTTTGATTGCTTACAAAAGAAGCAACTATCTTGTAGCTGGCACAATACTTCTCATAAGTGTTGCTCATACCTTTTAAAAATTTTACTATATACAAAGATATCATCAATGAAGACAATTACATACTTATCTAAAACGTCTTGAAACAATCTATTCATGTAACCTATAAAAGATGCTAAAGTATTGATGAGGCCAAAAAATAAAATAAGACATTCAAAATGTCCATAGTACATACAAAATGTCATCTTTTTTACATTCTCTCTTGCAATATGTATTTGCCAATAGTTACTTTGAAGATCCAATTTACTAAAGATGGTCACACCTCAAAGTTAATCAAGAAGATCATCCACTTGTAGAAGTAGATATACATTTTTAATAATCTGCTTATTGAAGCTTCAATAGTCGATGCAAAGCCAAAGTCCACCATCTTTCTTAGGTGTAAAGAATATAGGTGCTCTCTATAGTAATGTACTTTCTTAAATGAGGACCTTCTCTAAGAGTTCATCTAATATTTTTTGTAGCTCTTTAAGTTCATTTAGTCCTAAGCAATAAATTAGTCAACTTGCTAGTTTGGCTCTAAGCAATAGTTCTATTTGAAAGGGGGTACCTCAATTAAGAAGCATGCTACTAGGTAGGTCGATTAAAAAGACATTTCAATATTCTTTTATGAGTTGCTCTACCTATTCTACTCCTTTGATGTCTTTTCTATTATTAATATAAGATTTGGAACCACCATAAATATTAGTTATTTATGTTGTATTTGCTTCTTCATAAAGGTCAGTCCTACAAATAAGTCTTGATTGTAGATTATTTTTCTTCTTTGCTTGATATAGAGGTGCAAAGAGTCACCTTCCATCCACCATCTTTAAAAACAATTGTCCTTGCTACCTTATCAATTTGCTTATTTTCTATATCTTGTCATGACATTCCAAGAATAACATCATATCTTAGCTTTGTCACTTTGAACTTCTTAAGACATAGGTGTCAATCAACTTCAAGTTTTCTTCTTCACAAGTTTTATTTAATATATTTTTTTGGTCATTTGCAAGATATATACTTCTTTCTTTCATTTCCTTAATTTTAATTCTAAACAAGTTAACAATTTTATTTGAGATACAATTTTTTGTAAAGCCACAAGCTACAAGTACTCAACATGGTTGTCTTCTTAGTAGTCCCGTTAGATGCATCAATTGATTCTTATCATAGTTATCTAAGGCCATTTGTCTTTCAGAGATAGTAGATATTTCGAATATTAGTCCTTGGCACCTTTACTATAGAATCTCATTTTTTTGTTCTATCTCATTATTGACTTAGTGAGTTTCAAGATTGTGAACCCCCTTTGTCTTGTTGGTGCTTGAATTTTGACATTTAAATAACCTCTGATCTAATGGCCTTGCTCCCGACAATAGAAACACAATCTCTTTTGCATCAATATTTGTCATCTTTGAGATATCAATAATCTTTGTAGGGCAACAATCTCCACTGGTGTTGATTGTTATACCATAGTATTAGATAGTGGCATAAGACTTTGTTGTATAGGTCTTATTCTATAATTTTTGAAATCTATAGTATCAACCTTCTCTGCAATCTGAATTGTCTCTTCAAATGTTTGTAGATCCTTTAGCTCCACCTCTTGCTAGACCTCACGTTTCAAACCTTATACGAATCAATTCATCATCTCTACCATAGAAACATTCCTAATTTGAAGACATAAAGACTTGAATCTAGAGACATAATCTTGCACCAACTTAAATTATGCAAGATTTATTAACTCATCGTATGTTATCTTTTCCCCATTGATAGATCAAAATTAATTCCTCAACTTGGTTTCAAACTCCTCCCAATTACAAAATCCAACTTATGCTTCATAGCTTTGAACTCAATATTGCCACTAAATAGTTGCCGTATCTCTCAAATAGTTGGCAGTATATATAATTTATTTAATGGTATTTTTTCTAAATAGTTGGAGGTATTATTGTATGTTGAAGAGTAATTGACATACACCTTCTTGTCTTTAAGTCTCAGAATATGTACTAAGCTTATTAAATTTTAGCCTACCAAATGTTGACTTCCTTCTTCTAGAGGCTTCTATTTACCATTACAAAGTAGTTATCTAGTCTAAGAGGTGTTATATTTGAGCCTCTATCTAGAATTGCTCCACCTTATCTTTCATCTTGTAATTTCTTTCTTGGATTCTATTATTGTAAAGCCTTCTCACCTTTGGATTGACTTTTTAAAAATAGCTCACAATAGCCTTAACATAGTATCCAGTGTGACCACAATAATTGATCTCAAACTAGATGATGGCTATCGACACACTACTAAAAGTAAACAGTCTAACATACGCTTTGATATCAATGAAACAAGATTAGTCTATTTCAAGTGTCCAAGATCATTTCTAATGCACTACAATATAAAACTTCATTATGAAGTAGGACAAACTAAACTTAAATAAAATTGAACAAAATAAAATAAAATGAGATACGTAAGAAAAAATTGAGCAAACAGGATTAGAACAAAATAGATTGAATAAGAAGATGCAAAACCAAACTTTACTAAAAAACAGATTTGATGCCATACATGATCAAATGCCCTAAAGGGCCTCTGTTAGTCCTATTTATACTTTATTTTTTCACCTTAAAATTTCTAGACAATTCTTAGGTAGTAGATCCCACTTAGATAATCACTTTAAATTCCTTTTAGAAGATTTTATGATAGATTCTACCTAAATAATTATCCTAAGTTTTTTTTAGAACGTTTATAAAGGATCCTAACTAAATAACTATCCTAAACTCTTTTTAGAATATTCAACAATGGATCCTACTTGGTCCACTAACCTAACACCAATTCTAAAAACTTCTATGATTCTAACTATCTATCTTAATATATATATATATATATATATATATATATATATGTCAAGGATAAGAACTCGATGAAAAAAAAATCCAAACAAGTGAGCCTTCACTCAAAGAAAAGTAACAAAATATAAATAAATAAATATGTATATTGAAAGAGAAACTAGAATGGTTATTGCCAAAAGACAAGAAAACTAGAGACCCTTGAAACTAGACTGGAAGCAAGAAAGGAGTTGACAAGAGTGAAGAGGGCTTCACTCTTGTCTCTATATATACTATCTAACTAGAGGCTACGTAGCGATGTTCTATAGGACCTCCAATATGTGTTGACTTTGTAGGACACATGCCTTGACTTACAAGGCAAGTTTTTCTATGTGTGGGCCACATTGTTAGCTTGATCTTCAAGCTAACAATATGTGTGGCACATGGCCAACTTGTTGACCACGTTTCTAATCCAAAAAATCAATTAAAGACACCTATAAAGTCAAAGCAATATCTATGAAGCTTCTAGAAAGCTTCCATATTAAATACTATAGAATTAACTTACTTTTATCTATTATATATGTAATTACTAGCTTACATGAGTATGTCCATGACAATATATCTTATCTATACTCTATTATATATATTATATAAATCTTATTAGAAAAAAGATTAGAGAAGGATCTTGGAAGGAAAAAGAGAAGTTAGAACATCTATATAGATGAATAGAAATAGGTGATAAAAATCTCTATTCTTGATGGCCAAAAATCATGCACAATGGGCTTCAAGGAGGCTGCATGAAGCCTTATTAGGATTACTCTTTCAAAGATATTTGAGCTTTGGAGGATAGGATCAGTAAGTTTAGGTTTTTGGCTATGGTTTTGGTGAAAATTTTGTAAAATTTGGAATTTTTGTGAAAGAGATATGGGTGCTCAAAGTGAAGGTATTGATTTTATACCTATTATCACTCTTTTGAATATAATGCATGCATAAAAAAAGAAATAAAAGATTAGCAACTAAGATTAGAAAAAAAACTTATTTTTTTACACTTTTGGTATACTATTTTATAGATTCCAAGTTAGAATAAAGGATATATTAGAGGTTGAAGTAAGTATTTGCAAATCTAAGAGTAGTAAGTGACCTGATTTATTAGTGGTTGTATTTTGATCTATATCTTGAGCAATTTGATGAGATTTTGGCTCAAAATTTCCAAAAATGTGTATAGTTATGTTACTAAACTTTATACATTAGTTTTATGGTATTTAAGTTTTGGATTTTTGAGATATAAAGAAAATAGTGCTTAGATGCTTATAAGTTAGGATTTAGAATACCTGTTAGGGTTTCTAAGAAGTCAAAAGATGAATAGTGATTATATAATTCAATGCTTTTTTACAACAAAGCTTAAGGATAATAGCTATATTATATAAAAATTTGAGAGAAATTGAATAGTTGAATCAAGATATATGAATTTCTAAAGTTTGAAAAGAAAAACTACTTTGCAAAAAAAATATGTTTTGAAGGATTTTGCTACAATTTGGACATTTTATATAAAGTGAAGTGGTTTTAGAAGCTAAGAATTTGTATATAAGTTATAAGTGGAATAAATCACTTATTGAAGCTTAGCCAATAAGTTAAAGCTAAACTCTCTATAGCTAGATATTCTAAGTATTCTTAGATTACAAATCATATCACACAATAGCGGAGACTAGACTTAAAGGCTTAATTGAGAGACAAGGTAGAAGTCATTACCATTAATAATGTCATTTCAAACTAACCAAAGAGGCAGAATGGAAAGAAGCTATGCATGAGGATGCTTATTTAAAGATGGTTAGCGATCGACTGAAGGTGGAAAATGCATAGTATCAAGATTACAATCTCAGTGATGGCTTATTCTATTTCAAGAAGCAAATTTATATACCTAATAATACTATATTTTTAGCATATTTTAAGAGAGACATGACATCCGAATACTTCGACATCTAAGGTAAGAAAAGACTCTAGAATGGATCTAAAGGATATGATTTTGGAAAGGTTTGGATTATGATGTTTTAGCTTTTATGTATTCTTTTGAGTCATGTCAATATAATAAAATACACAATGTAGCCTCTCTTAGACTATTGCAGCCAATTCTACTATTGGGAGTAAGTGAATATGGATCTCATTATATGTTTGTCACAGATGCTTCACAATCACATTGTGGTTGCTATCTTTATAGATCAATTCTCAAAGTGACTTCACTTGGATGTCGTGCACTTAGATATTAATGCTCCAACACTTACACAAGTCTTTTTTAATATTGTCTTTTGTCACCATGGATTACTTTATGTCATTGTTTCAAATTAAGATCCATACTTCATGGGAAGTTTTTAGCAAGTCTTTTTCAAGCTACTAGGCACATGACTTATAATGTCTAGAGCCTTCCATCTCCAAATAGATAGACAAATAAAGTGTATAAATTAGACCTTAGAGTATATGCTATGAGTATTTATGATAGTTTATCATAATGATTCAAATGAATACTTAACCCCTTTAGAGTTTACTTACAATGATAGTATTCAAGCAAGTACAAGTCATTTACCATTTTTTCTTAATATTGGTTAATATCTGATTATGACAGCAACTCTTCATCGTCCCATTGATACCAATAACTTGACAATGAAGGAGTTTATACAATGGCTTACAATGGCCTTACAAGAAGCATAGCACCGTTTCTTTATCATATAAAATTCACAAAAGAAATATATGAATAGCAACCAATAACACAAGATCTTCTAGAAAGATGATTAAGTACTACCCTCCAATGCTAACTTGCCACTTGCTACATCTATTCAAATCCATAAACTAGCACCTCAGTGGCTTAGACCTTTCTATATTTCTACAATGAATTTTAATATGGTATTTTGCCTTAAGCTTTCGCCACATATTTGGGTCCATCTAATCTTCCATATTTTGTAACTGAAGGAATTTTATACCAAGCCAAAGTACTTTTTAGATCAACACCAACTACCACCACTTTAAGTTGTAATTGATGATTAACAAGAATATGAAGTAGATAGCATTTTAGAGCATTGCTACCTTTGGCATGGCAATGGACATACACAATTTCAATATAAAGTTCTTTGAAAGGTTATTCTATCTATGATGCAACCTAAAAACCTATACAAAACTTCATTCATTGCCAAGAGATAATTTGGAGATACCATTAAGAACAAAAAAAGAATGTTCCACATTAATAGAGGGGGATTAACTATAACAAGGTATAGTTAAGATATTTACATTGTTGACTTATAGAGATAGATAGTTTGAACTATGTTTGAGAAATTTTGGAAGTTTTTAGAATTGAGACTAGATTAGTGGAGTATGTATGATCTACCATTGAACATTCTAGAAAGAGCTTAGGGCGGTAATTTAGATGGGGCCTACTATAGAATCTTCTAGAAAGAATTTATAATTATTATTTAAATAGGATTTATTATTTAAGAATATTTTAAAAAATCTATGATTGTAAAATAAAGTATAAATAAGACTAGCTAGGGCTTTTTGGGCATTTGGTCAGGTTTTGCTTGAACCTTCTCTCTCTTAATAAAGTTTGATTTTGCATCTTCTTGTTTAATTTTGTTTTGTTCTATTTCTATTTGTTTAATTTTATTTTTTGGACTTTATTCTGTATAGTTCTATTCAATTTTATTGTGGTATATTTTGACCTATTTTTTTAATGAGATTTTATGTTTCTAAGGATTAAAAAAATCTTAGACTCTTAAGGTAGACTAGTCCTATTTTACTTACTCCTCATTTTGTGGTTGCATTGTTTTTTTGGACAATGTTGAGTAGTGTGCTTAGATTCTCCATAATCCAAGCACAGTCTTTTCTAATGATAATCAATCTTTTCTTACTCAATAATAAGTTAAAAACATACCACATCAATTTGCATATTTTTTTACTTTCAAATGTGTATATTGAAAAGACGTTGGCATTATCATTAAATTATAATAATATTGGACTTATGTGACTCTCATATCAATATTCAAAAAATTAATTGTCACACCTCTTAACAAAGTCAATTGTTTGATTCAATGTTTAAGAATCAAATAAGTAGAGCATCAATTTTTTTACTTTATATTCTAATCCATAGAAAAATTAACTAACAAGTATAACATCATTATATTTAATATCACTTGTAAGTTGTCAAAATTATGAAGCATATAATGTTATCAATTAATTGCATTATTGCATAATACAGATCTTATTAGTTGCAATACAAATTTCATCATATTCTCCATACATGGATCAAAATTCTGCCAAAAAAGTCTTTAGATTATCCAATATTGGATCTTGTTGTTTAAAAAAAGATAAAAATTATGATAATATTAAACCTAAAAAGAGTGTAGTAATGAATCTAACTTGCAATCTTGAAATTGAATAGCTTTAAAATTGAAGTTCAATTACAAGTTGTACTTGATTGATAAATCCTCGAAACTTGAATCTTGTACCATCAAACTTCTTAGGCAGTGTAATCTTTAGTTTTGTAATATTAGAAGGATATTCTACCATATGAAAAAGCACATGATTTGGTGCAAATATTGAAGAAACTCGAATCATCTCTATATCTTTGCTCTCTACAATTCTTATTGCTCCTTGTGGTAGTAAATTGAGTTCATGCATTATAAGCATTAACTCTTTCAATTGCTTTTGTATTTTTATCATTACACTCTTTATTTCAAGAAACTTTGCTATGATAATACTTAAAGAAAAAAATATTTTTATTATTATTTAAAATAAATAGAAAAAAAGACTTAAAAATATAGAAAAAATAATAAAGATAATATCAATTAAGAAGAGAATAATCTGCGACTCTCAATACGCTTAAGTCTTATTAAGAGAAAGGATTAATCTACTCTCAATCAAAAAAAGACAAAGCTTTGATATTATATATGTACTCTTATCAATTTATCAAGGACAAAAACTCAATGAAAGCAAATAAATAAGTGAGACTCTTTCAAAGAAATATGACAAAATAGAAGTAGAAAAATATATCTATTATTAAAAAAATTGGAATAGCTATTGTCAAAAGGCAAAGAAACTAGAGACTCTTGAAACTAGATTAGAAGCAAGAAAAGAATTGACAAGAATGAAGAAGGCTTCATTCTTGCCTTTATATATATTATCTATCTAAGATCTATGTAGAAACATTTTATAAGACCTCCAAAAATGTATTGATTTTGCATAACATGTATTTTAATTTGCAAGGCAAGTTTTCTATATGGGCGTCATATAGTTAGCTTTTTTTGCAAGCTATCAAAACACATAGCACGTGATTAGCTTGTTGATCAAGTTTTTAACCTACCAATTAACTAAAAATATATGTAAAGTCAAACAGCATCTAGGAAGCTTTTAAGAAGCTTTTAAGAAGTTTTTTTAGAAGATATTATAAAATTAATTTATTTTTATCTATTTCTATCTATTCATATTATTTAAATAATAATTATAGTAGATATATATCTATGACAATCAATTATGAAGTTATAATTAAAGAAGAAAATATATATAGTCTATAGTTTGATTAATCTTAAAATTCTTTTTGTAATAAAAAAGAATATATGAGGTGTTTAAAAATACTTGTATTCACAATTTTGACTATTTTAAAATTTTCAAAAGAATCAACTTCTATCAATCAATCAATATATATTTTATAATGGCTTTATTTAGATAATTTTTAATTTTATTTGTGTGACTTTTATTCATGTCTAAAATAATCAATTATATTCAAGTTCATTAATATGGACTTTATTAACATTCTTTAAGCCTTTACCAATCTTATGAAGTGTCAAGGACAAGAATTCGATGAAAAAGAAATTTAGATAAATGAGCCTTTACTCAAAGAAAGGTAACAAAATATAAATAAACAAGTATGTATATTGAAAGAGAAACTGGAATGGCTATTGCCAAAAGACAAGAAAACTAGAGACCCTTGAAACTAGACTGGAAGCAAGAAAGGAGTTGACAAGAGTGAAGAAGTCTTCACTCTTGTCTCTATATATACTATCTAACTATGGGCTACGTGGCAACGTTCTATAGGACCTCGAATAAGTATTGACTTTGTAGGACATATGCCTTGACTTATAAGGCAAGTTTTTCTATATGTGGGCCACATTGTTAGCTTGGTCTTGAAGCTAATAACATGTGTGGCACATGGCCAACTTGTTGACCACGTTTATAATCCAAAAAGTCAATTAAAGATACCTATAAAGTCAAAGTAGTGTCTATGAAGCTTCTAGGAAGCTTTTATATCAAATAATATAGAATTAATTTATTTTTATCTACTTTTAATTACTTCTATCTATTTATATATGTAATTATTAGCTTACATGAGTATGTCTGTGACATTATCCTCTCTTCTAAGGACGAGTTCCACGATGAGCAGTTATCATATGTTGAGAAAATCTATGATGCGACGAATTGTATTCGCTACATACTTTGATCTTTGTTCTCTTTAAAGATGATTGATAGGGCCTCTCAACTATCGATAGTGTCTCATACTAGGGCGGGAAGACTACCCACTTATTTGATCATTATTGAGGCCTTCATAATTTCCTTCGAATAGAACATTTGAAATACCATCAAGAGTTGTTCCTACTTCTAGTAAAATCACCAAACATCGGGAGTCCCTTCCCAAGTCATGATACCAAACGCATTGTATATGGCCATCTATTCAAGGAAGAACATGTCATTCTTGAAGATCTTCATCTCGATTGCATCGTCTTGAAGGTTATGATAATCGTAATGTTTCTTTTGACAAGTTAGCAAATGAAGGTTCTTGAGTCGAATCTGCTGGTTGTTGGTTTTCCATCTCTCGAACGTCACAACTACAAAGAAGCTATAAACAAGGATTGAAAGTAGAATGTTATCTTATCTAGATGTTGTTTTTTTTTATAAAGAAGGTTTTCATCTTGATTTTGATGGATGTTGTCGATGAAAAGCCTCCAATACCTTTGCTGAATTTGTAAGATTCTTTACTGGCTCCCATGTGCATTCACTAATATCATATCTATACCAATGGACAAGATATTCTAATTTATTTCAATGCTTCCTTGAATCTAAGACTTCTTCTCCTTCAAACTCTTCATTATTGTCTACTTCTATAGGAGGAGGTGGAGCTTGTCTTCTTTTTGATATGTCCACTGTCTTGTATGGTTCAAGAAGAGACACGTGGAATACTGGATGGATTTTTATTGTCTCCGATAAATGTAAACGATATGCGACTGGATTGATTTGTACAAAAATAGAAAATGGTCCAAGCCTTTGATAGTCCAACTTATTACAAGGACGAGTAGTCTTGATATTGTAACAAAGTAGCCATACCTTATCACCCAAGTAAAATGGTGGTTGTTTCTTTCAATAGACATCCGCATTGACCATTTGTTGTTCTTAAGCTTCTTTTAACTTTGCCTTCATCGTTGCATGTAGCACTGACAAATGAATTGTCAAATCTTTTGCACCAAGATCATCAACTTTTGAAAAGACAAAAGTATCAAGTCGTACATGATAACCATAATTAACAAAGAAAGGTGTTTGTTTTGTAGAAGAATGTGCCATGTTATTGTAAGTAAACTTTGCCAATGGTAAAAGAATTATCCAATCATTTTGTTAGTAGTTAATGATACATCTTAAATATTGCTTCAAAACTTGATTAACATGCTTTGCTTGTCTATCTGTTTGAGGATGGAATGCTGAAGATAGTTTTATATCCACTTTTAGAATCTTGAAAAGAGTTCGCCAAAATCTTGATACAAATTGAGTTCCCCTATCTGATATAATATCCTTGCATAATCCATGATAGCGATACATATTGTCAAGAAAGAGCTTAGTTATTTCTTCACATGTGATAGGTTTTGTACATGGTACAAAATGTGCCATCTTGATAAAACGATCTACTATCATGAATATAGAATCATAAGAACCTGAGATTGGAAGATCCGTGATGAAGTCCATAGAAACAGAAGACCATGGTTGTTCTGGAATGGGTAATGGTTGAAGAAGTCCAAAAAGTCGATGACGAGGAGTTTTTGATTTTGAGCAAACATCACATGATTGTACAAAATCCTTGATTGCCTTCCACATTTGAGGCCACCAAAAATCCCTAGATATTAGCTCCAAAGTCTTATTGTATCCAAAATGTCCTGCTGCTAGAAAGTCATGACGAGCTTGAAGAATACATAAACGTGCTTCTCCTTCTGGAACATATAGGCATCCTTTGAAATAGAGTAGGTTGTTCTTGAATTCAAATTTAGATGAATCATGAGATTTAGAAGAATTATTCTTGATATCATACATAAGAAGGTCTGAAGACATATTTAATTGGACTTGCTTGAAAAAAGTTAAATCAATAGTCAATTTTGATTTTATTGCTCAAAGATGAAATTGCTCTGGCTTCAAGAAAATCATTCTTTGTTGCTCAAAAGTTACATCTCTTTCTTATGGTGCAAGATAAGAATGTCTAAACAAGACATCAGACAAACCTTGTTTTGTTCCTAGCCAATAAGTGATGATGAACTCGAATCTTGATAAAGACATGCTCTTATGAGCTTGACAACGATTTAATACACGTGCTGATATGAAATACTCCAGATTTTTGTGATCTGTATACACGGTGACTAGACTGGAAGCACCTTCTAGACAATGACGCCATTCTTGAAAAGAATCCATAATTGCAAGAAGTTCTTTGTCATAGATCTTATAATTGATTTCTGTTGCTGAGAATTTTCTTGAATGAAAGGCTATTGAATGAAGTTTGTCATCTGTTCCCATTTGTGACAAAACTGCATCCAGAGCAAAGTCTGATGGATCTGTTTCCATAAAAAATGCTTTGGAAAAATCAACTTGATACAAGATTGGTGCAGAAACAAATGATATCTTCAAAGATTCAAAAGCAACTTCCACTTCTTGATTCCATTGGAGTTTGTCTTTATAAGTCAAACGTGTAAGTGGAGCTGCAACTCGAGAGAAGTCTTTGATGAAGATCCAATAGTAGTTGGCAAATCTCAAAAAGCATTGGACATCTCTTACCGTTTTTAGAATCTTTCAATCTATAATATTTTGAATTTTCTTAGGATCCATCATAAGTCCATCATTTGAAATGATGTAACCTAAGAAATCGACTTGAGTAGCGTGGAATACACACTTTTCTATCTTAGCATAGAATCCCGTATCTCTTAATTTTTGTGATACACGACGAACATGAAGTTCATGTTGTTCTGGATTCTTAAAATAGATTAAGATGTCATCTAGATAACAGACCACAAAATCATCCAAAAACTCTCAAAAAATATCATTCATTAGATATTAAAAAGCTGTTAGTGCATTTGTAAGTCCAAAAGGCATGACGTTGTATTCAAAATGTCCATACCTAGTTCGAAACGCAATCTTCCATTCATCTCCTTCTTTGATGCGTACTAGATTGTATGCTCTCCGGAGAACTATTTTTGTATAGATCTTAGCTTGATTTAGCTGATCAAGAAGTCTAGATATTAAAGGTGGTGGATACCTATTCTTGATGGTAATCTTCTTTAGTCCTCGATAATCAACATACATTTGCAATGATCCATCTTTTTTCTTCACAAATAGAATTAGAGCTCCTGCCGGAGATTTAGAATGGCATATGAAATTTTTGGCTAGATTTTCTTCAATATACTCCTTGAGTTCAATCAACTCATTTTGTGATAAATTGTAGATTAGTCCGAATGGCAATTGTGCTCCTTCTTGAAGGTCAATTGAAAAATCATAAGGACGATGTTTTGAAAGTGTATCTGCATTCTTTTTTTCATATACATCTTGAAATTCTTAATATTGGCTTGGAATGCCACGTGAAGTCTTTGCATCATTAAAAACGGATGTGGCATAAATAATATATAGTGATTCTTTCATAGCAGCATGCAAGAAAGCTTTTGTATCTATAAATAAGGATTTAATTGAACTGGACTTATGACTCTCTACTTGATTAACTACACTATTAGTTATACTTTTAGAGAAAGTAAGAGTTCAAAAAATCCAATCTATTTAACGGTTGTATTTTTTTAACCATGATAAACCTAAAATGATTGGATTAGAAAGAGATCTAATGATATTAAAGACTACAAAGCTATTATGACCATTGATTATTACTTCTACAGGAAGGGTTTCATGAGTAATATCTCGAGAAGACAATGGACGACCATCTATGACTTCTACATGAATAGGTTTAGTTTTCTTTACTAAAGATATGCTATGTCTTTTAGTAAATTCATCATCTAAGAAATACACTGAGGCTCTTGAATCTAACAAGGTAGAGGCTTTATAATATTTTGATTCTAAAATAACATTTAATGTAAAACAAAGAGAAGGATCTAAGGAGAGAATAGGATCTTTACTAGATGTTGTGTAAGGTTCCAGCTGCACGGTCCCTATTGTAGTTAGACAAACTTGTTTTTTGACATATTGACTTCTTTGACAGCCATACTCCTCATTTTGTGGTTGCATCATTTCTTTGGATAATGTTGACCAGTGTGTTTTGATTCTCTATAATATAAACAAAATCCTTCTTGACGAGGACGAGTCTTTTCTTGCTCAGTAAGAGGTTTGAAACATACTGCATCAATTTGCATATCCTCTACTTTTGAATATATGTGTTGAAGAGGTGTTGGTGTTGCCATTGAATTATAGTAACATTGAGGTCCACTTGTACGATTTTTAGATTGAAATTCAAAAAGGCGATTGTTACACTTCATAACAAAGTCAATTGCTTGACTCAATGTTTGAGGATCAGATAAGTTGAGCATTAATTTTTTTACCTCATATTGTAATCCGTAGAGAAATTGGCTAATAAGTGTAGTATCATCCCACTTGATATCAATTGTAAGTTGTCAAAATTGTGAAGTATACAATGTTACTAATTGATTGCCTTGTCATAAAATACAGATCTTATTGGTTGCAACACGAATTGCATCATGTTCTCCATACATGGATCGAAACTCCGCCAAAAAAGCCTCTAGATTATCCAATATTGGATCTTCTCATTCAAAAAAAGATGAAAACCACGATAGTGCTGAACCTGAAAGAAGCGTACCAATGAATCTAACTTGCAATTCTGGAGTTGGATAGCTTTGGGATTGAAGTTTAATCACAAGTTTCACTTGATTGATAAATCCTCGAAACTTAGATCTGGTGCCATCAAACTTCTCGGGTAGGACAATTCTTGGTTCTCTAACATTGGAAGAACATTCCACCATAGGAGAAAGGACATGATTTGGTACAGATGTTTAAGCAGCTCCAATCATTTCTATATCTTTGCTTCCTACCAATCTTGTTGCTCCTTGTGGTGGTAAATTGAGTTGATGTATTGCAAGCATTAACTCCCTCAATTGTTCTTGCATTTGTGCCATTGCACTCTTCATTTCAATAAGTTCTGCCATGATAATACTTAAAAAAGAAAAGATGTCTAATATCGCTTAAGACAAATAGAAGAGAGGACTTGAGAACAAAGAAAATACTAAGGACAATATCAGTTTAGAAGAGGGTAATCCGCAACTTCTAATATGCTTATATCTTATCAAGAAAAAGGGGTAATCCACTCTTAATCAAGATTAAACAAAGCTCTGATATTATAGGTGTATTCTTGTCAATCTGTCAAGGACAAGAACTCGATGAAAAAGCAATTCTGACAAGTGAGCCTTCACTCAAAGAAAGGTAATAAAATATGAATAAACAAGTATGTATATTGAAAGAGAAACTGGAATGGCTATTGCCAAAAGACAAGAAAACTAGAGATCCTTGAAACTAGACTGGAAGCAAGAAAGGAGTTGACAAGAGTGAAGAGGGCTTCACTCTTGTCTCTATATATACTATCTAACTAGGGGCTACGTGGCGATGTTCTATAGGACCTCCAATAAGTGTTGACTTTGTATGACATATGCCTTGACTTACAAGGCAAGTTTTTCTACGTGTGGGCCACATAGTTAGCTTGGTCTTCAAGCTAACAATATGTGTGGCACATTGCCAACTTGTTGACCACGTTTCTAATCCAAAAAGTCAATTAAAGACACCTATAAAGTCAAAGTAGTATCTATGAAGCTTCTCAAAAGCTTTCATATCAAATATTATAGAATTAGCTTACTTTTATCTACTTTTACTTACTTCTACCTATTTATATATGTAATTACTAGCTTACATGAGTATGTTCATGACATGAAGTATCAAATAATATTTTAAAAAATTCCAAATAATTCCAAATAATCTTTATAAAGATTCTAATATAAATTTAGTAATTATTAATAAAATCCTAATCAAATTTTGAAATCAAAATCAAATATTAATTAAATTATAATCAAATTCTAAAATAAATTTTAATTATTATTTTATTTAATCTTCACTACATCTTAATAAAATCCTAAATAACTTGTTATAAAATCTTAATAAAATCTTAATAAATTCTAATTTATTTTAATTAATCTAATATCAAATTAAAAGTATTGATACTTCTTAATGAAATATTAATTTTATCTCAAGACTTTGCAAAAAAATGGTTTTTAATTAGCAATACACATAAGAAATTTATAGAAAATTATATTAATCAATTGACAAAAAAGTACAAAATTATATTTCATGATTAAGCAACCTTCTTTCTCTAACCTTGATGCTTAATTCAAGACCTTGGTTTAACAATCAATTTTCTTTGAATACCAATCTAAAGGTCTTTTAATTAATCTTTTTTTAGAAATTATTTTTTAATTTTATCTAAAGATATCAAAATATTTTTTTTTTAATAAAATTTTTAAAATAAATATATATTTTTATATCACTAAAAGAAAAAAAATAGATAACTAAAAGATGGATATAAAATTGAAACAAGAATGGCTATTGCCAAATATAAATGGACTAGGATATATTGAACCAAGATAGAATATAGAAAAAATATTGACAAACATGAAGAAGGCTTTATTCTTACCTCAATATATACTATCTATTAAATAATTACTTGAAAATGACTTATAAGCCATATGACACATGTCTAACTTGCAAAACATGTATTGAATTTGCAAGGCAAGTTTTTTACATGTGTGCCACATGTCCAACTTGATATATAAGTGGCTAAATCTATAACATATTGTCAACTTGTTAATTAGTTATAAATATGTATACAATCTACGAAGCTTTTTAATAAGATATCAATAGTTTAACCTACTTCTACTTATTTCTATCTACTTCTACTTATCTAAATATATATATATATATATATATATATATATATATATTAATAAATATGAATGTATGTTACAAATATGATTGTATTATTATTTTTGATTATTTATCTTTTAATTGGTATAAAATTAAAAATAATTATGGTAAAAAAATTTAATTATTTAGATAAGAAATATATGCACTCATTTTAATAAAAAACCAAATATGATAAATAATATAGAAATGAGAATATATAAGAAATTCAAAGACAAAGAACTTAACTAAGATAAAGAGCATCTTCTATTGATATGTTGAAAAATAATTGATATATACTCGAGGATATAGAGGTTTAAAGAAGATGAATGTGGTATACTAATATAACTATTAAGTAAAAGGTACATACAGACTAATAATCTAGAAGAACTTTGATAAAAATATTATAAAAAATTACTTTAAAAATCATAAGAAAAAAAAAAGAGGTAGTACAAATTTTAGTCTTTGTTATTTTTTATTTAATATACTTCTATTTGCTTTGAAGGACCATAAATAAGAAAAATAAAATAATATTAGATAAAATAATATTATTAGCATCTTTAAAATAAAAATAAAATATATTTTATTAATAAAAATTAATTAATAAATTATTTTATTGATATCCAAAGATGACTAGATATAAATTAGGATTGAAATAAGATTCTAAGAACCACACCTCTTTCCCCTTCTCTCATACTATAGATTTTGTATGTGGATAAAATTATTATTTTAGATGTATTATATTAAGTAGATAAAAAATTGATATAAGATTAATTGAGATTTTATTAAAAATTGGTATAAAACCTCATTAAATTTATTATGTAGATGAATTAAAAAAAATAAATAACAAGAAATCAATCATGTAAATCTTCTACAACTAAACTTCTAATATCTTTGATAAAATTATGCTTAAAAACGGTAGCTAAAAATTAAAAAGACAAGTTTTTGGTATTGATGAATGTATGTTGTTTTTGTAAAAAAAAATCCACCAATTGTTCAGAATTTATTAAATTATCTTAGTAATAAAATACATCAAAATAAAGTATTATTATAATTATATTAAAATAAAATTTTATAAATCTATTAATAATATTATCTAAAAATATTTTAAAATATATATTATTATAATAAATTATAATTATAAAATAATGATACTTATGAAATCTTTAAAATCAAACCAAATTTAATTTATAGGATTTATTTACTCTAATTTATTTAATTACATGTTGTATTTATTATATAAAATATAATAAAGCAATGCTTATACCTTATTTTAGATTTTTGAATATGGTTTGTAACCTTTTTACTATTTTTAAATATTTCTTTAAATTTTATTATATGTAAATATTTTCAAAATCCTCAAATAACTAAATTATTTTTTTAATTTAATAGAAATTGAACCTATTTATTATAATTGATAAAATTAATGTTCCAAATTGCTTACATAAATCTAGAAAATTTGCTTACAGAGTGTGTAGAAATAATTGTAATTGTCGAGCAAGAATTCAACATTTTTTTATTTAGGGATTTGTTAGGTGGACATCCTCTGTTTATTGTGTGGGCACCCTTTTTTTTTTGTGCAGATACCTACATGAGACACATCATTTTCATTGACAAATAAAACAAATCATCATCAATGTTTGCTATTTAAATTTCAGTATAAACAAAATCAACTTTTTTTTGTATAGATAAAAATAATTTTTTTATTTATTTTTATTTTATAGGACTTCTGTTCTATCATATGTTTATGGGTATCAATAGAGTTTATGAAAATCTTTAGATATAGTTTCATCTGATGATGATTCATTTTATTTGTTCATCAAACCAATGTGTAGTATGAGAAAAGGAGGGAGGGGTGTGGTTCTCTTCTTTTTTTTCTTTTTTTTTTTTTTTATTTTTTCATCCAATCTATTATTTTTGGCAAACTAATTTGTAATTTTTCTTTTATTAAAAATATTTTAAAAATATAAATGTAAATATCTAACAATATTTTAGGTATTTAATATAATTCATTTGATTTTTATATTATTTTTGAAAATATTGAACTAACAACAAATTATATATAATAAATTTTTCTCATTGCTACAAGTAAAATGTATAGAGCTGCAATATATAATTATAATATATTTATCATAGCTTATTAAAGAAAAAAATTTAGTGTGTAAATAAAAAAAAAATTGGTTAGAAGTATAGCTCTATGAGAAACAATATATTTTCTCTAAAAGTTTCTTAATGGAAATAATACATTGATATTAAAATTGTATTACAATAAAATTGTTAAATCAATTATCTACAAACTTTGAAATTTATGTTTTTTCTTAAAGAAATATAAACCGTTTTTACAAGAAATAAGTATTAAAAAAGAATACACCTTTCTAAAGGTAGACAGTTTTAAACCTTTAAACTGGAATGGTATTTTGTAAAATTAGAATAATTTATTAAATTCCAGAAAAAACCTCAAGTATGTAATATCTACATATTTATAAGAATACTTAAGAAATCAAGACACAATAAATATCTATTATTAAATTTTTATTTTTAGAAAATAATTAAGAAATCAAGACATCAAATTTAAATAAGATATTAAGTATATTAGATACAACTTTAAGAACAAAGTAGTAGTTAAATTGTAAAAAAAAAAAAAAAAAAAAAAAAAATGTGTCAATAAAATTGAGATGTTTCATACCTTTCCTTTTTTTTTTTAATCCTTAGCAACTTGACCTAATGGAAGATTCTATAAAAGACTTAAAGATTTTTAAGTACTTTGTAAGTCCAAAGTATCTATTACCAAACCTTTTAAAGGCTGTGAAATGTGTTAGATAGTTTCAAAAACAATAGAAACTTTTAAGTGATTGTTGAAAGGTATCAGAAGAATTAAGTTGTTTATATATATATATATATATATATATATATATTTAAATATATTTAAATATCTCAAGGTTTTAAAAACTTTTAGAAGACACTTAAGGTTGCAATTTGCTGGAATGTTTATAACAACCACAAACAAACAACTTCTTTCCATATATATATATATATATATATATGCAGAAATAAATCTTATAATTACCTAATCTATCTTACAAACATGAAAATTTATGTTACCAAAAATAATAACATAAAAAAATAAAAAAATAAAAAAATGAGAAGAAAAAAAAATACATATTGTAAATAATTTGAAACTTTTGTAAATGTCAAGATTAAACAAAATACATTTGTAGTTTATTCTTTGATATCATACTATAGGAATTTACTTGTGACTTGGACTTTATGTTGGTACATGTACACAATCCTTAATATATAATGTTGTCAAATGTGTAAGATATAAACATGTGCATAATGTCTTTTGTTCTGAGGTCTGCTGGAATTTTGAAAATTATATCATGAATACATATATTTCAATCAATGATTTATTCCCTAAGCAAGGGATACCCTACAAAACCAACATCTAAACATGTAATATATAACCATGACATCATAGTATTAACCATATTTCATCACTAGATAAAACCCACATATTAAACAATTAAAATCATGTAATGGTCTTTAATTGCTGTAAAGAAAACATCATAAATGTGATATACATTGGAAAAGAAACGGATTTCACATACGCTAGCTGAAAACTAGAATTATAATGCATTGATACATACTAGATTGTAACAGCACCATAAGATTGTACTTTTTTGTAAAAAAAACAAAATTGTTTACACTACTCTTGGATATCAACTTGCTTGTTTAATACAAAGAAGATTGTTTCCTACATGGACAGGTAATTTGTACTTGAGGTCAAGTAAACAAATTACAAACTATTGCAAGTCCAATAACCATCACTCTTTTAGTATTGAGCATCTCATTTAGGCCTTGTCTAAGAAAAAACTAAAAAAGACATGTACAAATTTCACAGTCTTTGTTAAAATAAGCCGCTGTTTCCAACACAACCACCTTTTTCTTTGACATCTTATATTTGTCAATCTTCAGCATTCATATTGTATTCTGTATTTTTTATTCACTAAACAATTAAAAAAATATATAACTTTATTACGAATTTGAAAGAAAAAAATGTACAGAAAGTAGCAATCCATAGTATATCAGATATTTATAAATAAATAAATACATATGCATATATGTATATAAATATACATATGCATATATGTATATAAATATACATATATATATATATATATATATATAGAGAGAGAGAGAGAGAGAGAGAGAGATTTTATATCATTTTATACCATTTACAAGGTTTAACAGAAATTTAATAATATTTGTAATCTAAAAAATACCACGTTGTAATTATAATGCACATTTATATCTGAAGAATGAATTGTTGTCAAATCTATGAAGAATATTTGTACACATAAATCATTTACATTTTCTAATCCAAGTTTTAGTCTAAGTACACGTTCTGTAACGATTTGTCAACATGGATGTAGAAGGAGAGAATATCAAAGAATTGGTGTTAAAATCCAAAATCCAACATTGATGAAAAAGCAAAGTTAGATCACACGTTCATTTAGCAACAACTCTTACTAGAATTCAAGGAAAAACAATGCAAAAACTGAAAGCATTTTACTCTTTGTAATTTGTGGAATTATCCTGTTTGGTTACAACAGCCCACATCGTGAATGATGAATCAATCACAACCCACAAAACCCAACCTACACTGAATGCGAACCTCACCAGCTCAGACAACTAAATACCATCAAAATGCTTATTTCATCAACAAAATACCGAAGTGTGAATGTATGTGTGTGTGTATGTGTTTGACAGAGAATGTCTGTTCCGGTGATACAGTCTGTGCTTAAGAAACAGATCACCGCCATTGAATTCACCAGTTCTCTGACACTCCAATCAAGCTTAGCGACACCGGCTTTTACACACAGACACCCAAGTGAATATATATGTATATATATACACATATACATGAATAATTAACATGAATGTGTATCCCACTTTTGTACAGAACTTCCACTACGGAACCCCCAATCAAGCTTTCTCAATGGCAGCAAAAGCATCAAATCATTGCAAGAGTGCCATGAATGCTGCAGTGGAGCGTGCAAGGAGATCGACGCTCACTCCACCTGCTGCACACTGACGACAACCTCAACAGGACAGTAGCGCTACAGACCCTTCATCGACGACGACGACGCACCCGGAACGAGCATGTAAACAAAGTGTCAGTGGAAAAGCATGAACGAGATTTGAGCAATAATGGCTCAGTTTGCATGTTTTTATCTGTTTAAAGTTCGGATTCTAGTTCAGAGCAACTGACGATTCTCTGGAGCTTTGGTCTGAACGCCGCAGCAGTGGAGGGGAGGATGGATCGATGCAACCACGGGTGAGGAATTGCAGCCAGTTGGTGGCGAAGGGTCTCGCGACGTCAGCCTTGCCAGCCCACGCCCTATGCACGATGGCAAAAGTTGCCCAGGCATGCATGTTTTTTGCAGGCCAAGCAGTTTTCTCGATTGTTAGGCGAGCCTGATCTGACACAATCCCCTTCAAAGCCGGAGAAGCGACGAACACCTTCTTCGAGGACCCCACACCGTGTGGTCAATCACAGTGTTTTTATTTTTTTATTTCTACTGCCAGGCTGGTGTTCACCATACCTACCATTGACACCAGTCAAAGCTGGGCGATGATCCCATTGGCCATATCTCTCGTCAGCGTCACAGATTCAGTTATTTTCAACAAGCATGATTGGGACCGTTTAATCCTTGGCATGGATAAAAAAAGGAACTCTCACACAGATTCTGACGAATGAGCTTCTTGACGTGGGATTTAACTTACATGGAGGAGTATGTTCGATTGCCATCGACGGTGGGTGTATTACCTGACAACGCGTCGAGGTTCCAGAACTAAGCGATAAAGAGAAACCCTGAGGAAAACCGCCCCAAAAATCGTTCCCAGAGGTTTGTGCGTGGGCATGGACGTTGACACCAACCATTGCGATTAGAGACGCTGATGACCAGGCCTCTTTAAATCAGGGCTTACCCTGCAATACCTAATTTAGTTTATTTTAGGTCACTGCCAATTTTTATTTTAGGTAAATTAAGAATGGATTATATTCATCTACATAGCTATTCGAAAACATTCATTCTTATTAGATTTGATAGACTATCAAATTGTTTAAAGTGCTGGATTCTCTCAAGTGGGAAGTCTATAAAGCACTATCAATACTCATTCTTCTCTCACCCAATCACAAAGAGCCTAGCAAACAAGGCCACTATGTTACAAACCACGGCCTTGGCTGTAAGTAGCAAAGTCATATAGGCTCATCATGAAGGTGTCTTGATATTGAATGAAAGCCTCCATATTTTTGAGAGCCACACACCAAGATCTACATATGACTAGATTTAGGGCATCATAAGCCATGGCGAGAGTCTTTGCACTATGCGGACCTTACACTTTGCACAAACCTACTAAGGACTAAATTAAGTCTTTAAGTTGGGCTTTTTATTAATTTAGAAGGGTGTTTAGTCCTTGCAAGTATGCCTCAATAGTGGAAATTACCTTTGCATTGTTGTCAAGTACAACTACTACCACCCACTAAGAAGAAAGAAGGATACATGCAAGCAACTTCTATGCAAGGTACTTACAAATCACTTCATGCCCTTGCCACAAAAATCCACTCAATTTTTTTATGGATGACCACTGCATGTTCATGAATTTGGGCATATACAACCCATCTTCTTAATGAGATTGTATTGCCAGCAAAGGTAAGAGATGAGGCACATCAAAATGTTGACAAATTGGTTGTCATATAGTCTGATATACTTAGCTTAGACCATGAGGTTAAGCTAGTAAAGAGCATACCAAACATATATAACTCTATCACTAGTTGCCTCGACCATCCTCATAGCAACATTAGACATCCGCTTCATCATCATTTGTTTACCATTTGTGCTAATTCCAACTAGTTGTATCATCCATTTTGGAATAATGATATTCAAAAGTTTTGCACCTCCAATAAAGATTACTTTGAGTGTTGCTCAGAAGGCAAAATGACAAGAAGGTAGAGGTTGTGCAACTTTGATTGATGCTCAAATTGAACTTGAAAGTCAAGATAAGAGGTGCCTTGCTTTGAGCCAATATCAAAAACAAGAAAAAATACCTACTTCATGTAGAAGAGCTTGGTGATTTTTTGTAAGCTCACAACACAAACCACCTTCATGAATGAAGCCACACAATTGTCACTTCATCAACTAAAGCAATCCATGTGCGACATAATCTTTGTGAAATGGACAAGATGTGTTGTCATTTGAAACAAGGCTCTATAGGAGACAAAGCCAACTACCAAAAAAAACATCTGCAAAGAATTGATCTTCACTTTGTATAATTGACAATTTAGATCTTGCTTTCTACAAAACTTAATTTGGTCATTGTTTGCATCTTTGAACAACTTAAAAATTGACAATGTCTATTTACAAGTGAGTGCGGATTACTCATCGTATGCAATAAATAATATATCACCAATAGCCACATCCATAATGTCTCGATTGATTATGAACCTGAGTGCCTTTTTGGTCTTGAAATTACATATGAAGGTATTTTTGAAATTCACATGGTCAAAGAACTACTTCTTTGATGTATCTAGGAGGGCATTGTAATCTACACATGCTTTTACATGTTGCAACTTCATATGCATTGTGATGTTGTCTACAAGAAGAATAATTAAAAATATTTTTATATTCATTGTCAGCTTTTGCTTATGTCATGTGAGATTCACATCTTTGTATCCGAGCTTCTCATAGAACAAACATCGTGTTGATAAAACAAACATAGTGTTGATAAAACTTGGTTTGTGTTCTCATCTTATGGATTTTGCACGAGGCCAAACTCTCTAGGGAGGATTTCCAAGGGGTCTGCAACTCCTTCACCATGGTAAATTTGGTGTGTATACTCCAATGTCATTGTTGTGATTGCAGATTGGCATTCCTCCACACAAATTGCGTCATGTGGGGCCTTCCCCTACCATGTGGAGGAATACAATTGGTGCCTTATTTTATGTGGAGGAATACAATTGAGCATCTAAGTTTATTCAAGGGAAATTAGTGTCTTTCGGGAAAAGCCCTACCTTAAAGAGGCCTGCTGATGACTGGTATTAGGATTCAGAGGGAATGTTTGCTCTGCCCTAATCTTTGAGCAATTATTGAAGCCCTTGCAATCGTGACAATGAGGAAAGTTCGGAGCGAGGACGGAAGGCGACGGTTCGGTCTCCGTCATCAAGAGGGTTCATTTTTCTAGTGCAACTTATTAGCGCCGCAGTGTTATTCCCGTCGAGCTGGCACAAGCTGTGATCGATTAATCTACCATGTGCACTCGAGACCCTTCCTCGCACTGTACAAGACGTCTCCCCCGCCTGGTGACGAAACGAAGTCAATGAAGGTCCTCCTCGAGACGCGGCCTGACATACCTTCATCTTCCTTTTACAACTGGAGATGGGGTGCAACTCTCCGGAGTCAGATGAAGCCTGGGATTGAGCTTCTACTTACGAGGGAACGACGTCTCATAGCTAGTAGTAAGAATCTGTTTAGCAGCTCTGTGTGTTGTCACTTCTATACGATTCCGTCGCATACAGACTGGAATTGAAGCTGCAGACGAACTAATTGAAGCTTGCTGGCGTTGTGAGGACATCCAAGTGAGAGCAATTTGAGCTTCATTCGTGCTTAGAATCTTAGAATAATCAGCGCTGTGTGGCACGATGTATTCTAGGAATTGGCGAAGTCGCCATGTCCTGCAGTTGTTAGCAGCTCTGTTGCTGTGGGCGGGATGGTTGCAGTCTGGAGCGAACGGTCAAGGGTACTGGGAGATAGTGAAGGACAATGCTGGTATTGCAACAATGCATGCTGCAGTGACAAGCTTCGGAAATGTCATTCTTCTCGACCGCACCAATGTCGGTGACTCACAGCTTCCCTTGAACAACGGACGGTGCAGACAAAACGAAGCTGATCGGGTTAGTGTCAGTCAGTCGTCGCTCACCGAGTCTGTAAACCGTTAATGTAATGTCGCACACATCATGAGGTCCATCTCTGGCAAACATGGGAAATGCTAGTCTTCGAGTTGCTAGTCTACTTGTCAATGCAGGCGCTATCTAGATTCTCTAGAACAGTGAATCCAATCGCAACTGCGTTGGCACTCGTGTTCTTTGAGAGTCGACGAACTTGCATCAGAGATAGTGTGTGATGTAATCATACAGTAGCAGTTTTCGATCCAAAACTTGACGTTATCCTCATGTACCGGTTTGCAGGACGCAGTCATTTGCTTTCCCATGATTTTGTTGACCTTCTTACATGTTGAACAGATAATTTGTACAAGTGGTGCTTGTGGTGTTAAATGGGCACTCTGTTTGATAGTACCCGACTCGGTCGACTCGAAGTGGATAGAATCTCATCAAAAACATTTATTAAGCTGACCAGTAGTACCAGAAACAATGCCGTTGTGTTCACGTTTTAGCTATTCGCCTATACATTACCCTGAAATTAGGGAGATCAAATGCGTTGTGCTTAATCACTCACTCTTTTTTCTACTCAATGGCAGGCCAATAAAAATGACTGCACGGCGCACTCTGCGGTCTTCTCCCCTGGCTCGAACAACATCAGGCCACTGTTTGTTTTCACCGATACGTGGTGCTCGTCCGGGCAGTTCAACGGCGACGGAAAGATGGTCCAGACGGGCGGAGACGCTGAAGGAGTAGCCAAGGTATTTATAATCTTGAGTACATTCTGAAGTTGTGCCTTGAGGCTCCAAGAGCACAACAATAGCCTTAAGACAATGGCTAGACTGTCGATGGACTTCACTAAGAATTGTGCGGGATGGTGGGCGTGAATGACAACAGATTAGAGAATACCAACCCTGCGGCGATGATGGGGGTTGCGATTGGGTGGAGCTAGATACTAGTCTCCAGATTGGAAGGTGGTACGCCTCCAACCAGCAGCTACCCGACGGCACACAGATAGTGGTTGGCGGCCGAAACGCATTTACTGTTGAGTATGTACCTGCAAATGGGCGCGGCCAAACTACGTTGCCCCTTCTTCAGGAGGTAAATAAGACAAACTCCTTCCTCATTGACACCGAGTTTCGATTTATTGAGTTGACATTTAACGAGAATATCTAGAAAGTATTCTTTTATGAGTTAGGTGAATGGTTAATTCTCAAATCGGTTTTGGACACTAGGTGCTGGCATTCTGATGCTGAGATCTTCTACAGCATACTTGTGAGGTTTTTCTGAACAATGAAGATCCTAGCACGCAGGGGAGAAGTCTAAATTTGTCTTGCCTTAACGTGCAGACCAACAGTGCCCAGAATGACAACCTCTACCCATTCGTGCACCTCCTCCCCAACAACAACCTCTTCATATTCGCCAACAAGGACTCCGTTCTCTACGACTGGCAAAACAATGTAGTGGTGAAGAAGCTCCCTCAGCTCGCAGGCGAGCCCCGGAACTACCCCTCTGCGGGAAGCTCCGTGATGCTCCCGCTGAAATCCGATGATGGGTTCAAGAGCTGCGAGGTGCTTGTTTGCGGAGGAGCGGCGGAGGGTGCATTCAGCAACCCGACCGCGCTGTCCCCCGCTAGCAACACCTGCGGACGCATCAACCCCTTGGGTGATGGGGGATGGGCCATCGAGACCATGCCCCACAGACGCACCATGGGCGACATGATTCTAACTCCCCTTGGCGATGTGATCATCATCAACGGCGCAGCGAGGGGCTCCCAGGGTTGGGGTTACGCTAGCGATCCTGTCCTCACCCCCGATCTGTACTCCCCGGACAAGGCTGCGGGAGAACGGTTCCAAACGCTTGCTCCCTCCACGATTCCTCGCATGTATCACTCCACTTCAAATCTTCTGCCTGATGGCCGGATTCTGTGTGCTGGTAGCAACACGCACCAGTTCTACACATTTACGGGAGATTTCCCCACCGAGCTCAGAATCGATGCTTACAACCCCCCTTACCTTGGCGGCACTCGCCCCGCATTGGAGATTCCTGGGGCCATAGCCTACGGAGGAGCGTTCACCGCCACGGTCACTTACGGGGGTGATTTCACTGTTGGCATCCAGCTCACAATGGTCAACTCGCCGTTCGTCACGCACTCGTATGCACAGGTGAGACTCAGTAGTGAGATCGTTTGCAACATCAAGAGAAAGGACGCCATTCCATTTGAATACCTTCCATTGCTACGTGTTTGATCATCTCGATTCAGTTCCTTTTGCTTATTTATTGTATTCTCGGTTGCAGGGCCAAAGATTGCTGAAACTTGCAGCATCTGTGCCAGTGATAGTTGGCGGCGGCAAGTACACAGTGGACTCAACGGGACCGCCAGATGCCACCATTGCACCTGGAGGCTACTACATGCTGTTCGCCATTGTGAACGGTGTCCCTAGTTGGGCAAATTGGGCGAAGATTGGCTAATTGGGCTGATCGATCGTCGATCTCCGATTCATCCTTGTTGTGATCCTCCCTCTGATTGGGCACAGATGCCTGTGACGATCGACCCCTGAGGGATGAGGACCGATCCGCTCTTCCAATGTAAAATCTAGCGATCGAAACAATGATGGTATCTTTCCAAATGTCAGTGTTGGGTGTCGCAGGTTCGGTTGCACACTAGCAGAGACAGCATTATTTTCGTTGAATTTCAAGATTGCTATTCGTAAACATGTAGTTTGGAATTTGAAACTAATTCATAGTAGAGTCTTATGTGCTGTAGGAAATCAGTTCCAGATTGATACCATTAGGGTGCAACTTTGAGCCAATTTCGCCAAGTGCGTGGGGAGATTTTGAATGCCCCCGAATCCCAGTTTTGGTTCAGGTTCAGAGGTTGCATACCGGTAGTGTAGAGAGGCTCTGTATATGGCCAGAGGATAAAAGGCCGGCTATTACGCCGCGAAATTCGAAGTTTCCTGACAAATATTAGGAAATCATGTGTGCACAGAAAGCTGGGAGCGCCGTCTTGCTCTGCATTGGTTATTACTTGTAATAAAAGCTACGAGCTTGCTCCAACAGGCATCGGCATGAATAACTCGATCAATGTTATACGTTTCACGAATCTCTCAAATCACGAGTACAATTTTTGAGATCCGTTGTCTCACATTGCCCAAGAGTCGAAATCTGGGGTTAGTGGTGGAGCTTACATTGGGCTGTGGAGGAAAATGTGCGCGAGAAAATACTGATGACGGAGTGTCCACAGCGCCATTTTGTATGGCACTCAAAATTATTTTTGAATGTCGGATAGCTTCTGTTGAATCCTCACTAGCAATAACCATGTCTTCCATTCTACGGATTTTAATACTCCCCGCTTGTCTACGGCTTCTACCACCTTGAGAACTTCATCATGGATCTATACTTGTAAGGCCGCCACCACCACCACCTGGACATTTCGACACTCATTTCTGATTGAAAAAGAATTACTAAGACAACGCCTTGGTTAGAAAACAGTCTGAACATGCACATTATCATCAACTTACAGAAAACCTGGAGGAAAAAATCTAAGTCTGAGATGCTGCACACGATGTCCAACATCCTGAGAATAGAACGCTAATTGGATGCCTGGAAGGACCATTCGTGTTGAGTAGCAACTTCCAGTTGAAGCACTGTCGACCCTCTGCTGTATTTGCTTCCAGGGTCAATGTTCTGTAATTGCCTCCATAAAGTTTCAGCGGTAATACGACACATTTCCAGTTTCTCAATATCTTGTTCTTTTCCCCTTTCTCCAAACGAAACTGCACTGCCTTCTTAGTCGCCCGACAAACCCACAAGCTTCAACCTGTGACAAAATTCGAATCCCTCAGTGAACGATGGAATATATACTAACGCGTCAGAAGGATGTTTCAGGCGACGGTTGTAGCGAGAGGTGGTCATGATTCTGAGCGACGTTAACGGTCGAGGCTGCAGATATATTTCTGATTTGGGGTACTTTATTTTTTTTAGTGTGAGAGGTTGGAATCCAGGGTATCGGTAGCAAGATGTCTGAATCTCAACGTCGGGTAGAGGGTGGGGCCAATTTGATGAGGACAATTGAGACGTCTCCACACCTGGGAAGTGGATAATGAGTACTATCGGTCCGAGTAAAGAAAGGACATCGAAAAGAGCCCAAACGGCCCGACCAGTAGTGAGAGCAGTGGCGCTTCATTCTCAGTCCTCTTGGTCCCGCAATCGTCCTCTAAACCAGGTGCTCTTATGCCACTGCCACGGTCCCGACCACGCCACCCAAAAAACCACACCCACTAGTTTCAACTTTATCCCAACTGCTCATGTAGCAATGCCATCAAAGCAGAAGCTTGAGGAGGCTAGAGAGGCTTCGAAGGGTCGTGTTCGACTGCTAGAAAAAGCACACGAAGAATGGAAAGACGATGATCTGATCAAAATGCTTCGACCCACAGAATATGCGGTGAGCTGTTCTTCTCGTCGACGATTTAAGCCAATGTAAAACGCACCTTGCTTAGATCTGCCGGTGTCGCGGATGAAAAAATCTTCAGCTGTGAAATGCTCGCATCCACAGCTCCTTGAACATCGTGTACTTTGAAAGCTACAGCACAAGCAAACGAAACGACAGATGGATTTCACTCACTGTCACGATCATATCTTGCAGAAAATAATCCAGCAAGAATAATAACAATAAGAATAATAAGAATAATAAGCATTCGCTGACACGAGTGATCAGGAACGGCATCGGTCCCAATTCCTGCCCAGACTTCACCGCCATGATCGATATGTCAAATTCTAATAGTTGTTCTAAAAGGTTTAATGTTTTGTAATTTTCTTTAAATTGAACATTGTGCAATCAATAACATTCATGCACTTGATGTTTTCAACATATTGATTAAATAATACAAAAAACACATCTTCAATTTTTGGCCTTTTAATCTTCACATATTTCAAGAGTTGAGTCATTAAAGCATACACAATTTCAACACATGCACCATGTTAATACTTCATCTTTTTCTTATGAATAGTGCATGCATAATGAATATAACAAGGATCATACTTTTTGCACATTATTACAAATTTGAGGAATTAGCGGTTATAATACATTCTTTAAAAACCACACAAGTTGTCATTATTATTACATTTATTATTACTATTACGAGGAAGTTTTAAAAATGTAACACCAAAAACATCTTAATATAGATGTGGGTCTTTTAAAACATGGCATACATCTTTATAAATCTTAAAAAAAAAAAAAAAAAAAAAAAAAAACTTCCAATTTATCAACTCAGACTTTTCCCTTTTTTTTTCTTTGAAGTTTTTATTTTTTATTTTTTATTTTTTGTTGCGTCTATATTAAGATGTTTTTGGTGTTACATCTATATTACGATGTTTATTATGGAGGCAATAATAGAATCTATTATAGTCTCTCTCTATAATATCATCCCATGATATTACAAAAATTAATGTAAAGTTATTTGAAAATTTCAATATACCCCCCTCCATAGATATTATATTCTTGTAATAAAATAACAAGATAACTGAAGGCAATAACTGCAAAGAAACACATGGAGAGTAGGAGTGTAAATTAATAAATAAATTGAGCATGGATGAGTGTTTCCAAATCCATACAAATAAAAGCAAAGTCAAAGCAAAAATTCCAAAATATCATATTTTATTCTATTTTGCACCGTGTTAGCTCACACTCTCACCCGAACGACACTCATCCATCCATCCATCCAATGTTGGATGTGATCCACGGGTATACCCCATAACCGTGCGCTTGCGTTTTGGCGCGAAGGGCTCCATAACTCCACCTTCAGCGTCGATTTTTGCCGCCCCTCGTTCCCCGTAGTCGGTATATTTTTGTTTTATTTATTTATTTATTTATTCTTTTTGCCCTCCTCGTCTTTGCTTTTCGTAATTTCTCAGCGTAATTTAGCGAGGGATTTATTCCCTCTCGTCTCCTTCGAGCCGAATTTCGTAGTGAAATTTTAGTTGAGGTTTTACTTTTCAGGTCTGAAAAGTAAAACCTGGTTAAGGTTTCACCTGGTGATGGCGGGTTTTGATCCAGCGTGGTGGTGGCGGGTGGGGACCTTGTTACGAGTCCTTGCTGCTGTTTTGTTTTGATGGGATCCTAGAATCACGTCAGGCTTTTGCTTCAGGGTTTGTGTTTCCTCGCTCGTCGTCTCGTTCCGCTCGAATTTTCCCTTAGCGTTAGAGGTTGTAGGTAGAGCATGTGTGGCGACGAAGGTTGTGTTACTTGTTGGTGGTTTAGAACGCGCAGCTTCGGACTTCGTTTGTGCGGAGAAGTGAGTGCCGCAAATCGGGGAATGTTGGCCTCCTCCCCGTCGCAGTTTGGAGTCGAGTTGGGCGAATTCATGTCGAGTACGCGACTTGGCGGTATTTGCGTAAACACGAGCTAGTCGGCTCTCTAGCTCAGTTCAGGTTGCGTTGAGTGCTAGCGTTGGCTGTTTTCGGTGAATAGTTGATTTTGATTCGCTCATAAGTCCTCGAGTTTAATTCTTAACTTTGTGCCTTGGAGTGATTCTACAGGGGTTTTGGTTGTTCGTGCATACAAATCTCCGTGGTGGCGATCAGAAGTTTTGCTCCGCTAGTTTTGGATTCGACGTCACCACAAGTGACACAATTGTCGGTACTACAGAATCGGGAAGAATCGAGCCGTGGTGTGTTGTCCACGTTGTTGTCCAGAACTATTCTGGTTATTTCTCCGCTTTGCAAGTGTTGGATCTATTCCATACCTCGTGTTTCTTCTATTCCTCCATACCAGGTTGGTCATCACCCACATATCTTCTGAACGTTGTTTGTATGTGCACTTAACTTCAGACTTTTTACTACGTCTTGTTTCGATGGCGAATGTCCTTAGATGTTCTCAGACATATTCGTAAGCGTTCTATGATTTTTCTAATGCGGGAGTGAAGATCCCACAGCATCAAATGAAGTCAGACAATTACATGTGTGGATGACAGTTCAACTCATTAACGGAAGCCTTTGAAGTATACGTCTCTGATAAGAGGAACCTGACAGTATTTCCGTGCTTTTGTGTGAGAAAACAAGCTATGTGCCGGTTTACATGCGTCTACTTCTACGAGGTTTTTGCTGCACACGTACCGACTGATGCTGGTTTGTTTTGCATAATGTAGGGTTAGGGGTTTGAAACCATAAATAATGACAGAAACGAAGCCTTGTCGGTGGGGGCTGCTCATTCGGCAGGCTAGCGTGTTGGGGCGCTTCAAAAATAAGCTGAAGTTGAAGAAACTTGAATGGAAAAGGTTTTACGAACACTTCTGGGGACCGGCGCAACCGATTCCTGCATCGGAAGCTGAGTATAATGATTGGATAGACAGCTACCATGCAGCTGAAGGCAGTAGTGCGCCATCTCGCAACTTGCAAGTTGAGTTCAGGGGTTGGGCTGATAGCCATCATAGCGCCGAAGGCAGCCATGTGTCCGATTTTGACTCGAAGTACCTCGATCCCTTATCTCCTGAGGATTACGGGTCTCTTGTCCAACCGGAGCCGATTGGGAGATTACCTTTATACCAACCAGGTCACCAAAGTCCAGTGCCTGGCATGCGTCCTACAGTTTCCCCCGTGTTTCAGCATGATTTGGGAATGCAATCACAAGGAGGGGAGTTTCAGCCGATGCTAGCTGGCAATGATTTTGTGGACTCGACATTGGTGGGTTCGGCAGTTGTCGACGTATCGAATGCTTCAGAACTTAATCAAATTCCTTCCACACCAGGGATGGCTCATTTAAACTCATTTGATTCATCCTCTCTGTCCGCCAATGGACATTTCGACGCGGACAATGATAACATTGTGGAATGGCAATCGCCCAGTTCCGCTCAAGTAGGAAATCAAAGCTTGTCTCCTTTTTGCATGGATGCTAGAAGCAATATGGACATGATAGATTCGGGGAGTTCTTCCACCATACCTTTGAAGTTCGAAGACCGCTTGCAGTGGTTCAAACAGTTTTTCGAAATTGGTGCGGAGGATGCTGTATTAGCACCTCACCAAGCCAATGCAGGGCGAGGTTGGGGAGTCATGGTTCGAATTATCGGCGCCTGTATAAGGCTCACAAGGCTTGTACGGAGGAAAAAGTTGGAGAAACGTCCACTGGTAATGATCATCACCTTCAATCTCCATGCTTGTCACTATTGGATATCTGGTGCTATGTTGACTCTGTTTTCCCAACGGTTACAGCAGGGACAGTCTATCATACGAAAGAAAATTAGAGGATTCGGTGAGAACCGCAGTCAGCTGTACAAGGGAGTTCGGAGGAGAAATGGGAAATGGGTGTCCGAGATCAGGATAGGTCAAACAAACGAGAAAGTATGGCTTGGCTCTTATGATACCGAAAAGGAGGCTGCACTTGCATTTGATGCAGGAAAGTATCATTGCAGTGCCAAGAGGTGCCGAAGTTTCAACTTCCCGGATTCTCCTAAGTACCTTGGGCCTCTTGTAAACGTACGTAGCCTCTCCAAATCGGACAGAAGAAAGGCCATTCAGAAGTTGGCGGAGGATCACGTTAAAACTTGTTCATCGGCATTATGCTGAACAAATAGCTTGTTTTCTTGCGTATCATTCTCTCAATACCTTGGGCTATTACGACCATGATATCATTGACTGGATATCTGGTCGTGGTAGTTGTCTCCATGGCATTGTCTCAGTACATTAATCGCGAGGTCGATAACCTCCTCTAGGGTCTTTCTATTTTATTTTTTACCTTTCTTATCGGAGGAAAAAAAAAAAAAAAACTGATCGATAATTACCGTTATCGGGGGAAACACAGGTTTCTTCATTATGTGTGCCGTTGTCTATCGTTTTTATAGCCACTAAATAAATAAATAAATAAGCAGTTTTGTGAATTTGATAGCTAGAGTTGTAAGGGTTCGTCAGGGTTGACCCCAGAGGCTAATAGTGAAGAGGTAGACAATTCATTTCAGCTTACCTGCAATGGAGCAAGTATTGAACAGGTGACATAATAGCTGGAATGTAGCATTTTGTCTTGGTTTAGAACGCTCTATGGTATGCAATAGACGTTCTCTACTGGGATGGGGAGCATGTGGGCGAATGCTCTTAATTTCCCTTGTGCTGTTTATCTGAGCTAAATCCTCCTGCTGTTGGAGATAACGAGTGCGTTCGTCAACAAATTGCCCACCTTTCAGATCAAGGTTAACTTCTAGTCTCATTTTTCACCTGGTCATGTCTACTCCTGCTGGTATATGAGTTCCACAATCCTGTGCGTGTCAGAACATGTGGTTTTCATTTTAAACTGTATGAGAATACTTCTGTAATGTCTCTACTGTTTCCTTCTTCATACCCAGCATTCTCATAGGGTAAGGCTTAGCCTCAGGATCGTACCATCCTCAGTAACAATTCAACATGTCATAAAGACCACTGTAACGACCTTGCTAACCTAATGTGTTTGTTTGGTTGTCCCTAAGTCAGGTGCTTGTTATTTAAGCGGCATTGCTTGAATCAGACATTCGCAGACAGGACCTCGTAGTTTTCTTTGGTCTTGGAGATCTGCAAGTTCTAGGAAAACCTTATCTAAAGATGAAAATGACGGCAGATCATTCAATGTCCTTGCTGAGCCAAGGTTGGACTCCTGTACCCTTGAGTATGGATAAGTGCACATGCAGGAACTCAACGAGTTTTGCTAACACTGAGTTGTATCTGTGAAGTTTGAATGTTGTAATTGCTAAAAGCAAACTTTGCTATTGGAATGAGTTTCTTCTGACGCTAAATCTGTTAACCCAGATTGCGACGCTTCGATTTTCATGTTAAGATGGCAGACCATCGGATCGTGCAGAGAAAGAAGGCCATCACAAACGCTCTTTTGGGCACGAAGAAGAGCAGCGTGTTGAGTTTGCTGAATCAGATACTGAGTACAACGCAGCCAATCAAGAAGCTACGCAGTCCTTGTAGGATGTAAGAACAGCCATTGACGAGTATGTGAGACGCTTTTGCATCGTGTGAATTTGTTCAGGGCTGAAAGATTCATTCGCCACTTCAATTTTTTGCAGTTGCGATTTGTTCAAATTTCTTTGCTGCACGTGATGTCCAATTTGTGGTGCTCGGTGATTATTCTCAATTTTTACATTGAACCATTTCCTATCTGGAATAAGGCGTTCAGGCGGAGCTCCGGGAAAGGTTCAGGCATGTTCTTTTAAAATAATTCGTTGGGATGTTTTCTACATTCTAATTAAATGAATTTATTTTGGAAGTCAAGTTAATGCAAGTTGTTGAACATTAAACTGTAGCCATTCTGGAATCGCAATCACCGAATCACAAAATCATTTATAGATCATGTAAATTTCTGTGAGAAAAGAATTGCTGTTTTGTTTTCTTTTTCTTTTTTCCGTATTCTTTACTTTATCATGAGATTCTACAATTTGTTTATTAAGTTCATGTTTGCAGTGAATGGGAGCAATTACAATCGTGTAGTTTTGTGTAATTTATCCCAAGGAACAATGGTATTTCGTATTCAATCCAAAAATTACTGTACTAAACTTGAATTAAGCTCTCTATTTTCTTTTTTCTTTTTATAGAAAACGCAGCACTGTAAATATTGGAATACATCTATGCATGTTACACTAATACATCGAGTAAATTCAATATTGTAAAATAAAGAAATAACTTGTATAGCAGTCAATGAATATCAGAGTTCAATTGGGGTGATGCATACCTTCATAGGAATGGAAACCAGTCCCAAGATGTAAATGTAATCAATAGGTTAAAATTACACGACCAACAAACCTAATATACTGTGTATATATATATATATATATATATATATATCGTGATAATTAAAAAATTCTAGTACAAAGAAAGTAAAATGAATGGTGCGCTTAAAAATATATAGATGTTGTGAAAACCATCTTCTCTTTTAGCCACTATAAGATTTTTATTTATTGATAGAAGACATTATATTGTTAAAAAATTGAAAAAAAAAATTGGGAAAAATAAAAAGATGTAACAAACATCCATTTAAATGCAAAAAATTGTTTACTAGTGACTGTTCGTTGATTGGAACATGCCATGACTTGGTACACCTATTAAGGGGGCTCCTGTGATTTTTAATCTTATAAAAGAAGAATATTCGTTGGCAGTTGTGCTATATAATTTATCTAAAGTATTACATTTACCAACTTTTTCAATTTCCCTTGCAATTATTTTACAACATTTTTAGCGCCATAAATTCTATTATAAAAAGATTAGCAAAATAACAAGTTCAATGCTATTGAGATTAGCACAATATTAATTTTAAGATGGTTGGTTTAAATTTTTTAAGATTTTTTTTATAGTCTAAAGTAAAAGAGTTGATTGTAACAATTTGATTTAACAGTAATTTCGTTATTAGGTGTACATTATAATACGACAAGAAATTTAAAAAATGTGTGTAATAAGTTAAATAATCAATAAACAAGAGATACACTCATTTGAATAATGTTAAACCAACATCAAATGGCCATGCAAAGATTCAAAAAGAATTGCAAACCACAAAATAAGCAAGATCTAAACAAGAATTTTAGTGGAAATAGCTTGGTTAAAATTACCAAAAATCTCCAGGAGAATCATTTAAAAGATTTATAAAATACTTTGAAATAATTTGATAGGTCAATGAAGAATCTAGAAAAAAGTGGCAGGTTTAAGGACGTACACCACTATGTTTATAACACTTTACAATTACAAATATAACAAAATAAATTTTCTTCAAAAATAAACAATAAAATAAAATAAAAAATTATGGTGTATATATGTATATGTATATGTATTTAGTATGTATGTATGATGAAGATTTTATGTATATATCCTTGATATGTTTTTATGACTCCACAAAAACAACCATTTCAATAGCAATATGTGTAAAAATAACTACTTAAAGATATATGTTGAAAAATAATTTTGATAATGATATATATATATATATATATATATTCTTTTATGACATTTTTTATTAATTTTTTATTAATTTTTAATTAATAAAATTACAGATTGCTTATTGTGCTAAAAAGTTAAAATTTTAAATTTTAAATGCTAAATTTTTTTTGGCCACATCCTATTTTGATTAAATATTTAAAAATAAAACCGTCTTCTTTCCTTTTATATTGTGAATGAAAAGAAAAATTAACCGATTTGATCAATTTTTAAAATAATATCTCAAATTCCTATAAAATCTACCCCTTAATAAGCATTTAACACAAATTTTAAAAATGGCACCATTCATAACATATATATATATATATATATATCATAAAATGAATTCTATTTCAAAAAAAAAAAAAAAAACTTTCCATGTATTTTTTAAATAATAATAACCAACCAAGTAAAACTTCTCAATATTATTTCTCCCTTCCTAAACATGAAGACCCGCTCAAACGGCGGAACCGACGGCGACACAAACTAGGACGGACGGAGGACGAACGGAGGTCCTCGCCGTCGACGGCGCCGTGCTTTGATGACCGTGGTCACCGCTCGCTGTGCTGCGACGATGATGATCTCGCATGAGATTATTCCCTCTCTCAAATTCATCTCCCTCTCAAGAAAACTGCGTGTCCCCCATTGTTCTCTGAGTCTCACAATTTCACCAGGCATTGTCTCGCATGTCTCGCGTGGGCGATGAATGGGTTACGTGGGCACAGCTAAACATGATGCTACTAGGATTGAATTTATCAGACTTTACAGTTGCATGGATTATGTAACTGTAGTATAGCTCGGAAACTCATCACTGTGTCCAGGTGTTACAGAGGGTCAATTTTGCGATCAAAATTGGAAGACGAAGAGTAGAAACAGCATATGCTCGCTCACTGTGGAGTAATCACCAAGACCTTGTCGCCTATTGATCAAGAAATATGATAGTTGATCCAAGGCCTTCTAACAATGTGTATTTCTTGCGTAGCTCTCTCTCACTATATATATATACATATATATGTATATCTTTTCTTTTCTTTCCTTTTCAAATAGCTCATTCTGTCGTCGATTCTGCAGGGAGGGCAAAGGCGTGCTCAAAAACGGAAGAAACGAAGGGTTAGAAGTCGTTCAAGCTTTTCCTCTGCTGATGGAATTGTGAGGATGCAGATGAAGAGAATGAAGTAGCTGGTATGTAGTGCCTTATTCCTGGTAATGTTTGTCAGAGAACTAAATCCTAATACAGTCACTCGTGTAATTCGTTTTTGTGTGAATATTAGGGATCTTTGGCCGTCCTTCATCATGCAATACTCTGTTGACACTTCTGAATGACCTCATCCGACTGGCTATCATTAAAACAAAATGATCCAAATAGAATTTTCCAGTCATTTTTGTTTCTTGAAGTACTGCTGCAAGGCATCCTATGCTGAAATTTCTTGGTACTGTGGGTGAGTTGAGTTGCATACCTTCATCTTGAATGCTGATTTTCCTACCTTGCATTGCAGAATAGCAAAAGGAAGAACCCAGTATAGAACAGAAAGTAGGAAAATGTGGTAAAAATCCAGCCGTTGAGACCAGCTTCTTACCGTTGATAGGCATGAAGATTATTCTTCTCCTCGCCATCGTACATTCACCATCTACTTGTAGTCGATGAGAGTTTCTATCTGAGATCTTGTATGATGCTCATTCTCACCCCCAGCCATCCTAACATGGGTGATTAAAGCTCTAATTTCTACTTTTTTCTTTTTTCTTTTATTATGAAGGGAGAGCTCAAGCCCTTGTTGTTTCTCCTTTTCGCTCTCAAATCTACTCATTTTAGTTTCCAAGTTCTGATTGGTTTGAGGTATGATAAGCGCCTTCAGATTGCTTTGTACTCTTTGCTTCATTAGGTGTAGTTGAGTTCTTTGAGAATCATTTCTTACTTTGGACAGTCCTGGTATACACCTTACAATTCTATGAAGGGTGTGGAGTGTGGAACTGTAGAGAATCTGGGGCTGAAGATCAAGCCGAGAGAGTGCGTAAAGCCTATGTAAAACACACAACCAGTGGAGTAACTGCAAGAAGAACTTTACCATGGGTAGGTGGATTCAATCTGAACTTTTCAATCTACGGACGCTCTCTTGGATTTGCATTAAATTTATAATCTGAATTTGATTAGTAATGGAAATCTTTGGTTCCTCGATGAGTGCAGGTTTGCAATGGAGATTCAATAGTTGAGTTCTTGCACGCAGTTCAACAGCAGCTGGTTTCAGAGTTGCGCAAGATACTGTTGACAGTTCTCTCTACGTGAAAGAGAATCTGATAATTCCTCATGTAAGCACTATCTGTGATCCCTTGTTTGACTAAGAATAAGTTGATTCAACAGTTCAGGTTAATATGTGTAGAGAATCCTCTGATACCAATTGGCAACTCTTGGTGAATTACTCTGATTATGACCAGAGAAACAGGTTATGAACAATTTCTAAAGCTAGTTAAAACTTTGGGATGGCGGTTTGAGGTGATGTTTGTTGTGGTGCATATTTCAGTGAATATTGATACTTAATTATAAATTACTGCTGTTCCTATCTCGGATTTATGACCCTGCCAAAAGATGGGAGCGGCGCACAATCCACGGTGACTACTTGGAGATCAGTCAGATGAGAAACATTCAGTTCTATCCAGCTATTCTGGGAGCATATGGATAGCTGAAGCACTGTAACAACGTAGCTGCTCCGAATGGTGGATTTCATTCCTCATTCAGATGTTGACTTCTGTTGGGATTGCAATATGAGGAGCTGAGTTACTGTCTCTGTTTTATTTTGGATGCAGCAAATTGTTCCGTCCTGACAATTCTGAAAGTCATATCTCGCCAGTGTTGTTCTAAATCTCTGTTCAACATGGTTCACCCAGGTCGACGAACCTCTCAAATTGTTAAAACAACGATTAGGGTTGCTCTAATTTTAAAATTGGTTGGTCGGCGTTGCAACCAGATAAGCGCTTCCCAACCAGTTAAGTCCTGTGCAAGTTACTCGAGAATGCCCCATGCATTAGAAACCACCTTTGTTCCCTTATACCCAATTAAGCGACACACTGTACATGGACAATGTGAACCTACAGTAACGCAGAATTGTATATCTTTATGTTAATCAACATAGAAACCTACTTTGGAGATTTATATTATTTTATTTTATCACTTTGCAGTAGCTCCCAGTTGTTTACTCACGCATTTTCCATGTGAACAATTTTCCCACTCAGGCTTTGCCTCAGTCTCTGTCCATGTTTGGAACGTGCCATGACAGGGTAGTACTACACTATTGCAGAGTTCGCTCGTGCTATTCTGATGCGGATCTTTGGTACATTAACAACTCTTATTCACTGTAGTACTCATTTAAAGTAGCACTTATCAGACTAGAAGTACTTTTTTTGTTCATTGTCACATTGATTTTGTGTCATTTGTGGGTGTCAAAAAGGGATTGGATTTGAGAAAAATATTGCAACAAAAGGTAGGATCTCCAGTGACATTCCATTTTTACATTCAAAGGTTTTGTAAAATGAAGGATCTAAAGGTGGTCACTGTGTGGATTGAGGACAAATGTTATGCAAAATGGTTTTGGCACTTACCCCTTCAAATAATAAAATTAAATGTAATTCAAATCTTTTATATGAATAATGTAATCCAAAGCTAATGGTCACCATTAGCTTAGGTTACATTCTTGTAAAGATCGCATCAAAGACTTAAAAAGAATGATAAGATTTTAAATCTTCCATATGTCAAACAAAAACCTTTGTTTTATTTATTATGAGCTTGTGTGAGAAGACCATCAAATAAAATTTAATAAAAAAAATTCATTTCATCATTTATTCAGAGATTGAGATTAAAAGATTATAAAGTTACCTTATTGAGTGGTTGTATGCAATAAATATGTCAAAATATCAGATTATATGATATAATGAATATATACTTGAAGAAAAAATAATAAATAATTATAATGGCTTACACTGTAAAATTCATAAAAACCAAAAATATTAAGAAAATTTGTAAAATAGTTGAAATATAACACTAAAATGTAGTTTTTATGAATTTATATTTAAATTATATGAGAATATATATATATATATATATATATATATAGGATATTTCCAATGCCATCACAAATTTTGCAATTCTTACTACAACATGCTACCTACTTGACATATTTCTTTGGTTTTCATTTTTTATTCCAATCAAATGATTTGAAAGATATTGAACACATAAAATTTGATAAATTTGATAGGTTTTGAGCAAAGATGGCATATGGTGGATGGAGAGTTGTGGTGGCAGTAGTTAAAAGTTGTGGCTGCAGTACCAAAAGCTAAAGAAAATGCACTAAAGATGTGCTAAATAATTTTGATATCAAAAAACTTGAATCCATTATTTTATTTTTTAACTTGAACTTTATGAATTTCATGGAATTTGAAATTGAATAGAAGATACAAAAAATACGTTCGCAGTATATTGATTTTTAATTTGCCATTCCACTATCAAAAAATAAAAAATAAAAATAAAGAGATTATGAAAAGCAAATGGAATATCTCTGAATTACACGGAGGCTTTAAAAAGAATACTAACAACCAGGAAAATCCAAATAATTTTTATTGTACACACCTAATACACAATACAATTCATTGACATAGATTAGATGCATTGGAGATACAAACATTGTATGCATTAGAAGTATAAACCCAATCCACGTTCTAATTATAGCATAAAAGCATCTTATGTCTTGATTAGTTTATTGACTATGCTGATTGAACCTTTTACAAATTTAGTTTACTGTAGCAAAACTAATTTGACTTTGTGTACAAAGTTAAGATTATATATATATATATATATATATATATACATAAAATAAACTTTGATGCATAATTTCAGATTTGTACTCTGTAATGTGCATTTTCTTATTCTACCAATATATATATATATATATGTAATGCAAAGGTTTTTAAATCATAAATTTCTGTTTCAAAAATTCTTATTGTTTAATGCAGTGTCATATTAAATCAAAATTCTTTTTTATCCATAGTTAAGTCCTCAATTATCTGACATCAAAACAAAACCTGAAAACTCAATAATGTCAAACTTTTCTTTTCTTTTCAAAAAAAAAAATGAAAAGAAAAACACAAAACAAAAACAAAAACAAAACGAAATGAAATGATAAACAAAGAAGAAGCTATTAATGGTTTGATCTGACTTTAAAAACTGAATATAATAATTCATATCAAAACCAAAGTTTTATGTTGTGGTTTCATATTTAAAAAACATGTGGGAACCACAAAAACTCACATCCACACTTTCTCAATTAAACTTGCCCCAACTGAGCACTCTATAATTTTGGGGAAAAACTAGCAATAGCCAATGAAAGAAAAGAAATATCCATTCATCCATTCATTGTCTCTCTTTGGAAAGGCAACACAATAAACATGTGAAAGGAATGGACACAAAGACTACACTATTGTCCATGGCCAAGTGGTCATACATTATGAATATATTCTCGTAGTTCATATGTTTCAATTTTTCTATCCACTTTGCAGATATTTGCATGTGGGTTCCATGATGCAAATATTTTTGGAACTGCAAAGATTTTATTTACGAATTCATGCACTATTGGCAATTGAACTGAGCACCCCCATTGGAAGTATGTAAGAAAAAGGAGAAGAAAGAAGAATAAGAATGAAAAAAAAGAAGAAAAAAAAGAAGAAAAATAAAAAACAGTCTTCTTCAAACTTGTATTTACCAATCAAAAGAGATGTTTGTGAGTGGAAAAAGAAGAAATAGAAAGGGAAAAAAAACAAAAAAACAAAAAACAAAAACAAAAAGAACAAAAGAACTTGGTTTTTGGATTTGGATTTGAGAAATAATGGCACCAAGATATTATACAGACCCTTTAGACTTCTCATTTATTAAGGATGTGCCGTATAAGAAGAAATTGAAAATATTGGTGGTATTTTATTATATATATATATATATATATAATAAAATAAATAGACATATATAATATATATATATATATATATATATATATACAGAGAGAGAAATTTTAAATAGACCAAAAAATTTACTAAATTGACCCACTCATCCTAACCATTATGAAAAAAAATAATAACATCCAGATTTATTTTCCCACTATGGGATTTCTAAACAACAAAAACCAACCACATTCATCATGAATATCATATTCTTCATCAAGAATGGGTGTATTTAGTAAAAGCATGGGTCTATTTAACATTCTCCTTATTAATATATATATATATATATATATATATATATATAATCTTGTTTATTCTTTAGTTTTATGGTAATATTTTTATTCTTTATAAAAAAAATAAAAACCAATTTCGTAAAGCACGTAAGTAATAGGGAAATATCATATAAAGTTCATTGTAGCATATTAGTACATCAAACATGAAATAAAATTAAAAAAACAAATTTTTAACTATATGCATACACATATCTAGATATATACAATCTCAATTCTACATGTACATCAGAAAATATTGAGCATATTTTGATCATTCTACTATTTAATAATTGTTCACACCATTATCAATGGTTATTTTTTTATTTTTAATTTTTGTTTTTGAGACAAGATTATGTTAACCTAAAAATTTACTTATGTGGATCAACATATTCACACTGTTACAACATAAGCAGATAACATGTTCCTCCATGAGAAATCATCACAAAACGAATTAGAAGTCAATGGGACTGATTAAAAAATATATATATATATATATATATATATATTTGGTAAAAGCTTCCAACAATTTTATCCAATATTTTAAAATATAAAGATGTCAAATGGACTAGAAAATGACCCTCAAATCAAACTGAAAGACATATCCATCTTCATTCCAATAATATTGTAGATAATCACTCTTGCAATGGTGAAAAGTAAGGATTTATAAATAAAAACAAAAAACAGTTCATTTTTAAGCCACCTATGTTTAAAGAATGTTAAAAATGTTCACAGTTGAACAAATGGTCTTATTTTAATTACAAGAAATATTCAGAGAATTAAAAACATAAAAATAGATAAACAAATAACAATAAAAATTCAAAAATTTGAACAAATCTTAAAAAACACCTTTATTTTGGTTTACAATGTTTTATAGGTTAAAAAAGTTTGATAGCCAAGAATTATTCAAGTCTTCTTTGATATACTTGTACCAAAAGATTATTCAAATTTTGTAGGTTTTTAATAGTATAGTACAGTTTAACAAATGTTGTCTGAAAAATTATGCAAATGTACTGACAATATTATTGCATGTTATTCAAAAATTAAACTAAACTAAAATAAATAAATCACATGCATCTACAAATTCGAGAGACATAAAGCCTATTATTAAAATTCTAAAGCACAAGAATCTCAAATCAAAGGTGCAACATCAATCCAATATTGACTCTATTTTGCAACGGTGGTTTTCTTTTCTTTAGCTGTATTTAAATTACGGCAATGAAAAAACAAGAAAAATATTCAACATATTTCAAACCCCTAAATTTCTCCAAAATTATTTTTTTGTCTATTATTACGAAAATCTTACATGATTTTCTTAGTCTTTGGATCAGATCAATCTGCAAATGAATTTATATTTACAAAAATTATAATGGTGACAAAAAATAAAAAAATAAAAAAAATAAAAAACGTCAATAAAAACGCCAATAAAAAATCACATTTGTAAATGGTCATCAAACTTCAACATTAGACACCATTAAAGACTTACCACCATATATAATTTGAATTTATTTTATGTGTAATTTTTCATTAAAAAAATGGTACCATGTGCATATATTTATATATTATTTTAAAATGACCCATACTATTTGAAATCATTGTAGAACCTTTTTCAGATTGCTTTAGAACTTTCTAGCAACTTCTTCGAAACTGTAGGTAGAATGTCTTGTTAGAAAGATTATTCTACTAGATTTCATAACACATTTTTTTGGAGATGTATTTTTTAAAAAATATATATATATTCTAATATATTGTATAGCAAGTTGCAAAAAGCTTGTACAACAAGCTTTTTAATCTCCAAATAGTATGAAAGTCGGTATAGCTAAGGTCATATGTATACTTGTGAAACTCCATTTTTAATTCTTGCTTATTTTGTGTCTTGCCAGTCCGCATACATTTCGAAATAGTTATTTGAATTTCTAGATAAATTTCAAAGAATAACCACTTCTTAATACTAAGTTTTGATCTTCTTTGTATAGAATTATCTATCTATCATCAAAGCATCAAGTTTATATCTTCAGTTCTAATCATTCATTTTTAGTACTCTACGTTGAGTTTTATTTATTGTCACACACTGTAAACTCTTTTACATAAGACTACATTGATGTGTATGTAGAGAGTTCAGTGATACTTTTTATAAACTCATAACATTACAATACATAACACATATATGTATATGTAAATATATATATATATATATATATATATATATGTTGTCATTACCAGAAATGAATAAATTGAAGACTTTCCAGGATATTTAACAAATATATATATATATATATATATATATATAATTTTTAAAGATTCAACAATGTAAATGATGAGGTTGCATCACAATGTCATGAAGAATAGACATCCTTCTTAACACAAAAAATTAATTCTGACTACCAGAGCGAGTGTCAAGTGGTCCGGCAAGTCTGCAGACGCCTGGATTTCACCCACAAATATCGGCAACACTCCTGTTCTGAGTGGGCGCATTCCACAATGTACAGTTACACGCAGATATATAAATTGACTTCCTCTATTTTGCAATCCAGAGGGCATGTTTTACTAAGTTTGTGCCTCTTTAGATATTTGTGAACACATGCACAACTCTAAATGGAGACTTTCTTAACCCAACATGTCATCAGATTTCTCGATTGTGTGAACCACTCTTCACCTGAAATTTGTATATATATGTATATATATATATATATATATATATATATATCTCACACTGGGCCATAAAAATAAAAATAAACTGCTCTGCAATGTGTGAGGTTCTGTTAATGGATTAATGTCGAGGATAATCGGTTACTCTAGAAGATAGCTTCTGTAGAAAATAGAGTAGGTTTGAAATGAGCACATGGGCACGACTCTGCAACAATCATTCGATCCAATATATCATGGAAATATATCTTCTTTACACGTGCTTCCCCACACATACTGGGACTATGTCAGCATCCAGTGAATTTATTACATCATATACAAGTTTCAAACATACATGAACAGAAGGGGAACTGACACATATAGTAATAGTGATCCTTTATTTTGCACCTTGCTTACAAACACAGTCGTATATACACCCTTAGGTAAACAGTGAGGATTTAAGCAAGCCTAACAGAAAAAACCAAACGTGCAGTAGCTACATATATATATATATATATATATATATATGCCTTCTTAGGAAGTCGAGCACATCATTACATACAACCATGATTCTCAGGCAGTGGCAACAACAGGCTGGCTAGCGTATTGGTTGCACTTCTTCTCGAGCTCGTCCTTGTTGGCACCAACAATCTTGTCGAGCAGTTTCCCATCCTTGATGAACAAGAAAGTGGGCATTGCACGAACTTCCCACTCTTGAGTGACCTCCTGCAAAACGAGATAACAGAAATCAAGAGTTTAATACAACTGCAGATTGTGCAGACAGTAAAATAACTCAAACGAGGACCAATCCTGGTTCAAAATACACTCGTGGAACATCTTGAATAAAGGATTGCCAAGCGTGGCAGTACCTGAACTGCGTCGACGTCGACCTTCAGAAAGAGCAGCTTCTCAAACTTCTTGCTCAAGTCAGCGAAAATTGGAGCCATCATACGGCAAGGGCCGCACCATGTTGCAGTGAAATCGACTACAACCTGCCCCCAAAAAGATCAAATTTTCAGTTGAAACGCAAAAATCCAGCGACCTAAACACGCGCTACAGAAGCTACCCCACAAGGGGAGGCGAAAATAGTGCATTAGGAAATTGAATGAGAAGAAACATGGTCGCAGTCACGATTACAATTTTTCCAGAGCTCGTCGCCTCGTCCAACTTAGTCTTCCACTCTACAGTATTATTCACAATATGGATGTTCCCGTGGTCGGCAGCCATTTCCGAGGGTCCTACAAATGGAAATACACACAGCTATCAGAATCTCAAACTAAGTGTGGTACGTTGCAGTGCCAGGATCTTCCATAAGCCTCAAACAAAAAAGGAGAAAGGAAAAGAAAAAACAGACAGATAACTGCACATACTGCCACACAAGCAGACTACACCACGCGGCAGACGGAGACAAAACGAAGCACCTCAAGAACAAAGATAGGTACACTTCAAATGCACCTGACGCAGCGGCGTTCAACCAAGAAATTATATTCTGCATCATCTGTCGGACATCAGTATCCAGTTACGACACATTTCAGACAAAAACCAACACCGCACCCCCTCACCACGTCTCCGTCCGCATTCACAGAGAATAAGACATAAAAATTCAGAAACACCGAATATAACTAGACACAGGACCAACTTCTGAATTTCGGTCACCACCGCGATGTTCATAAAATACAGTCCCCTCTTCAAAAGAGCAAAAACGCGGGAAAAAAAAAAAAAAAAAAAAAAGTGGCTCGCGTCCTCTCCAATAAAAACTCTCCTCCACACAGATAATAATAAAATAATAAAAATAAAAAATAAAAACAAGGGAAAACTGTAGGAGAGTCAAAAACCACAATATCACATAAAAACTACTGATTAGCTTTCCTCCCAACCTCCTCAATCACATGCATCGCTCCAGACCTCAAGTTGCTTCAAAACAACACGACAAACCCTGGAAGACCATAAAATTACACACAACCAGCACAGAAACCTATATGACAAATCCTCGACTCATAGAAACAGGACAAGACTCCCAGACAGAAAAATCCAAAACACGACATCTCTCCAGCCGCACCGCGAAAACTCATTAAACGCCGATTAAAAAACAAATTAAAAGCATTCATGAACAATCCGAAAGGAGACAAAACTACGGTTATAAACCTCCACAAGAAATGCTGCAAATTGCGCACGGACTGTTTGTTACCTTAGATACAAAAACGCTACAAAGCAAATACAGCTCTGAGACCCTTAGAAAACAGAATTGCGACGACAAAAGAGAAAAGACGAGCGTGGCGATGGCGATCAAAGAGTACGAGAGGGAGTGTGTGAGAGAGATACAAACTGAGGCTCTCCGTGGGTGTCGAGGGACTTTAATGAGGGTTCACTGGACGACCGGGACGCCGGCACCACCCGGTCTATCCCCCTTCTACCTGTACAAATTTGCGGGTTTCTCAAGCGGTTGAATCTACGATTACGGTAATAATGACTGTCTGTATCCGGTCGTTTTCTGTAGTTACGTTCACACTTGGGCCCACTTCTAGTGAGTTCGTTTCCTGTTCGCGGCGTAGGCTGCTGCCACTGTGCCTTCGTCTTTGGTGAGCCTGGACTCCTCCACGTGGCCGCGCGGAATAAGGGTTGACGTCTATTTATAGGGGTCCTTAGTTGTTATGTTATGGGTCCTTTATTTTTATATATAAACTTTTAGGGTGATGCATTTTTATATGTGCTTTATTAGAATCGGTGAGTGGTGGTTTATGGGAAATGAGAAAAAAATTTAAATTTTTAAATGATATTTGGTGGTGGTTCCAAAATATGCCGGAATTACTACATGTTTCTAAGAATTAGGGGAAACTTCCTTGATTGTTGGATTTTTTTCTTCTTTTTTTTTTTTTTTTTTTTTTTTTTTTCTTTTTTGATGGATGTGCTTATTAGAATAGTAAAAAGAGTATGATTTTTTTATGTGACCCTTGATCAAGCAATATTTAAATAAGACATTTATGCATATGTTTTGTTTTGTTTTTTTTTTTCTCCATTTCATGCTAGTTATGTGTATCTAAGAGATTTTGGCTCTCTCTTCACATGAGAAGAAGATTCAAAAATCTTTGGGAAGCATGTAAAGAAGGGAGAGCAGAAGGCAATGGATGAGGATTAAATGAAAAAACGGCATTGAAAATTAGAGATTATTGATTCCAATGTTTGCATGTATTATCCAAATTTTTTATATTTTAAAGTAATTTCTTGTTTTATAATGTTTGTAAAATAATTTATACTAATTAGGAGCACATCTTTATATTCTTCAAATCTTAATAAAAATTAAATGTAAAAAAAATTCAATATATACAACATTAATAAACACAACATTAATGTCTAAATTTATAGCTCATCAAGCTCAAATCAATACATCGACTTTTAAATAGAAGTTGAGAGTTATTTCAAATATTCTTTGATAAATGTATTTATGGTGTAATGGTTAATTGTACATAATTGGTAACTTTACTCTAAAATCAAATAAAATCTATTCCATAAAAAAATCAAAATATTCAAAAAACAAAGTATACAAAATTCTTTAGAGTAGTTTCATTTGCCACTTGAAGTTATTTAGGAAATTTTTAAATATTTTAGTTCAAAAATTTGAATAATATATATTATTATATATTGAAATATAATTATTTTTGTATTTTTACAATATAATTGAATGTGTAAATATAGATGTGTATATAATTTCAAAGTCCTGAAAGACATCGTAAATATAAACTGATAATTTTAATAATTATATATATATATATATATATATAGAAGAATATTCCAAAAAATAATGAAAAAAATTATTTTTAATTATAAATTTGTTATAACTGGAAATTTTCATATGACTGGAAATTTTCATACATTTAATACCAACCTTTGTGACGTATTATGACATTAATATTATTATTATTTAAATTATTTTTTTACTTTTTTAAAATACTGTCAAGGAGAACATATAGCAAAACTAAATATATTCTATAGATAAAAAGTTATATTTTTATATTGTAATTTGTTAATTAAAATTTAAAAAATAACTATCATAATAATAATAAAATAATATTAAAAAAATTGATTAGATGTAGTAAATTAAGAAATAGAAGAAAAAATATTCAAATAAGGATTTCAAATTATGATTAACTCTTAAGATTTTGTAATTATTTAACATAATTTTGAAAACCAATTTGTAAATTCTTAGCACAAAAATAAATTTTATTTTATTATACTTTAATCAATCATATATATATATATATATATATATATATATATACATATAGATTAACATACATAAATACATACAAACAAGTGCACAGTTTTAAAAATAATAATAATAATAATAATTATTATCAACTAATTGATTAATTACGACAAAAACTTAATTTGCAATCTGAAGCAAGTAAGTTTTAGTAACTTCATATTTGTTGTAGGAACTCTCATATGTTATTACATAAATTATGCAATAAATAACATCAATGCAAATATATCTAATAGAACATCTAAGCTTATACAAGAATTTTTTTAATACCTTGTTTATACATAAAGAAAACTTGTAAATTTTATTATTTAATCAACTAGTTATTTTCGAATTTACTTCTAACTTTGTTAAGATATTAATCAAATATATAATTATATGTTTTTTTTTTTATAAAAACATGAGATTCATCTAATAAAAAAATATAATAATAATAATCTATACAAATAAAAGTCTTGTATAAAAATTATTTTAGAATATTTGGCATAAACATTAATAACTAAGAATATTTTATTTTCATAAACAAGATAAACTTGGTTTTAATTTAAAACAAAAATATCAAGAAAATTTTATTTATTGATTTTAATATCATAAATACATTTATATAAAAAAATAAACATACAATTATATGTTATAATCATTTTAAATACTACTATTTTTTTAATAAAGTCTTTGTTTCTAATTTAATATAATGTAATTTTTTTTAAAAAAGAAATATTTAAAATATCATATATATATATATGTCTATACCCAATATTATGTTATAAAAATAGGAGAATGCTAAATAAATCTAGGTTTTTTACTAAATTGACCTATCCAAGATAAAGAATATAGTAATCAAGATGAATATGGTTGGTGTTTATTGGTTTTGAATCCAATAGTGGAGAAATGAATTTAGAGATCAATTTTTTTTTCTTCATGATGGTTAGAATCAATAGGTAAATTTAGTAAAAGTTTGAGTCTATTTAACATTCTCCTAAAAATATTATTAAGTATAATTATAGTACAATATAAGTTTTTATTCTAAAAGTTTTCATTTAGTAATCATTTGTTAATAGATACTTAGTATTCAATTTTTTCAATTTGCTTGCATACAACCAAGATTTAAACCCTATTTGTTCTACACAAATTTTATGCCACAAAATTTATTGTATTACTAACTATCAATTGTGATTTCACTATTTTGTGGTTTTCCACATCTAATAACCACATAATTTTTTTATGGTCATGTCTAAGACACTCCTTGGATTGAAACACATTATGGAGATGTTTTCTTTTTATTGATATTCAACTAAAATTTATAAGATATGTAAAATCCTATTCAAGATAAATTTGAGTTTTTTTTTTTTTTTTTTTTTTTTTTTTTATAACTATATTTATCTTTTGAGTGTAGTTTCTCATAATAACTCAAACATTATTAACACAATAACATTTAAATTTATTTTAAAATTAATCAATCAAAATTAAGAAACTCCTAAAACTTCTCTCAACGATTCATTTTCCAGTGCACTTTCCACAACCAACCTCAACAAACTCTCAACAATGAGAAGAAACTAGTTTGTTTTTCTTCTTTCCAGACATATCAATCATCGTCACCAAATGTTTCTATTGCCATCCTCCAGCTTCATATTCTAAAATCTGTAAGAAACATACACACAGAAAAACAAAGAAAAAAAACGGATGATATGTGAAAACCATTTACAATTCAGGTGTAAATGGTTTTCAGAATAAAAGGGAGGAATTAGGGAGAGCCGAATGGCGATACCATGAAAACAATGAGCTAAAGAGTGAGAAAAAAGGAGCAACACGAAGACGAAGAGCATGGCAGGATGAGGATCACTCCACTTTATTGTTATATTTTGGACACACTTTCAGGTGGGGTTCTCTTAGAAACCTTGCAAAAAAAATTTAATTTAGGGCTAAAAGAAGATGGATTACAGAACTAAGTTTGGATGTAATGTGCATAAAAAAGGAGGAAAAAAGAGAGAGTTGGGGTGAGTGAGGCGATGTTTACTTGGCATGTAGTCATGACCAACAAAGACTAGCATCACCCAGTTCACCTTTCTCGACCAAAGTGGAACAAAGACGGTTCTAAGCATTTGTTGAAAACCATGAGATTTGCTTGCCCAGAGCCATATCACATGATCCGTGTCTTCCTTCAGGATTTGTTGGATTTAGTTGTGTTGTGTGCAGCCTTGATCGGTGTGGTTGCGGATGGAGATTATTCTTTGAAAGTTCATGTTGTCTGAAAAAAACGCTTCCACTGGCCCAGTATCTTCAGTTACGTGGATCTGAGCCTTCCTTTGATCAAGTCCACCAGCACCATGTTGCAATTCCACATTCAGACCAAAATCTTTTCCTTAGAACTTCCTCGAATTTCGGCACAAACTTCGAAAGTCAATGAAGGAAATGCAATTCTTCAGCTGCAGCAGAAAAAACCCTCACCCTCGAAATCAGCATGATCTAAGTTGGAATAAGCAGCAGTTTATGTCCGAATTGTTGTGCACGTTGATCCACCATTGATAGTCACTTTGAAGTTTATCTTTTCCAAGCATGGTTTCAGATGGGATATGTCGAGGACAGAATGCACGCAGGATCTCAAACATCAACAGTAAAATCATCAAGAATACCCCACAAGAGGAAAAGTAGCCATCTCTCTAAGCTCCTGCCTTCATTCCTTCTCGGCTTACTCTTCGACCATGATGCTCGCTTTCACAACACTAACCTGCTGAATCGCCATTACAACCTCTACCGGGTGGATTGTTGTCAAGGTCACTTGCGATCCTGACGAACACAAGCAACAGGAAGAAAAGAGCACAGGCTGTGGGAGATGGCGGAGAAACATCGCCTGGTCTACCATCCCCTCCCATGTTAAAACATAACTTCCCTATCAATCCGATCTGAATCCTCTTCTTCTTAACGGCGTCGAAAATATTCAGCCACAACTTCGTTAAACGATGACGAGTTTCCTGCTCTATGCCATATCATCTTGGTCGACGACATCAGGTAATGGCGATCTGTGAGCAAATGGTTACTATCCGAACAAAGGAAAGAGAAAGGCGTGTGTTTTTACATGAGGTAGTGGCCTATTTCAAATGTAACAATCAAGTCTTATTCCTTTACATGCTTTGAAATGGTGGTGATCCTCTCTGGCACTCGAACCGGCACAGACTTCAACATCCACAGGAACGATGAACAATGTGAATGCCTCTCCTTATCCAAGGTATTTCCCCTCTAAACTTCAGAACAAAGTTGGTTAAAATACCTCCAAATGACACCAATTGAAAGTCATATTATTTCAATAGGCTAGGCGTACACACAGCATGCTATCAAGTCCACTGCGGTCAAAAACGCTCACTGTCACGTGCACTGTAATTGCTGCATGTGTTCACTTGAGTCGTCGTGCAGATTAAAAGGATCACGATTTCCCATGGCATTCGAAACGTGGTTGTGAAAAGATAAGAGAAAGTAGCAGTGGGCCGAAATGATTGAGTCTCTTGAGTAGAATCCAATTCCGAGGAAACTACTTTTGTCGTTTACTCATGTTCTCATTCGGTAACTAAACTGGATTTCACTGTTACCAACTTGTTCACACAGGAAAAACACAGGAGTCCCTTGTGTGGGGTGATCATCGGAAGTTTGGTCATACTTCGATTGGACTTTCGTTCTTTCGTTGAAGGATAGGCACGATAACGAGTTTTGGTCTCTTTGCCCAGTGACTGTCTAAGTATAGCAGCCTTACTAATTGGGCTGTTTACCACGCAACGGCCAGTTTGCAGGAGAACATAAAACTCACACAAGTGGCGTTTAAGCTTTGCTTCTCCCTTCGGTTGATCATTGCATGCTTCCTTCGTCGCTTACTGCTGAAGATATGTGCTGGGAAGGCTCCCATTGGCCACAATCGATTTCATTATCACTACGGTATTACGAGATGATAATTTTAATAGAGGAATGTGAAAAAGGATTTGAGCTACAACAGCTGAATTGGTGACGGTGAAGCAAATTCTTTCGCATGATCAGTCGAGTTTCTCAACGAAGACTTAAGAATAATGCCATTAGATAAAAGAAAAACCAAGAATATTAAAGAGAAAACAAACAAACAAACAAAAACAATCCAGCTTAGACAGTATTAGAAGGAATATCACAGATCAGGATACGAACGGACTATTCTACTTAAGAAGCGATACCTATTGCTTCGCAAAATTTTGAATATCCTCTCTTCAGTAAACAAAAAGCTTGTTTAGAAATACAGCATGTTGAATCATTGTTCACAAACGATGAGGCACTCAATCTTCGTATTTTCTAGATAAAAAATTACAATCGTACGATTTCTCTGAAAGCTGAAATCAGCCCCTCAACATGGGGAGCATGCATTCGTAAGAGAAATTCAAACTATACACTCTCGTACATGCAACCTGTGGATTGACATGTTGGATGAGATCTTCACCTCTTGCATCTCAGGGCAGATGAGGGACTCCTCTTCGTGGAAGCAATTTTGCAAGGTTGCCTGTGAAGATTTGAGCCATCCGGGAAGAGATGATCTTGTGCTCAGCACAAAATCACAACTCTGTTAGGTCTTTCTTAGTAAAATGTCACCTTCGCCAGGATGCTAAAATCGCAACAAATCTGTAAAGCGGAGCTAGATGTTGCGAAACGCCCATATTCGTGAAACAATTTCTTTGAGCTCAATAACAGTTTGACGCGTACACCATATGACTCGAATCATGAATTCACCAATGGGGTCGCGTTACAAGTAATCCAGGTGCGCTATTTTGGCTGAACAAAAGAAGTCTCTTCACCATTTCATTCACCAAGAGGCCAGAAGGATAAAGGCATTTTAATCGTAGAAAATCGATCAAATCAAGTTTTCCTCACGATATCTTCGTAGAGGTCATAATAAGAGAGAGACTTCGTTACTCGAATGGGCGGGTTCAATCCCGGTCTTCTCCTTAGTGGTCCAGAGGCTTCTTCCGAATTGCGCTTCATTTCCCGAGCTCTTATTCGCTCAGCTTTCTCCATTTGACTAGTGAAGGCCTCGGTGAAGAAGGCGACCACCACATTTAATGTAAACACAACAGCTATAGCCCAAAATGCCATGAAATATATCCGAGACCATCTACTATTCGTAGCAGCTGCATAGCCGTCCATGATCACATACCATTTGTTGACAACGCACAAATTAAACGAGGTGGCCATAGCTGATGCGTAGTCGTTGTAATTGAACGCATCAAATTCCAAAGTCAAGTACTGGGTGCCTGCGAGCGCAGGATTACCTTCGTAAACGAGGCCCCCAAATAGATGCATCCCCAAAAGAGAGAACGCAGAGCAGACCAAAAACTGGAGAGCTAAGATTGGGGCTGTAGCAGGAATCACAATAAGTAACGTTTGGGCCATCAGACGCCATCGTGTAATCAAAGACAGAATAGCGAAAACCCTCAATCCCCGTACTAAGAGCAGATATGACACCCTGTTCAACCAAGGAAAAGGTTCAGTCATGTGAATTCCTCGACTTAAAATAGTGAAATTTCACCAGTGCCGAATTTCGGTTATTTCACTTTGGTCACACAGTTCAAACTCAAAATTTGCAATGTACTTGTTCTGATTAGACAAATATTCAGTAACATTTTAAGGTGAACACTCTGATGCATGCAAATAGTCCAACAGCATCATAACCAAAGCAATAACGAGTAGCTGAAGGGCGAAGGATATGTACCAGGGGCGGCCATTCTGATAGAAAAAAGAGATGAAATGAAGTACTAGAATTAGTGCCGTGACCACAAAATCAAACTTGTTCAATTTGGTGCGCCAGTAAGACTTCCAACCTTGCAGACAAACCTTAAGTAACGCATCCATTGCAAACACCCAGCCTATAAAACATTTACCAACAATTTTCAGTTAGATTATTGACTAAAGTTTGATCTTTCATGAAGATCTTCACGAAAATCTACATATGATGTCTTCATGAGCTGTGTATTATTCATTACCTCAACCTGATTTTCAAAACTATGCATACTGAAGAAATATAATCAATACGAGGCTAAAACATTCTTTTGGTATATAACGTCTAAATAATCTAGTTTAAATACCCCGACAAAATGTCGTCCAAGAAAGCACAAGGACATGGATAGTTGAAAGGGATTACCAAAAAGAAACTCGAGACTGAGAAGCAGATCCTGTGTATTGCCACCCACCTGCATAAGAGAAATTTCACTGTGAGCAGGACCGAAACGTCAAGAGCACAAAGAAGAATCATTTCCAGTATCTCTCATTTTAACATAAGTCGGAGAAGTTGTAACGATTAGCTTCAACATTCTAACTCTAAGAAAATCAGTATGCTTATCAGTTTTCCAGGTTTAGGGTTTAAGACAACTTGAAAATTGATCAAGAAGCACCAAATTGAAACACTTACATTGAATTGGGTGATTGCCGCAGCCAAGGATCCAAGGGTGAATGCCCAAATAACATATGCATATACAGGATGAGTCACAAACTGCATCTCACTTTTACTCATTCGTCGCCGTAGCTGTACTAAATCCGGAGGACTTTCAACCTCTTTTGCTATAACATTACAGAGCTCCTCAAATTCATCAGACCAGATTTTAAAATCTCCCCTTTTGTTGAGAGCTAAGAACAGGTGGCTAGTCCGTGCTCGAATATCAGATATTTCCCTGCTTGAATTCATGATCGAGAGAACATGTTTTCCTTCAGAATCACAAGTAATATACAATATCTTGTATCCAAATCAGCAGATTTACTTTGCTCCCAACATATGATACTAGCGACATCAGAATCCCATGCTTACAATCTGAAACTAATAAAATAAGTTTGCCTAAACAATGTTTGGAGTTACACACCTGTATCGACCAATTGCAAGGAACAGAGCTATCATCGTAGCGCCATCAATCCACTCCTGATGACGAACGTCTAGAAGACTGAACGCTGCTCTTAAGTTTCCTTGCCGTGCAGTGGTTCGTTTAGCTACTTCCACAGCCATCTACAGCGCTCAGCCAAAACAAACAAAAAATTAGCAAGACGGCTTTACCTTCCGTTAGATGTCCTAGATAACATGAACGATACTAATGCTCTCAACTCTCAATATCGCCTAAATAACATTTGGGAAGACATAAAAATTGCTTGATGTAACGAATTGCAGTTCATAAAATTACATTATAAATAGTGCTGTTTTAAATCTCAATTACCCAGTCACAACAAACCACAAACTGACAGACTAAACTCCCAGCCAATTCTGTTCCATAAAATGACTTTGAAGGAGTTACATACAGAGTTAGAAATACCTGAGCTTTGTAGTTGCTGTAAACCACAGAGAAAGCTAAGTTCATCAAGAAGAAGAATCCCACAAGCAAATATGTGGAGAAAAAGAAAAATGCCAATCGATTTGTTCGATAAGCTGTAGCCCAAACACTTGGATTGTTTGCGGTGGTCAGCAGCACAAAGAGATTCAACAGGGAAGTGCCATAATCCTTGAATTCAAGAGTGGATTCGGAGAAGAGAGTCGTGGCAAGCCATGCAGAGAGCATCACAAATACTACCACCAAGACCTGTGCCCCCAAAACATTGGTCAGACCAATCATCAGACCTTCAGTACATCTTGCACACAAATATCTCAACTCCGAACCAGTGCACAAGGTATTCAAGAAAAAAGAAGACTAGAAATCAGGGGAAACTCGAAAAAACCCAAACTTAGAAATGAGGGCCGTCATAGGTCTTTGCATTTTCCGCGCACATCCTATCTAAGTAATGGATCCATGCGTTTGGGAATGCTGAGGGATTAAACCTATCTAAACAATCCATCAGCAAATGATATCCATTGTCATGGTAAACAGAATGGAACCATACCGTAATATCCATAAATGTGTGCACAATAAGCACTGTCATACGGAAGCAACCACGTATAGCCCTGTAGGATGAGAGCAGATCAAGGATGTAAAAGAGACGTCCAAAGCAACGGTCATTTCAAAGTCAGAGACCTTCAGAACAGTGTAAATATCCAGAACGTAGTAAAGACGAGAACAAAGTAAAAACAATTTTGCTTAAAATGCCGGTCGAAATCAACAATGAGTGTGTGGCAAACCTGCTGAATGCAATGGGAATAAGAATCCTCAAATACATCAACATCTTAACGCTCTGGTGTTCTGCTATTCCTAAAGTCGATGTAGCAATGGAGACACACATCGCTACAAGTAAAGCTACCTGCCCGACAAGTAAACCCGATTAAAATGCCAGGGTAGAAAATTTTCATGGGGCAGTTGTTCCAGACGGCTATCGAATTTAGAAACCAAAACCACAAATGGCACCATTTTGTATCAAGATCAGTTTGCGATATGAGCATTGCAGATCCATAAGCATCCTACGTGTGACTGCAGCCAACAAGAATTATTCCTCAAAGACAACTATGCAGGTACATAACACATGGAAACACATGGAAACAATGATTACCTTGTATACAGAATATTGGTTATGCCAAAATCTAGAACCTAAAAAGTATCGTTGCAATACGACAGACCACGCGAGGACCACCGCGCAACATGTCTGCAGCAAGATGGTCATGAAGATTAAAACAATTCTCTAGCTCATACAAATGCGAACACGGCTAACTATCATGCTTTCCAATTCTAATATCGCAGGCGAAGGACCGAATGTGACGATTTGTACATTCAAAAAAGATATAGACATTACCAGGTTATTGCGGGTGACTGCAGGCTTTTCGCCTTGTATTCAGTCAAATCGTTCAAGGGAGCATCAGCAAGGAAATCATACCTCGATCACTAGAGATACATATGGGTGAATGTAAGGCAAGCCGCTGAGAAGATATTTTTTCGGATCACCGCATGGAGTTGGTAATTTGTCATTGCACCAAGCCGGGATCTATGTCGACAAAGAAAACCCTATAAATAAGGAGTGTTACATACACTACAATGGATCCTTGAAAAACTCCATACTCCATACTAACATAAATACAAATCACTGTATTTGAGAGGAAAAAAGAACAACTCTTCTTCGTCTCTCGGTCCAAGAACAGTTCAATTTTGTAAACGTACCTCAAAAAAAGGTAACAGCATAAGAATTACATACACGAGTGCCCTTGCATAAAAAAGCTGGTGGTAAAGAATGAAAGCACGCTTTGCACTATCATAATCTTTGTGATAAACCACAGCCAGCGGCAGGTACCTCCCCTGCATTGCCTGCAATTATGAAATGCGGGCCTTCAGAATTGGAACACAATTTCTACACTTCGCTGGAGTAGACTGAAGCCATCTATGAGCTGACCATGTAGTGCGCCCGTGTAACGCATTGCTAGAAGTGCTAGACAGTTTTAGGAGTTATTGTATGACAAAAAGAGGATGCGAAATGGTCGCAGGTTTTTAAAATCGCTTTTGTAGAACTGTATTTCGCGACTATCTATACATGTGTAGTCTGGACAAAATTCCGCGTATGACAACAATGCTAGACGGTCCAACATCATAGACCGATCAGTGAGAGACTCAAACTGATGACAAGCTCCCACAATTGAGATATACCAGAGACCAAGAAAAAAGAATGTCCCTTTCTCCAATGCTATCTCGATTGAATTCAAGAGCATATGAGTTTTGACAGAGGTTGAAGGTTATTGTATGACATCAAAGATAAAAACGAAAGGATAATTCTCTCCACATTTTTCCAAAGCCTCCTCAACAGCAATTTCGCACCTTGAGAAGCTGGCTGAAGAGCGGGAAACGTGAGGAAATCATATAAGCTAGTGAACGTTGCAAAGACAGCTAACAAAAAGAAAAGCATACAAACGATTCGCCTTTCGTGCTGAGACTTAATAATTAAGTCAAGCCAATTATTATTAGAATTAGAATTCAGTTGGCATATTTACCTGGTCAACCAATGCTGCTGCCATCTCGACATTTGAATGTAATTGATGATAAGGAGGATCCGGTCCGGCTTCTAAATCACGCACCCTCCTTGAACCTGGAGGGTGCAAATTATACCCGGAATACGATGATGGACGGCGTAGAGGGGTTAACAAACCTTCCTCTTGGATTTCAGGTAGTGTATTCCGTCTGAGCAATTGTTTCCTCATCACGTCCTGACCAAAAGCCCTCTTAGCTGATCGATTATCTTTATCTAATGACTCTGAGGGCGCCCTGTGAAGCGGTCTGAAAGAAGGCATTTTTGTCAATAACTAGAACTAAAGATGCAGCCTGAGAATGTCAAAAGTCGCTACCCGAACTGTTCATTACGCCAATCTTTTCTTCTTTTTTTTTTAAGTGCAAGTAAAGCCTGCAGCGTGGGTCTGGGTCGACCTTGTAAGGAAAATCAAATTCGTCAATTTGAAAAGAAGTATGAGGATTAAGCTGTAACCGATGAATAATTTTTCTCTGAAACGGTCATTTCAATGAACAGTCAAATTCGAAGAAATGGTCGACAATCCCAAAGGTAAGGAATTTGTGCTTCATTGCACGCTCTATTCTTGGATTCACAATCTGAACTTTTAATGTACAAGGTGCACTTCAATCTCTTGTCTATTATTGCTCATCATGCTAAGACAGAAGACTTCACGGAAGGTGTGTGATTCAAAGCTATACTGGATTCCACTAAAACGACAAGAGAATTTGATGGTGATTACTAGGAATCGAGCTTAAACAAATCTAAAGTAGCTTGCTGTGTAGGGAAAGCACACTGAGACGGTGACGTTGTAGAAAGATCTTAACTGGAACTTGAAGTTTCTCGCAAAGAGCTCCAAATGGACGAAACCGACAAAACTGACCTAAGCCTCAACTCGCTCCCGGAGAAGAATATCGTGGTTTTCCTCCCACTCTAAACCAAACGTAACACACTCATCAAAGCAAACAGCAGGTCTTCACAGTCCAATTTCACATTTGTGAATCCAGCAATGTCCTAGAAGCACATGGATGCTACAAACCTATGCAGAATGCCTTGCACTGCAGCTTTCCCTCACCAGTGAATCCTCTAGAACAAAAAGGAAACTAAGCTCGAAAGAATACACAGAGGGAATTAAATCCTCTCCCTAAAGCCGGAAATGACGGGGCTCATTCCTGAAAAGAAGCCATCCACTCACTCAGTTAACTTCGAACCTTAAAGAAAAAAGCGAAGCAGTGCGCATGCACGCAGACCAAAAGAAGGCAAAACTTCACAGAACGTCAAAGATCGGCATCTCCACCTCGAAAACCCCAAAAGCCTCGTCTAATCTCTCCCCCCTTTCTTTCAACAACCTTCCAAAATACGTCCCACATGATGCAACTACTCCCGCAACGAAACTTGTCAGTAGCACAGACGCTCTGCCGATAGCTTTTCTTACAACTTCCCCCCTGCCTCGTCCAATAAAAGACAAAACGCCTCGCAAAACTTCGCGAGCATCCCACAGCCGTGACCATAAGAATTACATATTTTTACATACATAGAGCGACGAAAAAGTGTTTCCCATCGTAATCATCCCAAAACGGCGGAAAACGCAAGCGAATTCGAGCTGCAAAGTGGTGAGTCCGGAGCTTCCGAATGAAACACCGCATGTCTCGCTTAAGATGCGCCACCGTTTTCAGACAGACGCTTTCACTCCATCGCCTCGTCAATGGTGCTTCCAAGTTATTTCTTATCCGAGTCGGATCCCACTGTAGCAGTCCACACGCGCACAAAGACCCCTTCCTCCTCCTCTTCGTAACATATACCCCGCACCAGGTCCAATCACCACCTCGAAGAATCTACCAACCGGGCAAAGCAGTAACAACAACATCAACATCAACCAACCAGTCCTTCCTTCGTGTGGGAAGAACAAGCGCACCCTAAGAGACTTACTTACTTGCTTGCTTGCTTCCATGGCGGCTGGCTGCACCGTTTACCGCAGGCTTTGAACACTCTCACACACTCACTCACTCGTGTGGCATGTGCGTTCCATTGCCTGCCCGCGCGCGCAACGCCGCGATCCATTGATCTACTTTTGATTCCTTCTTAGCCTTTCTGGACGTCCGTTCTTTTCTCCTTTTTCCTTTATATTTGGGTTTCTTTTAGTGATAAAGAATTCATGTCAAGTCCAATAAATTGGGAACTTATCAGAATGGGTGTGGTGATGAAGGAGGCGAGAGAAATATGAGAAGGCCCAGCTGGATTGGATGCCTGGCAGTTGGGGTTGGGTTTGGGATTGGGTTGGGTTTGGGATTGGGTTGGGTTTGGGGTTTGGGTTTGGTTTGGGGTTTGGATTGGGATTGGGGTTTGGATTGGGGTTTGGATTGGGGTTTGGGTTGGGGTTTGGTTTGGGTTTGGGGTTGGGTTTGGGGTTTGGTTTGGGGTTTGGATTGGGGTTTGGGTTGGGGTTTGGTTTGGGGTTTGGTTTGGGGTTGGGGTTGGGGTTGGGGTTTGGTTTGGGGTTTGGGTTAGGGTTTGGTTTGGGATTGGGGTTGGGCTTGGGGTTTGGTTTGGGGTTGGGGTTTGGTTTGGGGTTTGGGTTAGGGTTTGGTTTGGGATTGGGGTTGGGCTTGGGGTTTGGTTTGGGGTTGGGGTTTGGTTTGGTTTGGGATTGGGGTTGGGGTTGGGGTTGGGATTGGGGTTTGGGTTGGGATTGGGGTTGGGATTAGGGTTGGGGTTGGGGTTGGGGTTTGGATTGGGATTGGGGTTTGACTTGGGGTTTGGGTTGGGGTTTGGGTTTGGGTCCATTCCAGATTCTGCTTTGTTGATGATGCTTCCACTTCTACTCCACCTCTCAACACAACAAAGCCTGGCACATGTCTTCCCCCCTCCTTTTGACGTCTTCTACAGCCCTTAGGGTTCTATTTATATATGAATTATGTCTGTGCCCCCCCCCCTCCTTTCTTGAGTGAGTTCTCTGCTCTTGTAAAGCCTGGGGGACACTGTGTGTGTGGTCGTACTGACTGCAAAGAAGTTCAGAGAATAGATATCCTTGAGTTTCAAAAAAGTGTCTTGATCTCCTTGATCAACACTTTGCATCACATATTGAAAATTGACACTCATCTCTTGTACATCTAACAATTAAAAAAATGAATGAAAATATTGTTTTCTTTTTTTGTATACGGTTTTTTACACTACTACCTACGGTAAACAAATCTCCTCTGTGTCATGAAAAATAAATAAATAAATCTGAGAATAGAACATCACCTTCAAACACTTTTTTCCTATTTTTGTCTGTTGCTTCGTTTTCTTTTGGGTATATGACTCGGGGATTTGGTGGAACTCTGTACGCGTATCAAATTTTATGTGAAATCTGATAATCTAAAACATAAGATAATTAAACAATAAAAATTTACAAAAGATTGAAAGATATATCATAACCAACCCCATCACCAATCATCAACAAACCTATTGTCAATGATTGATTTTCGGTCCTACAAAGTTTTCTGATTATTATTATTTTTCTCAATTGAGAATTTCACGGAAGAGTTTTAGCAAGAAAACAAAAAGATTCAATGTTAATTATCCCCCTCCCCTCCCTTCACTGGAAAAGGTCAGCCCAGCAAAGGGGCTCTGTTCCCCATTCAGATGAAAGCATGCCGCCCCATACAAATTCGTGGTCAATCCAATAATGCCACGTGTAAAATATATGTGTGGGTGGCGACAGCGGATGGGACGACACGTGGCGTTAATCCACGAAGCTTACCAACTGTTTTGAAGGGGTCAGTCAGTCTTCACATAACTGAAGCCATTTCAATTGTCCAAAAAATAAATAAATTTAAAAAAACAAAATAAAGGACAGAAGAAATATAAACAAAAACTACTTTGCATTAGAGAACATTTTGTAGTCGGATACATGTGATCTGTACGTATACCATAACACGTACAGTTATAATTAAGTGTCTTTATAGAATTTAGATGTCGAGGTTTTCATTTTTTTAAAAAATTAATTATCTTTTTAGTGCCAGATTTTAATTTTGTGGAAAGTACAAATCTTACGAAAATTAACATGGTTCCAAAAATCTCAAAATCGACATTGTCTAAAAATCTAGAAATGAAATCTCACTATGATTTTATAAAACAGTACTTAATTTCAGTCATTTGTATTCACTATCCGCACACTTTAAGTCAAGCAAACTTCTTGGTATTGATTTGAGTAGGCTGATTCATCATTCTCAAAATTGGACAATCACACCTAGAAAAACGAGTGTAAAATCTGTTTCGAAATTCACGCGTAAAAAATCAACTTAATAATTCATAAATAATTCTACTCGTAAAGTATCAAAGTGCAAGTAAAAAAATTTCATTAATATTTTTTTGAGCGAAAGTCCAGAAGCACGTTCTTGGAGCGAGGAAGAGAAGTGCATTTCGACTTTTACCTTTAAGCTTTTACTTTTTCCCTTCGCAAGCAGCACAGTCCAGGAACGGGCAGGATCGGGCAGGCTTGGGCAGGACAATGTTTGCCAGCCTGGCATGACGGGGGGGTTGACTTAATAGAAGAAGTAAAAGAAAAAGGAGGACTTAAAAAGGACAAGGACTCCATCTCGGATGGATGATAATTTATCGTTGAATATTATTTCATTCATCTTTCTCCCACAAGCAGCAACAGTTGCATTATTGTCCTCTAGAATGAATGAATGAATGAAATAACGAATGAACGTGGATGAAATCCGAGGAATAAATCAACCGCCAAACAGTCTTGTTTCAGCACGTCGTGGAACGGATAAATGTGGATGAAGCTTATCGATACATCCACTTCAAAACCCCGTCTATATTATATCCTCATCCACGAGATGAAAATAGAAATGCCACGCACATGACTTGGCTCCACATGAGTTGGCGTGATCTTGAGCTCGGAGTATGAATAATGAAAAATTAATAAAAACAACTAAAACAGCGCACACACACACGGGTGAATATATATATATATATATATATATATAAATATATGAGGAGTTTTTAGTAATTTTATATTATCAAGTTATTTTTATTTGTTTTTTAAATTTTTGTAATAATGTAGTGTGATGTTCATATTTGCTTAGTGTGGCTTGAAGGTACATATGAAATGTGGGCTTTTCTAAATTTCTTAAAGTGAAGCAAACTGTTTCAACATTATCTATACTGATTGTTTTAAAAAAAGAATTAAAATAAAGCTACGAGAAATTCTACCAAATACAATGCAGAATATAGATTGAAAATGAAAGAAAAATACAATAATAACATTGCATATATATATATATATATATATATATATATTACACTCCAAATACGAACTCTATATAGTTATTTACATTGACAAAAAACTACAATGTAATAGAAATTGTAAGTATTTTCAAAAACTTGTGCATACATATAGCTAATGAATAATTAATGTGGAAAATAGTGATACCTATTGTATTGTGCAGATATTGTGTCACAAAAAAAAAAAAAAAAAAAAAAAAAAAAAAAACTTCTACATCTGAAAATATGAAGAATGTAAAATCAATCTAAAGCCTTATAGAAATAAAATAAAAATAATATGTGCTCACAAAACCTACTATTAACCAGTAGAAACCCTGAAATTGATTTGCTAATTTAATAAGTAATGCAATGGTATGTAATTCTTACAAGACATTCTCATTCATGAAAATAAAACAAGTCCCATATGTAATTAAACTTAAACAGAATAAAAGGTTGCCTTTGTCTTTCTTTGGCTATTAGTTAAACAGAGGAATTTGTTTTTTTTCACATGAAACTAATGCTTCAATGAGGCTAGCAATCCTTTTCAATGTATGTGTCCATATGTATATTTTAACAAATGAACGAAAAGAAGAAAGACAATTGGTTTAATATGCACGTCTTTAAAAATGTCTATTAAATTACTTTTAATGATCTGTTTTTTTCTCCATTTTTGACATGACATGAGAACTCTGTTCTCAGCAGGACAAACTTTACAATGAAGAAGAAGTGACCTTGCACAGCTCCTCTTTATGTTTTATAGTATAATACTCTTATAACCTTTATGTGATTGATTGGCCTATTTTGAGCATCATAAGCCCTTTTGTCAATTCTAGTATATTTGTTTTAATCTAGGTTTGTACTTGACGTGACTAGAGTGCATAGCTCAAAGAATCTTTTGGAAGTGCAAAAAATTAGTTAGTCTAGCGAGTTTGATAAATTAAATATTGAGATTTATTTATTTATTTATTTATTTATTTTTAAAATTTAAGAAAATAGAAAAATTAACTCTTAATGAGTACCACTCATTCATAAGTTTTTAATACATTTACTAAATAATTTATTATTATTTTATTTTTTATTGTAGAAAATCAATAATATAAGAACTTTTGCAAACCAATTTCACATATTTATATATAAATAGGAAATTTTAGAGTTAGAATTAATATTCAAAGAAATCATCTAATTACATATAAACATAATTTTTACAACAAAGGTCTTTCAATCAATTTCGAATTTGACATATACTTGTTTTTTAGGAAGATCAATTAAAAATATATATATATTTTTTTGAATTTATTTATTAAATTAATTTATTTTAATTTAATTTTCAATTTTATTACATTTCTTTTTTTTTTTGCACTATTTTCTATAAACTTGGCCAAACAAAGTTAATTTTTAATTTCAAATTAAATTTACAAACTTAAAGTAAGAATTAAGTCCAAAAACAATGTTAGGAAAATTTAGATATTTTTATATTCAAAATTTATTTATTTTATATTTTTTAAAATTTAATAGTAAATAATTAAAAAATATTAATAAAACTTTATTATCAATATTAATAGTAAAAAAATCTAAAAATATATTGATATCTTTTGAATCAAATAAATAAAACATGATTATTTTTTACATATTTTTTAAAAATAAAAAATATTTCATATTATTTTTTAATATACTTTTTACTTCTTAAAATAAAATAAAATTAAAGTATCTTTTAGATAGTAATGCTATTTTTGAAATGAATCTATATAAGTAAGAAGTTAATTTTTTATATATTTAAAAATGAATCTTAATTATCAAGATTTTTTAAAATTAAAAAGTAGTTTAATGAAACCTATTATTTGTATCTATTTGTAAAAAAATTTCATTCAATAAAAAATTTGATGCTTTTGTATCAATAAAATATACCTTAGCAAAATCTAAATAGCTTAAAATAAGAGTTGAAGTAAACATTTCTTATTAAGCTTTAAAATATTTTTTTATAATCATTATTCTATTTTAGTTTATCTTTATAAATTAATTATAGAAGTAGCACAAAGACTTAAAGAAAAATTCTTAATAAATATTTTAAAACAATTTGAAAATTTCAAAAAATATTAAAAATTATGTATACCTTTTAGAATTGTTCAATCTATTCTAATATGTGTTGTCTAAGAATCAATTTATTAACCATTACTTGAGGTGATATGTTTTAAAATATTATATAAAATATAAATTTTTTATCTTAGAAAATATTCTTATATTTCTAATTTTTTATGATATAAATTAAACATGTGATTTGTATTACTTTATATGTCAAGGACATGAATATTAAAGAAAGAAAACTCAATACTCTCTTGTGTCATTCAAAAAGATTAGAAACTCAGTCAAAGATGGTAATATATTGAACTAGAATAGCTATTGCCAAAGACAAGAAGACTAAAAAGTCTTGAAACAAGACTAAGGACTAGAAAGGCATTCATAAGAATGAAGAAGACTTCACTCTTGTCTTCATGTATGCTATCTAATTAGAAGTTATGTGGCAATATTCTATAGGACCTCTAACATATATTTTAACAAGGTAAGGACAAAATATTCATATTGTTGACGCATAAAGATACGTAAATGGAGCCATATTTAGGAAGTTTTTAGAAGTTGATAGAATTGAGGATAGGTTAGTGGTCTATATGGGATCTACCATGGAACATTCTAGAAAGGACTTAGGGCAGTTATTTAAGTAGGACTCATCATTACGAACATTCTAAAAAGTTCCAAGATGATTGAACAAAGTATAAATAGGACTCACTAGGGCTATTTGGGTACATGCTCAGGTATGATTTTGATTCCTTTCTCTTGATAAAGTTTGATTTTGCATATTTCTATTCAATTCTATTTTATTCTCTTTTCTTCTATTCTGTCTTTTATGTTTTATTCTATTTAGTTCTGTTTAGTTTTGTTCTGATATATGTTGTCTTATATTATGACAAGATTTATAATGCTATATATTAGAAAGATCTTAAATCTTAGAGATAGTCTAATCTTGTTTCATTAGTATCAGAGCAAATGTTAGTTTGTTCTTTGATAGTGTGTTAATAGCCATCATTCAATTGGAGGTCAATTATTGTGGTCATATCAAGTAATATTTTAGAACTACCATGAGTTGCTTTTAAGAAGTGAGTTGGAAGATGAAAAGGTATTATAGTAGTAGAGTTTAATAAAGAAATTGCAGTAGGAAAAATATGGCAAAAAAATCCTAGATAAAGACTCAAATATAATACTTCCAAGGCAAGACAACTATTCTATAAGGGCAAACAAAAGCAATTAAGACAAGAGAGTCGATATCAGCTAGGCTGAAATTGATTAAGCCTAGTACATATTATGGAACTTCTAAATAAAAAGATGTATGTCAATGGCACTTTAGTATGCAATAATACCTCCAACTATCTAAGGCAAATACCACCAAAAGAATTATATATACAATCAGCTATTTGAGAGGTGCAGCAACTATTTAGTCGTAACATGAAGATCAAAGTTATGGAGCTCATGGTAGATTTTGTAATTGGGAGGAATTTGAGACTGAGTTTCATAGTCAATTTTAGTCCATCAATGTAAAGAAAATAACATGCAATCAATTGGCTAACCTTATATAATCAAAGTTAGTGCAAGATTATATCCTCCAAATTCAAGTCCTTATATTTCCAAATTGACAATATTTTAGAGATAGAGATGATAGATTGATTTGTACAAAGGTTAAAACTTGTACTCTAGCAAGAGGTGGAACTAAGAGATCCACAAACATTTGAGGAGGCAATTAGGATTGTAAATAGGATTGATGCTATAGATTTCAAAAATCATAGAATATGATCTATAGCACCAAGTCTTATGTCACTATCTAATACTATGATACAATAATCAATGCTGATAGAGATTGATAGCCTACAATGATCACTGATACTACAAAGACAACAAATATTGGCACAAAAGGGATTATATTTTTAGTGTTAGAAGTTATGCTACTAAATTGGAGGTTGTCCAAAACGTCAAAATTTAGGCACCAACAAATCTATGTAGATTTATAATCTCAAGATTCACTAAGTTGATAAAAAAAATGAGTCTTTGATATCAAAAGAGTCAGTTGTTTTATTGAAAAGTCTTTTGATATCAACGGACTCTTTTGATATCAAGGACTCTTTTGATATCAAGGACTCTTTTGATATCAAAGAGTCAGTTGATATGTCTAACATGTCAACTAAGAAGACAATCATATTAAGTGATTGTGAATTGCAGCTCTACAAAAAATTGCATCTTGACTTGAATTACCAACCAGCTTGAGATTAAAATCAAGATAATCAAAGGAAGAAGTATATATCAAATAGATGATCAAAAGAATATATTGAATGAGACATGTGAAAAAAAAGCCTTAAAGTTGAATGGCATCTATGTCTTAAGGAAGAAGTTCAGAGTAACAAAGCTTAGATATGATATGATCTTTGGTATGCCATTGCTAGAGGTGGGAAATAAGCAAGTTGATTAGCTAGCAAGGACAATCTCCTTCTAAAATAGTGGATGTAAAATGATTCTTTGTATCTTTGCATTGAGTGAGGTAGAAAAAAAATCTACGGCTAAAGGCTTACTTATAGAAATGACCTTTATGAAGAAATAAATATAGCATAAGCAATCGAAATATTTTGTGGTTTCAAATCTTGCATCACTTGTAAAAAAGACAGCTGAAGGAATAGAATAAGTAGAAAAATTCATATGTGAATATTAAAAAGTCTTTCCAATTGATTTATCTAGTAGCATGCCACTTGAACGAGGTGCCTTTTTTTAAATAAAAGTATTGCCTCAGACCAAACTAGCAAGTTAGCTAATTTATTATCTAGTACCAAATGAATTTAAAGAACTACAAAAGACATTAGACAAATTCTTGGAAAAGGATTTCATTCAAGAAAGTACATTACCATAGGGAGCACTTGTATTTTTTGCATCCAAAAAGGATGACAAACTTTGACTTTGTATTGACTATCAATAAGTAAACTATCAAGAATGCAAATCCACTTCTATGAGTAGATGAACTTTTTGACCAACTTCAAGGTGCAACCATCATTAGCAAATTGGATCTTTGAAGTGGCTATTAACAAACACATATTACAAAAAGGAATATAAAAAAGATAACATTTTTTATACATTATGGATAGTTTGAATGGTTTCTTTTACTTTTTGGCTTCACCAATACTCAAGCCTCCTTCATGGATTATATGAATAGATTGTTTTGAATCTTTTTAGATAAATGTGTAGTTGAATTCATCAATAATATCCTAATCTTTACTAAAAACTCTAAAAAGAATAAACAATATCTATGAGAAGTGTTGTGTCAACTGTAAGATAGTTGCTTCTATTACAAGCAATCAAAGTCTGAATTTTAGAAGTTAGAGGTCATTTTTTTGGAGCATGTTGTGTCCTATGAAGGCATGCATATGGAATAAGATAAGGTGAAAGTGGTGGAGGATTGGCCAACCTCTAAGGATGTTTTTTTTTAAGTTTGTTCATTTTTAGATGATACTGAATATTTTTGCCATTTTGTTTGATAATTTGTACATATTGGTGCCTACTAACAAGTTTATTGGAAAAATGTGCCAAATTTGAATGGAAATTGGAGTAAAAAAGGACTTTTGATAAGTTAAAAGACGCACTCATTATTGTTCTAATGTTGCAATCATATGATTCCAATCTTCCTTGTATACTTGATATTGATGCTTTTGACTTTGTTATTAGTACGATCCTTCTACAAGACTTTAATAGAAGCCTTCAACTTATGGCATATGAATCACACAAGCTCAAAAGAATCAAACACAACTACTTTGCATGTGATTGAGAGCAACTAACAATTGTACAAGCTACAAAGATGTAGTGACACTATCTGTTGGAGAAGCCAATGATTGTTTGAACTAACCATCGGCCCTTGCTATATAATTTATATTTAAAAAATATGAAATTATGACATTATCATTAAAAAGAATAATTTTAGCTCTTCAATAATTACCTTAAATATTAGCAAGGGTGACAACACATTGTGTTGGATACTTTGTTGTACAAACCAAACTTGAAGCTCAAATCAAAAGACAAGGTAGAAGTTGCTACCACAAGTAGTGTCATTCCAAACCTAACCATAGGAGAAAAATGGAAGGAAGCTAAGCATCAAGATACTTATTTTAAGATGATTATCAATCGGTTAAAGGTGGGTAATATACAATATCAAGATTACTGTCTTAGTGATGGCTTATTCTATTTCAAAAAGTAGATTTATATACTTGAGGATGTTATATTCCAAACGCGTATATTTCAAGAAGGACATAACATTCTAATATCTAGATATCTAGGGCATAAAAGACAACAAAATATATCTTAAGGATATGATTTTTGATAGGTTTGAATTATAATATTTGAGCCTTTATGCACTCTTGCAAGTCATGCCAACATAATAAAGCATGCAATGTAGCATCTCTTGAATTATTGTAGCCAATTCTACTACCTATGGCATACTAAGAGCAGATGATTATGGATCTCATTATATTGTACAACAAAGTATCTTATTATATTTTTGCCGTAGATGCCTTATAATCATATCTCAATTCCTATCTTTATGAATCAATTCTCAAAGCAACTTCACTTAGCTATGGTACCCTCTAATATTGATGTCTCAATACTTATATAGATCTTCTTCAATATTATCTTTCATCACCATGGATTATCCTGAGTCATTATTTTGGATCAAGATCCATTCTTCACAAGAAGATTCTAGTATGCTTTTTTTAAGCTACTGAATATATGACTTGCCATATCTACAACCTTCCATCTTCAAATAGATGGATAAACAGAGTGTACAAATTTAACCTTGAAGAATATGCTATGGATATTTATAGTAATTCATCATAATGACCGAGATGAATATTTGATGTCCTTGAAGTTTGCTTACAATGATAGTATTCAAGCAAGTATTGATCATTGACCATTCTTTTTTAACACTAATCAACATTTGATTTTGCTAGCAATTCTCCATCATTTTATAAACACCAAAAATCTAATAACAAAGGAGTTTATATAACAACTTATAATGGCCTTGCAAGAGGCACGACATCACCTTTTTATTATATAGAATCAATAAAAGTAGTATGTGGATAACCACTAGCAACATAAGATCTTTCAAGAAGGTGACTAATTATTATTTTCCAATGCCATTTTTTCACTTGCTACATCAATTCAAATCAATAAGTTGGCACCTCAATGATTTAAACATTTCTGCATTTCTTTAGTGATTTTGATGTTATATATTGCCTTGAGCTTTTGCTACATATTTTGATCCATATAATCTTCCATATTTTGTAGTTCAAAGGATTTCATATATAACCAAGGTACTTTTTGGACCAACACCAATCACCACCACCACTATCGATTATGATTGATGACCAACAAGAATATGAAGTGGACAACATTTTGGATCACTGTTACCTTTGCCATGGTAATGGATGTCTACAACTTTAGTACAAAGTCCTTTAGAAAGATTATTCCATTCATAATACTATATGAGTGTAACAGAGTATAGATAAGATAATTGTATAAATAAATAGAACCATGGAATTTTTTAGAATTGAGGTTAAGATAGTAGACCATGTAAGACCTATTGTACAACATTTTGGAAAGAATTTAGGTGGTTATTTAGATAGGGTTCATCATGGAACCTTCTTAAAAAGACTTAGGGCTATTATCTAGATGGAACCTATTATAGAATCTTTTAGAAAAAAATTTAAGGTAGTTATCTAGTTAGAGCCTACTACCTAAGAACATTCTAAAAAGTCTAGGATGTTAGAATAAGATATAAATAAATTACTTAGGGCCTTTTGAGGCATCTGGTCAGATATAACTTCAGATCCTTTCTCTTAATAAAGTTTGGTTTTGCATCTTTTTATTCAGTTTAATTCAGTTTTCTTTTTATTCACTCAATTTGTCTATTATATCTTATTCTATTTAATTCCATTCTATTTTTTTTTATTTGTTTTATCTTATTTTGTGATAAGGTTTTATGTTGGTTTTGAATTAAAGGATCTTGGATTTTTGAAATAGTCTGGTCCTATTTCATTGGTATCAGAGCGAGTGTTAGATTGTTTACTTTTGGTAGCATGTCAATAGTCATCATTTAGTCCAAGGATAGTTATTGTGGTCACACTAGGTAGTATGTTGAAGTTACCATGAGCTACTCTTAAAAAGTCAATCAAGAGGTAAAAAGATATTACAATAATGGAGTTCAAGAGAGAAATTATAGTATGGGAGATATGGCAGAGTAATCCCAGATAGAAGCTCAAATACAACACCTCTTAGGTCAGATAGCTACTTTGCAAGGACTAATAAAAGCCTCAAGGATAAGATAGTCGACATCTACTAGGTTGAAATTGAGTAAGCCTAATACATACTTTAGAACTTTAAAACAAGAAGATGTATGTCAATGGCTCTTCAATATGCAACAATACTTCTAATTATCTAAGCAAAATGCCATTGGAGGAATTATATATATAACCAGTTATTTCAAAGATGCGGTAATCATTTGGTAGCCACATTGAATTCAAAGTTATGGAGCTCAAGGATGATTTTGTGATTAGAAGGAGTTTGAGACCGACTTCAAGAATCAATTTTGATCCATCAATACAAAAAAAGATAACATGCAATCACTTGGCAAATCTTACACAAATTAAGTTGGTGCAAGATTATGTCTCTCGATTTAAGTCCCTATATTTCCAAATTAGCAATGTTTTCGAGACAGAGATGATGGACTGATTCCTACGAGGTTTGAAATTTAGAGTCTAGCAAGAGGTTGAGCTAAGGGATCTACAAACATTCAAAGAAATAATTCAAATTACAAAGAAGGTCGATGCTATAGATTTCAAAAATTGTGGAATACAACTTATAGCACAAAGTCCTATGCTCCTAACTAATATTATGGCATAATAATCAATACCAATGGAAATTGATGTCTTACAAGGATCATTGATACTACAAAGATGACAAATATCAATGCAAAAAGGATTGTGTTTTTATGTCAAGAGCCATGCCATCAGATCAAAGGTTGTCCAAAACATCAAAGTGCAAGTACTAGTAAGATAGGGCGGGTTCATAGCCTCAAAAATTACTAAGTCAATAATAAGTCAAAGCAAGAAAATAAAGCACTTCAGTAAGGCACCAAGGGCTAGTATTGGAGGTAGCTATTGTCTCTCAAAGACAAATGGCATAGCCTTAGATAACTATAAAAAATATTGACTGGTGCATTTAAGAAGACTACTAACAAGACAACCATGTCAAGTACTCGTAGATTATAGCTCTATAGAGAATTGCATCTCAATTGAAATTATCAATCAGCTTGAAATTAAAACTAAAGAAATCAAAGGAGGAAGTATACATCTTGCAGATGAATATATTGAGTGAGACATGTGAAAAAAAAAACCTTGAGATTAATAGACACCTACGTCTTAAGAAAGAGATTTAAGATAACAAAACTAAGGTATGATGTTATCCTTAATATGCCATGGTTAGAGATAAAAAATAAGCAAGTTGAATGGGTAACAAGGACAATCTCTTTTAAAGATGGAGGACGCAAGGTGATTCTTTGCATCTCCTCATTAAGTAAAGAAGAAAGATAGCTTGCAACAAAAGACTTATTTGTAGAGACAACCTTAATAGGAAAACAACTACATCATGAGTAATCCATATATATGGTGGTTCCAAATCTTGTGTCAATGGTAGAATAGATAATTGAAGGGATAGAATGGGTAGAGCAACTCATACAAAAATATCAAGATGTCTTTCCATCTGACCTACTTAGTAACACACCTCTTGATTGATGTACCCCCTCTTAAATAGAACTATTTCTTAAAGCCAAACCAATATGTCAACCAATTTATCACCTAAGACCAAAAGAACTTGAAAAATTGCAGAAGACATTGGATGAATACTTGGAGAAAGGCCCCATTTGAGAAAGCACATCACCATAGGAAGCACCTATACTCTTTGTACCTAAGAAAGATGGTGGACTTTGCCTTTGCATTGACTATCAAGGTCTCAATAAGCAGATTGTTAAAAATATATATCTACTTTTATGCATGGATAATCTTCTTGACCAACTTTGAGGTGTGACTATCTTTAGTAAATTAGATCTTTAGAGTGACTATTGGCAAATACTTATTGCAAGAGAGGATGTGAAAAAGTTGGCATTTTGTATGCGCTATGGATATTTTGAATGGTTGGTTTTATCTTTTGGCCTCACCAATGCTCCAATCTCTTTCATAGGCCATATGAATAGATTGTTTCGAGACCTTTTGGACAAGTATATAGTCATATATATTAATGATATCCTTGTATATAATAAAATCCCTGAAGAGTATAAGCAATACTTATGAGAAATGTTGTGCAAAGTATAAGATAGTCGCTTCTATTGCAAGTAATCTAAAAAGAAACTTTGGAAGTTCAAAGTGGTTGTTTGGAGTGACCATTGATCCTTGTTACATGATTTGCATCTAGAAAATAAGAAATTGCAACATCATTGTTGAAAAAAATAATTGTAGCTTTTTGATATTTAGCTTGAGTATAAGCAAGGATGATAACATACCATACCAGACAATTTACTATGGAGACTAGACTTAAAAGACAAATCAAAAGACAAGACAAAAGTCACTACCATAAGTAATATCATTTTAGATCTAACCAAAGAGGTAGAATGGAAGAAAGCTACGCAACATGATGTTTATTTCAAGATGGTTAGAAATTGGCTAAAAGTGGATAATATGCAATATAAAAATTATATTCTTAATGATGGCTTACTCTATTTCAAGAAGCGAATTTATGTACCTAAAAATGCTAAACTCTCGATATACATACTTCAAGAGGAACATGATATCCCAATATTTGGACATCTAAGATGAAAAAAGATCCTAGAACGAATCTCAAGGATATGGTTTTGGGTAGATTTGGATCATGATGTTCAAGCCTTTGTGCACTCCTGCAAGTCATGTCAACATAATAAAGCATGCAACGCAACATCTCTTAAATTATTGCAGCCAATTCTACTACCTATGGTACGTTGGAAGTAGGTGACTATGGATCTCATTACATATTTATTGTAGACATAAAATAATCATATCATGATTGCTGTCTTTGTGGATCAACTCTCAAAGCAACTTTACTTGGCCACAATGTGTTTGGATATCGATGTCTCAATACTTGTATGAGTTTTCTTTGATATTATTTTTTGTCACCATAGATTACATTGTGTCATCATTTCAAATTGGGATTCACACTTCAAGAAATTTTTTTGGTGAGTCTTATTGAAGCTATTAGGTACACGACTTGCTATGTCTACAACCTTCTATTTCTAAATGGATGGGCAAATTGAATATCTAAATTGGACTTTGGAAGATATGATGTAGGCATTTGTAATGGTTCATCATAATGATTAGGATGAATACTTAACATCCTTGGAGTTTGCTTATAATGATAGTATTCAAGTAAGTATCGATCATTCATCATTTTTCTTGAATATCGATCAACATCCAATTATATCAATAACTCTTCATCGTCCCATTCACATCAACAACCCGAGAAAGGAGGAATTTATAGAATGGCTTATAACAGCTTTATAAGAGGCATAGCACTGCCTCTTTATTGCATAAAATCAATAGAAGTAATATGCAGATAACTATTGATAACACAAGACCTTTCAAGAGGGTGATCAAGTATTACTCTCCAATGCCAACTTGCCACTTGGTACATCAACATCAACTTAAATCCATAAACTAATACCTAAGTGGCTTGGATCTTTTCGCATTTCTATAATGATTTCTAATGTCACATACCACCTTGAACTTCTACCACATATTTGGGTCCATCCAATCTTCCATATTTTGCAATTGAAGGAATTTCATACTGAACCAAAGTGCTTTTCGGATCGACATCAACTACCACCACCAATTGTAGTTGATGACCAATAAGAATATGAAATAGATAGCATTTTGGAGCAATGCTATCTTTGTCGTGGCAATGGACATCTACAACTTCAGTACAAAGTTCTTTAAAAAGGTTATCTTATTCACAATACAATGCAAAAACCTACACAAAACCTCACCCATTGCCAAGAGATAATTTTGAGATACTATCGAGAGAAAAATGAGAACATTCCACAATAATGAATGGGGATTAACTATAACATGGTATAGATGAGATAAGTGTATAAATAGATAGAACCATAGAACTTTCTAGAATTGAAGTTAGAATAATAGACCACGTAGGATCTATTATAAAACATTTTAGAAAGAATTTAGGACAGTTATTTAGGTGGGATTTATCATGGAATCTTCTAGAAAAAGCTTAGAGTAGTTATTTAGGTGGGATTTATCATGAAATCTTCTAAAAAAAGCTTAAGATAGTTATTTAGGTGGGATCCACTACTTAAAAATATTCTAGAAAGTCCAAGGTAATAGGACAAGATATAAATAGGACTACTTAGGGCCTTTTGGGGTATTTAATCACGTATGGCTTCAAACTCTTTTTTCTTAGTAACATTTGATTTTACATCATTTTGTTCAATTCAATTTTGTTTTTTTTTTGTTTGCTCAATTTGTCTTTCATGTCTTATTATATTTAATTTTATTCAATTCTATTTTTTTATTTTACCTTATTTTGTGATAAGATTTTATATTACTATAGAATAGAAGGATCTTGGGTTTTTGAGATAGTCTGGACTTGTTTTAATAAGAACCAATATAAAATCTCATCTATTGTAAAAAATAAATTTGGAGATACTATCAAAAGCAAAGCAAGGACATTCCACATTAGTAGATAGAGATTAACTATAAAAAAGTATAGATAATATTCATATTGTTAATACATAGAGATAGGTAATTGGAGCCATGTTTGAGAAGTTTCTAGAATTAGAGCTAGGTTGGTGGTTTATGTAGGATTTATTGTAGAACATTCTAAGAAGAATTTAGGACAATTACTTATGTAGAACCTATCATTAAAATTATTTTAAAAAGTTCTAGGATAGTTAAACAAAGTATAAATATGACTAGCTAGGGCCATTTAGGTACCTGGTCAGGTATGACTTCAGTCCTTTTCTCTTAATAAAGTTTTATTTTGTATTTTTATGTTTTATTTTGTTTTATTTTTTTTTTCTCTTTTTGTCTTTCATGTTTCATTTTTTTTAGTTTTATTCAATTTTGGTTTACTCTACGTTGTCCTAATTTGTGGCAAGATTTATATTACTATAAATTGGAAGGATTTTAGATCCTAAAAATAGTCTAATCTTATTTCACATATTGACTTTGCAAAACACATGTCTTAACTTGCAAGGAAAGTTTTTCATATGTATGCCACATAATTAGCTTATTTCACAAACTATTAATACATGTGACATGTGGCTAACTTGTTGACCAAGTTTCTAACCTACCAATCAACTACAATTACATATCAATAGTATCTATATATATTTTAATAATTATATATATTAAGAATATATATATTACATTATCTCCCTCCTTTTCCTTTAAGGGATGAGTTCCACAAAGAACAGTCATCATATGTTGAATTAATTTAAAATATAGCAAATTATATTTGTTACATGTTCTAATCTTTGTTTTCTTTGTAGATGATTGATAAGTCCTCTCCATCATCAATAGTATCTTGTACTACAGCAAAAAAACTACCTTGTTATTTAATTGTTGTTGAGGTCTTTATAACTCCCTTCAAATAAAAAATTTGAAACATCATCAAGAAATGTTCCTATTTCTAATAAAATGATCAAATATCAAGAGTTTCTTCTAAGGTCATAATACCAAACAAGCATAAAAAATTTATGTAATCTTAAAATTAATGCATACCAGATTTTAATAAATCTTAAAATTAATGCATACCAGATTTTAATAAATCTTAAAATTTATGTAAACTTAAAATTAATCTTTAATACATACTAAATTGTATGCTTGTTAAAAAACTAATATAATCTTTTACAATTATTTCTACTATTAGAATTTCATGAATAATAACTTTAAAAGATAATAATTGTTTATCTATGACTTTATATGCATAAATTTTATGTTTTGTATTACTAATATCTTATAATATATATGTATTTTTTAAAATCTTTAAAAAATAACAAAGATATTAAAATCTAATAAGAAAAAGGTAAAAACTATACAAATTTTACATCTTTAACAAACTTGTATTAAAATTTGAAATAATAATTTTAAATACAAAGAATTGAAGATGAATAAAAACTATATTTTATTGATGAATTAAAACTTAGATCTATTACCATCAAATTTCTATAAAAACATATTTTTTGATTTTTTGATTGATGTAATTGTATCTAAAAAAAATACTTAAAATAAAAAAACTAATAAAGAAAATTTTGTCATATTTGTATCTTTGTAAATAATTACTTAAGATATTGATTGAAATGGTATTAAGGACAAGAACTTAATGAAGGAATATTAACAAGTGAGACTTTTCTCAAAAAAAAGCTGACAAAATAGAAATAAGAAAGTATATATATTAAAAAAAGAAACTACAATGGCTATTGCCGAAAGACAAGAAAATTAGAATTCTTTGAAACTAGACTATAAGTAGGAAAAGGAATTGATAAGAGTGAAGAAGGCTTCAATCTTGCCTCCATATATGCTATCTAACTAGGAGCTATATGGTGACGTTTTTTAGGACCTCCGACACGTGTCCAATTTGCAAGACATGTGTCTTAACTTACAAGGCAAGTTTCTTATATATGCACCACATCGTTAACTTATATCACAAGCTACCAACATATATGATACATGGCTAATTTGTTGGCTAAGTTTTCTTCCTATCAATCATCTATAGACACGTATAAATGAAATTGCATCTATGAAGCTTCTAAGAAGCTATTTTACAAGATATTAATAAATTAATTTATTTTTACTTACTTCTACTTATTCAAATTATATAGATAATTATGAGAGTAAATATATATGTCCATGACATGAGGTATAAAAAGTTGATACATAAAAAATATTGATTTTTAAAAAATTATTTTATTTTATTACATTTGTAAAATATAAATGGTATTTCATAAATGATATTAATTTAAAAATGATAAAATTTAATCTTTGAAAAAAATTAGTATTTAAATAATTTTTTTTAATTTAATATTAAATATATTAGTTTACTTAATTCACTAGAGACTTATATGTAGATAAAAATTTAAAAAGACAATATATTCCTGTGTGATTAAGATGAAAGAAAGTAAATAAAAGAAAAATTAATATAAAATAAAATTAATAAAAAATATTATTTTCAAGTACAAAAAAATTAAAGAGTCTAGAAGCAAGATTAGATTACAAAAGAAGCATTGGCAAAACCAAGAATGGCCTTAATCTTGCCTCTATATGTAATATCTACCAAAAAGACATTGTAAAAGCTTTCTAAAGACTAAGCAACTTGTAGTCCAATTGTTTAAGTTTTAGGTTGCTTCAAATATGACTTCATAAAAGTAAAAAAATTATTAGATAATTTACATTAGCCAAATGGCATATCTAAAAGTTGTAAAGATCTAATCCATGATTAGAAAACTATTTTAATGTTTGTTGTTGAAGATTTTTTTTTATTTATTATTTATTATTATCTGAGATGTTTTTATTTGTTCCTATAGACAAATAATTTACAAAAGTATAATTAGCATCTTTTATGTATTTTATGTTAGTGAATCTATCTTGATTATTTAAAGTATTTAATATTATTTTTAAATCTTTCAATTAATTCATATCTAATTTGTTACATCAATTGTAATAGATACCATTCAAAATCATTTATATTGGTCTAAATTGTTAATATTTTGTATTGTACGTTAATATAAGTGGATTAAAATATTCATTGAGTATAAAAACAAAGAAATCATGATATTCTACTAAATTCAAATTTGCTTGCATAACTTAATTTTTGTTATGCAATTCTAATATCTGTTATTTAAACAAAGATTCAAGAAAAAATCCATTGTTGTTTACAATGATTCCTTTGGCCAAAGTATAATGGCAATACTTCTAACACAAGAAATTTGTAATTAAAGATTTATATTAAAATCATGTTTATGCCTCAAATTGTTTTTGATTTGTAAAAATCAAAAGTAAGGTAGATAATTGTATAACAAGACATGTTCATTAGAAACATCCATTGATGTTGGTATAATCTATCTCTTCTTCTTCTTCTTTTTTTTTTGTTTTTTTTTTTTTTTTTTAATTCTTGCAAATTCTTCTTGTATTTACTCCTCAAATCTCTTGTATGTGATAAAGTTGAATTTGTATAACTTGCCATTCTATGTTGCTAATGTAAACAATGTTTTATTTATTTATATGTATTTATATTTATTAATCCAAACATCTACATATTTATTTATAGGTCAATGCATCCATCTAAAATATATTATTATAAATTATATAAATAACTTGCTTTAACATGTTATTCCTAAAACAAAACATTCTATGCTAGTTAAAATTTGAAGTTGTCAATACAAGATTTGCAACATGCACATCAAGTTTCTCAAATTTCTCAAATTTGAGAAACATGTGAATCAAGTTTCTCAAATTGTTTTGAAACAAAATATGAAAAATACAATATGGGTGCCTTTCCCAAATCTTGGCTTGTGACAAAATAAAGATTGTGTGCACCAAGCAAATAGAACAAATGTTGATCTCACACACACAAGCCATGGTAAGAATATGTAGATCATTACTAAGTACGACATTCGGAAGGGGAGGGTGATCTGTTGGAATCAAAATGCTGGAGGGGAAGAATCCTGCAACCCTAAAATCCTGCAACCCTAAAATCCTGCAACCCTAAAATCCTGCAACCTGATCGGCAACGAAGAGACGAGCCTCTCGAAAGAGGGAAGAACCCACACGCCTTGCAGAGAAGTTGGTGAGAAACTCAAACGTCATTGCACTTCTCATTCGTTCAAATCACCAAATTCTTCACCCAGTGTTGCGGGATTCACATCCATTACTATTCGCTGGAGCGTGTCACGCTCGTAGGATTTGTGGATACCTCGGGATTCGGGTTTCGTGAGGTTTGTGTTGGCCCGTTTCCAGATAGATTGGCTTCTCTCGCGATAGGGAGTTTTTGGGTTGCGTCAGATTCGTGCCGTCTGGGTTCATGTGTGTCCAAGGATTCACCTTCCTGCCTGTTTGTTGCCAGGTTCTTATTTCGGTGGTTGGATTTGTGTTGCGCGTTGGCCCGATGGTAGATTTCACTTTTATTTTGTTTTTCATCGCGTGATTCAGGCAATTAGACAGTTACTTTTTCGAGTCGCTTCTGTTGGTGGGCCCGAGGTGTCTTTTATTTTATTCTATCTTATTTGTTTGGATTTGAACGCCAGGTTCGCATCTACGGCATATGTTTGCGTCTGTGTGTGATACAGTCCTTGTGAGCATCTCGTGATCAGTTGTGCAATGCAGCTGCGTGTTTCTTATTTTGATGTGTGATGAGGTTATGTTAGTTGCAGGTGTTGCCCCACATTCCCGACTGACATTTTCATTGTGTTCTGAATTTTGGCGCAAGTTTCAACTCAGAATTCGGTCTTTTGCTTCCGTAATGTCAGATGCAACTGCTTACAGAGGTGTAATGGAATCTTTGGTTGATGAGCAGCTTTGCTGAAACAGGTGTGGAGCCAGATTTGAAACACTGAGTTAATTCTTCATTAGGCAGCTGTTGGGGGATATCTGGAATTTAGGTTTTATTTGTCTGACTCGCTTACGAAGCAGAGTAGATCGTAGGTTTACCATGGGAGAACCAGGTGGGTTTGTCTTTTAACATATTTGTTTGCGCATTCTGAGCATAAGGATTTGGCCCAATTCCGGTCTTGATTCGTTTGTCTTGTTTGTTGGAAAGTTTGTTCTAATGACGACGATATTCAATCCTCGCAGTTGAAAATACGAGAGATACGCATGTCGTGGTTCCTCCCCACATTCCAGCTCATCAGGAAGGTATAATTTCTTCGATCGCTCTTCGATTCTGATACATTCCTTGTGAGAAATTCAGGTGGCCGTTTTCTTGCTGTGACAATCATTTAGTGTGTATTGGGCGTGTACTTTAGCAAGAGAAATTTTTGAAATGCATTTTGCTGTAAGCAATTTCTGTTACTACTGGACGCATACACATTAAAAGAATTGGATTGGCGGTGTTGCACATCAATAATTAACTAGTTACTAGTTCGCTGCTTACGTGGTTGGTTGTGTTTTAATCTTATATTAATTAAATTTTTACAGCTGTAAATGAACGAGACTATGGGTTTTTGTCTAAGGCGGTGGAAGAGGCTTACGAGGGCGTTCGCTGTGGAGATGGAGGCCCCTTTGGAGCAGTAGTAGTTAAAGACGACCAGATAATAGTGAGATGTCACAACATGGTTCTTAAGAACATGGATCCTACCGCTCATGCGGAAGTAACGGCAGTTCGCGAGGTATGTTTCATCGCAACTTTATTTGAGCAGTCTCCATCATGTGTTGGTTAATCATTACACCACCAATTTTTCGCTATTGTCCAATTTATTAGAGTATTCTTTAAAGTTCTGTTTGGGCAGTTTCATTCATTGTTCACCTGTGTCAAATGGCATCTGAACCCCTAACTGCAACGGTCTCATCCTGTTAAAGCTGTCCGCCCGGTTTGCGTGAACTAGATAACAAGACGTTTTTTCTAATTTTCTATGCAGGCGTGTAAGAAGCTGGAAAGATATGATCTTTCTGATTGCGAGATTTATGCATCTTGCGAACCCTGCCCCATGTGTTTTGGCGCAATTCACCTGTCCAAAATGAAGGTATAGTAGTTGTGCTATGGCTAAAATACTAATCCTTTGTTCACCTGAGTTTAACACCATGTGGCATTCCTTTGTAATGGTCTTATTTTGAAGTATATCAAGTTCGGGGCTTGCAGTGTTTGAATGACTTTTTGCACAGAGATTGGTATATGGAGCACAAGCAGAGGCAGCACTAGCCATTGGCTTCGATGACTTCATAGCTGATGCAATTCGAGGTACAGCCCAGTATCAAAAAGTCTACTTTGAAGTGAAGCGAGCAGATGGTAGTGTGGCTGAAGCTGCGGAGCAAATATTTGAGAACACTAAATCCAAGTTTACAATGTATTGATATCCACTGAGGGAGCTAAGTTGCTTTAGAGAGATAGCGTCCTAGGCATCATTTCATTTAGAAGGTAGATGAAACTGAATTGGTTTGAATAGCGAGGCTATTCGATCCCATCGAGACTTGGTTACAATTTTCTTCTGCTGCACTCCAAGAACAGGTCATTGGTATCCATTCTGATCCCTACTTTTCTGGGAATCTATTGTGCACATTGTCTGGCTTAATGGAATAGCCCAATATGATGTATTGTAGTTTTGGATTTGTTTTTGAAGGCTACCTGACTCCTTTGATATCTTTTCATACGATCGTGCTGTCAGAGCATGTTTGATGTAGAAGATTATTCCTTAATGAACTAATATTTATGTTGGATAGACTTGCCTGAGGTGATTGTTTGCTTTGTAGGATGTAAGATAGACGACCGTAGTTTTAAGTGGCTGAATTTCACTTGAGGATCAGCACTGGGGTCCCCCAGTACCATACATTATTCACATTCTCTATATCCCAAAAACGTATTGTTACTCAATGTTCTCTACTGAACTCATTTTACCCAACTGCGAATCTGTGACTGTACGACACTTCAGTGACTCTGAACACCACATCATGAAATGTTCCAATTTTCCATGTGTAGTGATTGTAGCGTTACTCGTCTGCCTGCCACATGTGCTCACAATCCAGTATCCATAAACTACTTCGAATTTGCTACAATCAGTTGCAAGCGATGTCAAAATTGCTTGTATAGATAGTAGTTGATCTTGGGCATCATGCATTTCTTTCTATTACCCATTGGAATTTTTGACCGGAAGAAAGAGCCTCTCCATTGAGGTTAATTTAATTTTTTTTATTTACTTTCTAAAATTAACGAGGAATATCTATTGTATTGATAGAAAATGGTAGACAATCCATCTCAGGTCTTTAACACTTTTATGGGAAAAGTTTAAGAAGAAACAAAATATGGAAGAATTGGTTTTGATACATCTCACAACTCTAATTGAGTTTAGAGCCCAAGATGAGCTTGGCCACCCCACAGCTCCTTCCCTGTGCCATGCACCAGAAGAACTCTGTTGAGGCCCTCACAGAGCTCCTCACAGTACTCCATATATCGATGGGGCTCCATGCCCTTGTAATGGTCCGGCAGATTAATAAGAACCAATTGTGCATCACGAGACTGTTCTATGATAATGTCATTCAGCTTCTTCGGGGAATAGCTTTGGCTGAATGTTTCCCATGTCCTTCTCATGGGCTCCGGCATGTCCTCAATTGCAGCTGGGTTTCCTGCAGGAGAACCTGGATAAAATTGACTGGATCCTTGTATTGAGTTCTCATTATCTGATCCATCGTCCTGTACAGACCACAAAACATAAACCTACTTAGTTGGGTACAGTTGAAGCTGATTAGTTGAAATATAATATATAGATCTAAGTTGAAGACTACAAGTTGAATTGTCTCCCAAGAAGATTATGATCCGGGAATGGTTCGACCAATTCTTCCGGAAATCTAGAAACCTCTAGAAAACCTTGAAATTTGTCTTAACCTCCTTGTGTCTGAATCTTATACCAACATGTTTCGATGCTTGACATCAAATTAAGAAATCTGCAAAAACTCCATGAGCTGTAGAATTAATTACCTCATCGCTATCGACCATATCAGGTATAAGGCCGCCATCATCAATCACAATTTCCAAAGGACTTTGACGGTCCTGGTTCGTCGTTTCACCACCACCATCGGCCCATTGCGTGGTTTTCTTAGGCTTGCGACGTGAACCCGATCTAGATTTAGATTTAGACAAGATGCTCGGCCCTTGAGTAGTGGAATCGGTCGAAGCTACAGAGTTTGCTTCGATTTCACCACTTATCGGCTTCTCAGTTATCTTCGAGAATGTAGGGGATGGGAGGTCCAAAGGCGGCATCGCTGCAGATGATGGATGTTGGGGTTGTTTTGAATCGGGTGAACTCACTTTAATTTCGTTGGAAGTATGGGTCGGGGATCCCTTCCCACCATTTGGACCTGAAAGTGTGTTTTACACATTTACACCAGCACAAAAGGCAATATTCACCAAGCTTTGAAAGTCTCTAACAACAGAGCAAACTATAAATTCATACTTTCTAGAAAGTGACACACTTGTACATAGGATTCCTAACAGCCACTAATAAGTCAATGAGTCAAAGGTTTTCGGTTTACTTGATGCATTTCGCCGCGCCTCTCTTCGTCTAGCATAGCTAGTCCCCTCAAGGTCACTGAGCTGAAAGCTTGGTACTGGTCCTTTTTCCTTGTGTTTTTCTCCTAATTTGGGAATCTCAGTACGTCGCCCTGACCCATGAGGACTGGTACTCGCTCTATGTTCACTAGCTTTCCTGGGATTAAGGCACAAGGTTTGCAGGTCAGCAGGACCTTATACACTTAATCATTATATCTGTCGAATATGGAACAGGATGATAGGAACAACAGGAGTGGAAATTAAGGTCACTTATAGAAGATACAGCCAATGAAGCCATTTGAGTGTACGAGTACAGGGTGCTTATGACAGAGCCATTCGCTTGAATTATCAACTCAAAAAATACCCAATACGATCTAAATGGATGTGAAAGTTTTATCTAATGAGCAGAAAAAGTGTATCAAAACAGAAGTTGCGTCTCACCGGTAATTAGCAACTTCCTCTGCGAAAGCCCGGGCTTCTTCCACCCGAATGGTGTAGTCAAATGTGTACGGCGCCAAACATGACTCATCAAGCTCCAATACCTGAACCTCAGCCTTTATTCTTACCTGCCAAGACCAGGAAAGTCTGGAACGTTTATTATGTGTTTCGAAACTAAATTCTCAAACAGAATACCAACACGCACCAAAATAGATTCGAGATGAAGTTTTGCGGTGGTACCACAAGAGCATCAGAACATGCAAAAAAAATGAGTGGCAAATCTGTCAATATCTGGAAAGCATATATTGAGCCCATTCCTATACTCAGAGTTGTTCAACATGAAATTTTAGGTGGAAATATTGGGCTCTTACCAATTCCAACAATCTTTCCAAGTTCTTCTTTACCACTTCCGAGTTATCCAGCTTTTCAGCCACAGTGTGCACACGAAGTTTACACTTCCGCCAAATCTTGTGCTGTTGCAGGAGATGAGCCAGAAGCAGGAGCAATCCTCCATCATGGACAATCCACCAAACGTCAATGACTCCCTCTTGAAACTCTTCTTTACCAGGAAATCGGTCCAAGTGCATGCATAAGAGAACAGCCTTATCTACTGCCCGGCATTCTGTTAGGGTCTCCAGCAAAACCTGCACGTAGGCAAGACCACAATATGTATTTCAGAATTAGAGAGAATAAAATGCGTTGGCTTTGCAGGACGCCTCAATAGCACATGCTTCACATAAAAGTGAAAGTAAAAATAAAAATAAAAACTACATAATGCACGGTAATAGAGTGAGAGAGTAATTTAAGAGCAGAAAGGTATACCTCAGCATTATCTTCATGACCAGGGACTCGCCACTTGGTAGGCCACCCAAGTACCACAGTATTGGGCTCCAAGCTTCCCAAACCTGATGACTGAATAGCATAAGTCTTGCCTTCGCGGTATGAGGGTGCAATCAATACTCTTCCAAAGCCAATTACTTTTGCTTCGGCCATTCTGTTTTCGAGCTCAATCTTTTCACCCGCTGCTTGAGCTGTCATTTCGTCAAGCTTGCCCGTAAGAATGACCGTTACCACGCACAGCCCTTGCCCCTGTTATGTTGTTTTCCAAAGGGAATACCACCGTGCTATTCATTAATCTTTTCGGCCATGGACATGGCTGGTAATGGTGAAAATTTTACTTTGATGTGTATCATTAGAAAACACGTGCTCAGACTGAACGTGCGCTAAACCTCTCGGCAGGCTATCATCAGGAGGAGTCTTTATGTATGACATAGACTGGCAACGTACCTTCTTTAACTGGGAAGTGAAGAACAGGAACTCATGGTCTGCATGTCCCTTATCGGTCCATGAGGATCTGGGTTTTGAAAGACATAATAGCTGAGGTCGCCAATTCACGGTATATCTAGCCTCCTCTCCAACAGCAAGAATCCCACGCACGGCTATTTGAAGAAACAATCCACCTAAACCAGTCCCCCAGTTCACTTCAACCTGCAGCATTACATGTGTCACCCATCCTGTTTCAAGTCTCAATTGTAATTCGAAATCTACATTTTGTGTTCTTTTCACGGGCACCCCAAATTTCGAAGTAGCAGATAATTTTTTGAATCCAGCAACTCCTGAGAAATGGTTGAGGGTTTTAATTAATTAATTAACTTCAAATCTTGTTTCGTAATAACAGGACAATAGTCGATAGCTACCAATACTAGCACGAAAAGCAGTGTTCTCGTAAAAGAAGTACAGATAAGAAACAGGAGGAAAGGATTACCTGGCGAAAGTCGATGTAGATGTATATAAAGACTAGGAAGGCCATCGCCACCAAAGCCCAATACCACACAATCACAAAGTTCATGGCTGCACAAGCTAGAAATCCTACAAGAGCAGCTGACCAGTGATAATACTTCCATTTCGGCCTCCAACTGCAAACAAGAGAATATCACATCCAGTCAGTAGGTGAAAAAAATAGTTCATATCACAATAAACTTGTACCAAGCAACGTTAGAGTTTAAGTACCGTTTTCATATTTTTAGTAGCCCGGTGTATTTCAATCCCAGTTTAGTTACACAATAAGTACTAGGTGGGTGTCTGTACATTTTTCTGAAGACATGAAGACATTAAGACTCGACCAAACAGAGTGACGCTTAGAGAACGGCTTGTACCTGGGTGCATTTACAGCGGAAAGTATCAGGCAGGAAAGGTTAAGGGCTGAATAGCAAGTCAGGAAACAGATCGAGACAAGCGGCGCCACAGCGTTCAAGCTTCCTATCATAGCAAAAACGATGCAGAGTGCGGTGGTAGCAATCAAAGCCCTTCTCGGCTCTCCATTCTTTGAAACAACTGCGAATGGCCCCAAGAATGGCACCACTCCATCAGCAGCAATGGCCTGCAGTGCACGAAGAAGTGATGAATTGCAGGTCTCAAATCACATGAACAGTTCGAAAAACACACTTTAGTTATGTAACCCTCAGATTATCAATAAACTCTCGTTGGTTTTCCTACGAAGGCGATTCTAAGTGCCCTTGTGAAATTACCTGAAGTAACCGAGGTGAGATGATGATGCATTGCATTGCTTGCGCAATGGAGGCAATGATGATTCCAAGCTCGGTGAGGATGGCCACGGGGTAAGCCACTTCTCTCACGACATAAAGCATTGCATGATCTCCGCCGGTAACCCCAAGAAGATAATCTCTTTGTGCCACAGCAGCCCACAAACCCATGTAGGACATGTACATGACGAAGCTGATCACAACAGCTCCCAAAGTTCCCTGCGGAATCGACTTCTCTGGTCGTCGAAGATTAGTTGCTCGATCTGCTCCACTGCCAAAACAAGGAGACTTTTAACATTCAAAACTTATCGGCAAGTTTAAGACGCAATTTCAAAGAGAAAACACAGCAACTTCAAAGATCGGCCTGCCAACGAGACCTGCCTTAGTACTACAGGTGAACACAAAGCCAATAATACGTCCTGTTGATAGAAAACAAATTGCTAGGGGATCATTCAGTTACCTCAAGATTCCAGTAAAGCAGGGAAAAAAGAGGGACACGGCAGTAGAAAACGATTTTCCTGGTGGATATCCGGGGTTCCAATTGCCCTTGAACGTAGTCCACGACAGCCCGGTAAGAGATGGTGGTGCATGAGATCCTCGGGGCGCCATTCCCAAACCCAAGTAGAAGGAAAGCATGGTGTAAAGGACGATGGCGAAGAAGATAAGCCCCAATTTGGAGACGAATTTAATTCCAAAGAACACCTGGATTAAACACAGTGATGTTCATCTTTAGTGAAGCCTATCCGTCAGGTGAACATGCAATACGAGTGCTGAGAGCAATGCAGTACGCCATAGTCAACCACCACCAGAAAAAAGAACTGTTACTGTATCATATTCGAGCGATTAGCAAAATAGCACGCGCATTAACTCACCAGTATACCCAGCACGAGCAAGATACATGCGCCAATGATTCGATTCGCCGACACGAAGTCTAGGCTTGGAAAGGTGAATACGATCATCTCTACTGAACCGAGGCCCTGCCGTTACACCACCATGCAGGAAAACATGCACGAGTCCCAAATGGTAAGATGTAATGAACGACCATCAGAAACGGCCTGGCATTCAAACGCTGTGGAAAAGCAAGTGGTGAACTGGAGCAACTCAAAAAGCTGCCCTCGTTAAATTCGTCACCAAGTTTCAGACTCTTGCTACATGAAAACAGACTGCCGCTCCGAAGGTGTGATACAGTGTAGGATCACGCCATAATTTTCGATACTGTGGATTTAATGCCACGAAAGTCTAAAATGCAACTGTTACGCGCAAGCACTTGCGTTGTAGAATAGTCGTATTACTGCGCATCTAAAGCTCTTTGGAATAGCGTCAATCTCCTCTCTCTCTCTCTCCCTCGTAGACTCTAGTAGCAATCGCGAAGCACAATTTGGACGAAGCTGCAGAAGACCCATAAACCTCTGCATGTAATAAGTATATGTCTGCAGATTTCCTTTTTGCGCACAACAGATCCAGTTTTCCGAGGACTGGACTTCATTTCGTTAATGAGTGAAAGAGAAACTCACCTCCAAAACAGCAAGCAGAGCTACCCCAATGTAATACAGTAACCCCACAGCTCCGCCAAGCTTTGGTCCCAACGCTCTTGATATGAGATAACTGTCACATATTCGACAGTGAGAACAGAGAAAATCTTCGGTAACTCGATTTCTCGTTGTAATTAGGACCCCCATCTTCTAGAAATTTCTCCAGAGTGCACGGAAATGAAAACCACCCTGACCCAATATACAATATGACCTCTCACAAGAACAAGCACGCGACATTGATGAAACAGTTTGAGAAAGCAGTAGACTCACTAGGTGCCTCCTTGCTCAATTTTCCCATTCGTTGCAATCGCACTAAGGGACATGGTGGTCAGCATCGCGCACAGGAAGGAGATGAAAACAATGAGAAAAGTTTGCCACACTCCGGCGCTTCCCACGATGTAGAAAAATCGTAGAAAGATGAGCACACCTGCAAACATTCCGAACTACTACGTCAATCCAGGCAGCTCGAGATCATCAACAGTGCCCCAACACTTGCCGCAGTTGCAGTGAATACAACTTCACGGACATGCATGCACGCGGGGGGGATTCGCAGACTGTCACTTACCCCACATATTCTCGCAGGTAGGAATGAGAACCCCACTGTAGGTGCCAAGCCCATCCTTGCTGTGACCCCCTCCACGCAGCCGATGCATCACATTATACCAAAACCGCTGCCCACAGGCAGCAGCACCTTTCTTCACACTCGCTCTAGCCCCTTCGAGAGACTCCGAAGACGACATCCGCGGCTGGATTTTCACCTTCGAAAGACATGCACACCCACTACCGGGCTCATGGCGAGCTTCATCATGGATTCCCACCATCACCATCTTGTATCCGCCAATTCTAACAAACTGCAACTCTGGTTTTCACTACTCCCTCAATTCCCTGCTCACAGACTCACCCTCCCAACGTCGCAACCAATTCCCTCACCGATCTCACCATCACCCTCGAGACCACGCAAGCGGGTCCAAACACCCAACGAGTCTCTTCGCATTCGCTCAACCCCCAAAACTCACCGCTCTACAACCCCCCACACCGCCAACTACAAGGCTCACAAGATCCAGCCCCTCCCCAACTCCTGGGCACCATCAATCCCACCCGCAAATGACGGAAAATCAGAGGCAGGAAACCACGCTGCAAGGAATCACAAAATTCTCCACCACTGTACCCCGCTCCCCCACCACAGCGAGGAAACGGACGAGCTGCACGAATTCCCTGCGCGCAGCCGCAATTTGATCACCCACTCTCTCTCTCTCGCTCTCTCACACACACAAGCTGACAGCGTTGCATGCGGCGGGATGAGAGCGTCCCCTTGTCGCGGGTACACGCAACGATCGAGCCACACTCGGTTCCAAAAAGCAAAGTGAGCATGGACCCAAGTGCTATTACTAGCAACGACGACGCCCTTCACAGCCTACGTCACAATTAGAAACGCTCTCGAAACTGAACTAGCAGCAGCAGCTGCAACGATTTCATGAAAACAGACACACACTGAAAAGAACTCGAATAAAGTGGTGGTCTAGATTGAAATGCTAGGGCCCTAGGCTCTCTCTCATATCATGACGGAGGAGTCGAGTCCTTCGTCGTTTCGCTGCTGCTCCTCTCCCCACCACGACTACTACTCCTCGTCGCGACGGAAAACTAGCTCCGCCCGTCCTCGTGCCAGCCACAGCAGCCAGCGCCTTCGCGCTCGACACGGCGGTGGTGTCGCGATGGGTCGCACGCGTCCTCGAACCGGCGTCGTCCAGAAGTCGCCGGGAGATCTTATGAGAATGGCAACCCGCTGGCCTTTATATGCTGGCGCAAAAAGGAGTCTGAGTTGCTGATGTGGTCATTAGTAAATGGTTCATTTGGATAAGTCCTAGTTATACTTCCAGAAGCCCAGATAAGTCATTGCCAATTGTGTGGAAAAATTAAATTGCAGCAACCGAGGGAGGGTTTGAACAAGTTCATTGGTGCCACCACAGCTCACAGGAGCTCCATGTGTCAGAGTTTCGTGGCGTAATGGATCAGATGTCTGTGTTTTTTCACAGTATTTGCTTCTGTTTTGTTTTTTTATTTATTTCATGTGTGGAGGATGGAAAAAAAACAAAAGAAACACTCTTTCACTGTGGTTGAATGACTGTGATGTGTGATGGGGTGGAGCTCATGAACTTTGCTGCTGGCTTGGGTTGATTAACTAGTGTTTTCTTCACACAAGGGGTACTATCATGATATTGAAAAATATAAAACAAATTTAATAAAAATGGGTGTAGTTAGTTATTATCACATGTGTAATTCTTACTGGACTTTACTTCACAGATTACATAAAAGTGTGGTGCTAAGCTTTTGGGTGACAACTCACAACTATCAACATTGGTTGATGGTACATGTGAAAATTTATTAAGTGGACTATCATGTAGCTTTAGGTTTAGAAAGAAAATATTCTGATTGTAGAAAAAGAAATGAATTATGTATACTTGGAATGAATTGAAACATATACATCTAATTAAAGTAAATATATTTTTCTATCTGATAGAGCTCAAAACTTAAGCTGTATTCAACTCATTAATTTTCTTAAATCTTTGATGTTTTGATGATGAGTTGATATGCACTTTGCATCATCAAACATGTGATGTGTAGGTATCCACCCAAGCTATGTTTTTCTGTATGAATATGAAAGAACTTTTATGTATTTTTACATATGTAGTCAAATTTTATTGATAATAAATATAAAATAAAAATCATGTATCACTTTAAAATACAGACACTAAAATGACATGTTTTATTATGTAAAATCACCTCTTTGGCACAATCAAAACAACTGCTATTAGAATGGATTGCTCTCCACAAATCTTTCCCATTACTGAAGTAACTGATTTGATTGGAAACTAAAGACATGATATTAAAATGTTCTAAACAAGCAGTTTAGAAAATAAATACTAAAGTAGACTTGATTTAAAATTCAAAATACATGACTATTGAAACTCAACATGCATTGACAAAACAACGAAGCAAAAAATAAAATAACAACAAGAACACCGTACACAATTATTTTTTTAAAATTAAAAAATAAAACATTCATACCCATTGAGTTCCCAGATTCCTTCACATTCAATAATGAACACATGAGCAAAAAAAAAAAAAAAAAAAAAAAAACACTTGTGGATTGCTACTTGCACTTTGATAGATGGGAAAGTTCATGGTTTCCATCACCAACTTCACAGACCCTCAACTAATATCCCACCTCACATATAAACAAAATTTAAATAATAATAATAATAATAAAAAATAAAAACTGCCACGTTTCAATCGAAGCATAATCCTCCACATTAAAGAACTCCCATGCTTTTTTGTCTTCCTTCCAAAAACTTTTTAGAACTTTTTAGAATGTCAAACTCTGAGAGCCCCATGCATCAGCTACAATTCATGAATGCAAAAGTCATTCATTCCACCATTCAATGACATGGCAACCACGGCCTCCTCCTCCTCACTGCTGCTGGACATCAGAATGATCAGAGACCCTGTTCACTAGAAGAAAAAAATCCCCTATTCTCACCGCATTGGTAATGGATCCCACAACAAAAAAAAATCAAAATCAAAATAAAAAACAAACAGCCATAAATAGCTGCCTTCACATGAAGCAAACCTCCACTCATGCAATACAAAGTGCATGTGCACTTGCACACACACACACACACAAAGTAAAAGAGAGAAGGCAGCTAGCTGGTGTATAATGCTTTGTATTTGCTGAGTTAGCTTAACTTGCAGTAAAAGTTGCCTTTCTCCTGGCCTCCTACTCCCAGTGTATTTTTATAAGCTGTCTGGAATATTCTACACAGTGAAGATGGATAAATCTCACTCAGAGGGTCCAAATTTAGGATGCAGGGCCAAGTGCAACGTTCCCAAAGGGGAACCAATATTATCATGTGTCATTGGGCACAACATCCAACCAAGGGCCAGGATGATGTGTTGCGACATCCCTAAACTGGGTGGTGGAGGATAGCCCTTGTCTGTCTGTTGCAGACAGCAATGCCTTGACATAGTCTGTCTGCCCTTCTTCAGTGATATGTGCACTGAATAATATTGGGCGGTGTGGGAAAAAAAAACTTAAAAAAGTAATGTGTATACATATATATATATATATATATATATGTGTGTGTGTGTGTGTGTGTGTATGTGTGTGTGTTTTGTCTAAGTGTTAAATTCTGACATGTGAGTGTGAGAATGTGGTGAAGTTCTTGAACTATAATATGAGTATATGCTTATGCTCACACTTACAAAATCTTTTCTAAAACATGCAAAATAAAAAGAAAAGGTAATACATATATATATATATATATATATACACATATATATAGTAGGAGAATGATAGAGGAAACTCATATTTTTACTAAAGTGACCCACTCTATCTTAAGCATCATTGCACCTTTGGAGCCTGCATCCTTGTTCCCAGCCATTCCCCATTCTCAATAGTTGCTAAAGACAAGGGCAGGGGGTTGGGAACTTTGGGAATAAGGCAATGGTTGGGAATGGGGGAATGGTTGGGAATAAAGCATTGTGGGTCAATTTGGTAAAAATTTGGGTTGCTTTATCATTTCCCTTTTATTTTTATTGCAGAAAAGTCACTTAGACCAGGCGTCTTTTTGGGAGCCTCTGTGGGTTTTCTTTGAAGAAACTTTTGTCTAGTATGTGTCTTTATTTAAAAAGTGTTTTGAATGACTATGTGGGGACTTTTTCCCACAACTATTTAGTAGAATCAGTGGTTTACTTACATTTTCATGTTGCCTCCAGTTGATGAAAAATATTCACTTTAAAGTATTTTTTTGTTGAAAATGGGGAGAAAGTTCTAAGTAACAATAGTTTTAATAGATGCATCACATGAGTATTCTACTTTGTTGGACTTGAACAAAATGGAGATGGACTTTCCTTTCATGCTTGTTACTACAAATGTTCATATTATTTACAAGTACTGACCCATTTAACAGAAAAAATAAATATACAATTAGTTACTCTCTTTTTTCTTTTTCCTTCTTATGTTGACATCCTATTCTCTCATTTCATTTTTAGAATAATTCATATAATTTTCTATCTTAATTTTATGAGTTGCATTACTCAATTATTTACCATAAATTTAAACAAAAAATATACAATATAACATACAATTTAAACAAAGAAAAATACATGCTCTCTCTCTGGCTATATATATATATATATATATATAGAACAACATGAGTATATTATAAAATTTCAAGTTTATCATGATTCAATAGCCACACGATTATCACAATTTTATTAATATATATATATATATATATATATATATGAAATAAAAATATACTCTAATTTTTTTTGTGTGATATGATTGCATGATTTCAGTATTAATAAATAAACTCTTTGTACTTGATAGGATATGAATACAAGTACAAATATATATAGAACGGCAATGAAAAAAAATAACTATAATTTATTTTATGGGATAAAGTTGATACAAAAGACACATTCTGTTGTGTCTTTTGTATCAATCATAATCACACATACTTGAAATTTCAATGCAAAACATCTAACCCAAGCATCTCTTTTCTTATGCTTCCATAGCCTACAGTTTATTTCAGTTCAAAACCATAGCAGGCATTTCAAATTGTTTATCTTGGTCACAATTTAATTCCACATTTTAAAGTGTATTTTTAAAGGAAAAATAAAGGAGAACAAAAAAGGAAGTTGACAATAAGAAGTTAATCAAAAATTATATTAGCAACATAATTGTTTGAGCTCTATGTAGAACAACCCTTGTTCACCAAAAATTAGGGTTACTATACTTCAAAGAATGTAATGTCTAAATTGTACACATCAAAGTAAGTAAAATCATGTTTACTTGCATCCTTGGAAGTTAATTTAGTCCAATATTTTTCAAGTAGCTATAAGTTGCTACTTACTAGGAATATTAATAAAGTGTTCAATTATGTCAGTTAGTATTTTCTTGACTACATATGTTTTGTTCCAATTTACTTACATCAATATAGATTTCCTTGCTTCATAGTAACGCAGACAAAATAGAACTTACTGTGCTACATATTTTCTTATATCTTTGGTTTTTTGAGTAACTCAGTAATATTAATCCATGCATAGAACCAGTAAATTGGCAATAATAAGGAAAACACTCTATATGTATGCATCAAAACATATAGTGTAATTTATACACATCACTTGTCAATTCATTAGTAAACTTATTCTATCTTGTAGAAATATGAACAATTCCTTAAATAATTTCAGGTGAAGGCTTCAAAATAAGAGAATTGTAACACGGTATATTACTGATGTTATGTGTCATTCACTTGCATAGCTTATAATTTGAAATCAAGCCATTTTAAACTAGACCAACTGCTTGGCAACAAGTTTTCATTGAACACTTGTGCTAAATAGTGAATTAATAATAATAGTAATGAAAAACCCACACTACAATTTCACTGTGCAATAACAACAACTCAACATTGAACCCCCCCAAAAAAGGAAAAAGAATTGGGAGGAATTTTATGCTGAAGAATGAGAATCCAATGGGACTCATTCATAACTTTCCTTCTTTAAATGCCTTACCTGATAAGAGCTGACCTGATTATGATAAGGATCAATTCAAAGAATACAAGAGGTGTTCTTCCCTTTTAAAGGTTTAAAGGACATGTTTATTTTTCGAAATGCAAAACTTTTTAACTTTTAATAACTTTGTATATGATAAATGTGGTATATATGGAAAAGCAATCAAAGAGGGAGGAATGTGCATGAAGGGCGGCTCACAACCTCAAAAAAATAAACCATGCACTCCCTTGAAGAAAGAGCTGGACCTGTGAATGTTCCATTTCAGCATTCAGATCCGTAGCTTGACAAAAAAACAAAAAAAACAAAAAAAAACAAAAAAAAAACAAAACAAAACAAAAAATAGGGGATGGGAGGACAAGGAATTAGGGTTTGATGTTGGGCTTTTGGGTGGCATGCAAAGAGGGTCCTTTGGCATCAAGGCCCTATACCTTTGGGGGGAGTTCAAGAGGCAAATTGATACATCATGCTCTCAAACACTCTTTTAAAATATTAAACATGTGCCAATGAGATGCCCTTTCCCTTTATTCTTTGCATGAAAATTGGGGTCCTCATATTCTCAAGGAAGATGAGGTCCCCTTGCCAAATATTCTCTTAAACTACAAAATTAGGATCTCATTCTTAATGTTCTTTATAAAAGAACTGCACTTTGCCATGATGCTTTTCAAGAATAACAATGAATAAGCTTCTAGAGGCATTTTTTAATACATGGGAATATATATATATATATATATATATACATACATACATATATAATTTGGATTTGGCATATAAATATTTTGGTTCTTAGAGAACTTCTATATAATTTTCTTGCTATATATGTGTGTGTATGTATGTATATATGTATATATTTTTATTGTAATCTAAGACGAGAAAAATTACATGTTTGAGAAAAAATTTACCAAACTAGTAAGAAAAATATGTGTTTCAGATGAGAGGCTTAAAGACTAGGCTTATTTTTCAAAGTAATAAATTTGTAAAATCTCTTCAATGTTAGTAGTTGGAAGATAAATGATTTAAGTCAAAATAAATTATATCTAAATTATATTAGTAGTAACTATGGATATATACATAGATTACTCACTTGAATAAAATGTATGTGTGAACATGTAAATGATAAAAAAAAATTAAGTAAATATAAAATTCTATATTATGTAGTATTTAACTTTTGCATATAATTTTGAAAAATACTATTACAAATAATTTTTTATAAGTATCTTTGTTCAATTGAATTACATATCCATGAATTTTTCTGTATTATGTTTTTTCTGATGTTAATAATTTATACTATGTGTGGGTGCTAAACTAAAATACTCGCTACACGTGTTTATGTGTGTACTTGGAAATGGCTGTTCAATTCTTTTAAAGAACACATATGTTTCTGGAAAATTTTACTGAAGCTCTTGTCCTGAGATTGAAGTTGATCATATCGCTCAAAATGTTTTAAAAGATGTTGAAACAAATCATTAAAATAATATATTTTAAAAATTTGATGCTAATATAAAATTTTAAAAACTTGCATTGCCACAAAATGGTAATTTGAGCATCGAAGAATATTTAAAGTTATTTAAAATATATTAGAATTCTTGTTATGCATACATTGTTTAAGAAAATGAACGCATGATTCAATTGTCAAAAAAGATATCAGATTAACTCAAGCTTATGTTTATTGCAAAATATGTCCGCATTCATCCTCAAACACTCATCCACCACCATAACAACGGATGAATGAAACCAGATGAAAGTAGTGAGATGAATGCGAGAGGATGAATGTTCGAGAACGGGCAGCACTATGAGAAGTTTCACTGAAGGGTATGTGTTAAAGAGCACCACGTAATGTAGTTGCCTGCATTGCTTTGCTAGCGTGTAAAGTGCCTGTCCTTCGTTGCTTAATGGACCTACAATTGTGGACCTAATGCAACCCAATTGGGCCTTGCAACTTGCTAAATAAACCATTCTCTCCATTGCTTATTCTTTGACACATTTAATATTCATTATATATATATATATATATATGTGTGTGTGTGTGTGTGTAGTGACATTGAAAGGCAAGTATGTAGTTATCGACATCTATTTTAGCATTGGGTCAAGGAAACCAAGTTGGTTGGGTTGCAAAGGCTGAATTTTCCCTCAAAGCCTTACAAATATGTGTTTCGTTCTTTAATGGCTTGCTGACTCAGCACTTGTCGTGTGTCCGACATTTGGCAGCCAAGTATTGACTTTCCATGAAACTCAAAATAATAATACAGGCCCCACTTACACCACCTGATCATATCGTCGAACCTTCAAGTCAAAATAATAGTTAATTATTTTTTGTCCTCATTAGGTTTGTATCAAAGATAGTAAGGCTGCCACGTAGACCCAGTTTCTATATTAAGGTCAAAATGGAACAGATATTTTTCTTTTCGTTCAAACTTGTGCTACGTCGGCGTGACTTCATTCTTCTTCCATTAATTGTTTTGTTTTTTTCCATTGTAATTTGGCCTTTCAGATGTGAATGTGTGGTATAAAAAAAGCCAGAGATTTGTTGGACAAGTTCAGCGAATCAGAATGCGGAACTCGAGGTTTGACAGAAATTCGATAATTGACCGTCTTTGAGGACCAAGTGTCTCTACATTCTGTCGTTTTTCTAAAAATATTTTAATTGTCTGAGTTTGAAGGTTATCTTTATTCCAAATGTTATTTTACTGTGTTAAATCCCTTGTTCACAACTGTGGAAAGGCACGGAATATAACAAATGTGTACCATGTCTGTTTGATACTGGCATTTGAAGGATGTGTGTGTCCTCCCAAATGTCCATATTTTTGTAGCAGCCTGCAAAAGAATAGTTTTCATGAAAAGTCCTTTTTTAGCTTACAATTCAAGTCGGCTTCTCATACAACACTTCAGTTGTACTTCAGATAGATCCATTAATGGACTTCATTAATATTGGAAGCATGGACCTTGTTTTCACCCAACTAGGGTTTCTCATTGACACACTATAAAGCTTCTCACTAAATGAGTAAAGAAAAGACAAACAATGCAACAAGACTGTGACATTGTAAATTTGTGGGTACCACAAAAGTGAGGAATAGAACTTAAAAACAGAATAAAAACCAGAACGTGCCAAATTACTGTCCAACTTGACAAATAAAATACTTCAGGTGCGAGAGGGCAGGCAATTGCACATCACAGAGAACTGTAGACTTCAGTTGCGGTGCTTGCCAACTCAGCACAACGTGTTGTCCACGTCATCCTTGGCATCTACGACCTCGGAATACACGTGGATCTCAGTTTTAGGGGGGGGGGGGGTATCCAGTTTGTGGGATGTACAGGATGACAGTAAGGAAGGGGGATCTAGAAGCCAGATCTAGGGCGGAGCTGGGAGGAAGCTCTTCCATATTCTTTATGGGTATTTGCCACAGAGAATGTTGCCCATGAAATATGTAACATCCTAATTTTAAACTCAGAAAAAAAAAAACAAAAAAAACAAAGAAACGGAAGAATGATTAATCCCGTGTGATTTGAAATGGCACTAGGACACAAAAAAGAAGATAGGATAAAATCCCTAAGTTCAATGAGCCATTGAGATTTCATCATCTTCGGTAAAATTCGTATGTGTAGATTCCCACACTGCTCCAATAAAAACACACATGGATTACTCAAATTGTACCTCATGTGTGGTCTGCTCAAGAGTAGATTTGCATGCCTTCAGTTCAAGTTGAAGGTAAGTCAAGTTGCTCTGTGAGCCTGATGGGGTTCACATATTTAGGTTGAAGTAGTTGAGTATTTTACCTCCTTAACGGGTGGGTCCTATTAGTGAGTGATAAGCAGTGAAAAACTATGTTTTCATGAAAGATTATTTGGTTAAGTGAATGTTCGATGCTGACACTGTCGATACAATTGATACAATACAATGTGCAAAACAACTCAACCACAGTCACAAAGCAGGTCTCTTCGACTTCAGGAGATCAGAACCGGAATATAAGTTTTACTCGCCCCATGTGTTGAAAGCAAAGTATGGAGAAGGTCAGGCAGAGCCACATTGCAAATTTGATCTTAACACCCTGGAAGTAGTGCAAGGCAACATTTGTTCCGCTTGACACCTGCATGGGTTGACTGGCAGAAGTGATGTGGAAGATTTCTCTACCTGTATTTGCAGATTTTAAATTGTTACAGAACAAGTAACTGCTTGAACCCATCTCTGCTGCCCTTTTAAGAGACATCGTTCCAGCGAGGAACATCAGCAACACACTCAGAATCAAAGATGAAAATTGAATCATGTCCACTGATGAAGAGCTGGAAAGTGCACACATTTAGAACCGCTCCACAACTAGTAGATTGTTCATAACTAAGCCTTCACCTACTGTAGGAAGATCGGGTGACATTTGATATTCTCCGTCCACCAAGAACTTGATCTCATACCTTGACAATGCAAAACACGAATAATATCAGCTTGATGCTACACTCGATAAGAGTTTAATTACTCCGAAGTAATCCAACGGTTTCAACTTCAGGAAGTCTTCCTACAAGTGAAAATACAATGCCCCAATTTACGAAAGACCCCTTCAGGACACTAGTTAAACTAGAAAGGCAGCTGAAGTACATTAAAATTATAAAGAGAAAGACTAGAAGATTATGCCTGATCACCACAAAAGCTGAAGCCAAGTGTGCGAATTAGATGCCGATTGGATCCAAATTAGAGCTGTGTGCATGCTTACCGGCCTGGTCGAAGGTCAATGGTGGTGGTGAATTTATTAGAAGTCCCTGAGCCCGCCGGTGACAATCTTTTTCCTCGTGTCCATCCATCAAATGAGCCCATTACTTGCACATCCTGTCCCCATCAGATTGTCAATGTCAGTACATATTGGAAAATCGATCATGTTGGAGCGAAAAGATCTACAATGAACCTCAAGTATGAACAATATTATTGCAGAAGCCTATCTATAAGAGCCATTCACGAGGGGTGCATGAAGAGCAGTATCCCAAATAGGGATCTAAAAGTTCTTTACTCATGAAGGTGAGACATTCTACATTGAACAGAAGTACTAGATTATACATTACACAATAGAGGCTACAGATTGAACATTTGATATAATGGAACTAAAATGACTCATCGCTCAGAGGACCCTACCTCAGCCTTTCCACAATACACAAGGTCAATGCTCCGGGTTTGTACTTGTTTGGCGTCCTTGATTCGCTCATGTAGAACTTTCTGCATCTCTAGAGACAAAAAGAAGGAAGACTTCAAAACTTGCAGAAACAACTACGAAAGAGTGGGTCAAAATCATACCACTCGAGCATAGGGCTACTATGCTTCAAGACTCTGAGACCGACAGGCCACAAGTACATGAGCAGAACTCGTACAACCAGGATAAACACGTGAGTAGTTTCTTCACACCTCTTGGATTCTAGGTTTACATGGACCTAGACAGTAGATCCAATTGAAACTTTCTAAGAATGGGAATATAGTTCAAACTTGATGATAGATGATTCGTTTAACTTTTACACAAACATAAACACTGGCTGCTTGTAATATGCACTAATGACCCTGAACTTTTGAACTTAAACAATGAAAATTCTGAAGCCGTGCCTAAGATTCTGAAATTGGTACACTTAATACAGGAGCATAGTTGAGAGCAGGGTGCTCACCTTCAAGTCTAGCCACAAGATAGGAATGTAAGTCGAGTCCATTGATTTTTCGGGATCCTGGTTTGATGATCTGTCCGCTTATTTCTTGAGCCATATCAATGAGAACCTGCAATCCACTATGATCAAGGTATGGTAAGAAATTAAGATATTTACATCCTATATTCTATCCATGAATAGTAATCGAACTGATGGATGTCCAACAAAAAACGCAAATACAGAGAATGTGTAGGAATCAGAACCTGAAGTTCCATCTCCATTGCAGAAAGCTCCTTCCCAGTATCCGTCAAAGAATCTTCCTTGAGTTGCAGCTGAGAAAAGGTTCACATGCCCAAAGCAGTTGGTACTAATTCATTTTAGTGTCATCTAGACTCAGTAACGAATAATGAACTCCAGCAGAGGGATGTCATGAGAATACTCTCAATGAAAAGTCAGGTAAGTTAAACTTATAAATGAGGTAGATATGTTTTAAGCATTCTCACATAGATCAAACATGGAATGTTGAAAAATGATCTGAAATAAGACTGGCGTCTAGCTATCTAGGAATGTGATACGAAAAATAAATAAATAAATAAATTGTATAACGTAAAGAAAATGCGGATACCGAAGAGATTAAGAGAAGATGCAGGCATCAAGATTTCGAACGTGCAGGAAAAGACCCAGATCTAATAGGAAAATCAAATAAGAGCAAGTACCGACCTCATATTGTAAATGGCTGATGTATTGATTCGCCTCACTTAGTTTCCCTAGCAGTTTTGATCTTCCTTCAATTTCCTTCAGTTGCATTAAATCCAACTGTCTCACAATAGAATAACACCTGTTCCTGAGATGTTAAAGATAATACAAACACAAAAATCTCAATCATTCAATTCTAAACTTAAGGACACTGGTCTCACTTTGATTATCCGGATTAAGAAACAAGTTAACTGTATGACTGACAAATCGCGACCAACGCTATGAACTAGAAAACAAGGAATTGAAGACGACTTATTCCAATTTGAAGACCAATTTAAATGCAATGAGAAACAGACCTCAGTAGTGCCGGCTTGTTGGCTACTAGAGGAGCTCAGCCGGGAATTAGGTGTTCCGTTATGAGTATCGCCCTCAGATCGCACCCTCAAAATGAAGGAATTTCCGTTTGGCACACTTGAATTTTGAGCTAGAAGGTGAGTGGAACCCACGTTTCTAGGTCTACGAAGGAGATTAAAGCATGCTTTACATTGATGAAACCTGCTTCGCCATAGCGTCCCTGCAGATTCGTTTCTTTCGTATTTACAGCTTCTTATGCAAGTCACTTGCTTAAGCTCACGGAAACCAAAATCAATCCTGCAACGCCACACAAAGAAGTGTAAAGATTAGAGGATTCTCACGGCTCTCTGTACCTCTACAGGCGTCGAACATTCACACTTTGTAAATGAAAAACAATGTCTTTCTCTAATCATGAAATGCCCAGGAATATATTTGAACTCCTCCAAGTTTGAATTGCTTACAACTAGGTCCTTTTCAGAGTAAAAGCGTCAAGGACATCCCTCCTACAATCCTAGTACGAATCTCGAGCGACGATAAGGCATCCCCAGGAGAAATAACCCAAATTCTCTTTAAAAACGATAGCCAAATTTCCAACATAATCACCGAAGAAACCGCATCACAATTGAATCAAAACCCACAAACCCTATGCACTCCTGCCGTACAATGTGACACCCAGCTACGTGCAATACAATCACCTCCATCCGGTAATCGGCAATGTTGCAAGACTCAAACATTCAATGACCGGTTTCACTTACACAGCATGAGAAGTTGAGAGCGGTGTCACAAAAGCCGTCGCCATCGGTACCAATAGGTTGCCAATACGCTCAACTTCCTGAGCTTGCTGCTACCTTGTTTCGTCTTCTTAGTCCGCTCAAATAGAAAGCAAAGCTACCCACAGTTGAAGATATCTTAAATTCGACTTGAAATGTTACAAGAGCCTAGAGACGGGGGAGAACTATACAGCCTTGGATGTAACGGGTATCTTGCCAAAAAGACATCAGATCGCACTGACTAGTCCCCCTTGTAAACATGCATAGCAGCTGAGTCTGAAGCACCCAAGTATGAACCCTGTGGGCACAAACGAAGATAAACGCATGGACGACATCTTAAAGCTGCTCCCTCCACTCTTCCATCCTCGAAGGGTTGAATTTCCTAGCGTGGACCCATTCTTTTTGGAAGCTCGAAACTAAGGTTCTACCGAAAATTCTTGATTGACCGTGTGAAGTATTAACCCACGTGTGCAACGCCTTCTTTTTTTAGCTTTTTAATAGAAAAAAACTTGAGTGTTTAACCATGTGCTAATATTGCTCAGCGAATTCCTTGTGAAAATTATGCATCTGAGTGGCAACATTCTGAACTAATTCCAAAATGTGGCAAGCATGTAGGTCTGCTAAAACCTGAGGCAAATGCTGCAATAAATAGTTTCATGGCATGTAAAGGCGTATTGGAGCTATCGTTTAGGCAAATGGTCATGCCGCTAAGAATGAAGTAGAGTTATAGGCACTGAAAAAGCACACTTCTGGGGAAGTAATAATGATAGTTCATTGTGAAACAAAAACAGAAAAGAAACATGAGAATGTTGTACTCAAGCGTGATTTGAATGCCACACAGGTGACACCAGAGCGCTTTCTCTGCAGGCACCAATTATTTTTTGACGAGCGCTTCCGAAACAATCATCCAGGGTATAACAACGAGAACCGTGACAGGTTCACTAATTTCCAGCCTAGCTAACTCACCAGATCTGAGTATTCTTCTAAACAATCTTTTCAAATCAATTCTGGTCTGGGAGACTACACCAGCATATTTTACAAAGCCTGGCCATGGTGAGCTCCAGATATTGAAGTCTTGAAAACGCTTCACAAGGGGGAATTGAACTGGTGATTCACTGCCTGGAATTAATTTCTCTCTACTCATAGAACGCACTGAAAACTTTCGCATTTAGAACATCTCATATACAGGGCAGGAATACCAAACTGGTCCTCTATGGAGAAAGTTGGCTGAAGCAGGCACCCCGAGTCTGCGTGCTGTTGATGTACATCTGCTAACCGAGTTTGTAGGAACTTGAGCCCGATCTGCACAATATCTCAAATCCATATGCTCAAACATGAGGTTACTGGAATCTGACACACGACTAAATACAAAAGTTCTGAAAAAAAATGATCTTACCTTTCATAGGTTGGATCACATTTCACAAGAAATGCGAACCCCAGAAAGGTGATGGCCTAAGAAGCAACTATATATATGGAAGGTACCCGGAGCATCTGAACATAGAATTTGATTACCTGATCATCCTTGGTATCAAGTCGAAAATCTCCGCAGGAACAAACTATGACAGTTTTAATTTGCTTCAGCTGCGTTTTCTTACACAGAGGACATAGCACGCCGTCCTGAACGTAATGAATCACCTTTTGGTTAGGGCAATATGATGAGGATATTTGGCTATTATTGGATCCATCTAATTGAGCATCGCATCAAATAAAAAGGCATGATATCTAAGGTCCAAGAAACACTGAGTTTTCAGTGCAAAAAGTAAAAGTGCTAGCCCTGAGCTTCCGTGTGATTAAGCAGAATTCGATTTAGAGTGAGTGTTGTTTAGAAGATACTGACCATGTCAAGAGGAAGTTGATCGACTTCTGTGAATACAATGCGAGCCACAAGCACATCCCTAAACTAGGTCAATAAGCTGCTAAAGATGATGGTACCGCGGAGAGATCTTGAAAATTTTGTATTAGATCAGCAATCGCATCATCCTCCTGCGAGGCAGCAGCTTCAAACTCCTCCAAAAGTGCTTCCTCTGTACATGCATCAATCCCACTATGTAATGAGGTGAAACAGAATCTCCGCAATGTTAAGAAACAGAATCTCATTTTGATTTTATAAACCGTCTTCTCTTTATAAAATCATTAAATTCGTCAAATTCACCTTCGCTGATGATATTCACCCTTAACAGAGACCACAAGCGCCTAAGAAGACCTCTGATGTTTCATTTTCTTGCTTTAAAGACTTTTAAAGACTGCAATATACATTTTTGTGGAATAGTAAAGGTATCTAAAGCAGGACATGGAGAACAAGAGCATAATCAATAGTGGTACCTTGGGCCCGCAACTCAGCCTGCATGTCATCATACAAAGCTCGTTCCATAGCGAGCATGAGCTCGACATAATCCTCATTAGCTAGTTCCGCTGGAGCCTCGTACTCCCACAACATGTCGGAGTCTTCCTTTTCCGAGGCTCTGCGTGTGTCGTTCTTGGCTGAATTTGTAGAGGTTTGACGCACTCTCTTGAGTTCATCGGTTACAATATTTCTGAATGTGGACTCCATATACTAAAGGACAACACCAACAACATACAGCTGGCAGTCGGTGATGTAATTCTCCATACCGGTAACATAGGCAAGATGAAGACGGATGCAAAATTTGGAAAAGAATTTTGACACCTTATATTGAGATGCATATTCAGAAATTCTTCAAGACTAACAGAAATCTTGGTGTTTTTCTCTAAATGAACTAGACCCACTTGCTCGATTGGATTCAATAGTAAGCAAGAGAATCGGAGCGGGGGGGGGGGGGGTAGATCTGGAAAATCATCAAGCCCTTAATTGCGACAAACTACCTTGTTATCATGAGCACTCTCTCCAGACACAGGAAGAGGACTGTTCCGAATTCTCCATAGCATCTGGGTGCGACCATCCCGCACTCTTTGAAGGCACAACTCCTTCAACTGTCAAACTCAAGAGCAAAGATCACATTATCCTAATTATTAAATGCTTGAATAATGGACTTAAGCGCGACCACTTTAGACACACATTCACCCGAAAACATGCAATGCATTGCACTTTAGAATGTAAGCAGGAGGCAGCCAGCTCGAGAATCAGACACACTGCACCTTTCCAACATTAAACATCCCACACGGCTCTCTCACCTAAAACCTAAACCCCTCACTCTTAACCCATCAACCATCCGTCGAAACCATGACAACCCGGGACAGCAAACAAAATGACTGATTCAAGTACCTTATCTTTCCACTTCGGATTCCATTTCTTCAATGGCTGCCTCTTTGGTACCTGGCTCTCCATCTCCTCGATTCGCAACACCAATTTGACAACACCAAGCTACCCGAAAGAAGCTCCCCTTCAAGACAAGGTCCACTTGTTCCTGAAATTGCAAGTGCTCATCCCAAAGCAAACTGTAAAAAGACGATTAAAGGCGTAGAAACAGATCGATAGCTTGGGCTGGGAGCATGACAACAGATCTACTCGCGCGTCCTCATCGCATTGCAGTCAGAACACCGAGCCGAAAATTGAGTGAGGAAATAAGCTCGTCTCATGAAGAAAGTTTAAAGGTGCGTTCGTGCGTTCGTGCGTCGGGCAAGGGGAGGCTGATTCTGTTGCAGAATGTGTCGTTGTTGGGAGCACATTCTGAAATGGAATTGTCGACGGTGACCAGAAACGGCTTGTCACATGTACTTCGATTAGAAATCTGTGACTTTATAAACAAATTACTCTAGTATTTTCATATATGTATATATATATACATATATATACGTGTACGTTATATTTGAAATCATTTCACTTAAAGAAATTATGGCTAGGTTTTAAGAAAATAATATCTTCAATTTTATTAAATAATCTATATTACAACTAATATGTTTTAATATACTTATAGATAATATTTTAGTATATTTTCTATTTAAAATAAATATTTTTCTCAAATAAAATATCTAATATTTATATTTATTAAAAAATAAAAATAATATAAAAATAAAAAATTTCTTTTAAAAATATAAATTTTGATTCGTATTCCTGATTCTAAAAAGCTAAAGGGAAGTAATATAAAATTTAAAAATTATATATTTGCAGAAATTCATTATGTATATGTTAGAATGTATTTTTTGTGCATGTGAATATTCTAATACAATAACTTGAATACAAATATTAAAAATATATATGTTATTCTGTATATTTTTTTAAAATAAATATTTTACATCTTATATTGTAAAATATATACTTTCATGAGGAAAAAAAGAAATACAAATATTGGGTGATTATTGAGGTTTTAACTAGATAGCATGATAAAAATGTTATCTAATTTTTTTTTTGTATGTATGTATGTATATATGTATGTATGTATATATATATATATATATATATATATATATATATTTTGATAATAAAAAAAACAACAACAACAACATAATATATTTGTCACGAATACAGAAATACAGGCTCCAGATCTAACAAGAAGTTCAAGAAGAACTGGCAAGAACTAAATTAATCAGATGAGAACAATACCAGAGAGGTGAGCTAAAGCTCGAAGAGATGTGTTGTCGAGACTGAAGAACTCTTCATCCTCGATTCCAATATATACTCCTATTTAGGAAGCTTCTCAAGCAACTTCTACTAACTAAGAAGCTTCTAGAAGGTTCCAGAGACTTGCTTCTAGAAGGTTCTAGAAACTTATCTGTAGAAGGTTCTAAGGAGTATGTCTCTAACATCTTCTATCAACTAAGAAGCTTCTAGAAGGTTCCAGAGACTTGCTTCTAGAAGGTTCTAGAAACTTGTCTCTAAAAGGTTCTGAGGATTATGTCCCTAACATCACCCCCTCCTTTAGCTTCGAGGTCTCTAAGAAGCAATGTTGTTGTTAATCAGTACCAACGCAAGAAAATGAAGATCTGTCGCATAACATCTACTATGAACTCCAACTGTTGTTCATGAGGCAAGTGGTTCATCGGCCCTTGAAGCCAACAGTAGTGGCCCACTCCTTCAACTTCTGACCAAGCATGAATTTCCGTGTCCTCATTGTGAAATTTTCCTGGAAACATGCCTTTTGGCTGACCATCGTAAGCAGGCTCAGACTCAAATACAATCACCAGTGATCGGTTACTCGGTATCCTCTATCGTCATCGTGGTGTAGGCAGTTCTTCATCTCGGGGTCGCCTTCATGAGCTAGTCGGTTGAGATAATCTGACTGGCATAGTATCTATCTCTTGGCTATCCATATCAGAAGACCAAACTATGGCTGCTGAAAAAATTCTATTTTATCTTGGAGAAAATAACTACATCAACTACGAATTTTGGTGGTGCTCTCCCCCTTTCTTATATTCTTGGGTGAGCAAGCTTCAGAAGGAAGCTATCGTCGAATCGGCTTAGGTTTATAAAGATGTTGTTGATGAAACTCCTTTACCTTTTATGGCGCATTGGCGAGATTTTCAGCTGGCTCCCACGTTCGCTCATTAATGTCGTAGCCGCACCAATAAACAAGATACTCCAACTTACCCCACCTTTGCCGTGAATCCAGTATCTTTTCAACCTCGTATTCCTCGTGGTTCTCGATCTCAATACTAGGTAGCAGACATTGTACTCTTTCAGGAAAAGATAACTCTCGATAAGGCTCTAATAGAGAAACATGAAAGACTAGATGTACCTTCATAGAAGCCGGTAATTCCAGACGATACGCCGCTGGATTGATTTGCTTCTGGATGATAAATGGTCCCAATCTTCAATAGTCCAACTTATCACATGATCGCTTGGTCTTGATATTTCGTCGAAGAAGCCATGTTTTATCTCCAATTTTGAAAGTAGGTGCTTGATTCCGAAATCTATTTGCAGACGCCTTATAGGATTCTTGAGCGGATTGTAATTGAAGCTTCAATGTATTTTGAAGCTTTGATAGTTGTTTCGCAAATCCTTCAGCTACTGGATTGTTATTTGTTGATGGACTCAATAAATCAAGCTTCGAATGATACCCATAGTTGGAAAAGAATGGTGTGTATTGAGTCGACGCATGGAGGGTTTTGTTATATGCAAACTCGGCTAGCAGCAGATATGTGGTCCAATCGTCTTGCTGATAGTTGATGCTGCATCGTAAGTATTGTTCCAAGACTTGGTTCATCCGTTCCATTTGGCTGTCAATTTGAGGATGAAAAGCCAAAGAAAGCTTGATATCCACCTTCAGTATCTCAAAGAGAGATCTCCAAAACTTTGATACGAACAGGGTTCCTTGATCTAATACGATATCATCTGGTAGTCCATGATATCGATACACATTATCGAGAAAGAGCCTTGCTGTGACTTCACTGGATGATGTCTTCTTGCAAGGAACAAAGTGTGGCATCTTTGTAAGCCAATCTGCCACGACAAAGATGCTATCAAATGAGTTCGATGATAGAAGGTCCCTGATGAAGTCCATGGAAATTAAAGACCATGGTCGATGTGGAATCGGCAATGGCTGTAGGAGTCCATAAGGGCGATGCCGAGGATTCTTGGATCTTGAACAGATGTTGTAGGAGAGGACAAAATCTTTCACATCCTTCCACATTTGGGGCCACCAAAAATCTCAAGAAATAAGCTCCAAGGTCTTATTGAATCCAAAATGTGCCGCAGTTGGAAAATCGTGGCGAGATTGAAGAACTCGGAGTCATGCTGATTCTTTTGGGATATACAACTACTCCTCAAAGTATAAAAGATCTCCCTCCACTTTGAATTTGTCGTCATTGGCACGTTGCTTGATATCAATGGCTACTGAATCTTTAATGGTCGCGGCACGTACCTGATTCAAGAAGTCAGCATCAATTGGTACAATAGTAGCACAAAGCCGAAATTGCTCTAGCTTTAACAACGTCATACATTGTTGATCAAACGCTGCTTCTTCAGCCTTTGGTACAAGATATGATCTCCTCGATAAGGCATCAGATACTCCTTGCTCCTTTCTAGGTCGATAAGTGATAACAAAATCGAACCTAGATAGCAACATACTCCACCGAGCTTGACGTCGATTTAGAACTCGAGCCGACATGAAATACTCCAAATTCTTGTGATCTGTGTATACGGTTACTGGGTGTGCAGCTCTTTCAAGAAAATGGCGCCATTCTTGGAAAGAATCCACTATAGCAAGAAGTTCCTTATCGTGGATCTTATAATTGATTTCAATAATAGAGAACTTTCGAGAATAGAATGCAACTGGATGGAGCTTCTTGTCTTCTCCCATTTGTGAAAGTACAGCTCTCAAAGCAAAATCCGAAGCATCAGTTTCTAAATAAAAGGCCTTTGTAAAGTCTGGATGTACCAAGATTGGAGCCATAGTAAATGCGGTCTTCAGTTCTTGAAACGCCTTCTCCGCTAGAGGTCCCCATTTCAGCTTATCCTTGCATGTCAATCGAGTGAGAGAAGCAGCAACTTGAGAGTAATTCTTGATGAAGATCCAATAGAAGTTGGCAAAGCCAAGAAAACATTGTATGTCTCTCACCATCTTCAGAACCTCCCAGGACACGATTGCTTCCACCTTCTTGGTGTCCATCTTCAAGCCTTCCGTAGTCGCAACGAACCCCAAAAACTCCATCTCTATTTGGTGAAATAAACACTTCTTCAACTTAGCATATAGTCCTCGCTCGCGTAGTTTTTTCAAGACCAAACGAACGTGCTTTTCATGCTCTTCCTCATTTTTGGAGAATATCAGAATATCATCCAAATAGATGATAACAAAATCATCAAGGTACTCTCGAAAAATGTCATTCATCATATGTTGAAAGACCGCTAGAGCATTGGTAAGACCAAAGGGCATGACATTATACTCAAAATGGCCATACCTTGTACGGAATGCTATCTTCCACTCATCTCCTTCCTTGATTCGTACGAGGTTGTAAGCTACCCTTAGATCAATTTTTGTAAAGATCCTTGCACGTCCAAGTTGTTCTAAGAGACCAGAAATCAAGGATAACGGGTAACGATTCTTCTTTGTTACCTTGTTGAGGCCTCGATAGTCCACGCACATCCGCAATGAGCCATCTTTCTTCTTCACAAATAAGATGGGTGCTCTAGTTGATGATTTTGAATGATAGATGAAGTTCTTAGATAGATTCTCATCGATGTACTTTCGCAACTCTGCCAACTCCGTCTGCGATAGATTGTAGATTGGGCCAAAAGGTGGTTGTGCTCCTTCTTGTAAGTCTATGGCGCAATCATATGGTCTGTATTCTGGTAGCATGTCGGCATTTTTCTTTTGAAACACGTCTTTAAAATCCTTATATTGCTCCGGTATACTTGCTGTCGAGATCTTCTTCCCGGTAGTTGGAGCCGCATAAATAACAAACGGTGTGCCTTTCTTGAACGATCTTATAAATGCTCTTGCTCTAATAAATAAGGATTTCTCTATTCGGGGTTTTCTACTAGGCTTGCTCTTGGGTGGTTTTGTGGAAAAGGTCATCTTCCACAACTTCCAATCTATGAATGGGTTATGCTTTTTCAACCAAGAAAGACCAAGAATAACAGGATTTGATGGTGTTCTAATAATATTGAAAATAATATGACTACTATGGCCCTTAAACGTCACTTCTACATGTTTTGATTCATCGGTGACACTACCAGACAATAAAAGTCGCCCATCTATGACCTCAACGTGAATAGGTTTGGATTTTTGTACTAAAGGGATCTTATGATGCTTCGCAAATTGTTCGTCTAAGAAATAAGCAGATGCTCCTGAATCTAATAATGCTAAGGTTCTCAGTTTTTGAGGGCCAATAAGCAAAGGGATTGTAAAACAAAGGGCAGATTGAGCAGAAAGAAAGGAACCTGGTTGTTGTTGCGATATTTCACTGTCCAGCCGCACGGTTCCTATTGTAGCTGGGCATCCTCGTTTTCCTGAATAAACGTGCCCCTAGTCTTGACAATACGTCGATTTTGCTTCTTGGGGCAGTTTCCAACTTTGTGGCCTTCTTCACCGCAATACAAACATAGACCTTCCTCCATACGTCGCTTTTTTTCTTCTAGAGTAAGAGATTTGACACGTATCGCATCAATTTGCATGTCTTCTACATATAAATGTGAATTCATGTTGCTTGTCGATATAGTTGGGGCGTGACAAACCGTATGTTGTCTTGAACGTTGGTCTTGGCGGCGTTGAAATAGGCGGTTATCGTACTTCACAGCTTGGCTAATAGCTTCGTTGAGCGTTTACTGATCAAGAAGAGTTAACAGCAAATCCTTCACATCGTTCCTTAAACCCCAATAGAATTGACTCATCAATGCTTCTTCGTCCCAATTGATATGGCATGCTAATTGCCTGAAGTTCGATGCATAGACTGATGTAGAGTGCATCCCTTGTCGTAGTGACCGGATCTTTATTGTAGCCCATCGAACCTTGTTGTGTTCACCAAATGCTTCCGCAAACGCCTCCAAAAAGGTTTCAAAGTTGTTTAGTATGGATGATCGTTTCTCAAACAAAGGAGCAAACCATGATAGAGCTTGTTCTGTAAGTAAGGTTCCAACAAGTCCAACACATGACTCCTCCTTTGGATAGCGTTCGGGCTGTAAAACTGTTATCAACCTGATTTGGTTGACGAATCCTCGAAACTTGGAACGTGTACCATCGAACTTGTCCGGAAGACTAACTCGGGGCTCTTTATGTTGTAGAACCAGCGGTGCTTATCGAACCTGAGGAAAAGTTGCTTCTCCAAGTGCAGAAGTTTGAGGCTGGTGCAACCTAGATTGTGCCATCCCAGATGCTCCATCATTATGAAGCCTTGCCACGACTCCTTCAATCTCTGCAGTTCTTTGTGATAACGTAGCGAGGGCATTTATGATAGCATCCAACTTGGACTCCGAACTTTTCGTCATACTAATGTCTTGGCCCCCGGCCATTCTAAGAGAAGGACAGAAATGAATCTACAAGAAGACAATATTGGTTTAGAGGAGGGTACTCCGCAACCTCTAAAATGCCTTAAGAGCTTCAAGAAAAGGGGTAATCCACTCTCTCCAAGAAGAATAAGACTCCAATATTGTAACAAAAGAAGTATCAGTTTAGAGGAGGGTAATCCGCAACCTCTAAAGTGTTAGTACACTTCCAAGCAGAGGGATAATCCACACTCTAACAAAGAAGAAACTAACTCTGATATCTGAGGTGAGTGAAGTCTCGACAAACTGTCACGGACACAGAAATACAGGCTCGAGATCTAACAAGAAGTTCAAGAAGAACTGGCAAGAATTAGATTAATTAGATGAGAACAACACTAGAGAGGTGAGCTAAAGCTCCAAGAGATGTGTTGTCGAGACTGAAGAACTCTTCAGCCTCGATTCTAATATATACTCCTATTTAGGAAGCTTTTCAAGCAACTTCTATCAACTAAGAAGCTTCTAGAAGGTTCCAGAGACTTGCTTCTAGAAGGTTCTAAGGACTATGTCCCTAACATCTTCTACCAACTAAGAAGCTTCTAGAAGGTTCTAGAAACTTGTCTCTAGAAGGTTCTAAGGATTATGTCCCTAACAATATTCTACAACTTTCAAGTGCCTATAAATTCAACTTTTAAATAGGGTAACTTATTTATGGTATGTATATATATATATATATCTAAATATATATAGTTCTAACATATAATCAAATATGGTAACTTATTTATGCTAACTTTCAAGTACCTATAAATTAGTTAACATATAAAAAATAAGTTACCATATTTGATTATATTTTAAATAAATCTTTTTTAGGAGCCAATATGTTTTATGGTTATACAAATATGACATCAATTTTTTTAATAAAAAATTTAGATTCAAAATCAATTTTAAAATATCTTTTCTTCTTTGAATTTTTAAAAATAAACACTTCTTAAATTTTTTAAAAGAAAAAATATATATATATATATATATATGTGTGTGTGTGTGTGTGTGTGTCTGTGTGCATATATAATAAATTGTTAATTTGATCCAATCATTTTAAGGATCCAACCTTTTTTTTTATTGGTTTTTGAGCAATGCAGATCTAGCATTGGAGAATTTTTCGACAATGATTAGGATAGATGGATAAATTTTGGAAAAACTCGGGTCAATTTAACAATTTTCAATATATCACGCCTGTATTAAATCAAGAAGTCTTTATCATTACTCTTATGCATTTATTAAATTAAAACTTATTCTAAAAGTAAATATTTTTTTATTTCTATATGTTTTTTTAAAACTAGTTTATTGATTTTAATTAAAAATTTATATTACTATTTATATTAAATATTATATTTACAATGTTTAATAATTAATTAACATCTCTTCTTATTTTTTCCAAAAACTTTTTTTACTATGTTAATGTTGCAATGTTATGCAAACAATATCTATTGGTATTATTCTTTGCCAAGAATAAAAAATAAAAAATAATTAAAACAGGATCTTCAACCACACACAAATACAAAAGAATCGTGAACATAATCTTCACTATTGCATAAGATCTTCTGGAAACAACGGACGCCGAAGGAGAGGAAAGGAAAGGCATGGCAAGGAAGTCGCGACGTCGCGACTTCGGGGAGGATTCCACTCCCTTCCAGCGCCGCTGCGACCCCATCCCAACCCTGTCCCCGCGCCAGCGTCGCAGCTTGGCCGCGCTGCTCATCTGCGAGCGAGCGAGAGAGAGAAAGCGAGATCGCATGCATGGGCAGTAGAGCGAGGGAGGGTGAAATTCCTGCTCCTGCTCTACTCCGCCAGGATGACGGTTCTCGGATGCAAATATGCAGGGTGGGGGGGGTTGTCCACTTCGGATGCTGGAAAAAGAGATCGCGTCTGCACGCAACTTGCAGTTGATAGCCCACTTGATATCCTTTCTAGGCAGCGAAGATATTAATGCGATCTGGGAGCGATTTCAACTTCTGATGGAGCGGGGAGACCACGCGTTTCTATTTTCCAGATTTATATCTCTGAGATGGCGGAATCCACCATTCACTGGCGTCACACTTTGTCTCACTTCAGCTTTTCCCCTCCACTTGGGCAAATCGCAGGTACCACTGGGGCGACTTTGTTCTCTTGAAGTAGTAGCAGCAGCAGCAGTAGTCAGTCAGTCGATCGGGATTGTGTTGAGCCAATTGTAGGGAGAGGCACTAGCTTTGGGTACTTCGTTGATTTGCTCATGCTATGTCGGTGCCCCTTCTTTGTGCGGTTTGGCATGAATGCCTGCGACGGGGATACTGCATTCGTAAAAGCTGCATTTAGGGGATAGAATCGGTGATTGTTGACTGGGACGTGGGGCGAGCTTCGTCAAGTTATTGTCCATGCCATCAATTGCGAGGTCGCAGATGATCGAGTTTCTGAACCAGGTGCGTTGGCGATGAGCTAATAGTCATTGCCTGGGAGCCTCCCGGTTATGGCTGGTGGTTTGTGGTTTTGCGTGATTTTGTGATGTTTAGTTTTCGAGTAATTATACCGATGCAGTTTCTGGTTGTTTGTTTCAACTTCGTCGATGTTGTGAGCAAGGTCGTGCTTATGTGGGGGAATAATTTGCATTTAGGATAAAAATTATGCAAAATTTTCGGATCTTTCAACTGTATTCTTATATTGGAGTTGCGGTTCTGCAATACTTGTGGAGCACTCATGGTTTAAATGGTAGATAATTCCTTAACGCATAAACCCACTTTATAGATCCGGTGTATTGTTTGATCGTACAAATTAGCAAGTCTAACATCAGTGGAATGTTCACAGTTTTGAAGCGCGCGTGCACTCGCTTGAAACACCATAATTAGTCAGCGTGACTAGAACTGTGCAAGGATGCTGTTTAGAGGATGTTTTGGGATGGACGACATGGAGGTGCTTACACAGCGTGTGTTGATTACTTGTTGCAGGTGCACAATGAAGGAGGCGTGATGTTTGCGGGGCTGGCAGAGAAGGCCTGGGGTGGCGCCGACGAGAGGGCCGCAGAAGCTGCATATGAATTGGCGTGGGAGGAGTTACATGGAGCACCTTGGCAGAGTGTGTCTCTGGTGTGGCGTGATGCCTTCTCTCTCTCCTGCTTGTCCTTGGCGTCTTGCCATCACAATGCTAACCGGCCCATAGAAGCTCTAAAAATCCTGGATCTTGGAGTGATTATGGGAGGCCCACAATTTCGCACGGAACTTGAAAACGCTTTACACAGCATCAGCTCAGTCACAGGTAAAGTGAATGGACTTGGGGCGTCGAATGCTATAGTGGGATTGCCGAATTTTCGGGATTTGCATTTGATAACCAAGCAAAGATGAAGCAAATGCTGCAAAAGTTTAATAATGTGTCATGATCTGATTTTTCTCTTTTTCAGTACGTTTGTTGCTTTAGTCAAGAACGTAAACTGGGATACGTCCATTCTTCCTTGTAAGTTGGTTGAAGGTAGACAACGTGCAGATGAACTTTTCCACTCCAATTAAGATGCTTTAAGTCAAGTTTTGTGGCTTTCTTTCGTTGCTGGAGAGTGCTTTTTAATAGCCTCACTCCCTCCATCGTCCGTTAAAGGAGTACAGAAACCACTCATCGTTGTAAAGAATATTTTAATGTTCACCGAAATTAGGGATACTTACCTTGGTTATCATGTCTCCATTTATCCACCATGGTATGTGGATCTGTGAATCCATTTGGCATCCTGCCGTGATATCATACTTTTTTCATTTTGCATTCTTTATGCGCTGTAGTCGCCGACATAACAGGTTGAAGTCTCCCAGCAGAGCATTCAGAATACGAAATGAAATGTGTAAGATCATGAACATGTATGCAGGTACAGATAACGTGATTGGGCAATGTTTGGAACTGCATATTGAATGCCCTCTGCGGAGTCACTCTGTAGTAGTCCTATGTTGAGAGAATTTGTTCTTGATAACGTTCTGCTGGGAGTACCGGTAGTCTGACCTGCTGTGAGCAGATGGTACTACATTGCCTATCTACAATGGGTCTATGGGCACCACACAGTTGCTGTACAGGTTTTCTTATGCTTCCCTGCTCTTTTAAGATGAACTTCTGATCGAGTTATTAGGAAGAAAACAAAAAACAAAAAACAAATAGTCTTACAGAAACTTTGGTTTCGAAAAGACAATTGGATTTCAGTACTACGTCATTCGTTTTCCACTGTCCCTAGCTTCCGTTCTACTGAGGTGTTGGTTTACTAGGTATTCCATCAGTGGCGTCAGCTAGCAGGCATGCTCGGTAGACGTGGTGGTTTGTTTTCTTTTCGGTTGTTGATGAAGAGTTCCATCTAATTGCGCTTTTCCCTGCATTTGGTAACGGGAAATTGACAGCAAAATAGTCTCCCTAACCTGATGAGCCTACCCACTTCAGGGAAGTGCCTTATTTCTAACTTACCAACAATGTCCATAAGCGACCATCTTGACTCACGATGAGTGGTTGTTAAGTTAAAAAACAAGGCCCTCCCTTGTGATCCCGCACCACTGCTAGAACAATCAATTTTATGATGATCCTTGGCACAATCTTTCACCGCAAGTACGACATAGCAATAAGATTTCAAAACATTATTATTTTTTTGTTTTCTAAGTATAAATGTATGTGGCAGGTATATTGAAGCCCTTTACCTATTTCTGCTAATCTACCTCAAAAATGCATAATTGGGATAGAGTGATTTGGAACAAGAAGCTGTGTCAGGAACAGTCTTTCAGCGACATCGCTTGCCACGAAGTGTGGAAACTGTCTCTTAGTGGCGTTCTTATAACCACCCAGGCGGCAGAATGAATCAACGCAAAGCTATTCGCCTAAAGCCTCTCGTACGCCCTACTCATGCACTGTACACATTCTTTGCCGCTCCAGGCAGCTCGCCACCTATTACCGGCGTAGCTCGCGATCAATTATATAAATTCATGAAAAGTGGACTCGAAACCCTACTGCGAGACGAAGTCTAGAGAGGGGCAAGTGAATCTCCATTTGATTCAAAGGCACGTCTGACAGCAGGATGCTTGCGCTAATCCATATGAAACATCCACAGCCGCTTCAAGCCGACTCCGATCACGATTCCCATGGTATAAGAAACCTGTTCACACTGTCTTAATCACGAATCTTACCAGCTGGAGGTCCCTCTGACACCTCCAGCAGCAATTCATTCATCTGGGGAAAGCCAGCACCAATTATTGTGCGAACCAGGCAAACGGAACCCAGCACCATCCATCATACGCATGCGCCGACAATGGCTTCTGCTGCGACCTGGCTCCATCAGCTGCGGGTAAAACTGATTCATCTCTGCTGACATGGGGATTCAGCATCGTGTTACCCCCCCCTGCCTTCAAGGTCGAGGAGGAATCATTTACCACCCGAGCAGGCGAGTACTGTCAATCACCTCCACAAATGGGGTTCACCAGAAAAACTCCCCGTGAATGAATGTCACCTCTGAATTATCAAACAAAGGAGCAACAAAGTAATTTCTTTCTTGTTGGGTGGAGAGACACCACCAGTGACTCGAAATTGGGGCTTTCTGGGTGTGGGACGGATCGTCCGTCAACGCCAACAAATGCGAGCGCATGCATTACGATGCACCTCAGAGTAACAATGAGAGCACCAAGAAATAAGCTGCGGAAGGGCTGACATACAAACTGCGCATGACGATGCATGAGCGCGAGCTTGCTTTGCGTTCCTTTGCTATGCTTTGCGTGCGCTTGCATGCATGCATGGCTCCGTTGCGATTGTGGTGGGCACGTTGCAAAGTTGTGTGCATGAGGAGGAGGCGGAGGAGGAGGCATGTTGATTGACCTTGTGGATTTCACGCTGCCTGGTTCTGGGCTGGGGCTGGGCTGCGCTGCAGCATCGCAGCGTGACTTCATTCGCCGCCGACGCCGTAGACCATGCCAGCTTGGATGCCACGTGTACTTCGTTCTTTGAAGATTTAGTAAGTCTAGGTTTAGGGTTGCTTTGTTTATTTGATTGATGTGGTTTCACCCAACGTGCTGTCTTAAATGAGATCAATGTTTTTGGTGCTCATACTTGACAAATAATGTAGGATATTATTATCATTATTATTCTTGTTATTGTTTCTTTCTATTTTTTTTTTTTTTTTTTTTTTTTATTACTCTTGGGGATTTTATTTGTTTTATTTTTTATTTTAGTCCTTTAACATACATTTATTTGAAAATTGTGAAGTTTTTTAAAGTCGCATTTAGACTTTGAGGACTGATTTTTTCATTTTTTTCATTTTTTTGAGCAAAGATGTGTGAGATTGTTGCTTAGATTTTATCATTAAAATTAATATGATGTATAATAAGTATGAAATCTGCTCAATTACATTGTAGTTTAGAATAATATTGAGAGGGTTAAAAAAATCTAATTCTAAAAATTTGCTAACTGAAAGTAAAGAATTGGATCAAACTTCATGAAATCAATGTATTAATTGAATTGATTGTCACTTTTGACAAACTATGGTTTTTTGGGTTTTTTTGGTTTTTTTTTGGTTTTTTTGGTTTTTTTTGGTTTTTTGGTTTTTTGGTTTTTTGGTTTTTTTTTTAATGTGATAGCTTTTACCTCTTCTTTATTGCATTATTTGTTTTAATAATAATGAATTAATAACAATTGGAAATGATTAATTTCTATATGAAAAAAGAGAAAAAAAAATCTATTAAAAAATTCAAATATATATATATATATATATATATATATATACCCACATTATAGTTTGCTTTGTAATTCTTTTAAGATGCTACAAGGATTTATCAATTTTAATAGACTTCAAGAATGCAATCATTTAATGTTGGAATTCGAAGCAATCAGTCCTTGTTGTTTTTAAAATAATATAACCTTGTATTGCATGACTTAATAAATGTTTGATATTATGCACATCTTTGTATATAATAGTTAATGATATTACATTGTTAAAAGAAAAGTTATACAAAAGTAACACCTGTGGAAGTGAATATGACAATATATATTTTTCCAAAATCCAAAGTTGATAAAAAAAACAATTAACATCAATTAATTTGAGATAAAAAATATATATATTGAGTTGGTTTTTTAATGGTCATTTTATCATTAAGGTGCAATATATACATAAAAATGTTACTGTTTTTTTCAGTAAGGTTGAAAAGAAATGTCGGTATTTTTTTTAAAAACATAAAATGAACAATGATTTAATGTTTATTGAGTCTTAAGATGTAGAAAAAGTGTATAATCACATAGTTGTGAAGCATACAGGCTAGCAATGATTATGTATAAATGTCAAAATATTGAATGTCACATTTTTTATATTTTCGTGTCAATAATTTTGATTATTTAGAAAGACCATGAATTATTGAAAAGCATAACTATATAGTTCATAAAGTTGCTAAATTTGATCACTTTCTAGATGAAGAAAAATATTCTTTTGTTATTTTAAGAAATACATTAGAATGAAATTTTACAAAAATATGCAATAACTAGCTCTAAGAAACGTCAACATGAGAAACACAAAGTATTTATGATAATGATTGAACAACTTTAAGAAAACGAAATTAAAAAACCTCGTTTTAAAAAAAAAAAACTTTTGATAACAATCTTACACTTTTGAAGCTAAAAAAATGCACAAAACTTCAGAATCAATTTTAAAAAAACATTTAGATGTCCTTGATTCCATGTGAATGATAAATAGACAGGCCTAAAACGTCTATATATTCTCAACTTTAGAATATGCCACTAACCCACGTTTTTACTAGAGCACTCTAAAAAAATCCACCCCAACACAAAAACCAACCACATTATTTTGCGATAGTTCCAATGTCGAAGAAATCGTAAAGAAATACTGAGACCTTTTTGAAGAATTGCCGCATCTATTATTAATAGGGTTCCAACCTTGCACACTACTTACTAACTTATGTGGGTACCGTTTTGCTTGTTCTAGGATTGGGAATCTAGACAAGTCAGGGCAACATATCTTCCATTGGATTCTGGATTCTGGATTCAGTTTAGTTTATTTATTTAAATTGAATAGTAAACCCTCTATGTGCTAATGTGGTAGTCCTGGTAATTTGAAACCTTTTTTTACTCAATAATGTAAAGGTATTACATTGTGAATGATCGCTGTGAGCTTATTAACCAGAACAAGTAACCGAGAATCAAAGTCCACAACCCCATTTTATTCAGTCAAACCACAAAAAAACGCGCGTGGATCAGCGAACGAGGGGAAGCACTGGACACGATGATGTCACTTGCTCCTCTTAAGCAGGAGTTAGAGATACCCCTCTGTCCGGGTTTAATCCGTGAGTGGGTGAAATAGTGATTCGGGCGTGAACCGCGTTGGTTAGTTAATATTATATCATGAGTAATTCAATATATTGGGTTCAAAACATAATACCAGGGAAAAAGCGCAAATTGAAACTAGGCTGACATGAATAATGATGTGCAATTTAGTGCCATTCGGGCGACTGACCTGGTCTAGAAATTGACCGTCCTCAGTCAAGAACAACGCACCAGCAGAGAGGAACCAAATGATAGAAGGGTTAAGGGCACCCCCAATGTCTGACCGTTGCTCTGGGAGGGGGTGGGAGGGGTGGGGGGGTTGTTCTGGAAGAAGGCCAGAGGAAAAACAAATCTTTAATTTGAAGTCTGGAATCTAAATGCAAGGACAGGGCAACCATGGGCAGGAGTCAAGACTAGCTGGATGAAGGACCTTAGCTTGCAGATGTACACACAAATTGCAAGGCAAATGAATCACTTTGCAATCTTTCGTACCCCGACTCCCTGCTGGCTCACTTATTAAAGCCTCTGCGTCTGCCTTAAGCGGGGAACTGATTCAGGAACTTGAAGATTTGACTTGACTTTTTAATGTCATCACTGCGTCAGTCGTTTCATCTGCCCCAGATCAGTTCAGTCCCAGGTTGTCCTTCTCCATAAGTTGCTACCCAGTTGTTGCCCTGCTTCCCTAGTACGTCATCAGTCAGAATCTGACCGAACCATGAAACCTCCCACACTTGAGAATCTCCCCTTGAATCTGCGCGACTAGCAGCAGTCTCTTATTGCAATCAGCTTGCCTTGCACCGTCTGGTAAAGTTTAATTCGCATAAATTTCACTTAATCCGTTATGCCATGGATGTTTAGAAGTTCAAACCGAAAAGCATCATCCCAGGACTGTCGTACTCTGCACGTAAAGTCCCTAATTGTGACGACGTAGCTATCTTGTCAACCAGAAAATTATACAGTACCTACTCTGACATAGCCTCATCTTTACGAAATAGACTTGCATTATAGGCAGCTGGAACGTCGCTAGTGCTTTCATGATCATTGCAAAGCAGAAGCGGACAATTCAGCATTGAATTCATTCTCGCAGTCCAGAATGTTTGCATCAATGCGCCCCCTGAGTTGACCGACCATCTCAACTGCTCCAGTAACGGATTATTGATCAACAACTCGGGAGTCTGAATGCATTCGTCAGGATTTCCGCAGGGAACCCCAGAGTTGCTGCAATGTTGCTGCTACAAAAGATAAACTCCTGAGCAGATAAGATACTTTGGATCTAGATTCTGAGCTGAAGAGCTCTGAAATTTTGTACATGCACTGATTCTCGTTTCGGTGCTCAATACCAATTGTAATTAAAAACTATAATCAAAAAAAGAAGAAGAAAATAGGTTTTAAGTTGTCATATTCAAACAATCTGATTTACGTTACATTATTCAAGAGAACTGATGACAACTGATAAGTGGTGCGGACGGAACATGTTGAACATGAGGAGTTTCTCTGCACTGTTCAGTATAGGGAGTGATTGGTCAGAAATGGTAGACTAGTGGGTTGAAAATCATCATGCTAAACAGTGACGTTATGGAGAATGACAACTGATCCATGGTAAATCAGTGACAAGAATGCGTGTCTATGATTGATGAATCGTCTGTAATATGCACAACAAGCACCTGATAGCTTGCAACCACCCCACCCCACTAGCAATGGGAAAGTGTTGTTACTGTACCTGACATTGGTCGTTCCACGGAACCAAAATTGCCAATCTTCTAAGGGGTGGGTCAATCTTCTCCCTGAACTGAGCCCTATACCAGGTAATAATATTCCTCTACTGAGCCGTATGACCAGAGTCCCCCGCCCACCCCCACTAAAGAGGACCAAAAAAATAAAATAAAATAAAATAAAACACTAAAGGAACTACGAGAAAGGTTGATGAAAGTTTCCATGCACCACACCTGGTATCCTCTGCCTTCCAAAATCAACAGTGGTTCGACCCACTTACACGGGGTCCAGCGTCATTCTAAGCCTTTTAAAACCTTTCTGAAGAGCCTTTCTTGCTACCCACTACGCTTATACTAACCTCCCCTCCCAATTCAGAAGACTGAAAGATCAAAACATGAGCCAAAATGTACACATAAGCACAGCAGCATGAAGATTGTTGATTGAAAAATCGGCTACTCTCAGCCTACTCTACTGATCGTCTATTTCTACATGTTAAATGGGAGGCCAGCAACAAATGTTACAAAGTTGTATTCAGGAAAACCTCGTCGACAGTGATCTCCTCGCCACCGTCGCCATTCATAAAAAGCTCTGCATCCTTCTCTTCTTCGTTGGTGTAGTCCCTGCGCTCCAACTTCGCATGGGAGGCAATAAATATCATCTTCTCGGCTTTCTCAATGGCCAGCCGGGAATTGCCATTTCTATACGCCCATCGCCACATCGACCAGTTGCACTTGAGCCCACAGCTGGTGGCGTGCAAGAATAGCAATCTCACGGCAACTTTACCCAAGGATTTGTACTCACTCAGGCAAGTCTCCCACACGAGGCGCCGACTCTGTGGATTCACAGCTTTCATGCGTCCGGTTAGCATGTCCCGCACTTTCACCTGCACAGCTTGCGCGTAGAGAGGATCCAGCCCCTCGGCGCGCCATTTCATGAGTTCCATCAAAGCAATGTGGGCTTCCTCTCGTGCAACCAGTCTGGTGATCAAGCGGTCCACGTCCTTCTCCTGCTCTGTCGTCAGGCATCGGAAAGGGGGAAGGTACTTGCCGCTCGAGTCACGAAGGAGGTAGAGGGGGTCGAGGATGAGCGCTGCGGCCCAAGCGGGGTGATAATTCTTGCCAAACCGGGACTCAATGAGCTGATAGACAGAACTTTCGTCCTTATCGTGACGAGCACACCAGTCCTTCACCTTCGCTCGAAGCTCGTCCCAGAGAGGTAAACATTGGCTCACCAGGGGCCTGTCAACTTCGATGTCGTTAACAATCTCCTTGATTATCTTCACCAAGTCTTGCACGGCTTCCAAGTCTGACCAAAACCGCACGCTGCCAACCAGGTCCGCCACTTCGCGCCCCAGCTGATCATCAGAGAATTGGGGATTGAACGACTCGTCAAGCACAGTGTGTTGCAATGCGCGCGCAGATGCGGTAATGTCATCGAGCATTACCAACACGTGGGAATAATGTGGCTCCGCAAACTGGGAATCGGGTGGAGTTCGGAGAAGTTTTACGCTGTTATACTCCTGTAGCAAACCAGAGTAGTAACATCAGTTTAATCATTTCAAAACAGATCATCAAGGTGTATGAGAAACAGACGTTCAGAATTCGAGGGCTTATATACCTCGCGCTGATACTTGTGCAAATACGTGCGGGCTTGAGGTTGGTTATTGAAGAATGCCGAGATCTTACTGCATTCGGCTCCTACCGACCTAAACAGCAGGAGATGCTTGGTGAAGTCTTTCAATAAATTGCTGAAGCCCTGAGCCTGACAGCACAGGTTCACCATTCGTGGAAACCGGTACTCCAATCCTTCCAACGCGCTCAAACTGTACCTGTCGGCATCAGCGACAATGCCAACGCAGCGCTCCGGCGACGGTCCACAAATTGACGTAATGGCCTCGGCAAGAGTCTCCTCAACGAGCTTCACAGAAACAGCGCCCGTGTTTACGTTGACTACGCTACGAAACAGGGAGTTGCCGTTCGGCAAATTGAGCGTAATGTTTATGAGCGTCTCACCCATTCCAGTGGTTTTCTTCTTCCATCCATCGGAAGCGAGCTGAAAAAACAAGGCTTCTCGAAGCTTCAGTTCAGACGCTTGCTTTACCTCTTCGAATTTAGCATCCAGCTTTGCGCCTGCGAGATAGCGCCGGCTAACCGGGGGAAGTCCCAGTTCGCTCAGGAATGCTTTGAACTTGGGATGCTCGACACACGAGAAGGAGATGCTCCCACAGGACTCATACAACCATTCTGCCAGGAGGTTGAGAGCCGCCTCCGCCTGCGCTTTGTCCGGCCCAGCGCTGCCCTGGAAATCCCCAATCCTCATTCCCGGACTCTTGAGCTTCTTGACGCTGTCCTCGAGCAATGCCAACGCGTCCAGATCCTCTTTGCCTCCCGATAATAGCAAGGGTGTCCCCGGCGCACCCGTCCGCGCGAGCTCCATACCCGTAGCATCGCCAGTCGAGATTGATTGCGACCCCAGCGACGTTGCAGCAGTCCTTTTTCGCGGCGTCACCGCAGGCGGAGAAGGGGTCGCAGCTGTTACAGCAGGTTTGGGAGGTCCGAGCTGCTGTGTCTGGAGCGGCTTGGGCACCATGCCGTTGAAATTGGGGCAAGTACCCCGCTTGAGATGCTCTGAAGCGGTGCGGGAGGGATTGGACGCAGAAAACATCGCATTGCACAAGGAGCATCGCAGCTTGACTGCCTTTGGTAATCCCGTGTCCGGGTGCTGCACCAACAGAGGCAGCAAGTGCGTCCAGTACCACGCCCCTTTCCCCTTGACAGCCTTGCTGCGCACAGTCACGAGCCCCTCATAGCGCTTGTGCAGCGCCTTGGTCGACAAATCCTGGTCCTCGTGACTGGCCATAAATTCCCCCGTCCTTCACAATTGCTCCGCTCCTCTCTCCTCCGCAGCTCGACTACTTACTACCACTTCTACAGCAGCCCATTCTTGGCACTCTCACCTTCTGCATTCATCCCTCGCCCTTCCCTTCCAAATGAAACGCCCCTAACGAAACCCCACCACAACCACTTCCTGCAAGAAGCTCTCTCCACCCTCGCAGAATCGTCGCCACCGAAACTTACATTCATATCTCTCGCCTTCAACACGGAGGATTTCTACCCACGATACCAAAATCAAGCAATCGCCCCCACAATACTCCTCTTCCTCCTCCTCCCACAATACTCCTCTTCCTCCTCCTCCCACAATACTCCTCTTCCTCCTCCTCCCACAGGCACACGTCTCACAGGCCTTCCTCCTCCTCCTCCTCGTCCCTCACCAAGAATGAATCGCGCAACAATACCCAAGTCTTCACTAGCTTCTACGCACATTTGAACTGGTCGACCACCACGTACGGACGATCCATGCTAGAGCGCGGCCCATCATTCCCCACCTCTACACCCCTCCTCGTCCTCCCCATGGCCGCAGTCAGAGATGTCTACAATCTTCCCCCGCTTCACCCTCGTCTGCACATTCGAAACCTGTGCACCCACCGTGGATCCCATCCCTCTCTCTCTCTCTCTCTCTCTCTCACACACACACACACCTCCACTAAACAAACACCATCTCACACTGCCGCAAGTACCACAATGAACCTCCAACTGCTCTTGCTTCCTCGCTCTCTTCCCCTTCCCGCCGTGACTTTCTTTCACGCACAGCGCAAACCCCCGGACGGATTCAAAAGCCAGAGCTAATCTTCACACAACACCACACCTCCTAAGACACAGCAACTCCACTGCGACTATCACTACCACCACTACTCCCACTGGGACTACGGTACTACTGCCGCGGCTTGAGAGCAAAGTCGGCGTCACTACCAAGAGAGCCCATTTCTACTCAGTCCACCATGTCTACTGCTCAATCGATCATGGAAGTGCGTGCGCAGGAGCGACACCACAACCAGCGCCTCTCAGCATCTGCGAACCGAGGAAATGAAGCTGAAGCGGCGACGGTGAGGGAGGAAACGAGACGAGACGAGACGCCTGGCGGTGACAAGGAAGAGTGTGAAGGGAGTTCACATCAGCTGCAGCAGCAGCCTAGCTAGCAATAGACTACTAGTGTCATCAGTGGCGACACCATTCAATGTAGCGAAGAATAGAAGACAGTTTACACATCCAACCTGGAGAAGGCTTTGCCATCGCATTTAATGGTCGTCGATCGCTGCTCCGACTCGGCTCCGGTCCACAGGGAGGTGACCTTTAAAGCTGCCACGGGACCAGGAGACCCATTTCTTCTTCTTCTTCTTCTTCTTCTCTCTTTCTTTCTTTCTTTCTATCTGTCTCTCTGTCTGTGTGTGTGTGAGTGTGTGTCTGGCTCGAAGCTGGACGAGGATTTCTTGCTGCGTACAAGAGCGAGGCCAGAGCGTACCTTGGGGGGGGGCTCAATGGAGACTTGTGTGGACGGGGCCTTCAAATCTCACACACCTTTATTTACTTTAGTTTCTTATACTACTAGAGGGATTCACAATTTATGTGTGGCCCTTCTTGGTCTCCATTCTAATCTCATATGTTTCTGTTGCCATTTATATCCTTGGGTGAATCACAAAATAATACTAAGTTTCAATTCCCACACCTCCTTTGTATTTTCTTTAATATTTTGGCCATCTTGGTTTTTTGAAGTTGCAGGCACAAAGCTTATTTATGCTCCCATCAACTTTATATAATCAAAAGACAACTGAGAGAGATTTAGAGGCATTTGCAACGCAAATACAATTGAAGCCAAATTGGTCATGGCTGTAATACATATATATACATATATATATATACAAGCATGCATCAATTCATTCCACCATTCCTAAAGAAGGCGAATTGTTACCAATAGGATATGCAAAAAACAGCAAAAGCTTCTTGTTATATAGAAAGGTTTGGACAATAAATGTTGACTATGAATTAATCAAGCAAGAGATCCTACACCTTCAAAAGCATGGTATTGTAGCATACTTAGTTGGAAGTAAGTAATCCAACCATATCCTATCAAAATAGTTAGCTACCCTTAAGGAACAAATTGGTGAGTTGATAAAGTTAGGTAGAGACCTTGAGAGGGATTTTTTCTAAATGATCTATTAACATGCGACCATAATACAAAAGTTGTTGATGTTGATCCTCTATCAATCAAGGTGGGAGACATGCATCATGCAAACTTGAATACCAAATTTTGATGCAAATCAATCTTGAGGACTTAGGATTCCAACATAGATTGTCCCATATGGAATTCCAAGTGAGTTTTTCAAAATTATGCAACAAATTGTAGGAGCCTTAAGCTTATTATTGTCATGGATATACATACGTACTCTAATAAATATCTATATGATTAGATAGAAGTAGATAAAAGTAGATAAAAATATGTTAATTTAATAATATCTTCTAGAGAAGCTTCTTAAAAGCTTCATAGAGGCTGCTTTGACTTAATATGTATTTTTAGTTGATTGATAGGCTAGAAACTTGGTCAACAAGTTAACCACGTATTATTAGCTTGTGGAACAAGTTAACAATGTGGCATACATATAGAAAACTTGCCTTGTAAGTTAAGATACATATCTTGCAAAGTTAAAATGTTTTGGAGGTTTTATAGGAGATTACCATATAGTTCCTAATTAAGAGTATATATAGAGGCAAGAATGAAGCCTTTTTCACTCTTTTCAATGCCTTTCTAGTCCTTAGTCTTATTTCAAGACTTTCTAGTCTCTTTATTTTTGGCAACAGATATTCTAGTTCAATAATATATCATCTTTGAGTGACTTTTTAGTTCTTTTCAATATCACAAGAGTGTATTGAGTATTTCTTTCTTCGAGATTTGTATCTTTGATATTTTGACAAGAATGTTAACTTATTGTTTTTGTCTTGTTTTAGAAGTGAGTGAATTATTCCACTTCTATTGTTGTGTTTTGAAGGTTGTGGACTACCCACTTTTAAACAAACAATCTTTTTTTCTAATAATAATCTTTTTTTTAAAGAGAGTAGATTACTCCTCTTTATAGAAAATTTCATTTGATAGTAGAGGTTGTGGATTACCTTCTACTAATTTAACTTTTTGAATTTGTTTGAGTTGTCTATGGAAAGAAAGATTATGGATGCTATTCTCAATGGAAGTGAAAATAGATTTGCAACTATTACAAATCTTCATGAGCTTATCAACATTTTAAGAATAGAAATTTTATGTATTTTTAACATAAATCATGAAGATACTATTCCTATACCTTTAGAAGAAGTTTAGAGTCTACGGCAAGAAGTTGTGCAATTGAAAGAAGTAAATAGATTGACCTCACAACCAAATCTAGGGAGTTTTGCTTCTACAAGTATGATGGAAACAAGGATTAGTATGCCTGAGAAGTTTAATGGAACAAGATCAAAATTTTGAGGATTTTTGTAATAAGTCAAGTTCTATCTAAAATTGCATCTCTTCCAATATCTCAATGGATTTATTCAAGTTGGATTCATAGGCACACTTCTATCACAAAGTGCTTTATCTTGGTTTGCTCCTTTAATGAAAAAAGATTTGAGACTCCTTTACAATTTGAATTTATTCTTAGAAGTGTTTATGGCCATATTTGGAAAAAATGATTGAAAAAGAATAATAAAGATCAAGTTCTTATCTTTGTGGTAAGAATTATAATCATCCATCATATATGTTGTTCAATTCCAAAACCTTGCTTGGAACGTGGACTAGAATGAGAAAGCCTTTATCAATCAATTTCAATATGGGTTGAAAGATAATGTCAAAGATTTGTTATTGACAATGTCAAAGGTAGAATCTTTAAAACAATTTATTACTCAAGCCATTACATGTGATAATTAATTATTTGAAAGATATTAATAACAAAGACTTGGTTAGAAAAAAATAAATCAAATAATGATGGTAGCTTCCAAGTTTTCAAACACACATTCATTAAGGTGAAAATCAATGCAAATTGATACAATACATTTTAAATCCCTCATGGAGTAAGAAAAGACTTGATGACATTAAAAGAGCTTATGCTTATATTGTGGAAAAGTCAAACACACTACTCAACATTGTCTAAAAAAACAACGTAAAAATAAAATGAGAAATATAGTTGCTAAAGAAGACAATGTGTTGAAAAAAAAAATTCTCCAATTTCAATGGGCATTGTGCAGCTGGAATCTTATGTAACTCCAAATAAAGGTCACATTCTCTTCTTAGATCCTCCACCTTATTTTACAATAAAAGTTTATTTAGGACCAAAAAATCACAAAGTTTTTACTTTGTTAGATTCAAGAGCATCACCTTGTTTTATAGACAAAGATTTTGTCAAAAAACAAGAGATATTATTAATCAAAAAACTAAACTTGTATATGTAGAAGTCATAGATGGTTGTTTGCTATCTTTTAGACATATTGCGCATGAGATTCTTTCTTTAGATGTAGCAATTAAAGATTATAATAGCATAACAATATTTTATGTAAAAAATCTCCATCTAATCTAATTATTTTAGAATTTTCTTGGTTAAAAAAGTATAATCTTTAAATAGATTGGATTTCTTATAAATTTAATTTTTTTGATAATTTAATCCAAAATTCCAAAAATCAAATAAAAATACATAAGTCTATTATATCTAAATTCTTAATGATGAATCAAACAAAGATTTATACAAAAATAGATCTACAAAGAGGATATAATCTAGTACGCATTAAAGAAGGAGATGAATGAAAAATTGTATTTCAATCCACGTATGGAAATTTTGAATATAATGTCATGCCTTTTGAATTCACAAATATACCAATTGTTTTTCAACATCTAATGAATGATGTCTTTTGTGAGTTTCTTGATGATTTTGTCATCTATTATTTAGATGACATCTTAATCTATTCTAAGAATGTAAAAGAACATTAAATTTATGTTCGTTGTGTATTACAAAAATGTAGAAATATAAGATTATATGCCAAGTTAAAAAAGTATATATTCCATACTATTCAAGTTAACTTCTTAAGATACATCATTTCCAATGAAGAACTAATGATGGATCCAAAGAAGATCTAGACTATCATGGATTGGAAGATTTCAAGAACAATAAGGAATATGCAATACTTTTTGGGCTTTTTCAATCACTATTGGATCTTCATCAAATTTTTTTCTCAAGTTGTACCTCTACTTACATGTTTGACTTATAAAGACAAACTTTAGTAGAGTAAAGAAGCTGAAGCATTGTTTGATACTTCAAAAAAAGAGTTTATTTTTGTACTAATTTTATATTGTGTTGACTTCTTCAAGTCATTTTTTATGGAAACAAATATATCAAACTTTGCCTTAGGTATAATATTATCACAAATGGGAGCAGATGACAAATTCCATCTAATAGCTTTTTATTTCAAAATATTTTTAGAAATCAAGATTAATTATGAGATTCATGATAAAGATTTTTTTGTAACAATGGATTTATTTCAAGAATGGTGTTATTATGTAGAAGACACTATCGAGGTAGAGAGAGTTTGCCTGAAGAAAGTACTAGGCTTTTAGCAGTTACTAATTGCTCAATCAAGTCTTGATATGAGAAAGAACAAGTTTGTAATTATATATATATATATATATATATATATATATATATATATATACTTTTAGGTGCTATTACACCAAATACATAAGTCTTAAGTTCTGAAAAACACCCAAAATATGATAAAACCTCTAAATCCTTAAATATCCTTGTGGATATTATTTCTGAACTTTAGAAATTCATATCTTTTAATCGGACCATTCAAACATACTAAAATTTTATATAGAGTATTGATGTATTTCTAAAAACTACTAAAAAAAATTTTAACTCCAAATTTGTCGTAGATCTTAAGATATCATCATAATCCTAATATTAGCTTTAAACCCTAATTTTTACACACCTACAAATAATTTTCTTCATATCTTACAAACTAAATACTCAAATGCCACAAAATTTATATGTATAGCTTTTTAACACAATAATCTATGTTCTCCAAAAAGTTTGAGCCAAAAATTTGTTCAAAAACTCAAGATATGGCTCCAACCATTACTATGAATAAAATCACTTACTTACTACCTTTGATTGGATGTGCTGGCTTTAACTCTCTATAAATTCTTCATCCAAAATCCAAATTCATGAAATAGTACATAAAAAGTCTAGTCAAAAAAGTGTTCTCTCCAACTCTAGTTGCCAATCCTTCGTTATTTTTTGTTAATGTATGTTCTCTCTAAAGAGTGATAGTAGATATGAAATTGATACCTTAATTTTGAGTGCAAATAACTCCTTCATAAAAATTTCAAATTATACAAAATTTATACCCAATCCATATCCAAAAACCCAAACTTACTGATTCTAGCCTCCAAAGTTCAAATGACATCAAAAAAAAAATCCTAATTTCTAATAAGGCCTCGGACAACCTCTTTGAAGCCCATTAGACATGGCCTTCGACCAATAGGAATGAAGATCCCCATTTCTTGCCTTCATCTATCCATGTCTTGCTTTCATCCCTCCTAATAAGCCTCCTATTAGTTAAGATTTTCATCTTTAGGCTCTAATCTCTTCTCAAGGCTTCATACTAAATATTGAGGTCCTATAATTTTTTTAAATGCTATAATCAAAATAGATAAAACTCAAAATAAATTTTTTTATATCCACTCTCTTTAAATTAATCTATTAACCATTCTAGCATACACCAAGACTTATCAAAATATTATATGTTCTAACTAATTTTTACATACTATAAGTAATTATAGTATGATAATGCCTTGAGTTTAGTCATTAAATATACAAATCACAAGAACCTTGAGTATTTCATGTGAGTACATGTTTTGAATTGTTGCTAAGGTCATTGGAGCATATTTTTATCAATATTTGATTTCAAAATCACTTAAGGACCTAAAAAATAATAAAGTTTGTTAAATATCCTTTTTAGACGTTCTTATCTTGCACCAAAAGAAGAAGATGCATCTTTAGATCAACAAAGAAAAATTCTCTTGAAATCAAAATATTTTCACTTTTGAGCAATAAAATCAACATTGATTGTTGATTCAATGTTTGTCAAGTAAATTCAATCAAATATATCTTGTGATCCTCTTGTTTATGATATCAAGAATAATTCTTTTAAGTCTCATGATACTTTCAAGTTTGAATTCAAAAACAATCTATTTTATTTTGAGGGATGATTATACATTTTAAAAGATAAGGCATGATTATATATTCTTCAAACTTATTATAACTTTCCAACAGCCGATGTTGTATTGTAAATGCTTATAATATATAAAAATTAATTAAAACATATTTTATATTTATAAGTCTTAATGTATGTTAGAATGGTTAATAATTAATTTAAAGAGAGTAGATATAAGAAACTTTATTTTGAATTTATCTATTTTTACTATACTATTTAAATTATATAAGATTTAGATGTTTAGTATAGAGCTTTAAGAGAAGGTAGAAGCCTAAGGATGAAAATCTAAACTATTAGGAGGCTTATGGAGAGGGATGAAATTAAGGCATGGTCAGATGAAGGCAAAAAGTAAAGATCTTTATTCCTATCGGTCAAAGGCCATGTCCAATAGGCATTCAATAGGTTGTCTCTGTCCATAACAAGCATTTTGATGACTTTAAAAGGATCATTTGAGAATTAAAAGCTAGAATTATAAGTTTTAGACTTTGGGCTACAATTTGGATGCAAAAATTAGTGAGTTTGGAGTTAGGGTGAAGAAATTTTAGCCATTTGAAGTTAAGGTATCATTTTAAGACATACTATTGTTCTTTTGAGGATACAAGGAGTTTTACGAAAGTTTTTGGAAATTGGAAGGCGTAATTGGAATGAAAATTTTATAACTTATATCTTTAATAAAATAATTTTTATATTTAGAGTTTTGATAAAGAAATTATAGAGAGTTGGAGTTAGTACATCCAAATCAAAGGCACTAAGTGAGTAATTTTGTTTATAGTATTGAAGCCATATCTTGAATTTTTAGATGAATTTTTAGCTTAAACCTTTTAGACAAGATATATTAATATATTAAAAAGCTATATTTATATAAATTTTGTGGCATTTGACTAATTAGTTTGTGAGATATGAAGAAAATTACATATAGGTGTATAAAAACTAGGGATTCAAGCTATTGTTAGGATTTTGGCAATATCTTAAGATTTACAATAAATATGTAGTTGAAATTTGTTATGGTAGTTGTTAGAAGTATATTAGTACTTCATGTAAAATTTGAGTATGTTTTAACAATTTTATTGGAAGATATGAGTTATTGAAGTTTAGAAATAATACCTTATAAGGATATATAAGGATTTAGAGTTTTTATTTTAATCATATTTTGTATGTTTTTGGAAATTTAAGACTTATATGATTATTATAATTAATCCTAAAAGTGATATATATATATATATATATATATATATATATATATATATCAATTTGATCTTTCTTATCTCAAGACTTCATTGAGTAATTAGTGATAGCCAAGAGTCCAATGTTTTCTTGAGGCAAATTCTTTCTACCTTAATACTAGATATTTTGAATACAATAAGATTTTGGAGCTAATATTGAGAGATTTTTGGTGGCTTCAAATGTAAAAGGCAATCAAAGTCTTTGTACAATTATGTGATATTTTTTCAAGATCTAAAACTCCTTGCCATCGACCTTATGGACTTCTTCAACCATTACTTATTTTAGAACAATGATGGTCTTCTGTTTCAATGGATTTTATCATGGATCTTCTATTTTCTAGTTTGTATAATTCTATATTTGTATTAATAGATCATTTCACTAAGATGGTATATTTTGTACCATGTATAAAATCTATCACAAGTGAAGAAGCAGTTAAGTTTTTTTTTAATAACATCTATTGCTATGACGGATTTTCTAAAGATATTATATTGGATATGGGGACTCAATTTATATCAAGATTTTAGAAAACTCTTTTTATGATTTTAAAGATAGAAATAAAGCTTTCTTTGGCTTTTCATCCTCAAATTGATAGGTAAACAAAAAAGGTGAATCAAGTTTTGGAATAGTACTTGAGGTATATCATGGACTATCATGAAGATGATTGGATAACTCTTTTACCGTTGAAAGAGTTTGCATAAAATAATTTGGTACTTTTTTCTATTCAAAAAATATCTATCTTTGCCAACTATGATAATCATCCACAACTTGATACTTTTGACTTTTTAAAAGTTGATAATCCTGCGGCAGAAGATTTGACAAATCATTTATGAGAGCTACATGCAATAATAAAGGCATAGTTAAAGAGAGCTCAAGAATAACAAAAAAAGTTAATGCAAATGCTTATCACAAGGAACAACTAAAATTCAATGTAGGTGACAAGATATGGTTATTTTATTATAATATCAAGACTACTCGTCATTGTGACAAGTTGGACTATTATAGGCTTGGACTTTTTTCTATTAGTGAACAAGTCAATCTTATTGCCTATTGATTATAACTACTAGAGTCTATGAAGATCTATCCTATATTTCATGTGTCCTTTCTTGAGCCATATAAGATAGTGAGTATCTCGAGAAGAAGACAAATGCTACCTCTCTTTATAGAAATATATAATAATCAAGAGTTTGAGGTAGAATAAGTCTTAGATTGAAGGCGATACCAAAATAGGTTGGAATAACTTATTCATTGGCATGGATATGATATTAATAAATGTACATGGGAGCCAACAAAGAATCTTACAAATAAAACAAAGAAAGTTAAAGCTTTTCATAGACAATATCGATCAAAATCAAGATGAAGAATAATAAATCTTTGATATAAAAGAATCAAGATCAAAGAAAGATAATACTCTACCTTCTATTCTTCTTTGTAGCTTTTATGTATTTGTGATATAAAGGAAGTGAAGAACCAATAATGAGCAAATTCAATTCAAGTGCTTTCATTTGCAAACTTACCAAATAAGACATTATGATTGTCACAACCTTCAATATGGTAAAATCAAGATGAAGATCTTCAAAAATGACATGTCTTTTCTTCAATAGATGGCGAGATACAATGTGTTTGGTATCACGACCTTAAAAGAGTCTCTTATTGTTTGGTAATTTTATTAGAAGTAAGAACAATTCATGATAGTGTTACAAATATTTTATTTAAAGAAAGTTACAAAGACCTCAACAATGACCAAATAATAAGGTGGTCTTCTTACCTTGGTATGTAATACTATTGATGGCTAAGAGAACCTATCAACCATCATCAAAGAGAACAAAGATTGGATTATGTGACAAATATAATTTGCCACATTTTGTTAGGGACATAGTCCTTAGAACCTTCTAGAGCCAAGTTTCTAGAACCTTCTAGAGACAAGCTTCTAGAACCTTCTAGAAGCAAGTCTCTGGAATCTTCTAGAAGCTTCTTAGTTAGTAGAAGATGTTAGGGACATAGTCTTTAGAACCTTCTAGAGATAATTTTCTAGAACCTTCTAGAAGCAAGTCTCTGGAACCTTCTAGAAGCTTCTTAGTTGATAGAAGTTGCTTGAGAAGCTTCCTAAATAGGAGTATATATTAGAATCGAGGCTGAAGAGTTCTTCAGTCTCGACAACACATCTCTTGGAGCTCTAGCTCACGTCTCTGGTGTTGTTCTTGTATTCATATGATTAATCTAGTTCTTGCTAGTTCTTCTTGAACTTCGTGGTAGATATCAAGTCTGTATTCAAAGTCCGTGACAGTTTGTCGAAACTTCACTCACCTCAGATATCAAAGCTAGTTTCTTCTTTGTTAGAGTGTGGATTACCCCTCTGCTTGGAAGTGTACTAACACTTTAGAGGTTGCGGATTACACTCCTCTAAACTGATACTTCTTTTGTTACAATATTGGAGTCTTATTCTTCTTGGAGAGAGTAGATTACCCCTTTTCTTGAAGCTCTTAAGGCATTTTAGAGGTTGCGGAGTACCCTCTTCTAAACCAATATTGTATTTTTGTAGAGTCATTTCTATCCTTTTCTTAGAATGGTCGGGGGCCAAGACATTAGTATGACAAAAAGTTCAGAGTCCAAGTTAGATGCTATCATGAATGCCCTCGCTACGTTATCACAAAGAACTGCAGAGATTGAAGGAGTCGTGGCAAGGCTTCATAATGATGGAGCATCTGGGATGGCACAATCTAGGTTGCACCAGCCTCAAACTTCTACACTTGGAGAAGCAACTTTACCTTAGGTTCGATAAGCACCACTGGTTCTACAACATAAAGAACCCCAAGTTAGCCTTCCGAACAAGTTCGATGGTACACGTTCCAAGTTTCGAGGATTCGTCAACCAAATCAGGTTGATAACAGTTTTACAGCCCGAACGCTATCCAACGGAGGAGTCACGTATTGGGCTTGTTGGAACCTTACTTATAGGACAAGCTCTATTATGGTTTGCTCCTTTGTTTGAGAAACGATCGTCCATACTAAACAACTTTGAAACCTTTTTGGAGGCATTTGCGGAAGTATTTGGTGAACACGACAAGGTTCGATGGGCTACAACAAAGATCCGGCCACTACGACAAGGGATGCGTTCTACATCAGTCTATGCATCAGACTTCAGGCAATTAGCATGCGACATCAATTGGGACAAAGAAGCGTTGATGAGTCAATTCTATTGGGATTTGAGGGACGATGTGAAAGATTTGCTGTTAACTCTTCCTGATCCATAAACGCTCAACGAAGCTATTAGCCAAGCTGTGAAGTGCGATAACCCCCTATTCTAACGTCACCAAGATCAACGTTCAAGACAACATACGGTTCGCCACACCCCAACTATATCGGCAAGCAGCGTGAATTCACATTCAGAAGTAGAAGACATGCAAATTGATGTGGTACGTGTCAAATTTCTTACTCTACAAGAAAAAAAGCGGCGTATGGAGGAAGGTCTATGCTTGTATTGCGGTGAAGAAGGCCACAAAATTGGAAACTACCTTAAGAAGCAAAATCGACGTAATATCAAGACTAAGGACGCGTTTATTCAGGAAAACGAGGATGCCCAGCCACAATAGGAACCGTGCGGCTGGACAGTGAAATATCACAACAACAACGAGGTTCTTTTCTTTCCGCTAAACCTGCCCTTTGTTTTACAATCCCTTTGCTTATTGGCCCTCAAAAACTAAGAACCTTAGCATTATTAGATTCAAGAGCATCTGCTTGTTTCTTAGACGAAGAATTTACAAAGCATCATAAGATCCCTTTAGTACAAAAATCCAAACCTGTTCACATTGAGGTCATAGATGGACGACCTTTATTATTTGGTAGTATCACCCATGAATCAGAACCTATAGAAGTGACGTTGTCGTACTGTAATTACTTACAATATGTAAAAATTAGTGAAAACATGTAATATGTTTATAAGTCTTAATGTGAGTTAGAATAGTTAGTATGTTAATTTAAAATGAATTGAAATAAGAAAAATTATTTGGAAGTTAATCTAGTTTGATCATAGAGTTTATATTATATAGGATTTAGATAGTTAGTATAAAGATTAAGGGAAGGGAGGAGTTAAAAGATGAAAATATAACTAGAAGGAGGCTTATTGGAAAGGATGAAAGTAAGGCATGGTTGGATGAAGGCAAGGGGTGAAGAACTTCATCCCTATTGGTCGAATACCATGCCCAATGGGCTTTGAGGAGGCTGCCCGAGGCCATATTAGGAATTAGGGTTCCTCTTTCGAGGCCATTCGAGCTTTTGAGGCTAGGGTCAGAAGGTTTAGGGTTTTGGGTATAATTTGGGTGAAGATTTTGTGTGATTTCGAGTTTTTATGGAAAAGATATGAATGTTCAAAGATAAGCTGTCAATTTCGTACCTACTGTCACTTCTTTTGGGCATCACATACGAATACGGAGAGCAACGGAAGATCGGCGACTGAATTTGGAGGGAGCATTTTCTCGGCTATACATTCTACTTACTGTATAGTGAATTCTAAGATTGAGTAAAGGAGTTATGAGGCGTTGAAGACAGCACTTGTAATTTGAAGGCAGTAAGTATATCGTTTTGTTGCTAGTTATGGGTGAAGCCATATCTTGAGTTTTTGGACGAATTTTTGGCTAAAAATTTCCACAAGTGTGTGTAATTGGGTTAAAAAGCTTTAGATCAAAGTTTCATAGTATTTGAATAATTACTTTGTGAGGTATGAAAAGTTGTACACGGGTGTAAAAAAACTAGGGTTTGAAGCTACAGTTAGGGTTTTCAAGATATCACAAGATCCAAGACGAATTTACGGTTGAATTTTGGTGTGGTAGTTGCTAAAGATATATTTGTACTCCATGTAAAATTTGGAGTTGTTTAGACGGTTAGATCGTAAGTTATGAGCTGTTGAACTTCGGGAAAAATTCATCACAAGGATATATAAGTTTTTTATAACACCTTATCAAGTATTTTGGTGTTCTTTGGATTTTAAGGCTTGTATATTGATGTAATTGCTCCAAAGGAGAGGAGTTTATATATATAAAATTATTACCCTTATATTTCAAACTTGATTGAGTATTTAGTGACAGCCAGAAGCCCAGCGCTTTCTTGAGGCAAACTCTCTCTACCCCGACATATTTGGTGCTTCCACTGAGAGAGCCTTAAGGCACTAAAATTCTCAATAAGTTAGAATGGGGGATCAAGTTCCAGGGTTTGGATTACCAAGTGGAGTAGGTACTCATGATTTATTCAGGGCATTTGCTCAATTTATAGAAGAAAGGCAACAGGTGCATGGGGAGGATAAGAATACCACCAAAGCTTTACAAGTAGTGGTGGATAAGGTTGGGAGGTTTGATGGGAGGAACATCACTAAGTTCTTCAGGGTTTATACATGTGAAATGGAAGTGCATCAGGTTTCAGAAGTAAAGATGATTTCTACCTTTGATTTGGCAGTGGTACCAGAAATCAGAGAGAGGGTGCAAGAGTTGCATACTGAGACTATATCATGGAAGAAATTTGAAGAACTCTTGAAAGATGAGTTTTTTGAGGAGGATTCAGAAAGAATGACAAAACAAACTTTTTTGGATTGGATTGAGCAAAGGCCAGGGAATCAAATGGCTCCCAATGAATTAATTAGGGAATTTGAGGCTAAGTTTGGACAGTTACCACGACAAGAGAGGCAACTTTTGGAAACAAGGAAGATTGGATTGTTTTTACAAGCAGCTGATGAACATTTGGAGGATAAGCTACTCTTTTATCTAGCAGACAAGACATCTGAGAGTGGTTTTACTAATGATTGGAAGCTAGTAAAAGAGACAGTGGGGCTTTTGGCTAGGCAACAAAAGATTAAGACTCGTGGATTATTACCAAGGTTGGAGCCAATGCCTGCATTTCAAAATCTAATGCCACCTCAAAACGGAATCAAGACTGTTAAGGATGGTACTCTTGAAGAACTAATTAAGGGCATACAAGACTTGAAGGTGGAAATGACTGAATTGAAGAAATCCCAGATGGCAAGCTCATCAAAGACAATTGAAGGCTCAAAGGGATTTATAGAATGATGTATGTGGTGTGACAATCCAAACCATAAGCGTGGTGAGTGTGATAGCTATAAGGCTGCAATCAAGGATGGTATTGTGTATTTCAAAGAGGGCAGGATAAGACTCACAGGGTCAGATGAGCCTCTAAAGACTAATTTTGGGAAGGGTGGCATGAAAAAATTAGTAGAGGAGCAAACATCAAAGAATAGTGCCATAAAAGGGGAAGGAGCTGAGTCTTATTCTATTACAGTTGAACAAAAGGGAGTTAAGGCTGTTTCTTTGTCAACTAAAGGAGTCATGATGAGGGGAGCTGAAGTTATCAGAAAGAAAACTGGGTGGAATGATCTAGTTGATGCTATTAGCATTAAAGCATATTTGTGTGGAGACAAGCATGATGATGATATGCATGATGCTATGGTTGAGGAAAAAAGAGGTAGAACTATTCATGAAGAGGATGTTATTGAGCCTGAAAACAAGAGGAGGTCTCCAAGAAATAAAGAAGCTTCTAAGGAGCAAAAAACTGAGAAGGTATCTTCTTCTACTCATCCTGGTAGTGCACCATTACCAAAAGAGTGGTGGGAGAAGGGCAAAGAAAAGGAGAAAGAAGATAGAAGCAAACCTAAAGGTAAAACTCCTGCTTATAAACTTCAATCTGAGATTGAATCATCTACAGATATAAAGAGTATTTTAGAGGAGAAGATCTTGGATGCAAAAATTGAATTCACTCTAAGAGAGGCTCTAGGCATAGCCAAGAAGGATTTTCATGAATTAATCATCAATGTGATAAAGAGGAAGAGGCAAATGACAGCAGAAGCTATTATGGTAGATGCATTGGATACTCGGGTAACTGTGGATGAAGAAGAAGAGATAGGACAGGTATTTGTACAATTTGCAATGCATGAAACTAGAAATAAGGTTGATATGGAAAACAAGGTTTCATTTAAACATGTTGAAGGTAAAAGAAAGCATCAAGTGGAATGTACACGTTTGGGATTTACAGGGATAAGGAAGGATGCACAAAAAGCAAGTGTTAATATTTGCTCCAAATGTGAAAATGAGGGAATAGAGAGTAGTAGTTATTCAGTTTCTTATTGGGCTAGAGCTACTACAGAAACATAAGTGAGATTGGGGGACTTTAAAGATCCAATTTTGGCCCTGGTTGATCATGGATCTGAAATCAACATCATGTCAAGGAAGATATATGAGAAGAATAAGTGGCCAATTGATATCAACCATGGTTGGGTAATCAGAGCTGCAAACAATCAACAAGGTGATTTACATGGAGCTTGTCCAGCTATAAAGACTAGAATTGGAGATGTAGAAGTGGAGCAAAATTTCTTTGTGCAAAAGTCTACTACATATCTGGTAATACTTGGTCAACCTTATATTACAGCTGCTAGAATGGAGACTAGAGTCTTGAATGATGGTTCACATTATGCCAGAATTTGGAGTTGGGATGGGAGAAAAGCTAATCAATTTATTACTGTGAAACCTATCCATGAGAGACACAGAGAACAATTAAGAGGGATGCCCTTGGAGCCAGGAAATAACTTTGTGGATTTCTAAAAAGCACCTTTGTAAGATGGGGGCACATGGGTGCAAATGATTCATCTACAAACCCCAGTGTAGATAGTATGAGTTTTGGATTTTTGAACTTATCTAGTAATGGATTTGTGAGTGTTCAAAAGGTTAAAGATTTAGATTCTATAAATAAAAAAAAGGTAAAGAAACAAGAGAAGAACTTAAAAAGAGTGGGTTTAGTTTCAAGTGATGAAGCCATAGTTGGAGTAATAGAAGAAATAGGTTTGGAAGATGATTTGGTAAAGGTTTTGGAGAATCTGGCTATAAACATAGATGGAGATGCTATAGTAGAAATATATTCAAGAAGGACTTATGAAGGATTAGAAAGGATGGTAGCAAATGGTGGACTTGCTACAAACTATGGATTGAAGCATGAGGCTAGAGTACAAACTAAATATAAAACTGTGGCAAGAAAGGTAAAGCCTGTAGCTACACAATTACTAGTTGATAATATGGAGCATATTAAACAAGCAGTTATGGAGCCAAGTCTAAGAGAGAGGCGTCGAATTGGACATCAATTTATACAAGAATCATTAGCTAAGTTGAAGATTGGAGGGGGTGACTTCTTAACATCAACGGAGGAAGATATGTTTCAAGAAATGCTTATTAGACATGGTAAGGCATTTGCCTTAACTCCTGATGAAATCGAATGTGTGGATCCTAGTATTATAGTACCTATGGTAATCTTTACAGTGCCACATGTTCCATGGGATTTAAAGCCTATACCTGTGCCTAGAGCTTTACTTCCAAAATTGATAGAATTATTAAAAGAGAAGGTGAAGATGGATATTTTGGAACCTTCAATTGCTCCCTATTGTAATAGATGGTTCACAGTACCCAAGAAGTCAGGGGCATTAAGGTTTATTCAGGATATGCAACTTGCAAACAGGGTGACTATTCGAAATATGGGATCAGGTCTCATAGTAGATGAAGTGGCTGAACAATTTACAGGTCATGCCATTTATTCTATTGGAGACTTATATTCTGGATATGACCAATTTCAATTGGCTAAAGAAAGTAGAGATTTAACTACCATGAAGACTCCTTTGGGTTTAATGAGGATGTGTACGCTACCTCAAGGTGCAACCAACTCAGTGGCTCATATGCAAAATGCTATGAACCAAATATTAAAAGAATTTGTACCTGAGAAAACCATTCCATTTCTAGATGATATACCTATAACAGGAGATAAAGAAGAAGACAAGGATGAAACTATGGAGGTTGAAGGTTGTAGAAAGTTTATGAAGAAACATATTGAAGATGTAGCTCAGATATTGGAGAGATTGGAGTGAGTTAATCTCACGTTATCTTTGGAAAAATCAAGCTTTGGAGTTGATGAGATTCTAGTGGTGGAGCACATGTGTGGCAAGTATGGTAGGAAACCAAATCCTGATAAGATTGATGCTATATCTAGAATTAAGGCTTGTAAAAATGTTACAGAAGCCAGAAGGTTTTTAGGAGCATGTGTATTCTATCACATTTGGGTGCCACACTTTACCCATATCTCAGAGCCACTATATAAGTTATTAAGGAAGGGTAAGAAATTTGTATGGAAAGAAGAACAAGAAACAGCTATGGAAAATCTAAAAAAAATGTTGAGTTCACCACCTGTGCTTAAACAAGTGGATTATCAATGTGAAAGACCAGTAGTTGTAACAGTGGATACAAGCCCTATAGCAATTGGATGGGCTATTGGACAAAATGATGTAGAGGGAAGAAGATTTGCTATAAGGTTTGGAGCTAGGGTTCTTACAAAGAGACAAAGGGCTTATCCACAAGTTAAAAAAGAGCTTTGAGGAGCGCTTACAGCATTAAAGGCTGAGAGGAATTATTTGATTGGAGCAAATATGGTTTTGGAAACAGATTGTTTGCCATTACTTGAAATGATAATTAACTATACTACTCCAGATATTGCCATGCTAAGATGGATAGCCTATATAAGGACATTAAACCCTGTTTTGGTACATATTACTAGTAAAGAGAACTTGGTGGCAGATATGTTGTCCAGAGCTAGATATACATTTGAAGAAGAGATGATGGCATATAAAAGAGGTGAAGATGAAGAAGAGAAGAATTATGGAAGTTCATTTGCTACTGGTGGAATGGATTTTGGTGACAAGGTTCAAAATTTCTATGAAGGTACGTATGAAGGCAAGTTGAAGGATATTGGAATTTATTTAAGCACAATGAAAAAACAAGAAGGGTGGATGGACAAAACCTTCAAAGATATTAGACACCAATCCTATGGTTATATATTTAGGGATGGATTTCTATGGAAGAGGCCAAAAAGAGGTGACAAAATCCCATTGAGAGTTATAGGAGATCTTGAAACTAAAATTAAGATGTTAAGAGAATATCATGATACACTTTGGGCAGGACATAGAGGAGTTTGGGCCACATATACTAAGATCAAAGAAAGGTATTGGTGGAAGGGTTTATACAAAGATGTAGAAGACTTTGTGAATTCATGCACAGAGTGCCAACTACAATCTAAGGTTAGGTATAGAGATGGATTACATCCTACTTATCTACCTTCTATACATTTTCAATGGGTAATTGATTTGGTAGCTATGCCTTCAGGATTATGGGGTATGAAATATTTGGTTTTAGCAAGAGAAGAGTTATCAAACTATGTTGAAGGAAGGGCTTTGAGAACCAAGACCACGGAAGCAATATGAAGGTTTATATTAGAAGACATCTTCAGCAGATATGGCTATATTGGGAGGATGAGAGCTGATAGAGGAGAATTGGATGCCATAGAAGCAAGAGATTTTTTCAAAAAGTATGGAGTTCAATTGAAGTTGACTACTTCTTATAATCCTGAAGCCAATGGAAAGAGTGAAAGAGGTCATCCTCCAATCATTTATGCATTGGTTAAGGCATATAAGGGTAAATCAATTCAATGGCCTAAACTGCTTCTATTTGCTTTATAGGCTGATAGAACTACTCATAGTACTGTCACTGGTTATATGCCTATGGAATTAATGCTAGGACAAAAACTTATAATGCCTGCTAAAGCAACCTATCCTACATGGATGTTTTTGTCTTGGGAAGATAACATTAATAGAGAAAGGTTATTAGAGCTTCGAATCCAATAGTTAAGAAGATTACCTGAGGACCTACAAATTGCAGCTGAGAGGTTAAAGGAAGCAAGATTGAAAAATAAAGAGAGGTTTGATAAATCTCATAGGTTAAGGCCTAAACCTATAGAGATTGGATATTGGATTCTAGTTTATGATAGCAGCCTTGAGCATCAACATAGTACTGTAAAGAAATTTGCAAAAAAATAGTTTGGACCATATGTGGTGGTTATAGTCCATGATAATGCCACATATACCTTACGTGAGTTAGATGGAGCTATCATTAGAATTCCAATAGCAGGGAAGAGGGTGAAGGCTTTCAAAAGAAGAGATGGGCGGTTTCAAATAGAAGATCTTGAAGAATTCTTACTTCAATATTTAGACTAAGAACATGAAAAAAAAGACTCTATGAGTGATTCCAAGAAGTCTCAAGAGGATGAAGAAGAGTAGTATGTGGCACATACCAGAAGATGTCCAGGTTTGGAGGGGGTGGATGTCGTACTGTAATTACTTACAGTATGTAAAAATTAGTGAAAACATGTAATATGTTTATAAGTCTTAATGTGAGTTAGAATAGTTAGTATGTTAATTTAAAATGAATTGAAATAAGAAAAATTATTTGGAAGTTAATCTAGTTTGATCATAGAGTTTATATTATATAGGATTTAGATAGTTAGTATAAAGATTAAGGGAAGGGAGGAGTTAAAAGATGAAAATATAACTAGAAGGAGGCTTATTGGAAAGGATGAAAGTAAGGCATGGTTGGATGAAGGCAAGGGGTGAAGAACTTCATCCCTATTGGTCGAATACCATGCCCAATGGGCTTTGAGGAGGCTGCCCGAGGCCATATTAGGAATTAGGGTTCCTCTTTCGAGGCCATTCGAGCTTTTGAGGCTAGGGTCAGAAGGTTTAGGGTTTTGGGTATAATTTGGGTGAAGATTTTGTGTGATTTCGAGTTTTTATGGAAAAGATATGAATGTTCAAAGATAAGCTGTCAATTTCGTACCTACTGTCACTTCTTTTGGGCATCACATACGAATACGGAGAGCAACGGAAGATCGGCGACTGAATTTGGAGGGAGCATTTTCTCGGCTATACATTCTACTTACTGTATAGTGAATTCTAAGATTGAGTAAAGGAGTTATGAGGCGTTGAAGACAGCACTTGTAATTTGAAGGCAGTAAGTATATCGTTTTGTTGCTAGTTATGGGTGAAGCCATATCTTGAGTTTTTGGACGAATTTTTGGCTAAAAATTTCCACAAGTGTGTGTAATTGGGTTAAAAAGCTTTAGATCAAAGTTTCATAGTATTTGAATAATTACTTTGTGAGGTATGAAAAGTTGTACACGGGTGTAAAAAAACTAGGGTTTGAAGCTACAGTTAGGGTTTTCAAGATATCACAAGATCCAAGACGAATTTACGGTTGAATTTTGGTGTGGTAGTTGCTAAAGATATATTTGTACTCCATGTAAAATTTGGAGTTGTTTAGACGGTTAGATCGTAAGTTATGAGCTGTTGAACTTCGGGAAAAATTCATCACAAGGATATATAAGTTTTTTATAACACCTTATCAAGTATTTTGGTGTTCTTTGGATTTTAAGGCTTGTATATTGATGTAATTGCTCCAAAGGAGAGGAGTTTATATATATAAAATTATTACCCTTATATTTCAAACTTGATTGAGTATTTAGTGACAGCCAGAAGCCCAGCGCTTTCTTGAGGCAAACTCTCTCTACCCCGACAACGTTTAAGGACCATAGTAGTCATATTATTTTCAATATTATTAGAACCCCATCAAATCTTGTTATTCTTGGTCTTTCTTGGTTGGAAAAGCATAACCCATCCATAGATTGGAAGTTGCGAGGGATGACTTTTTCCACAAAACCACCCAAAAGCAAGCCTAGTAGAAAACCCCAAATAGAGAAATCCTTATTTATTGGAGCGAGAGTGTTTATAAGATTGTCCAAGGGAGGCACACCGTTTGTCATTCATGCGGCTCCAACTACCGGGGAGAAGATCTCGACAACAAGTATACCGGAGCAATATAAGGATTTTAAAGACGTGTTTCAAAAGAAAAATGCCAACATGCTACTGGAACACACACCATATGATTGCACCATAGACTTACAGGAAGGCTTGAAGATGGACCCCAAGAAGGTGGAAGCAATCGTGTCCTGGGAGGTTCCGAAGACGAATAGAGACGTACAATGCTTTCTTGGTTTTGCCAACTTCTATCAAATCTTTATCAAGAATTACTCTCAAGTTGCTGCTCCTCTCACTCACTTGACATGCAAGGATAAGCTGGAATGGGGACCTCTAGCAGAGAAGGCGTTTCAAAACGTGAAGACCGCATTTACTACGGCTCCAATCTTGGTACATCCAGACTTTACAAAGGCCTTCTATTTAGAAACTGATGCTTCGGATTTTGCTTTGGGAGCTGTACTTTCACAAATGGGAGAAGACAAGAAGCTCCATCCGGTTGCATTCTCGAAAGTTCTCTGCTGCTGAAATCAATTATAAGATCTACGATAAGGAACTTCTTGCTATAGTGGATTCTTTCTAAGATTGGCGTCACTTTCTTGAAGGAGCTGCACATCCAGTGATCGTATACACAGATCACAAGAATTTGGAGTATTTCATGTCGGCATGAGTTCTAAATTGATGTCAAGCTCGATGGAGTATGTTGCTATCTAGGTTCGATTTTATTATCAATTATCGATCTGGAAAGCAACAAGGACTATCTGATGCCTTATCGAGGAAATCGTATCTTGTACAAAAGGCTGGAGAAGCAGCGTTTGATCAATAATGTACGACATTGTTGAAGCCAGAGCAATTTCAGCTTTGCGCTACTATTATGCCAATTGATGCTGACTTCCTGAATCAGGTACGTGCCGTAACCATTGAAGATTCAGTAGCCATTGATATTAAGCAACGTGCCAATGACGACAAGTTTAAGGTGGAGGGAGATCTTTTATACTTTGAAGAGCGGTTATATATCCCAAAAGGACCAGCACGACTCCGAGTTCTTCAATCTCGCCACGATTTTCAGACTGCGGGACATTTTGGATTCAACAAGACCTTAGAGCTTATTTCTTGAGATTTTTGGTGGCCCCAAATGTGGAAGGATGTGAAAGATTTTGTCTTCTCCTGTGACATCTGTTCAAGATCCAAGAATCCTCGGCATCGCCCTTATGGACTTCTACAGCCATTGCCGATTCCACGTCGACCATGGTCTTCAATTTCCATGGACTTCATCACAGACCTACCATCATCGAACTCATTTGACAGCATCTTTGTTGTGGTAGATCGGCTTACAAAAATGGTACACTTCGTCCCTTGCAAGAAGACATCGTCCAGTGAAGTCACAGCAAGGCTCTTTCTCGATAATGTGTATCAATATCATGGACTACCAGATGATATCGTATCAGATCGAGGAACCCAGTTCGTATCAAAGTTTTGGAGATCTCTCTTTGAGATACTGAAGGTGGATATCAAGCTTTCTTCGACTTTTCATCCTCAAACTAACAGTCAAACGGAACGGGTGAACCAAGTCTTGAAACAATACTTACGATGCAGCATCAATTATCAGCAAGACGATTGGACCACATATCTGCTGCTAGCCGAGTTTACATATAACAACACCCTCCATGCGTCGACTCAATACACACCATTCTTTTCCAACTATGGGTATCATCCAAAGCTTGATTTATTGAGTCCATCAATAAATAACAATCCAGTAGCTGAAGGATTTGCAAAACAACTATCAGAGCTTCAAAATACGTTGAAGCTTCAATTACAATCTGCTCAAGAATCCTACAAGGCGTCTGCAGATAGATTTCAGAATCAAGCACCTACTTTCAAAATTGGAGATAAAACATGGCTTCTTCGACGGAATATCAAGACCAAGCGACCATGTGATAAGTTGGACTATCGAAGATTGGGACCATTTATCATCCAAAAGCAAATCAATCCAGTGGCGTACCGTCTAGAATTACCGGCTTCTATGAAGGTACATCTAGTCTTTCATGTTTCTTTGTTGGAGCCTTATCAAAAGTCATCTTTTCCTAGAAGAGTGCAATGTCCGCCACCTAGTATTGAGATCGAGAACCACGAGGAATACAAGGTTGAAAAGGTACTAGATTCTCGATAAAAGTGGAGCAAGTTGGAGTATCTTGTTCATTGGTGCGGCTATGACATTAATGAGCGAACATAGGAGCCAGCTGAAAATCTCACCAATGCGCCGCAAAAGGTACAAGAGTTTCATCAACAACATCCTCATAAACCTAAGCCGGTTCGACAATAACTTCTTTCTCAAGCTTGCTCACTTAAGAATATAAGAAAGGGGGAGAGCACCACCAAAATTTGTAGTTGATGTAGTTATTTTCTCCAAGATAAAATAGAATTTTTTCAGTAGCCATAGTTTGGTCTTCTGATATGGATAGCCAAGAGATAGATACTATGCCAGTCAGATTATCTCAACTGACTAGTTTACGAAGGCGACCCCGAGATGAAGAACCACCTGCACCATGACGACGATGGAGGATACCAAGTAACCGATCACTGGTGATTGTATTTGAGTCTGAGCCTGCTTACGATGGTCAGCCAGAAGGCATATTTGCAAGACAATTTCACAATGAAGACATGGAAGTTCATGCTTGGTCAGAAGTTGAAGGAGTGGGCCACTACCGTTGGCTTCAAGGGCCGATGAACCACTTACCTCGTGAATAACAGTTGGAGTTTATAGCAGACGTTATGCGACAGATCTTCATTTTCTTGCGTTGGTACTGATTGACAACAACATTGCTTTTTAGAGACCTCGAAGCTAAAGGAGGGGGTGATGTTAGGGACATAGTCCTTAGAACCTTCTAGAGCCAAGTTTCTAGAACCTTCTAGAGACAAGCTTCTAGAACCTTCTAGAAGCAAGTCTCTGGAATCTTCTAGAAGCTTCTTAGTTAGTAGAAGATGTTAGGGACATAGTCTTTAGAACCTTCTAGAGATAATTTTCTAGAACCTTCTAGAAGCAAGTCTCTGGAACCTTCTAGAAGCTTCCTAGTTGATAGAAGTTGCTTGAAAAGCTTCCTAAATAGGAGTATATATTAGAATCGAGGCTGAAGAGTTCTTCAGTCTCGACAACACATCTCTTGGAGCTCTAGCTCACGTCTCTGGTGTTGTTCTTGTATTCATATGATTAATCTAGTTCTTGCTAGTTCTTCTTGAACTTCTTGGTAGATATCAAGTGTGTATTCAAAGTCCGTGACACATTTCAGATTTGTTCAGCATATGAAGACTCCTTATTGTAGAACTCGTCCTTAGAAGGAAAAATAATGCCATGAATATACATATGTATTTTAATAAATATCTATATGATTAGATAGAAGTAAAAAAAGTAAATTAAATTATATTAATTTTATAATATCTTCTAGAAAAGCTTTTTAGAAGCTTTATAGATACTGGTTTTATTTTAGTTGTATTTATAATTGATTGGCATGCTAAAAACTTGGTCAATAAGTTAATTATGTATTGGTAGCTTACAAAATAAACTAATTATTTGGTGCACATATAAAAAATTTGCCTTGCAAGTTAAGATACGTATCTTACAAAGTCAACATGTTTTGGAGGTCTTATAGGACATTGCCACATAGTTCTTAATTAAGAGTATGTATGGAGGTAAGAGTAAAGCCTTCTTCATTCTTGTCAATACCTTTCTAGTCTCCTTTTTTTTGACAATAGCTATTCTAGTTCAATAATATATTATCTTTGAGCCACTTTTTAGTTCTTTTCAATGTCATAAGAATATATTAAAAATTTCCTACTTTGAGATTTGTATCCTTGATAATTATTAAGAAATAAGTCCTAAAATAAGTCATTAATAGAGTAGCTATTTTATATGGCCTTAAAAGTAGGTCAAGTGTGATAAATAATAATGTCAATAAAAAATAACATTATAAAAGAGATGATGGTGATTTCTAGGGATTATTATGATTTATTAATCAAGTATAGGTTTTGCTTTAGTATACACTATCTAATCAAGGTATGTAAGAATCTTTGATACCAAAAAGTAAGTTTTGGCAATGGAATAAGACCAATTTAAAATATACAACTTTTATCTATGCTACAAGTACAAATCAAATATATCCATCTTCATAGTTTTGGTAATAATGTTTATGACCTTTTGTCTTTTTTTGCACTATCAAGATAGAATTCTATCATATTAATGGGATCATCTAATTTGCCAATAAGGCAAGGAAGTAATACAGACTCTTTGAGTCAAGATACCACATATTCTTGCAATTACTACTCTAATGGTAAATCCAAACTTATTTTGAAGTATGAGTAGAATATATGAAAAAAATATACATAAGAAAAAAACTATAAGAGGTCCCAATTATATGTTGAATATTAATCATGACCCGGATATAAATTAATAACATCAAATACTTAGAAAGTATGCAAGAGAGACTAATCCACAAAGAACCACTATAGAATACTGCACTTGTCTATCCCATAGAATGAAAATGACTCCATGTGCATCCAATTTAAATCCCATTGTTGTATTGTAACATGATTATATAGTGAAAATATTTAAAAAATTAATTTTTAATTAATATTCAACCATCTTAGTTAAATAAGAACTCAAGATAATTAAAAAAGGCTTTATGAAAGTTTCTTAAATTATTTTCTTGTCTTTATAGCTAATTGATAAAAGTTAGTTATCAAATTTTCCTCTGAGATTGTATAAAATTCTTTTATTACTTTAAAAAGACCATAAATTAGTAAAAATAAGGTAGATGAGATAAATAATTAATATGATTGACATTAACATAAAGACAAGGATAAGATTGTACTTAAAAATTCTTAAAGTAAGTTGAATTGATATCCAAAAAGAACCAATTGTCAACTAGAATTTAAATCAGATTCCAAGGCACAAAACCATGCCCTTACAGTGATTCTAAGGTTCTTTGGAAAATTATAGAATGGAATTTGGAAGAGGAATTCATAGTGTTTTTTGAACCATTGATTTCAAGTAATTTGCATTTGTAATGAATTTGTAAGAGATTTAAAAATTCAAGGTTATTTTAGATGATTTTGGATTTTATAAAATATGATAGAGTTTATAATTTAGGTAATTTCATGATTTTTGTAGCAGATCTACAAACAAGATTCTGTAGGATTGTGAGTTCACATGAATTAAAAGTATATTGTAAATTTAACTTAATCAAATGGTTAAATTATAGGTTATTGAAGTTTTAATGGATTAAGATCTTAGAAATTAGATTTTTAGGTTCAATATGGTTATCTAAGATTTGCAATAATCTTCTTATTGGATTGAATTGATTTTTGATTTAACTAATATTTGACTTGACTTCTAATATTTATGAAAAATTTGAGAATAAGTTAACAATTCAATTAAAAGTTATTACTATTGGAAAATCAATATTAAGATCAAAGATGGACGCTAGTCAACACCTAAGTGGAATATGATATTTTTTCATTTTTTAAGTTCAATTCTCTTCAATTTTTTTATATTTTTTGTTAAATAAGAAATTAAGAGATATGTAAAACTTTAAGAAAAATTAATAATTTATCAATAGATAGTGAGGTTCTAAAACTATCTAAAGATTGGTTTGAATTAGTTAGATTTTAGTTAGGATTTGTTTAGGAATTGATTAGAATTTGATTTAGGATTTAGAATTTGATTAGAATTAATTTAAGATTTAGAATCTAATTATAATTAATTTAAAATTTAGGATTTTTTAAGAATTTCTTTAAGGTTCTAATAAATTTCTTTAAGATTTCTTTAGGATTTCTTTAAGGATTTTATTTATTTATTTATTTTAAATTTCTTTTAGATTCTTTAAGATTTCTTTAAGATTTATTTACGATTTCTTTTGAAATTATTTAGGAATTCTTTAGAATTTCTTTCAAATTTCTTTAAGGATTGTTTTGTATTTTTTTTTAGATTTTTTTAGGATTTCTTTATTATTTATTTATGATTCCTATAGAAGTTATGTAGGATTTTTTTTGTTTCGTTTATAATTTATTTAAAAATTTAATTAAGCTTGATCAATATTTGATTATATTTATTAAGCTTTAATTTTAATTTATATATGATTCTATTAGAGTTGTTAAGACTTATTGTTGCAAATTTCTTTTACCTTATACAACCAAATACTTGGGGCATTCTTAAGTAAGACTTCATGCAATACAACACTGCTTTTAGTCCATACTCAATCATTGCTCCATCTATTCTTGTAATGTCAAGGACAATAGATCCACCAGCTACAAATCCAATGGCTAAAAGAACCATGGATTGAACTCCTTCCATGTTATATAGCCAAAATAAAGTCTTTTAATATATTAATTATGGTGGATCAGAAGTCATATTAATGAAGAACACATATGCAAATACTCCACTATCAATTATTATGCCTACCATGGTAGAAAATCCAATATAAGTAAACTTATTGAAGGTCCATGCAAGCTTACCTTCTTTTCATATCAGCCTTTTAAGACATCCATCCGGATATACAAACTTAATTACTACATATGATCTATTAGAAGCCACTATTATTATTATGATTGCTTTAGACAACAAGATCTCTATTATTCCAATTCAAGCAACTTATTACCATCCAATACTTATCAATTTTACAATGGTAAGCTTGTAGGAATTGAATATTAAAGAAAAATAGAAGAAAGAGAATTCTCTTCTAATTATTGGAAAATTGATGCTTCTATCAACTTCTAATCATTCTAATCAATTAATGCATGTATTTAATAGCCTAATGTAAATTCAATGGCCTATTATTAACCTAAATGGAATTACAACTTGGTCTCAATCATTTCTAATAACAAGTGCTAATGAAATATCTTATGTTTATTTCTTGAGATTAACTATGAATATAATAGGCTTTGATATTCTAAAGTTGAGAGCATTTATACCTTGGATCTTAGCAAGAACAATGCTTAATATCCTTGATTGTCTTTACATGCTATTTTACTCATGGCTTAATGATGTAAATATCCTTGAGATTAATTTATGATTCTTTACTTCCTAATCTAAAAGGCTTATAAAATACTAGCTTTTATATAGATAAGTTATTTCTACAGTTTCATGTTGATAAGGTAACTTACTTCTATAAAGCCATCAATCATCTCATTGCACTTCAACTAGTCCAAGAAATATCTAACTCTCTTCCTCCTTCTCTCTTCCTTCCTCTCTTTCTTTTCCCTCCTTTCTCTCTTTTCCTCCTTTCTTCCCTTCTCTTTCTTACGTAATATATATTACCATATATTTTGACAATCTATAAGGATTGATGATTCAAAAAAGATCAATTAATTAAAAATTAGTATATTATTTTCTACCAAAGTTTAGATTTTTTTATTTTTAAGAGTATAGGCTTTGAGGTGAAAATTTATTAGGCTTCAAAGAGAAGGTGTAGTTGCAAGCTTATTTCATAAGTAAGAAAGTAATAGTAGGATATAGGCATGGTATTTAAGACATCAGAGCTAGTAAAGGCAAAGTATACATTTAGATTACATCCTACATCTAACATATGCTTCAAACATTAGGCCATTCTAGATATAGTCAAGAAATATAGATAAGAAGTGGCTATTGATGGATTATGTATAAAGATTGAAACTTCATCAAGCACAAGTGAGTCGAATCCTCATCTTGTGGAAAATTGATCTTAAAAGAAGAAAGAACTCATTTATAGTCCTATTAGAAGCTTTGAATGTAGAAGATAACTTTTATATCACCAATAGACTATAATATTCTTAAAATAATAGTAAACAAGTATGGGCTTGAGTAATGATAATATTAAAAAAGATGTATGTTTTCAAAGCACCTGGAGCAATAGCCAATGTGATGGTTGAATATACTATTTAGAAGAAATTGCATGCTTATGAATTACTAGCCTATAAGTGGTACTTTACTATTAGCAAATAAGCCATGGTGGATCTTTACATATAAAATAAATGTTTCATATCTTATAGATCTTGAAGTTTGTATTAGAATGACAAAAATATGGGCATCCAATTTTAATTACAACTTCATGTAGAGATCATGATTAGTCATTAAGTTCTATTGAGAGTATAAGATTAGAAAGGTCAATGATATTATTGTATGGAGGTACATTGATGGAGCTATATAGAACATACTTTAATCAAGTACTAGATCAGCTTGGAAAATACAATCCTTTAAGGCTGACTAGCAAAAGTAGTAGAAAACTTGCAATTATTTAAACAATACAAGACTAAAGGCTTTTACATTCAAAGCTAAGTAAAATGGTGCAAAATTGGGGACTCTTCATCAAAACAATTCTTTCATGAAAATAAAGAGTGGTAAAACCATACTACCATTATTACACTTGAAAATAATATAAGATTATTGGTAACAAATCAATCTTTAGTAGAAAAAATATATCCACAATTTTATGCAAACTTGTATGCCACAAAGCATCCATTTTTTGAGACAAAGAGAGTTACAATATATATCTTGGACAACATGAATGATTGGCTTATGTAGAATATGAAGTCTATTTTTAGGAATTTAATTTTTATACTTAAATTAAATAAGGCCTTATAAGAAATGGTAATAGAGAAAGTTTCAAGGTCAAATGAAGTGATCACAAAAAAAATTATCTAATTCTGGGATGTCATTAAAATAAACTACTTTGAAATGCTAAAAGAAGTTGGAAGATTCTATCATTTCTTCCTTAAATTCATTAATGGCTTCATTGCTTTATTTTTTTATTTTTTTAAAAAAACTATTATACTATTAAATATTATTTACAAATTATATGCTAAGATATTCCAAATACATCTCCAATTAATGATTGTAGAAATCATTTCATTTGATGAGATTGTTTTTTTTATCCATAAGGTTCATTTAGATAATATTCTTCTTATCCATAAAACCATAGATTGGACAAAATGTTTTAAATAATTATTCATTTTTTCTAAGTTAGACTTTTCAAAGGCTTATAAATTAGTAGATTGTTCCTTCTTTTTTCAAGCCATAGAAAGATTTAAGATTCCACTTGATTTTGTAGAGATTATAAAGCTTCTTTTTATTGATACTTCAGTAAATATAAAGATAAATGGATCTCAGTGTCCACCCTTTCTTATAGCTAAAAGGGTGCAGCAAGGCTAGCTTCTTGCTCCTATCTTTTCCTGATCATTGCTGAAGTTTTCAACTATGTGATAAAAAAATAAATAGAAGATAGGATAGTTAAAAGAATAGGATTCTCAATTGTAGGTAGACAACAAGTTATAATCTAGTATGTAGATGATACCTCCATTACTCTTTTTAGAGAATAAGCTCTAATGAAAGAATTAATATATCTTTTAAATATCTTTTGTTATAGTTTTGAAGTAGTCTTGAATTGGATTAAATCATATGGCTATTAGCATGTGGAAAGTTTGTAACCACCTTAGATAAGCACTCTAAGAGTTATATGGATAGATGATGAGAATATGAATAAATTTTTAAATAATTTTTTTAGGCTATAATTATTTTCCTTGGCTATTAATGACTTCTTAATAGCAAAGATTGAGAAGAAACTAAAGTATTGGAATCCAACTAAAGTGAATTCTATAAGGACAGGGATCATTGCCAATAAAATTCTACTGTCTTCTACTTTTTTCTTTGCACCCATTTGAAGAGGTATGAAGGTTAGGATTTTCAAAATGCAATCTCAAATTTAAAACAATATATGATCTGACATACTCTAAAGATCAAAAACCAAGGTTTTATGGCTACAATATTGTCAATCTAGAGGCAAGAGTGGCATTGATATGATAAATCCTACAAATATACTTATTGCTATTATAATTAAAGAGATCATCAAAGCGTGTGAATTAAGTACTTTCAATCTCCAAACCCTATTTAGATTTAGATTGAGTCACTTTCAACCTTATACATAAGGTAGATAGACTCTTAATTTAGAAATTTTTATTTTACTTCACTTTCAAGTTACAAAAGGCTCAAAAGCTTGGATACAAATGGGAATATTTTAGAAAACTCTAGTGAAAGATTTCCACCATGTTTAATCAATCATATCAAAAGAAATGTAAAAAAAGCCATTGTAGTGGTCTTCCTCTCTTCTACGAATAGATCAAAGATTCTTAAAAATTTGGGCAATTCAACTTTATATAGCCGACCTACAATATCTCAAGCATTTTTAAACTAATTACAGATTCTTTATGGCAGAAGAAACTATAGTTAGATTTTGATTCCAACAAAAAAATTCAAGGCATGGTAGTTAGTAATTTGTGTACTTATAGAAAGTTAATAGAAAGTCAAATACTTTGTTTTTCATCTCATTAATTGACTATCTTTTCAAACATCACTTTTAGCTATACAATCTTGTCAATTTTATGTTGGCTGCAAAAAGAGCCATCTTGGTCATTTAGCAATGTTGAGAGGCTCTATTATAGGATTTGATTAGTTCCAACTCCAAAAAGAATCACCTATATTCTATATTATATTAATTTTTTTGAATTAACATGGAATCCAAGAAAATTCCAAGCAAATTCCAAAGTAGTCTAGATTCTTTACAAGTCCTTGTTTTCAACCAAATAATTTTTCACCAAAGTCGATAAGAGTTACACAACACACTAAAATATTTTCTTATGATATGATTCAAGTCTTCATGCTTTTCACACAATGGTTTTCTTACAATGGTTTTCTTACAAAAATGGTTTGTACATATTACATGTTCTTTTCATGTTATTACATACTAGGATTGAATTTTTGTACCAAGTCAAATTAAAATCTAATAATGAATCAGTTTCCATTTTCATCAATAAATAAATTGTGAGTATACTCAACAGTTCCTTTTGATTGGAGAGAAAAAAGACCCATTGTGAAATATAAATGAAATGTTGACAAAGTTGATAATGTTGACCCATTGTGAAATATTATTTTTGTGGAAGAATAGACTCATTGATGATGGAAACACCACCTGCCAGTCACAAAATGAGACTGCAAAGACTTGCTAAGCCCCATTCAAGACTCCAGCATAGTGACTGTCTCAGATCAGGTCTGCCACCATGGCAAATGGCACCACTCCCATTGGTAACACAAATGATAAGTGAGAGCAGGACTAGGCTCCCTCTCCCATGCACTAGAATGTGCTCCTTTTGAGGGAACCAAGACATAGGGAACAACTTTATCATTAAAAAACAGAAGAAAACAAAGGCCAACAAACAAACATCCACTGTAGCCTGAGTGGACAGCAGATTTCAGAGACTTTGACCCAACCCCACACATACACACAAACACACACTCTCCCACACACTCACTCACACATATACACAATATACGAAGCATGAACTTGTCTGTACTCCACAGAAAGAGAACACCTTGTTTTATTTTATTGGTTTGATCCTTAACTATGATTAAGACCATTTACTTTAGTGTGTTAAAGTGTGATTAAGACTGGTGAGTCAAACGGGTGACCTGAAGAGGGGAGGGGAGAAAGCATGCCAAATGGGGTGGGGGGGGGGGAGTCCTTCCTGAACTCGGGTGATTTGTATTCATTGTCCCTCCTTCCTTTCTGTTGTTTTTTTTATTTTTATTTATTTTTTATTTTATTTTATGTTTGTGTGTGGGGATGCTTGATTCTTTACATCAGTTACTCCATAGAACTATCAAAACTGTCACAGCTATATATATATATGTATATGTATATATGTGTGTGTGTGTTGCACACATGCTTGTATATATTGGACTTTCATAAAGGTGCTTTGAGTACAGTGATGAGATATATTTTGAGCATGAAGTATATATATATATGTATATACTTTTTGTTGAGAAATTTTTTTAGAAACTCATTTTTCATAATACATGTATAATATCTGAACATACAAACCATGCTTTTAAGCATGATTATAATTTATTTATATGAATTTTTAATTTCATGTTATTCTTTTATAGCTTTAAAATTTGTTTAGTAGATTCACAGTGCTGTGTCAGTTTGCCAATTTACTAGATGATGATATTTTTTTGACAAAATGTTATTGACATAATAACTTTGTCAACATTATCGAGATAAAAATAATGATAGGATTTTGCTTGGAGAATATCCATAATAGGATTTATGTTAATGACATTGACATTGTATTTTGAGATAAAAATAATGTTTTTCATCCAAAAACAGTATGTCAAATCTTGTTGGAAATCTAAAAGAGTCTATTCCAAGTAGAATTGACTAGTATTGATATTATCTTTTTCTCTTTTTTATTCATTTTTTTTATATATTTATTTTTTCTATTCATTTAAATTTGATGATTTTATTTTTAGAAAATAATCAGATAATATGGACCATTTTAGAATATTGCCATTTCATAATTCAATTAAAAAGTTGGAAACTCAAATTTATAATAAATTTGATTTACTTGATTTTAAAAGTTACATATATATATATATATATATATATATATATATTTAAATTTTAATATAGTGGTATTAATTTTTTTTCATAAATTTCTTATATTTTCTATTTAAAGCTCCGATTAAAAATTCTACAAATTACTCATGAAATCGTTTTTTTTCATTATATAAATATATATTTGAAATTATACTGAAATATAATGAATCAACTTCACACTTGGTGTACAATCTTCTCAAACCGATTTATTTCTTTAATTGGGAGAGATAATGCATTGAGCTTTATGAATTACTCACAACAATCATCAACTACTCTGGCTCTGAAGATGCTTGCTTAAGATGATTAACAAATGTACATGTACTAATATATATATATATATATATATATATGTTATCAATATTTTACCTAATAAATGTTACAGATCATAGTTTTTTGCATTGACTATAATAAATCACATCAAAAAAGTAGTTATTACATCTATTTCTTTATATTATAATGACTTTATTTCTCATTCATTGGTCAAAAAGTATAATTCAATGATTTTTTGTTCAAAAAGGTCTTACCTTAATTTTAAAATTTCTCATAAAAAAATCAAATATTTAACATCCTTTTACAATAAAGTGGTTCAATTTTCACATTTTAGTTGAAAAGTACTAAGATAAATTACTACTAAAATGACCCTGTACTATATATATATATATATATATATATGTATCCATGTGCCCATGTATGTATATAAATAATAATTCTTTAAATATTTCAATAATTATAATTTTTGCGTTTATATGATGAATAAATAAGAACTATATATGTTTTCGGATTACAAAATATATACTTCAAACATATTGGATTATAATTCCTTTAAATAACCAACTCTAAATCTGAGGATTTAACGAAAAGAGAAATTTACAACTTTCACTTCTAAACTTTAAATTTATCTAATTTTATAAATTAAAAATTACATAAACGATGTAAAATTTTTATTCTAAAAATATTATAATTTGAATCTTCAATAAGTTTTATTAGAGCCCTATTTATTTTAAGATCTTTGTTGGTAAGTTCAATTTAATTTCATAAATTATGGTAAGAATATTTTTTTAAAACTTTATAAAAATTACACAAATATATATATATATATATATATATATAGAGAGAGAGAGAGGGAGAGAGAGAGATATGTGTATGTATATACTTATAGTAAGTTCCTTAGGACTTGATTTAAAGGTTATACTGTTAAAAGAACTTTTGACATTTTGATACACCTTTGAACAATATAAAGACCAAATGCTTAAGTTCAACTGATTTTTAATATTCAATTTTTATTGATGAATATTTTAATACTTTTTTCTTTATTATCCAACATGAAAAATATTAAAAAAATGAAGGATATCGCTGAAATCTGTTTTATTTTATGTATATACAGATATACACATATCTACACTTTTTTTTGTTCTCTCTCTCTCTCTCTCTATACATAAATAAATTCAAATACATATATTGCATAAAAGCCTCAAATGAAAAATACTGGACACTATTATTTTAATTATACATAAAACAAAAATAGATTGATTACTATAAAGACAAATATTAATGCACAATTAAGTTTGAATTTCAGATATTAAAGTTTCTATATTTAGTCTATATTTTGCTTAATAGATTTTCAGGCTTTTTACACATAAATATACAACAGAATAAATTGAGTTGATTTCACCACTTTTAATATGAATCCTAACAACAACATCAACAACAAATAAAAAAAAGAAAAGGAAAAAAGTCTTCCTTACACACTAAAATCTAATTTGAACAAGTACCAAAGAACTTATTATAAATAATATATAATAAAATTATAATACTATTTTTTTAAAAAAAATCTGTTATCACCTGATATTTTCATAATTCAAAAAATGAATTCAATAAAATTTACTCTAGTATATTATTATAATTTAATTAGAGAACTGCTAGTCTAGTTATAAAAAGGTAACTTTATTGACAGTTTAACTACATGTTTGGAATCCATATTGTTTGTTAAGTTAGAACAAAAACCTACATTCAATTTTTTTTTAAAGAAAGTCTTATATATATCATAATTTTAGGTATAATTTAGCATGATGAGGCTTCCCAATTAGTGTTTTACATTGATGAATAATACATGAGCAAGTAAAATTACCTATTACAGATTTTCATGAAAGAAAACCTTTGTAACTTTGATAACCATTGGTTTATTTAATAATAAACAAGCAAGAAACTCCATTACAGCCCATGACTAATTGAAGTAGAAAAATCAATTTCCAAAAAACTATATATATATATATATATATATATATATATATATATAGTGTATTTTTTGTTTCAACAACAATAATAAAAAGTGAATCTTTTTAAAACTTGAAGTATATATATATATATATATATATATATATATTAAAAAATTACAAAAATTCAAATTTAAAAATTCAAATATTTTTTTTAGTTCTATAATTGACTATAGATAATAAAATTTAAAGTATTTTTAAACAAGGGGTAAAAGAATTAATAGATATTTATGATTCATTTGGTGAAAACCACAATTTATAAATACACTTACTTTTCTGGAAATAACTCATTATATACAGGGAGTTATTAAATTAATCCAAGCATTAACTAAATCAACTCACCCATCCTAACCATCATCAATAAATTCTTTATTGCTGGGTCAATATTGGTTGAAAACCAATAAAAAAAAAAAAGGTTGGATTTTTAACCAATGATGATGGGTGGGTCAATTTAGTTAATTCCTAGGTCAATTTAACATTTCCCTATATATATTCCCGAAATGAGGTTGATGCCCTATTTATTAAGAGGATGATGCAAAAAGTAACCTAATGAAATGAAAAGACTAAACATATTCTGTTAACACTTATTAAGGCAATTGAACCAACTTAATAGACCTCTCAAATAACGATTCAACCCATTTAAAAAGCAAACACTCATAACCTCAAAAAAATAAAACACAAGAACTGAAACTACTTCAACCCACCATGTTACAAGTAAACAAAAACAGTTCCAAAACACTCAAACTACTAAGCTGTTGTTCAAAATCAAAAAATCAAAACTTGAATATTGAAAGACAATTTTGTCTGGCAAACAGTAATCGATGGAATCAGACACAACGTATAACCATGTTTCAACATGAAATTGATTCTGATATCTGTATCCATGTGACTGGATTACAAGCAGTATGAGCTCCGGGCATGAGTACCATGAGGCAATGCATTCGTGGAGTTGTGCAGATTCACGCGATTTAAGCGACAAATTATCACCCTAATTCAGGAGAGTCAGATTACTGGGTGAACCATAATTTGCTTCAGACAAAAGCATGATCAAACCCCTGTAAAGCATTATCATTTGTACAGGCTCTGCGACTTCCCACAAGACACGCACAGACTCTAGATATCAAAATCAAACTCATGGGTCACCTTCTTTCAAGGATCATCTCTGATCTGGTACCTGCTCTTTAATGCGGCTACTGCTGCTGCTACTGCTGGAGTACTAGTATTCATGTGTGTGTATGTGTTTGTGTTTGTATGTGCTCGGGAGAATGTCGAGAAGCTTGATGACGGATTTGAGAGCTTGAGAAATGCAGTGAAGGGAGAGATAAGTGTGTTAGAAGATTTGTTGGTATCACCATTCTGGTTGACAGCTCTTCACGTTTGATGCATTCCATGTGGGAGAATGAAACCATTGGTTGTTCACTGCGTGGATTTATATGAAGGTTGAAAACGTGAGAGAGAGAGAAAGCGAGAGAGTATTGTCAAGTGAATGGGGTTTGCCTTACCACGGACCTCTGTCAAGTTTCAGTCGATGGATGGAAAGCATGAATGTGGCTCGTAACCTTAGGTCGACTACTTGAAAGTGGATCCAGCTTGTTTCTGTCTGATGCTGCCTCTTCGATGACGGGCTGTTCATCATGCCAAAGCATGAGTGAGCCGATTCAAAGGTCCATAAATGTGCAAATTTATGGACGTGTGTATCTTTCGGTCTATGGTGATTGAGATGTAGATGTCCATAAATTGCACTAGGGATTCCTTTCTGTCAGCTCTCAATAAACCCACCGACTCCTGCAGGTGCGGTTTCGATCTGAATTAATCAATCCACATCTCTAGTAGACGTCATAAAATTACGAGAAAAGCCAGCTGTTTTTATTTTAACAACTGGTCGCGATGTGCTAGTAAAACACATTGGGTGTGGACTCTCGAAGGCAACGGGATATCTGACGCTTTCATCATCCCCCCACATTCTTCCCAACACCCCTTCCGCATAATCATACTCGTTGTCGTCATTAAGTTGATCCTCACAAGTCCAATCAGATGGATATCAGATAATTGCCAATCTGTTGGTCAACCTGGGAACTTCCATTCGACGAACCTCACTAATGGCTGCACCAGAAATGTTTCGCTATCGTAAACTGATTGCTTTGTTAGGTATTTGTCACCCAACAGAGGTATAGTTTTTCTGCAACAAGTCAAACAATCATAGCATTATCAAACAAGTGATTGATGGGTAACTTGGAAACTGGGGGCTGCGCGGTGAAGCTCTAAAGGGTCCAACAGCACAAGAGGGAGGAGACACTGGGAGTTGATGCATGGCACGCATTGTGCCCATAGATAGTGTTTTGGTCAATCACATGTGTGGAAAGAAGGTGAACCCACCGCCAATCTTGTCCTCATTGTGTTACACACACCAAGTTGCAGAGGAAACATTGTGGTGGAACTGATATTTAGATTAGGGTTTATGTTTTGGTTTACTTTGATTGAATCAACACCTATTGCATTCCAAGGTTTGTGAGTCACAGCTGATAATGGCATCATATACAGAGGTACTAAAAACAAACCTGGCCCATGCTCCAGTGGCTCCCACTGTTTTAGAGGAAGGACAAAACATAGAGCAGGTGCAGTGCAATAACAAAGTAGAATTGGAGCTGGTGGCTGCCACGGCAAACCTTGGCAAGTTTGCAGATATCAATTCCAAAAACGCTGAGAAGGTTTAACAAAGAATTGTACTTGTTTTCTTCTAAATAAGCAAGTGCTTAAGATTAGGCTAGATGAAGAAAAGGTCAAAAAAGAGATGGAGTATTTACTAAAATGCATAGTGATAGCCTACTTTGTGAGCAGTACATTATCAACAAAAGCAACACTTTATTAGTTAGGTTATTAAAAAAACAAAGATTTACAATTAGGCTAAGATTTAGATCATAGATTCTTTCAAGTAGTAAGGACAAGGTTGCATTATAAAAATTATTGATGCAAATCTTACACATCTTTTAATGGAGGATATATATCTTTCAACCTTTGATGTCAAGATTCAATCCTAATCAACTAGTTGGAATGAAAATGCTGACATAAATAACTTTGAAGGTTGTTTTGGATGAATTTATGAGCAATTCAAAGGACATTGCTTAAAGTCTTGAGGTTGTTCTAGGAAGAGATTATAGCAACAAAAATGAAGCCAATCAAAAGTTTTGCAATGGACTAACAACTAAAATTCCTTACAACATTATAATTAGAGTGATTAATTTTATAAATGGCAACACAACATATATAAGTACATTACAATAATCTCCCTATATATAAAGTAGATAGACCTCAAAGAAGAGTCTTCACACCCACAATATCCTAACAAAGCTCATAGATGCTTTGAACGACATATAGATAGGCAAGTCATCAAACTCAAATAATAATATTTTTTAATTCTATTGCATATTTTAGAATGTGATTAGAAAAGATTTTTTACTCATATTACAAGATAGCAGAAGCTGTAATCATTTATCTCTTGGTGTAATACAACAAATGATAGCACTATTACATAATGAAAGAAATTGTTGTAAACTCACCAATTAGGAGCTGATTATCTTCTTCAATATTGGATACAAAATCTATGCTAAAGCACTATAACTACCCCTTTAGCACATATTCATGAACATCACAAGTATGAGCTAGTCAATCTTCTTATTCATACAATTTATATTGGATAATCTCTTACTAATTCCCAAGACTATGATATAGGCAAAGAAGACAAACTAACCTCTCTTCTTCCTCAAACTCGACTTCTTAAGTGCCTACATGGTAAATTGAAGATTTATGTTTAAGACAATGTTAGCAATGGACTTTCTTATCAAATTTATACATATGATTTGCCTATTATTCATTGATGTGGATTCTTATGTAAATATGAACGAGCTATTCTTTGCATCCTATAAAATTGAGAGAAGGATATGCCAAGGTTGCCCTTTTGTACTTTACTCCTTCATCATCATTGCCAAAACATTCAATGTCATAATCACAAATGAAACAAAACTCAACTCCATCTATGATATTAAATTATCAATAGTCAATCAACAATAGATGATGGCATAGTATGTAGATGACACCTTCTATACTATATTATGCAAGGAAAGAAGAGTCTAAAATACTATATACATATTTAAGATATTCTGCTTAGGATTAGGACTTATCTTCAGCTCAAATAAATCAAACGGCCATTGAAAAAGTTATGACAATCTAATTTATTTTCCATAAATAAATGAGCTTGGAATCTCATAAGCTGATGAAGGCAAGGTGAGTAAACTTTCAAGCATACCATTTGGTCTCTTTCTAACCTCAACTAATATTGATAACTTCTTTCACAAAAAAATTAACAAAAAAAAAAAATCACTAGTATATAACAATAGTTAATATTATGAGTTGAGGTATGATTGTGAATAGTATTCTCTTCTCTATAATATTCTTTTTCATATTAATATGAAGAGGAACAAAAAAAAAAAATAATAAAGATCAAAGTTTTCTTTAGAAACTACCTTGCAAGCAGAATCATACAATACACCTAAACCAAGGTTGGATGATTACAGTGTTGCCAATCTATCATTAAAGAAGGGATCAATTTAATCAACCTAGCCAATGATGTAGTAGCATTAATTGTGAAGTGGCTAATAAAAGCTCTTAGGTCAAGTAATTCCAACCTTTACATAATATTCTAACATCAACTTGGTTTTTTTCAACTATATTACAAGCGATGGTGGTAATCAAGTCTAGAAGTTTTTTATTCTTATGCAATATCAAAGCCAAAAAGAATCCATTGTATAGAACATAGTTGTGGCTGCGTGGAAGATAATTTTTTTAGATTTCACATATATTCCTCTGCATGTCATAATAAATGGCTCAATTGTAGCATATAGCATTGCCCCATTATGTCAAATATTAGAGTTGGATTCTCAAAAGTGAGAGCAACTTTCATACACAAGAATAGATTACAAGTATGTATGAGTATATGGAAGTATAATCAATTTTTAGATTTTTTAGAAGTAATTATATAATTTAGATTAATTTAATAAAGAATGGTATTTAAAAAGTGTTAAACACAATACTTATTTAATAATAGAAATATAACATATCAGGTCTAGATTCTTAAAAAAAAAATTAGAAGTAGGTGGAATTATTTCTTAGAGATGATGTTATAGAGTCTAAAATAGAATGACAAATAACAATAACATTCCAAGTAGACATTGGCTTAGCCTAAGTTTGGATATTAATATAGCTTAAAACCTATATTGTGCTTGGTGCCTCATATAGCGTAATTAAACTCACACATGATTAGTGATTATATTGAAGTTGATGAAATGTGAAAAAAAATGCAATACCATGATTTATGCCTTGAAAGAAAATACACGAGGATTAAAATTATTAAATGAGGCTGAAGAAGTCATGTCCATCACATATATTACAAAAATTTAGATCAGCTAGTATGGAACCTTGATAGATTTCAATTGCTTGGTTAAGTCCTATTTATGGAATATACATCACAATTGGATTGCTTCTTATTGCAAAAATGGCACAATACTCTAAACATTGAGATTAAAAAGTAGAAAGGAATTTTATCTCTCAAATTACATATTATAATAAGCTAACATTCAAGATAAGAAACAAATGCATACTAAAGTTAATCTTTTTTGGTTAACATGGCATTGAGCCATTACAATGAATGCATGGAGAGCAAGAATGAGTAGAAATATTAATCAATGTTGCCGAATTGGTAGCCAAGAAATAATATTACATTGTTTCTAGGAATGCTTGTCAGCAAGAAAAGCATGGAAATAAAGTGATTCACATCTTTTAGCTCTTTTCACAAAGTGTAGAATAGATGCCTATATTGATAAAGTTGGCTTATAGTTGTATTATTAATTCTCTAAGTACAAGGAGGCATTTGAGGCATCTGGACAACCTTAGGGATACTTTGAGTGGACAAATAGATCCTACATAATTCTCTTCTTCATCAAAACATAATAAATTTGTACACCATATACCACGTAGATTCAAAACAGTCAGCAAATTATTGCTTCGTATAAAAAATGTCATATTATAGATATTATGAATAGAAAGGAATGACACTTCATTTAATGGAGTACATTGATCATATGAAAAGTTGTATCACAAGATATGGCTCAATCTCATTGACTATAGGAGAAATGTATGGATTAATATTCAAAAATAAAATACACCAAATATAACAAAGGCGACAAGACATGTGGAGCAATTTCAACAACAATAGTGCGCAAATGGGGTAATGACAACATGGATAATAGACAAATTATCATGGAAATTAGTTAGACCTAGAGGTAGTTTTGTTATTAATATTCAGATTGTAATATACCATCCCAGCCAAACCTGGTGCCTATTTATTTAAACCTTTTTACTGCTATAGAGAACAATCTCGATTTGTGTAAAAAAAAAAAAAAAAACAAACAAACAAACAAACAAACAAACAAACAAACAAAAACAAGTGATTGATGACTAGTTACTCAAAAAAAGTCTCAATAGAAATTTCTGTGCGAGACATAAAATATTAATACCTGATGGAAGAAATTCCGCGGGGCAATGAGCAAAACCTCGGAGCTATTGACAGGATAGCAAACCACCCTTGACCAACCCTGCAGGCCAGATCCACTTGTGCGTTCTCTCGCGGAATGGTTAGTCCTATTCCTGCTCAGTTGTCCTCGCCATTCCACAAGTGAATTAGAATGACAGTAACATGTGAGACCTACAAGCACAACTTCGTCATCACCAGCAGCTATGCTCGCTTGTCTGGTAAAAAGAAACAAACTAGGGGAATGCGATTTGATTACGCAAATTGCTAGAAGTTGTCATATTCCGTTGACGCATTAAGAACTTGGACCCAGCTGCAGCTCTTCGTACATTCTCTACAATTGCGAGACCAGGTCATGTTGGATTGCCTGCACTATGGAACAAGCCAGCTTGATCATTTTCTGGAAGTTCAGGCCCCCTACATCTTAATGTGTTAATCTTTCAGAGAGCAGAGCTTGGCACGACCAGTATTCCAGGGCGGATTGCTTAACAATTACTGGTGTTTGTGCATTGCAAGATTTTGAAGAGCTGAGATAGTAAAGCAGCTTGGTAAACTTCTGTTGACTGCCTTGGAAAGAGGTTCACACGGTTGCTTCTGTCATGTGCTTTGCACAGCTCCACACCCAGCCCTTATCACCACTGTTTTGACAGCACCGCCTTCAAACATGCATTCTGAATCTACTCATGCTGGGTGTTTACCAGCATGTTCCATGCGACGATTGGTGTATGATAACAAACAAATCAGAGAAAGACATGCCTAAAATGGGATGGATGGATCTTCGAAAATAGACATAGGGCTAGCCCACTTTATGTGCTATAACATAGAGATGATCTCGTTGTATACCAGCCTCTCACAACAGTTTGATACAGATTTTGTCTACGCTTACAATCCACCGCTTCTAGGATCAAACGGGAACATATATTTACTGTTCTGTTCTCGAAACATTGCAGAAAATTCAAGAAAAAATCCAGGAAATATATGGTAAAAGGGAGGAATACATTACTGCACAAAAGGACCACTAAATTTCCTTAGAAGGATGTCAGAAACACGACCCACTCTAAAGCTGACAGATTAAGAACCGAACAAACCAATCAGCACATGTCAAACATTTTCATTGACAATTTCTCTGACATGCATGTGCCCTAGCATACAAATCTGATTAGGTGACATAAACCACACTATCCCTCGATATCAGGTTCAGTTCACGGTCAACTTCAACTCTAAACACGGACTCCCAAAACAGTTAATTGCTACGTGAACTTCTGATCAAGCCACAAGATCACTACAACGGCAGGCTAACAGCTTCTCGAAAGACTACTCACAGCACCGTTGGCACATAGCTGAGGAAGTTCAGTGTTGTCTACCAGGGATAAATTTTCTAGTTTCAAAGTTGCCAATGTAAAACCTCATTGCGTCAAAGAGAATGATTCACACAATTATGGAAGCCCTAACAATGACTCTAATAAAAAGATGACTACAAATAGTTTTAAGCCCCACAGCAGCCCTTCTTCTTCAGGTCTGGGGCATTGCTGTCAAGTGGAACAATGTTCGTTCCCTGTCCAGGGCCTTCAGTGGTGTTCTCTTCTGAAGCCAAAGCTTTCTTGCTAACAATGCGGTAAATTTCTGTCAAAATCCTCTGGAATGCTTTCTCGACGTTTGTAGACTCCAAAGCTGAAGTCTCTATAAAGGAAAGCCCTTCTTTCTCAGAAAACGATTGAGCGTCATCAGTTGAAACCCCTCTTAAATGTTTGAGATCGGATTTGTTTCCCACCAACATGATCACGATGTTGGAGTCGGCATGATCTCTCAGCTCCTTCAACCATCTTTCCACATTCTCATAAGTTACATGCTTTGTGATGTCGTACACCAGCAGAGCTCCCACAGCGCCACGGTAGTATGCACTAGTGATAGCTCGGTATCTCTCCTGACCTGCCGTATCCCAGATTTGAGCTTTGATGGTCTTTCCGTCGACCTAATAAAATAAAGAAGGACACTAAAAGTTAGAACTTCCAGACAACAAATTCTTAGCTACGCGTCATCTAAGACATCACTAGATGACCAAAATCTGTCAACTATAATAGGAGGTGAGAAGAATTTAAAAATAAAGCGAATCATGATTTGTAAAATGAGGATACACCTTCCAATATACTTATACAACACACATACGCAAGAAACAAAATATTAAAAATTATACATACGAACGCACAAAAACAAAATGCATATCAGGAGAAGCTATTCTTTCGGGACCCAACACAAATAGAGATCGGGTACGATCCACATGTGGCATCCAAAATCTCAGAAATTACCGATCACCCCAAGAAAATCCTCCAAGACATTAGTTATGGCTCATAGAAAATGTGACTATCTTAACGAATGAGCTGCATTACACAGCGTTTGGCATCTACGTTACATGACAGATTCTTTCTCCGGGGGCTTCTACTCCAAATTACACACAATATCCTCTCCTAATGCATCATCAACACCCTCTACAGAAAGAGTCACAGCGATAATTAACTCAGGAAAGGGTACATTTACTACAGCAGACGGATGATACCTGAATGGAGCGAGTGGCGAACTCCACGCCAATGGTCGACTTGGACTCCAGACAGAACTCGTTACGAGTAAATCTGGAAAGCAGATTGGACTTTCCAACACCGGAATCTCCTATCAACACCACCTTGAAAAGATAGTCATACTCGTCATCCGCTTTATGCGCCATCTCCCAACCTCGTCTATGCCCCTCTTCTTGCTTGCAGAGGACGCTTTCTTGGCAAACGAGAATCTATAACAGCATTCCACCAAAAACCAAGCATCCTCACAAAACGGAACCACGGAACCCTCAAAAACTGAACACGACGAATACCACACAGATCTTTGCAAAGTGATAGACACAACTCCTACATACAGCTCTCAAACTTCCCAAAAACTGCATCACATATATCCGCTTCACGCCCAACACCTAAACTCCACACCATCACCATCACGATCTCTCTCACACACACACACAACTCACCTAATAAGAATGTGCAACGAAGGAAGGGGAGGTGCGATAAGCAAGAAAGTCCAGATTGGAAAAATCGACCGTCACACAGCAGCAAACTACACCGCTCAACCCTAGCACCGCATTACTGGTGCTGCACAGCTACGAAAAAGAACAGCGGAAGGAGGAGAATCAACTCAGCCAAAGTGTGTGTTGGGCTGCTAGGCTCCGTCACTGACGAGATCGCCAAGTTTGCTGACACGCAGTTCACGGATCTGCGCGGTGAAGCCTCGGAGCGAAGCGGAAACGTGGTTCTGTAACAATGAACAGAACAGGGACTTGTGAGAAGTGGGATCCAGGGACGAGGGAGGACAGTTCCGGTTCGAGTTCTTCTTCTTCTCCTTCCCCGTGAATTACTTGTAACTTACGCTTGTGGTCAACAAGGCCATTCATTCTACTCGTAGCCTTGTCCTCACCCCCTCCCTGGAATCGGTCCAAGGTAAAAATAAAACCCAGTTCAGCAAAGCGGAACGAGTTCCTGGCTGACCCTGACGGGAGCATGGGCCACCAGGGACCACCCACTGGCCCGTGAAGGACCGGTTCTGGTGGATTGCTCAATCCATTTTAAACTTTGTTGAGAATCTTCATCATCCATCGCTGCTGCAAAAATGACTTGCTCAATGGAGATGGAATTTGAATGAGCCCTTGTGCTTTGTTTACAGTGGGCCCCATGTTCTCCTTTGCTCGAATCTACCAGAATGATAACTTTCTCTGGACTGTGCCAAAGCAAATGTGTGTGTGCAGTAATCCTGCAATGTTGGGTGTCTTAGTTCATTATTACGCAAAATGGGCATAGACAACTCAGTCACTCCTACATCGAGGCAACACGATATTCCACGAGAGTTCCAGCTACATAAAAGCTCTCGTCACCATAACTCATCCATCAACTCCCCGTTCTTTTCTAACCCCCTCCTGTCTGAATGCCAGCACGCAATCACTTCTCACAAACAACTCTTCAGCGACCGACCACCAAAGTTAATCACTACGCGCTGGATCAGCAGAGACCGATAAATTCCCCATCAGGTTAATGCCACATCAACCAAGCATGTTTCAGCATACGCACCCTAAAAAAGTGCAATTGTTGCCGAACCCAGTTCACGAATCTCACGCTTCATGTCACCTGAACTCACTTCACTGCATTGGGAAAATGGCCGGGGGCTTGATGGCCTGCAGGAGCTGATCCCAACCTTCTTGTCCTCTTAAAAGTGTGTTGACGATCACACATTTGTGCGCATTCTCTCAAAATTGAGCAAATCCAGTATGTGATTGCGAGCGTGTGTTAGTTCCGATGATTTCTGGTAGTGTGCTGCATCGATTCCGCCGCATCTTCGAGGCAAAATCGATGATTGGGGGGCTAGGTTGCTGCGGGATTCGATGTCTACACTTTCCTCATTCATTCAACTCCGACAATGCGCCGTTGCGAATTGAATCCCGAGATTTTCGTGCAGTGATGTGCGGAGAGCCCTCGCGTGTCGGTGAGGGCGCCGCGAAAGCTCCGCCCACCGCTTCATCCGCGTCCCCCCCCCCCCCTTGAAACCATAAAATAGCAGCTTTTGATGTTGTTTAGTTGCTTGATTACTGACTGCCGACGGATTTTGTTTGTTTCTTTTTCTATTGGTATTAATTCCTGCAAAATCGACCATGAATATTCTAAAAAATTCGAGCTTGAAGAATACCTTTCTGCTTTTTTGAGGTACCGATAAAGATGTCAAACAACTTTAAATGTGATACCTTTTTATTGTGTAGAATAACCAAGTTTTAAAAGATTTGAAGTGGATTGAAATTTTTTTATTTTATTTTTATTTTTTAGAATTTCATTGAAGCAATCAAAGTAGACATCGAAACAACCATTCGTGCGAGTGTATTGTGGTGTTATTATATGTCAATCACAAAGATACTGATTGTTTAATGTTATTTTAATACAAGTATTAAAACAAAATCTTAATGAAATCCAGTAAATGTAGCTATCTAATTTCAATTTTTTTATTTAAAAAAAAAGGTGCTATTTTTAGTTTTCTTAAAATAGTAGACTAGAGAGGCTCTTCTATCAATAATAAAACGAATTTTAGAATGCAGTAAAAGAAACTAATCCTTTCATAGTAGTTTTGGGATAAATCTTCAAATTTAAATTTCAGCACAGTAACATAATTAGAAGTCATGTAATTTGTATTTTCAAAAAAATAAAAAATTTAAACTAACATTTTTAATTAGGCAATTTGTATGAGTGACATTTAGTACCTTTTATATCAACAAATTATTAGGTATATACAACAAAAATTCAATATATATATATATATATATATATATATATTACATTATATCAAATAAATTTTCTATGTACATATTTGAATAGATTATATAGAATTAGAAATAAAATGTTCACTTGTATCTAAGATTATATGATAGTATTACCACACTAAAAGTATAATGGTTTTTGATAGATTTTTTGGCATAAAATATATAATAGTAATTTATTTTTTTATTTTTTTTAATTTCAATATTATTTGAAATTCCATTGATAGTTGAAATTTTTTAATGGTCTAAACAAACTATCATTGAGATTATCTATAAAGACACAAAATATATCTATGAACTAAAATATATATCCATCTTTAAATACCTATGATTTTTTTGTTGTCATATCTAGGAGCATATAATATGAAAAGAAATGCCATGATATATTGTTAGAATTATTATAACACTTTCAATTAAAACAATCCATTAAGCTTAGAGGCTGATAAGATTTAGAGTCAAAGTTAGATTACTAAAGTAATCTTATTGCATTTCTTAAACCATAAGACTCAAGATATTGCATTCCATTTTTGAATCATGTTGCAAATTTATTTATTTATTTATTTATTTATTTATTTTTATTATAAACCTTTAAATTTTTATCAATAATTATCAAAAATATTTATAATTTTTACCTAATATAATCACTTGTATTATTTTATTAATACGGTTTAATTGAAATATTTTAAAAATACATGTTATTTTTTTATTAATATAATAAAACTTTCAAAAAAAATCATTTCAAATTTTGAAAAGAAATATATATATATATATATATATATCAAATAGCATAGAAATTTGTATGTTATAAATACAACTATTGTTTATATTTTATATATATTAAATTAATTTCTAATATATTTAATATGATATAGTTGTATATGAAATAGAAATTCAACATGTACAAGCATCTTAATCAAATTGTTATTTGACAATACACATAAGCAATTATAATGTGGAGAAACTGCTAAAAATAATATAAATATAATAAAACTTATTATCAAATGTATTAAATTTCATACTTTGTCAAAAGATTTTGTCTTTTAAAAATTGATTTCTATTTTCTGGTTTGGTAATTTTCTGAAATTTGCATTGACTGTTAAACAAGAAATCTTTAAAACATATTTTATTATTTTATTGATACTAGTAGAATACTTGCAATTCATCTTATCTAAATTTAATATTACATTGAATAGAAGGTCTAATCATCACTAGTAGAATTATTTTAGCATCATATTATACTAAATTGATATTCTTAAATTTACTACATTATATTATATATTAAATTCTTATTTGTGATTTTCGGTAATAACTTAGATGTGACAACTTTAGTTGAATTAGTAGAATTTCTTAATTTTTCTAGCAAATATATTTATATTATATATAATAACGACTTTGATGTAATTTTTTTTTGTTAAGTATTGTTGATCTTAACATGATTGAAATAAGAATCCTATTATAAAACATAGTCACTTATTGCATTACGTAATGTATATATTCTAACTTAGCATTAAAGCAATGCAGAACTTTTGTTGTTGAACTTGGAAAATTTAATTGATAACTAAAAAATTCTGTATTATCTAAATATAATTAAATTTTATATCATTTCTAAAATTTCCTTTAGATAAGTACACAACCTCATTGCATTAATTTTCATATTGTATAAAATTTAGTTTATACTATATATGGAAAAATATTATTTTATATTTTATATTAGATGGAAAAATAAGCCACTATTAATGTCTTGATGATTTAGAGTAATGGTTTTATAAACACTATGTCTAAAAAGAAATTGAAGTTAATTTGAATTTCCTTTAACCTCAAGAAAATACTTTAATATTTTTGGATGGTACAAAGTATCTAACATCAATATAGAACATGAAAAAATTACTTTAGAAATATCAATAAAGATATCATTTTAAAATAAATAACACTTTCAATATTTTGTTATCATTAATTTTATGGTATTCATACTAAATTAAATCTAACAACCATTTTTTTTAGATCTATAAAATAAATAATAACTTCAATTAAATAAAATAAGACATTTACTTAATTGAAGATATTCATATTTTTTTATTATTATCTATTAAATAAAAATGTATATATTAATAAATAAACTTAAAATAATCAAATATTTTTAAAAATAAAATTTTGATATTGGATACTTTATCTTTACAATTAATTAATAAGAAACATCAAACAATGATTGCTTATATAATAATATTATAGACATATACATTTACATCAATAGTTACTTAAATGATTAGATAGAAGTAGGTAAATATAGATTAATTTCATAAAATCTTCTAAAATAGCTTCCTAAAAGCTTCATAGATGTGGTTTTGACTTTAAATGTATTTGTAGGTTAGAAACTTGGTCAACAAGTTAATCACATGTTGGTAGCTTGTAGAATAAGTTAATTCCGTGTAGTAGCTTGTGGAACAAATTAACTTTGTGGCGCATACATAGATAACTTGCCTTACAAGTTAAGACATGTGGCTAGCAAAGTCAACACATGTTGGAGGTCCTATAAAATATTGCCATGTAGCTCTTAGTTAGAGAATACATATGGAGGTAAGAGTGAAGCCTTCTTCATTCTTGTCAACACCTTTCTAGTCCTTAGTCTTATTTTAAGATTTTCTAGTCTTCTTGTTTTTGGCAATAGCTATTCTAGTTTAATATTACATCACCTTTTGAGTGACTTTCTAGTTCTCTTCAATGACACAAGAGTGTATTGAGGATTTTTCTTCTTTGAGATTCATGTCCTTGACATTTGACAAGAATACTAACATAATGTTTTTGTCTTGTTTTAGAAACGAATGGATTACCTTACTTCTATTTTTGTATTTTGAAGGTTGTTGACTACCTACCTTCAAACAAAAAAACTTATTTTCTAATACTGATCTTTTTCTTAAAGAGAGTGGATTATCCTTCTTTGTGAAATTTTTTATTAGAGGTTGCAGATTACTCTCCTCTAATTTAACTTTTTGGATTTCTTTGAGTTGTCTATAGAAGGAAAAATTATGGATGCTACTCTTGGCAAAAGTGAGAATAGATTTGCAACTATTGCAGGTCTTCATAAGCTTGTCAACATTCATAGGATAGAAATTTCATGCATCATCAATGTTAATCATAGGAGCACTACTTCTATACCTATAGAAGAAGTCTAGAATCTACATCAACAAAATATTCAGTAGAGGAAAATAAGTCAATCACCCCTACAACTAAATTCAAGGGGTCTTGCTTTTATAAGCTGAAGAGAGACAAGAATTAGTATGCCTAAGAAGTTTGATGGTACTAGATCAAAATTTTGAAGAGTTTTATAATAAATTAAGTTTTATTTAAGGTTATACCCTTTCCAATATGTGGATGGATTTACTCAAGTCGGCTTCAAAAGCACACTTCTATCTGGAGGTACTCTTTCTTAGTTTGCACCTTTAATGGAAAAAGATTCATGACTTCTTTATGATTTGAATTCATTCTTAAAAGTGTTTATGGCCACATTTGACAAAAAGTGATCGAGAACAAGTAACAAAGGCCAAATTCTTATCTTTATGACAAGGATCACAATCAACTACTACATATGTTGCTGAATTCTAAAATCTTGCTTGTGATATAAACTAGAATGACAAATCACTCATCAATCAATTTTAATATGGGTTGAAGGATAGTGTCAAAGATTTGTTATTAAAAATGCCAAAAGTAAAATCTTTGAAATAATTTATTGCTTAAGTCATTGCATGCAACAATCAATTATTTGAAAGGCGTCAAAAAGTAAAGAGTTGGTTGGAGAGAAATAAGTCAAGTAGTAGCGGCAACTCTCAAGTTTTTTGAGACATATTCATCAAGGATAAAACCAATGCAAATTAATACGATATGTTTTAAACCTCTCACAGAGTAGAAAAAGTCTCGACATGACTAAGACGATTTGTGTTTATATTGTAGAAAAGCTAAGCACACTGTTCAAAATTATCCAAAAAAGCTACGTAATTACAAAAAAGGAGCATAATTATCCAAAAAAATAATGTGTTGAAAAACAATTTTTTTCAACTACAATAGGGACTATGTGGCTAGAATCATGTGCAATACTTAGTAAAGGTTATATTTTCTTCTCAGATCCCTCACCTTGTTTTACAATAAATGTGTGTTTAGAACCTAAAAATCACAAAGTCTTTGCCTTATTAGATTCACGAGCCTCAGCCTATTTTATAAATAAAGATTTTGTCAAAAATCAAAAAAATACTTTTAGTCAAGAAAACTAAACTTGTACATGTAAAAGTCATAGATGGTCTTTTGTTGTCTTTTAGAAATATTATCCATGAGATTTTTCTTTTAAATATAGTAATTAAAGATCATAAAAATATAGTAGTATTTAATGTAATAAGATCTCACTCCAATCCAATTATTTTAGAATTATCATGGCTAAAAAAATATAACCCTCAAATAGATTGGATTTCTTGTAATCTTAACTTTTCTAGTAATATAATCCAAGATTGTGTTAATGAAGTAGAAGTACATAAGTTTAATACATCCAAACCTTTACTATAGATACAAGAGCTTTCATGCATCTTTTGCTATATATACTATGCCCATTTTTAATCATAAAAAAATATCAAGTGATATTTCTAACAAATATTAAGAATTCCAAGATGTTTTTGAAAACAAAAATGCAGATATTCTTCCAAAGCATTGACCTTATGATTGTTTAATTGATCTACAAGCAAGAGCTCAATCACCATTCAGACCAATCTATAGCTTATTGCAGAATGAGTGGGCTGCATTAAAGGAGTATATTGATGAGAACTTGGCAAAGAACATCATACGTCATTCTAAATCTCCAACCGGGGCTCCTATCTTATTTGTGAAGAAGAAAGACAGATCTCTATAGATGTATGTAGATTTAATAAGATCACCATCAAAAATAGATATCTTTTGTCCTTGATTTTTGGACTTCTTGACCAACTCAATGAAGTAAAGATCTATATCAAAATAGATCTACGAGGAGCATACAACTTAGTTCATATTAAAGAAGGAAATGAATAGAAGAGTGTTTTTTGAACCAAGTATGGATATTTTCAATACAATGTCATGCCTTTTGGACTCACAAATGCACCAGCCGCTTTTCAACATCTTATGAATGATGTTTTTTGTGAGTTTCTAGATAATTTTGTCATTTGCTATTTAGACAACATTCTAATCTATTCTAAGAAAAAAAACAACATAAACTTCATATTTGTCACATATTACAGAAACTTAAAAATACAAGATTATATGCCAAGTTAGAAAAAAATATATTCTACACTATTCAAGTTGACTTTTTAGGATATATCATTTCCAATGAAGGCCTTATGATGGATTCTAAGAAGGTCCAAAATATCATAGATTGAAAGATTTCAAAAACAGTATGAGATGTATAATGCTTTTTGGGCTTTGCTAATTACTATCGAATCTTCATCAAGAATTTTTTTTTCAAGTTGTAATTCTACTTACACGTTTGACTTATAAAGAAAAACGTAAGTAGAATAAAGAAGCACAAGCATCATTTGATGTTTTAAAGAAGGAGTCTACTTCTACACCAATCTTATATTGCATCGACTTTTTTAAGATATTTTTATGGAAATATATGCATCAAACTTTGTTATGGATGCTGTATTGTCACAAATGAGAACAAATGACAAACTCCACCTAGTAGCTTTTTATACCAAGAAATTTTCAACAATCCAGATTAATTATAAGATCTATAACAAAGAGCTCTTTACAATCATGGATTCATTTTAAAAATGGTGTCATTATTTAGAAGGCGCCTCAAATCTAATTAACATGTATACACATGATAAGAACCTTGAGTACTTCATGTCAACATGTATTTTGAATCACTGTCAAGCCCGTTTGAGCATGTCTTTATCTAGATTTAATTTCAAGATCACTTATCAATCCGTAAAACAACAAAGGCTATCAGATGCTCTTTTTAGATATTCTTATCTTGCACTAAAAGAAAGAGATGTATCTTTTGATCAACAAAAAATGATTCTCTTGAAGCCCAAGTATTTTCATCTTCAAGCAATAAAATCAACATTAACTGTTGATACAATCTTTGTCAAGCAAATTCAATCAAGTATGTGCTCTGATCTTCTTGTTCATGATATCAAGAATACTTCCTCTAAGTCCTATGATACTTCAAAGTTTGAATTCAAGAACAACCTATTATATTTCAAAGATTGCCTATATATTCCAGAAGGTGAGGCACGATTATATGTCTTTTAAGCTCATCATGATTTTTCAACAATCAGACATTTTGGATACAACAAGACTTTGGAGCTAATATCAAGAGATTTTTGGTGGCTTCAAATGTGGAAGATAGTCAAAGACTTTGTACAATCATGCAATATTTGTTCAAGATCCAAAATTCCTTGTCAATGACCTTATAGACCTCTTCAATCGTTACCAATTCTAAAACAACCATGGTCTTCTATTTCTATGGATCTTCCAGTCTTAGGTTCATATGATAGTATATTTATAATCATAGTTTGCTTCACCAAAATGGCACATTTTATACCATGTACAAAATATTTTTCAAGTAAAGAAACAACTAAGCTTTTCATTGACAATATCTATCGCTATCATGGATTGTTAAAGGATATTATATCTGTTAGAGAGATTCAATTTATATCAAGATTTTAGAAAATTCTATTCAAGATTCTAAAATTAGATACAAATCTTTCTTTTAATCCTCAAAATGATGGATAAACGAAATAGGTGAATCAAATTTTGGAGTAGTATTTAAGGTGTACTATCAACTATTATCAAGATGATTAGACATCTCTTTTTTCATTTGAAGAATTTATATATAATAATTTGGTATATTCTTCTATTCAACAAATACCTTTCTTTGTCAATTATGGTTATCATCCATGACTTGATACTTTTGACTTTTCAAAAGTTGATAATCCTATGACAAAAGATTTAGCAAATTGTTTGTCAGAGCTACATACAACAATGAAGACCGAATTAAATGAGGCTCAAGAATAACAAAAGATCAATGCAAATGCCTATTGCAAAGAGCAACCAGAATTCAATGTAGATGACAAGGTATGGTTACTTTGTCGCAATATCAAGACTACTCATCTTTGTGATAAGTTGGACTATCATAGACTAAGACCTTTTCTTATTCGTGAACAAATCAATCATGTTACTCATCAATTATATCTACCGGAGTCTATGAAGATCCACCTTATATTTTACGTGTCCTTTCTTGAGTCGTATAAGACAATGAATATCTTAGGAAGAAGACAAATGCCACTTTCTCCTATAGAAGTAGATAATAATCAAGAGTTTAAGGTGGAAGAAGTCTTAGATTCAAGGTGGCACCAAAATAGGTTGAAATATTTTATTTATTGGCATAGATATGATATTAGTGAATGCACATAGGAGCCAACAAAGAATCTTGCAAATGCAACAAAAAAAGGTTGAGGCCTTTCATCGACAACATCTATCAAAATCAAGATGAAGTATTGTAAAGATCTATGAAAGATGATGCTCGCTCTTGATGGAACTCGTCTTTAGAAGGAGAGGTAATGTAATGGATATATACATTTACATCAATAGTTACTTATATGATTAGGTAGAAGTAGATAAATATACATTAATTTCATAAAATCTTCTAAAAAAGCTTTTTAGAAGCTTCATAGATGTGGTTTTGACTTTAGATGTGTTTGTAGGTTACAAACTTGGTCAACAAGTTAACCACGTGTTGGTAGCTTGTAGAATAAGTTAATTCTATGTAGTACCTTGTAGAACAAGTTAAATATGTGGCACCTACATAGATGACTTGCCTTACAAGTTAAGACATGTGGCTAGCAAAGTCAACACATGTTGGAGGTCCCATAGAATATTGTCATGTAGCTCTTAGTCAGAGAGTATATATAGAGGCAAGAATGAAGCCTTATTCACTCTTGTCAAAGCCTATCTAATCCTTAGACTTGTTTTAAGACTTTCTAGTCTTCTTGTTTTTAGCAATAGCTATTTTAGTTTAATATCACATCACCATTTGAGTGACTTTCTAGTTTTGTTCAATGATACAAGAGTATGTTGAAGATTTTCTTTCAAGATTCATGTCCTTGATAAATAAAGACTTACATCATTATTATTATAAAAAATCTATCAAGTAAATAAAAAAAATATGTTATTACTTGATGAATTAATTTCTACAAAATGTACATATTCTTATTCAAAACTATAATAGATTACATTATTAATCTATTATTCAAAATTCTAATAGATTATATTAGTATAAGAATAAAAATAGTAAAAAAATAAAATATATATTTTAAAATTAAAACATTTTTATTGCACCAATATACCAATTAAAGATTATTTTTTTGTTGCTCTTGGTTCAAGCTTTTTCAATGATTTAAAATTAAATTCTAATTGATTTATATGTAGCAAATTTATAAAGCTTGCAATGATTCAACTTAATTAACTCAATAAATAAATTGTACAAGATGATATTATTCTATTGTTAACCTATGAGAAAGATTGATTATTATTAGATAAAAAAATCAAGATAAATTTGATACAATGATATAATTCATGGCATGGATTGAAATTAAAATTATTTTTATTTTTTAATATAATAAATTATCTATTTTATTTGATTAGATATGATTTAATTTGATTTGGAATTCCACAATTTGATTTAATTAGGTTTGATTTGATAGTAGATTGAGTCAAACTAAGCCAAATCAAATTGTGATTATTTTTATTTATATATATAATTAAATAAATCTTTTATTATTTTATATTTTATTATTATATATATATTATCAGTAATTTTAAATATAATATAAATATATATTTATCAATGATTAATATTTTTAATATTATATTTTATAAAATTGATAAAAAAATATTCTATTCATAAACTTAATGTATATCTAGTAGTTTGGACCAAAAAGAAAAATCTATAGCTATAATTTAAGTTGGATAGAAATTAGTCTAAATCAATTAATAATTCAAAATTTTTTAAATTTTTTTATTATAATACATTATTATAGTTGACCATCTATTATCCAATACAATTGGTGGACCACAAAAATATTACATATTAGAGAGTATCAATCTTTAGAGAAAAAAAAAAAAAAAAAAAAAAAAAAAAAAAACTCTTTAAGTATCCAATTGTTGTAAGGAAATGATTGATTGCATATGAAATGGAAAAAGGTCCAACAATGGAAAGCTTCCATGATCTTGCAAATATTGTCATATAATGTGTTGTCTTACTTGAAAATGCATCAAGCGCTTGGTTGTAGAGGATAAATTCGAAATAGCAATAACAAAGATCATAACAACTCTAATAGAATTTTAGATAAACTTCAATTAAATCTTAGAAATCCTAATTTTGATTTTATTTTTTAAAAATCATAATTAAATTATCAATAAAAAATTAAAATCTAATAAAAATATAAATTCTAAATAAATAAGAAATAAATTTTAATAAAATTCCAACCAAATCTTAATAAATTCTAAACGAATCCTAAATAAATCCTAACTAAATTCCAATAGATATTTTAAAAATTTAATAACTATTAATTGAATAATTTATTTTGATTAAATTTTTATTTTTTATTTTTTATTTTTCAATCTTTAAGAGAAAAACCAGCACAATAAAAAAAAAAAAAAAAAAAAAAAAAACTCTTAATATTCTCAGGTATTGATTGACATCCTTCTTCAATATAGATGTTGATCTTCTACCATCTATTAATCCTTGTGGAACCATTCAATTGCTCTCTAAATTATCAAAAATGTAGATGCTTAAGTCTACTATTTCTTTACAAAATTTTGCTCCAATTGAACTAGCAAATTTTTCAACATTTTGAAAAATCTCACTAACTCTAAAATTCAAATTTCCAGGATCATAATCCCATTAAATTCCTATATCTTTTATTCTAACTATTTAATTGACCTCAAATTTACAAAACACATTTAAGACAAGAAAATTAATAAATAAACAAAATTTCACTTGTATATATTCTATAATACTCACAAATTCCTCAAATATGTATGCCTCTTATAATTTTTCAAAATCCGAAATCACTAAAAATATCTCTTCTTTTGAAAAGCTCTCAATAATTTAATACTTGTTCAAATCACTTAAAGCCAATGCTAAAAAAATCTTATCAATATTTTTTTCTAATCTTATTCTTTAAGTAACAAAAAAACTCCAAAAAACTATAAATATATATTTTTTTGTACGTTAGGATCTAATTTTTATCTTAATTTACAACCAGTCCTCTCCAAGTATCAATTCTTGGTTTCTTAATGTAATTTTTGTTACAAACTACTCTTAATTCTCTTCTATATATATTTGTATTATATGTTTTTTTAATCTATTTTATTTTTCTTATTTTTTGGTTGTACAAAGTAAGTAGAAGTCTTTTTATAAATAGACAACCTTAATATTAAAAGTTTTTATTATCTTCCTATCTTTTACTAATGTTTTGCTATTATATCTTTTAATTAGACTCTTCTATAATAGACTCTATATTTTTTTCTTTCACCATATAGTTATGTAAAAATATAACAATGCAAAAAAAAAGCATACAACACAAGCACAAAAACTCTTATGTTGCAACTTCTAAATCCAACTATAAAGAAAATTCTTGTTAATTCTCAAAGTTTGGCAATATACTAGAAGAAAAAAGAAGATCTGAGCATATATCATGCAACACTTATTGCATAGGTTAAAAGGATGTTTGAGCTAAAAAGTATGTTATTCTAAAGCACTATTACCAACATTCTTTGTAAAAAAATTATCGTAGTAGAATTCAACAAAATAAATCTTATTGCAAAGGATCAATGTTTATCCATGCATCTTCAATTAGACAAAGCATTAACAAACTAGATTCTCTAATACCAATAGTGTGGTATAGTGTGGAATAGTGAGGTTTCATATTATTGACGATGTAAAAATATCTAATGTCAAAGTAATATTTCTACAATCAAATACTATCTCAAATATTCAATTAATGGATGCATGATTAAAGTTGCAACTTTCAAAAGGTGGAATGAATGCTTTGAGTTATAAGACGCAATAGATTGCAATGAACAAGACAAAGATGGCATCTATAAGATTTGTTAACTAACTACCATGCATTGGTGCAATGTCACATGGATAAACATTCCTTCCAATATCATCAACAATTGCTTTAAGGTAACCAAACTAATCAATAAGACAATTTGCAAACATGCAAAATCAAAAGTTTGTCACTCTTATTAAAAACTTAATCATCAAAAATTCAATACTGATTCTATTGCTTTTGAATTCCATTAAGGTAGAGATGTCACATGAAGATCTCACTAATAAAGAGATTATAAAGATGGTGATTGATAAGACATGCAATGGATATGAAGAAGAATAAAATAAAGTAATGGAACCAAAATTGATAAAGAAAGAGAAGCTAGTAATATGTCACAATTTTGTTAAGCTCCTTGATCTTTTGAACTCTTTTCATGTCATAGCTCATAATACAACATGATGGATTTAGAAAGAAATTTGATGCTTAAATATACACCAAAAGCTAATTCTATAGATCTTAGATCTCCAAATTTTTGTGGCATTTCTTTTTCTTTTTCTCCAATATACTATCTCCAAAAACTTGTATCAGTTATTGGAATAGAGAGGTTATTGATTAAAACATAGGAACCAAAATTGATAGACAAATTTTTTATCAAGTATGAGAGGGGATTGAATAATGGAGGATCATATAATATAATAAAGGATCAACTATATGTAGTGCCTTGGGTACTTCTTCCCCTCCTCCCATTTTTTCTTTTTCTTTTTCAACACAACTAATCTAACTAACCAAACAACAAAGTTGGTGGTCAAAAGACTTAGTAAATCCAATCCTTAAAGAACAACCCATGGTAGATGAGAATGCGGTTGGTGAAGTGCTTTCTACCAACCAATTCAACGAAGTCAGCAGACTTCATCTGCTGCTTGGAGAAATCATCCAACGAACACACAACACCAAATGAGGTTATGTAAACAGACTTCACATAACACTCTTGGAGACTCCACGATGGCTTCACTCTAAACTTGCAGGCAGTGGCTAAAACCCAATTTTCAGTGAGGCGAACAACAACGCGCAAGTTTTTGGAACAGGCTCCAACTCGAATCTGGTCAAAATGAAATACCCACAAACTGCGAACACTCGGAGTAATTTGGGGGTCTCTTGTTTCAATTCAACAACTATGTCTCATTGTATAGCTGCAGCAACAAATTCTTCATTCAAACCAAGTAGTTAGGATAGTCTCTGTAAAATTAAGCTCAAACCTTTCAAATGAGCCGGGCTTGATAGGCTGTCGGTCGCAGAGGAGCTTGGTGGGATTTTAGAATTCTGCAGTTTTTGGTGAATCTGCGAAACTTGTACCAAGAGGAAGCTCCTCAATGGAATTGTTCCGAGCCCCCCACCCTGAAGACAAAGGCTGTTCCTATGGTGCAGTGCCATGCGGTGATGATCCAGCAGTAAAACTTGCGCCTCCACTAAGGCCAACATGGTCTCGTAGAGCGAACCAGAGCAATGATTTGTAGTCACAGCAGCAACGTGCAAGCAAATATTCACGGCCTTCACCCGAAGCAGATCTCCCAATGCACTAGCTGTATGCAACCGATCAGGGTCTACTAGCCGGGTATGTTACACGAGAACTTCAAATGCGAGACCTGGTTAAAGTTGAGAGAGAAATGTACAGACAAAACCCGTTTATCTACGGGCTCGATAACAAAGTAGATTGGAATTATATTAATCGGGCTACAGTCGCCAGCCTCGAGGATGGAAACAGCTGTAGACGACGGGAGAAACAGGAGTTGAAATCGCCCTTACTGATTCCAAATCGAATGATTAGAGAATAAAAGAAATCGAATTCAAAATTTCAAAGCAATTTACTCCTAAAAATTGAGGCCGTGACCGAGACAAGCTAGGAGGTCACACGTTGACAATGGGAAGTGTTAAAGCAACACTATCTCTGCAGGAATTAGCTGGTTCTACCTATATTTCTTCTCATTCTGGATATGGTCAGTAGAAAATTGTAGTCGAAGAGATGGGCTACACACATTGTCTGGTCTCAGTTGACCTTTTGATCGTCAATTGACACCTGAGGTTGTGTTCGAAGCTGCTCCGTACTTCATACACGATATTCTTCAGCTTCTCAAACTACAGAAAGACACGATATCAGATGATTGACAGACAAAAACGACTACGGGATGGTGGCGATATCTAAAATTAGCATGCGACAACACTAGCACATTCACCTTCCTGGGTTAAGTCATAACGTCTATGTAAAACTATCGTATTCAACATTGATCCACCTTTCTAAAGCTCTGAAAGAATATGATACGCCTTGCTATGTGTGAAAGGGATAACCCTTCTACATTTTTCGTTTTTATTCCTTTACGTACGCCGTTGCTTCCTACAGGATGTTTACCATAGCCGGACCAGCTTGGATCTTTTACGGTTGCTTGAGCTCTGTTTGCTCAATACGTTTCACGTCACTGGAAGATCAAAAAAGTACTTGCGTGAAAAAGGTTGAGAGTATGTTCAAACGCCTTCTAGACAGTAAGAGTAAAGCTCCAAAAACTTGAGGCTGACAATTCAACCATCAAGAAGATTCTCAGGAAATAGTACAGAGCATTATTCCAGCGTCCTTCTTTACATCATGACTTCGCAGATAGATCCATTTGCATTAGGATCGCCCATAATCAGGCACATGACGTTCCCCTGTAAATCCATTTGATGTAGGCAACCATTCTTGCTCAACGTGCCAGAGTGTCCGAATATAGTGTGATCATGACGTCATTTTCATTCATTAATGTTACACTGCTGCAGCCAAAGGTGGTCATACTTGACATACTGAGCCCAGTGTCGCTTGAATTTCGATATGCCGATTTCCAACCAAGGCTTCATATTACCGTTATAGTGAACCACCGCAGCACCTTCAATCAAAGACTTGTCTATATTAGGGTTGTATCCGAGACCTAAAACATGCCATGACTTGTCAAGTGGATGGGACAACTTGTAGAATGTTGCCAACCCAGGAGGCAATGTTCCCAGCTTCCACAATGTTCTGTTTGCATTCTGCATGGTGCGAAGACACATGTAAATCCGTCAGACAATTCAGGTTGTCCTTTGTGAGACATGATAATGTCGCTCATGGTCATTGGACATGCTGAATTCACAAGTTTGTGGGAATTTGAATTTACTCAAGCGAGAAATTGAAGATTGCCTACATACTGGCTATGTAACATATCATTCCTTCAGAATGAATAAATCAATGAAAACACAAATCAAACATTACCACACTTAAGCCAACGATTCTATGGTGAGACGAAGGAAAAGTTCACGCTAGTCAAGATGAATGTAATTAGCCAGTAATGAATAATTCTCTGTAATCTTCCTATAAGGAAAATTGGAAGTTAATACAAATTGATAGTCAATGATGAGGAGAGAAATTTCACCAGAGTTTGCCATTTATGGTAAATGGCTGTGATATGACGTTTCTTCCACTCCTTCAGATCGAAGATGTTCATGCCGTACGCCCAGCCACAGGCATGGGGATCAAAGTTTCTTGCTATGTGTGGGTTTGAGAAATTCAAGTATTTGTCGAAACGATGAAAACTTTTCCCACAAGTTTCAACTGCCCCATTAACTTTTCCTTCAAGACTGACCGACCAGAGCGGCGTAAGATCCTTCTTGACGACAACATCATCGTCCAGAAATAGAATTTTGTCCAGGTTGGGAAAAACTTCAGGTAGATAGAACCTCAGGTGGTTAAGCATGGACAGATATTTTGGATTCCTGTACTTTAAATTGGCGGATATCCTTTCCTTCCCAGACTTGAAGAAGTAGGCTTTCATGGAGTCCATCTCCAGTTGCTTCAAAACCGGGCAGTACGAAGAGTTTAACCACTTAAAGTCATCCACATTCTGAACCTCAATGGTGGCGTTGCCCGGAGGGTTGCCAAGAAACCACATTCTCATCGCTCCATAATTGAGAGTGTCTGTAACTACATGAATTACATGTTTTTCTGGTTCCTGGTGCACCAATGACTCAAGTCGAGGCATTTCAGAATGTTGGGGTCACAAGAAAATACAGCACTAATGCTAGAATTTGGTACGCAGCTTCTTATTGATACATACATTATAATCCGAAAGGTTTTCAACGACGATGAGAGAATTAACTGAGAAATCTTGAGTTTTTGATGCTTGATCAATATATTCTTCTTTTAAATTAATAAGTCACGACTGATATATGTTAATTATGCATCCTCTGGAATAGTAAAATAGCACACATACCTTCGCGTTTGTAACAGTTGAGTTCACAACCACAGCAGTTGCAAGGACATTGTCGGAAAAGAGGGCGTAATGATATAAAGTATTATCTTCGAGATTTTGCACGTTCGGAAACTGACGTTCGTCAGGACTGAGATCATTGTATTTCACAGTCAGTCGCATCGACAGGCAATGAAGACCCTTCGGCACAGTTTTTGCAGCCAGCTGGCTCAAGAAGTTGCTCTGCTTCTTAAAATTACTAAGCTGATCCTCTGATGTCTGTAGCATGGCTCTCAGCTTCTTGATTAGCGCTTTATCATCAGTCTTGATATTCTTCGCTCGAGATAAAAGCTGACCCATTGCCTTCATCTTTTCTTCCACTCTGCATCAGAAGAACTAGCTGTTGCTCAGGATAGGAACTCATTAAACCACCAGCTAAATAAACTTAGTTGCTTTATTGAAGGAATGTTAGCTATATTGATTCTGATCAAAGCGCCATACGGATGATACAAAAATAACCACGGATCTGAGGACAGGATCTTTGGAGAAGTGATGAATTGAGGAATATGCCAGATTAAAACTATTGCTACAGGCCTCGAGAATAGGTTTCGTAAGGAAAATTTTCAAATAGAACGGTTAGCACGCTCACCCCTTTGGGAGCTCAGAATCCATTGTGACATCCTCTAGCAGTTTGACGTTTTCTTTGATGCGAGCCTTCAGCTCATGAGCGAGTCGAGTATTATTATAGATTGAGGCAAGGTTTGCGTAAGCTCGTGCCATAATCAGCTGATCACGCATGACTCGCACAGTGTTGTCAGAATTAGCAGATATTTCTACTGGTCTCCACACGCTGTGTAATCCCGTGATCCCACCATCTTTCGACCTTCTAATCGCCTCAGCTTCCAGTCTCATAGATTGCTCCTCATCCCGTTGAATAAGGTCTATCACTCTACTTTCAAATCGCTGCTCTCGGCGCTCCTGTAAAATTAATCGGCAATGATCAGCAGTCGCGGTAGAGGTCTCGCAAGTATATGTAAAAAAAGACACTTAAGGACAGGTTTAGCAAATCCGGTTCAGATGAGAGTAGACTCAAATTCAAATACATAGAGATTGATGAGCGAAACAAGTTAACTACCAAAATCTGCACTACTTTAATCTACCACCGGCTGCGATTGGATAATCGCTTGTGCTCTGGCAACCACAGAGCGTTCAATTTATAAAAATACTAACAACTCGCACTTGCTACTTAAAGCTGTAAAATCGACTAGAAAGAGATGAAAACCTGAGATCGAGGTTCACCTTTCTTGCAATTTTAGCGGTAGAGTCGTTTTCTATCTGTGTGACTTGCTGAATAGTTCCACCTATTAGAAACACAGAACGCATGCGTGAGTAACGCAATCTAAATTATTGTTGTTAATCTTCATGCAAAAAGTCTCTGCTCGCTCAAAAATTGCACATTGCATCGTTGTAACATCAGAGGTGAAAGCTCTAAAGGCGATATCGCAGTACGATCATCATGTATCTTGCATCTCTGAAATCAAAAATATTGCCGTATCTCATTTATCTTACCTGTCGTAAAGTCTTCTTCTGAGCATCCTGTCTCAAAACCCGAAAAAGCTTCATCCTTTGAAACTGACTCCTCGAGTTGGGATTCTGCACCTGTCAAACTCGAGAATTTGAAATTTCTTGTTTCACATCCTACTTTTCTCTGATGCCTTTGTGCAGGCTCCATCTCTTCATGATGTCCTTTTGATCCTATAATGCTTTTGACATTCCTCCCGCCGATTTCTTCGCCCTCATTAATTTCAGAAGCTTGCTCTAGTTTCCTATCCTCAACACCTCGCACTTCAGGATTTCTCCTACTCATGTCAAGAGCACGTTCCCGTACCCAAGACGAAGACAAGTCATTTCGGCCAGCAACGTTCAGATTCAAGGACCCATGCTGTTCATAATTTGCATTCAAGAGGTCTCGTACCTTGTGAAAATAAGAATGCTCCATCACGTTAGTGCTTATGCGGTCATAGAAAATCGACCTAGAGCAATTACAGCAAGAAACTATACATAGTTTCCTTCTGTCGTAGGTACTACAGTACGATAATATGGGTAGCTTTGAAAGCTTTATGTTAAGAACCAAAGGACTCTCGTCGTTCAGAAAACGAATACATAATTCGAGCACAAACTTCAGAATGTCAAAGTCACACGATAAATAAATAAACAAAATCACAAATAGGGATCAAACAAGGGACCTCCAATTGCCAAAGCCGTAGGAGAAGAACAAAGAAAGGGGTCTACCTCCTGGGGGAAGAGTTTTCCTACTTGCTCCAAGGCAATGCGCCTCACATTTTCTTCTTGAAGAAACTGCAAACACGTTTAACCAGTCATAAATAAATAAATAAATATTTACACAATAATCAATATAATCAAAACAAAATAACAAATAAGACGTGTGTGACATACCCCTATCCCTTGATTCATAGCAAAAAGAATAAAGAGTGATAGAGGCTAACAAGGACACTGAATATGAATTGCAGTGGGATGATGACATACTGCATTCGATGCTTCATATGCAGAGTGCGTTTGCCCTGCACAAAGTTTCCAAACGAATAGAAGCATTAGATAAGTCATTTCAGCGATCAAACTTAAGATAAACACTTTCTGCGTGAGGGACGTCAGAAAATCACTTTAATACAACTCTTTAAAACCGATGCAGTTAACTCAAGCATTACAGCAGTATGAAGAGTCAGAACATGCTATGTTTGTTGTTCAACTTTTTAGTAAGGACGTTCACAAATGTCTTGATACGTAAGCTCATTTTTTCACACAAGGTAATGTGGACCCTAAATGCATGACCTAAATCGTCAACAACATCAAGAGCACGATCGAAATAAATACAATGAGTGCTCAGAGGGAGAAGAGATTCAATCAAATCATCATAGTTTGCTTTGAGCTTAAGTTTAATTATTTACTTACAGTTCCTCGCATAAATCGCACGCTGTTAGCGATGATGCAAAGTGATCACTGAAGGAGTTCCGAGTTGAATTCCTAAGAAAAAAAACCTGACGAATACCACAAACCTAATCCAAAGTGCTGCAATGCGAGAGAGCTTACAGATGGCAAAATTGCTGTCTCCCTTCGTAGTCAGAAAGTATGAAGGCCCGGCAATCGACACCACAACAATGGCGCAAACAATGAGCACATAACGATAACAATTTCTGCTCTTGCTTCGTTGTGTCGAGCCCGGAAGCGCTCTTCTCAAAGGAAACGAGGGCATTGTTGATAATTCCTACTACTACTTTTTCCTGTTTGCACCGAGAAATCCTCCACCCCTTGATCGTTCGCGCGACATGTAGTTGAGTTGCGACAAAGCTTGGAATGCACTCTGTAGCTGATAGAAACCGCGAAAGTCCACAACAAACAATAGCACTCGAGAAACCTTCTCACGTGTGGAGGCTTGGACACCAATAACCATAACTATCATTAAAAACAACACACTCGATACACACAACGATAAGGAACTGCATTACAATTGGAGTTTCTCGTGATAAGCTGAGCAAGCTACGACTTGACGCTAGCCATGATCGCACCACCAGACCTGAGTAGGTAGCGCGAGCAACAAGCTCGAAGGCGCTTACAAATCGGGTCTTCCATACAGCCTGTAGGATACGTGGCTTGGCGCCATAGCTACGAACTCAACAACGTGAATAGTGATAACGCGTGGTTTTGGTCCTGAAGCTTCGTTGAGGTCAACAACGAACTGTTCCGTCCGTGGGTCTTCGTCGTCATAGCCAAGGGATCGTTCCGTCGGGTGTGTCTCGTTCACACAGGAAAGTAGGTCTCGTTCACACGGGAAAGTGCCTTGTTTCACTTTGATTTGTAGGCCTAGCTAAAGAGGACTTCAGTCCATTGCTAACTTTACAAGCTATTAGTTTACTTCAGGTAATTGAACTTCTCGTGGACACTTTGCTCTCATACGTTTTAGAGTGACACAGTTTTTTTTATTTATTAATGTGACCTTAATAGATTGGGCATTTAATGTTCACCGACTGCCACGTCACTCCTTGTCATTTATGTGAGCACTTAGAGTGCTGCTTACTATAAAAGTTTTATAAGATTCCATAATCTTGATGGAATTTTGGATTGGGATGTGAGCTTTTAAACTTATTAGGTGAAGAAATAGATAAGGTAGGAACTGTTAGTAAAACTATTGTATGCAGGATTTGGACTTGCCACAAACATGCTTGTTATATTTTTTATGTTTTTTTATGTTTTATGTTTTTTTTTTTTTTTTTATGTTTTTTTTTTGCGTCATAAACTTTGATCAAATGTAACTTTTGGACGGTCCAAAAATGAATCGTCACATGAATATTTATAAAATGTTTGTTTTTAATCTGAAGTTTTTGCAAGCTTAAGTGGTTATCGAAAAACTTATGAAATTTTACAGTATATTTGAGGACATTAAAAATTGGCAAAAATCATTGCAAGTTCTACATAGAACAATTACATATATGTTGCAAAATTTGGGATTCTACATCAAACCTTAGTATACATGAATTACTTAGTATTTATATTTTGGGAAAAATTAACAAATAGTTTTTATTCAAAATGATTTGCAGGAGCATCTGATTAATTTTAAAAATACATTAATAAGACAATGTGCTTGTGTGTGGTTGATATGCAGTAAAAACAATTGTGATTTTTCAATACATGTAAATATGTACTGTGAATTATAAAGAATTATACATAAGATAAATAGCAAAGCAGCACTTTTCACAAATTGATGTGTCTTGCCCACACCCTTACCTCTTTGATTCAATTTTAAAGAAGTTGTGCCTTGCATATAAAATATTTATAAAGAAATATTTTGAGGTAATTATGTCATATTTTTCCCCATTATTGTCCTATTCTTGTTCTATTTCCCCTATTATAGAAAATGTAAAATCCTCTTATGTTACCTGAAGATAAAGTTGTTCTATGCTTTTGAAATGCTTCTGGGCTTTAATGTTTACTTGTAAAGGTTTTACGATTTCAACTTATTTTTTATGCATCAAACTACAACATTCATTACATGATTTTCTTTTATCCATTTAGGATTGTGAGTTCAATAAATCACTATTCTTTTGTGCAATTAATTTCATGCAAAACAATGCAACTTATAAGTGAGGACACCAAACAAATATATTTCTTACTCGAGAATGAGGACAAAAAATTCATGCTTCTAAACAACATGCTTCTAAATTTATTGGGGTGATATAGAAAGTATGGAAAACTTAATATGTTTTTGATGTAGATTTTTGAATACTTGCAATATACATTTACAAGAGTGTTTCATATCTGTTTGGATAAAAATATTGACTAGTTTAGAATAATACTGCCTTTATATATATATATATATATATATATATATATGCTATTTTTTTTAAATTACCCATTTTAAAGAATGCTGCCAAGAAAGATTTCTTCTTTTCTTCTCTTAATAAATAAATAATAGAGCAAAATTTGTAAAAATCAAAAGTATAATTGTTATTTAAAAACTAAAACCTATCTTACAGTAGGATTCATCTGAAAAAAATGGTAGTTCTTAGATGTAAGGATAAAAGTTTCATAAATCTTGTAGCTATACATCAACATATTTAAAAAAAAAAAAGAAAAAGAAGATTTTTAATTAAATATTTTGAAATATATATATATTCATTTATTTTTTAATTTTTTTTAAGATTTATAGTATTTCTAACTATTTATATACAAGGATAATAATAATGCACAACTACAAATAGTATAATGTTATATTTGCAAAAACTTTTTACTTTTATTTTTTTATGTTCTAGTAAAAATGATTGTGCCAAGTTAAAGTCATCTTAACTTAAGTTGGTTAATTTTAAATTGAACATAATTTACTTAGAAATACCCAAATAGCACAAATTTTTATGTAATAATAATTTAATATTTTTAACAAACTTAGATAAAGTAAAATAACATGTATCCAAGAGAATTGAACAATAAAAATTAATATAATTAAAACATACAATCCAAATGTAATTTTAAGGAGACTCTAGTGTAATATTATAAATATATAAATATAAATATATATATATATATATATATATACACATGTAAATATCATGCAGAAAAGATAATAAAATCATATGTAATAGATTCACATATATCATCAAAAAATAAAACGTGTGCATTCTATTTTTGTTTTTTGAAAATGAAATTTCTTTGATATGATTATAAATTTGAATTGATGGTATATATATATATATATATATATATATTCTTATGCTGCTAAAATATAAATCGAAATTTTCTTAAATTTTAACAAAATTTTACAAATACATCACACAAGTAGATAGATATAGTATCTTGTATTTTATTATTTCCTTTAAATATATGTTATAATTTAACATCTTAATTTTGTATCTTTTATTAGTATGTATGTGTAAAGTTTTTTATTTTCAATAATCCGTATTCAAGTATTATTACTTATAGTAGTACAAATAATAATAATAATAATAATAATAATACTTATTATCATTGCTATATTTCATAAAATATTAAATCATCTAAGTAACATGTTGATAATGATTTATGTGTATGATTCCTGTAAAGAAAGAAAGAAAATACTAACCTCAATCCATTTCCTTTGATATAATATTTAAAAAAAAAAAAATACAATTGCTGCTCTTACTATAATACACATCATTTATCTGATTACAAGTGGTTGAAAATTATCAATATAATTTAACAAACTTTTTTCATATATCTAATAATTATTACATTTAAAGAACAAGCCCTTGCACTAGTGTTTTTTTAATTTTAGATATATATTTTGTTTTTTAGTTTAATTTTCCACATATTAATAAAGCAATGGATTTTTAAAAATCTCATGGTCCATTGTAGTGTGGAATTTTTAATGGAATTGCTAGGACATTCAATAACCATCATTAGCTATAGTTTTTGCATGATCATTTCAAGCAAGAGTATTTTCAAAAATTGTTTTATTTTATATATTTTTTAATTTTAAGTATACTAAAGATTTTAAAAGTTTTATTACACTAAAATTTTAATATAAGATTCATTATTTTTTTGAAATTATTATGTACAAAATTTCTTGATGGATTTTAGACCAAAAGGATAAGGTGAGAGGCCACAATTCTTAAATTCTTTGATTGGTTGAAAGTGAGATGCCTTCTTTAATTGGATTTATACATAGAAAAGCTTGTCATAGAATTTTAAGAAGAAAAAGAAGGATATATTTTTTATTTTTTGATTTTTTTTGATTTTTTACATGGTATGAATAGTTTTGTTTCTTAGAATCTTTGTTGGATCTATCTCAAGAAGTAATCTTTTTAAAAAATAATGAGGTTTTTTTTAAAAAAAATATTTAATTAATTTTTTTTTATAATTATTTGAATTAAGATATAAGATGATATATTTAGACTTATAATAAAAAAACGATTTAGTTTATTATATGGTATCTTCTCATTACAAATTATATCTAAAAGCTAATATCTTCAAAGAAAGATTTTTTTTTATAATACAAGAGATCTTTATAAGACTTTTAAATCCTGTTCTTTCATATTGGACTTTTAAGTGTAAATACTTCTCATATCTTATATAAGAAAATAAACCCATATTTTTTTGATTATAAGTTCTAGTAAGAATAATCAAAAAAAGAAGTATGGATAAGATTTGATCTCAAAATTTACAGAAAATTTGTTGTTTAAAATAATTCCCACTTGAGAAGGTACAAGATACAATAATTTATATAAGGCTGGAAATACACAACATGAACTAATACAATACATCAAAGTACTTATAAATACTTAGAGACTTAAAAGTTCATGCCCAATTAAATCCTAAATCCTAATTTCAATTTAACTCTTTTAAGTGCCTAATTCTAAACTTTGGTGTTTGCAAACCTCAATTCCTTTGTTCAAGGTCAATTTTCTTGGTGATAGTATTAATGTATTATATTTATTTCATAATTTGTACTCAAAAAGCTTGTAGAATAAAATAATTTAGAGTTTTTGAGGGAATACAAAAAAAAAATAATAAAAAGAGTAGTTTATTTGGATAGTGCTTATGTTGGATTGGACATTGATTTGTTAGATACTTGTGGCCTTGAATGGATTTTATTTCCAAAAAGAGTAGTTAATATCAAGGAATTTGAACAATAGTTGTTACTATAGTCTAAATGGCGTGACCTTGGTCACTTTCAAAAACTAACCATTATCAATTCTAAGGGATAAGCCTTGTCTACTGGATTCTATCACAATGGTATTATAGATTTTATAAAATCTTTTCATAGCTTTGATTGTATTAAGAGTAAGATTGGTTGGATTTGAATCAAAGTTGTGTATTTTGTGGAAAAAAATCAATGAATAATTCATGTTGTTCTTTAGTTTGTAAAATAGAAGAAATATTAGACATGTGTCTATAGTATTGTATTATATGTGTTCTTGCTTGAAAATACACCAAGTACCTAGATATGGAAGATAAGTAAAAATACAACAATTTTACTAAGTCTAATAGAGACTTAAATAAACTTCAAATAATTTCTAATAAATTCAATCAAACTTTATCCTATCAAAATAAATTTAAAAGAAGTCACAAAAGAAATACAAAGATTTCATGATTTAATCTCTAAAAAAAATTATGATAAAACTTTAAAAATATAAAAATAAAAATTTTAAAAAATAATATATTTTAAAAAAATATTAAAAATAAAAAATTTTAAAAAATAAAAAATAATTCTAAAAAAATAATAAAAATAAAATTCTAATTGAATCTTAATTAAACCTTATATCAAATCATAATCAAAACCTTATTTGAACCTTATTCCAATCCTAAGTCAAATCCTAATGTGTTAAGGACATGAAAAAAGAAATCCTCAATACATTCTTGTGTCTCTCAATAGAACTAAAAAGTCACTCAAAGATGATATAGTAATAAACTAGAATAGCTATTGCCAAAAACAAAAAAACTATAAAGTCTTGAAACAAGACTAATGACTAAAAATGTATTAGAAAGAGTGAAGAAGGCTTCACTCTTGCTTCTATATATATTCTTAACTAGAAGCTATGTAGTAATATCTTATAGGACCTCTAAAATGTATTGACTTTGTAAGACATATATCTTAATTTGCAAGGTAAGTTTTCTATATGTACACCACATAATTAGCTTATTTTGTAAGCTATCAATATGTGATTAATTTGTTGATCAAATTTCTAACCTACTAATCAATTACAAATACATGTAAAGTCAAAGCAATATCTATGAAGCTTCTAAGAGGCTTTTATAGAAAATATTCTAAAATAAATATAATTTTATCTATTTTTATTTAATCATATAAGTAAAAATTAAGATAAGTATGTATGTCCGTGACATTACCTCCTTATATAGGGACAAATTCCATGAAGAACTGTCATCATAAGTTAAAAAAATCTAAGATGTAGTAAATTATATTGGCCACATACTGTAACCTTTGTTCTCTTTGAAGATGGTTGATAAGTCATCTTGGCCATTAATAATGTTGCATACTAGGACAGAAAAACCACCCTCTTATTAAATCCTTGTTAAGGCTTTTATAACTTCCTTCAAATAAAATATTTAGAATACTCTCAAAAATTGTTCTTACCTCTAATAAAATCATCAAACATCAAGAGTCTCTTTCAAGATCATAATATCAAACACGTTGTATCTTGCCATTTATTCAACAAAGGACATGTCGTTCTTGAAGACCTTCATCTCAATTATGTTATCTTGAAGGTTGTGACAATCACAATGTCTTGTCTAATAAGTGAGTAACTGAAAGCTTTTGAGTTGAAACTATTGGTTGTTGGTTCTTCATTTTATTCGTGTTACGAATATATTAAAAGATACAAATAAAAATAAAAGATAATATGTTATCTTCCTAGGATCTTATTTATTTTATAATAAAGATTTTCTATTTTTTATCTTGGTTTTGATGAATGTCATTAATGAAAGCCTCAACATTTTTTGTTGTATTTGTAAGATTCTTTGGTAGCCCCTATGTGTATTTACTAATATCATATCCATGCTAATGAACAAGATATTCCAACCTATTTTGGCATCACCTTTAATCTAAGAATTCTTTTACTTTGAATTCTTGATTATTATCTACTTTTATAGGAAGAGGTGGCATTTGTCTTCTTTCTGAAATATTCACTATCTTATATGGATAAAGAAGAGATACATAAAATATAGAATGGATCTTCATAAATTTTAGTAGATATAGTTCATAAGCAACAAGATTGACTTATTTACTAATGGAAAAAGGTTCAAGCTTACAATAGTCCAATTTGTTACAAAGATGAGTAGTTTTGATATTATGACAAAGTATCCATACCTTATCAGCTATGTTGAACTATGATTGTTCTTTGTTATAGGCATCTATATTGATTTTTTGTCATTCTTAAGCTCATTTTAACTGTGCCTTCATTGTTGCATATAGCTCTAATAAATAATTTGCCAAATCTTTTGCCATAAGATTATCAATTTTTGAAAAGTCAAAAATATCAAGTTATGGATGATAACCATAATTGATAAAAAAAAGATATTTTTTGAGTATAAAAATTTACTTATTTATTATATACAAACTATTCTAATCACAAAAGAATTGTCTAATCATCTTGATGATAATTGATGGTATAACTCAAATATTACTCCAAAACTTGATTTTCATATTTTTTTTGCTCATTAATTTAAGGATGAAAAGCCAAAGAGAGATTTATATCTATATTTAAAATCTTAAAATGATTCTCTAAAATCTTGATATAAATTGAGTCCTTCTATCTAATATAATATCCTTGGATAATCTATGATAGCAATAGATGTTGTGAAAAAAGAACTTAGTCATTTCTTCACTTGTGATAGATTTTTTACATAGTAAAAAATGTGCCATCTTGATAAAATGATCTACTATTATAAACATACAATCATACAAACTTGAAACTTGAAGATCCATGCTAAAATCTATAGAAACAAAAATTCATAGTTGTTACAAAATAGGTAATGGTTGAAGAAGTTCATAAGATCAATGACAAGTAATTTTAAATCTTGAACATATATCACATGATTGTATAAAGTCTTTGATTTCCTTCTAAATTTGAGGCCACCAAAAATCTCTACATATGAGTTCCAAAGTATTGTTTTATCCAAAATATCTGACTGTTAAAAAGTCATGACAAGCTTGAAGAATACGTAATCATGTTTCACCTTTTAGAATATATAATTGTCCCTTGAAATAGAGTAGATTATTTTTAAACTCAAATTTTGAAGTATTATGAGACTTAGAAGATTTTTTCTTAATATTATGAAGAAGATGATCACAAGACATATATGATTGAATTTACTTGACAAAAGTTGAATCAATAGTCAATGTTGATTTTATTGCTTGAAGATGAAAATGCTTTGGTTTCAAGATAATTATTCTTTGTTGATTAAAAGTTACATTTTCTTCTTTTGATACAAGATAAGAACATTTATAAAAGGCATGTGATAAACCTTATTGTTTTTTAGATCTTTATGTGATCTTGAAATCAAAACTTGATAAAGACATCTTCTAACAAGCTTAATAACAATTCAAAAAATGTACCAACATGAAGTACTCAATGTTCTTGTGATTTATATATATAATAACTAGAGTAGAAGTGCCTTCCAGATAATGATGCTATTCTTGAAATGAATCTAGAATAGCAAGAAGCTCTTTGTCTTGGATCTCATAGTTAATTTTTGCTGCTAAATTTTTTTTGGAACAAAAGGCTATGAAATGGAGCTTATCATTTGCTCCCATTACTAATAAGATATTATTCATAGCAAAATTTATTGCATCTATTTCCATCAAGAATGTCTTTAAAAATTGACATTATACAAAATTGGTGTAGAATTAAATGTTATCTTTAAGGCTTCAAAAGATATTTCAACTTTTTTGCTCTACTCAAGTTTGTCTTTATATGTTAGGCGTGTAAGAAGAGCCATAACTTGAGAAATTTTTTTCATGAAGTTTTGACAATAATTAGTAAATTCTAAAAAATATTATACATTTCTTATGGTTTTTGGGACCTTCCAATCTATGATAGTCTAAACCTTCTTAGGATCCATTATTAATCCTTTGTTGGAAATAATATATCCTAACAAATTAACTTGAATAGTGTAGAATTTACACTTTTCCAACTTTGCATATAATCTTGCATCTTTAAGTTTTTGTAATACACAATGAATATGAAGTTCATATTCTTTTATGTTCTTAGAGTATATTAAAATGTTATCTAAATAACAAATAATAAAATCATCAAGAAATGCACAAAAGACATCATTCATAAAATATTAAAAAGTAGTTGATACATTTGTGAATCTAAAAAGTATGACATTATATTCAAAATATCCATACCTAAGTTGGAAAGCAATCTTCTACTTATTTCCTTCTTTGATATGGACTAGGTAATATGCTCCATATAGATCTATTTTTGTATAGATCTTTACTTGATTGAGTTAGTCAAGAAGTCTTGAAATCAAAAATAAGGGATATCAATTCTTCATAGTAAACTTATTAAGTCCTCAATAGTCTATGCATATCTACAAAGATTCACTTTTTTTCTTCATAAATAAGATATGAGCTCTTCTTAGAGATTTCAAATAGCATATGAAATTCTTAGCCAAGTTTTTGTGAATGTATTCCTTTAATGCAGCCAACTCATTTTATAATAAGCTATAAATCGGTCTAAATGATGGTTGAACTCCTCCTTGTAGATCAATTGTATAATTATAGGATCAATGCTTTGGAAGAATATCTATATTTTTTTTAAAAAAAAGATCTCAAAAATCTTAATATTAGCTAGGAATATCATTTAATATATTTTGATCATTAAAAATGGATGTAGCACATATAGCAAAAGATGACCCTTCTTTTGCCACATGCATGAAAACTCTTAGACTTACTGATAAGTGTTTAGATATATTAGACTTATCTATTTCTACTTCATTATTAAAATTTTAGATTGAATACAAAAAAAATTAAGATTACAAGAAATCTAATCTATCTAAAGATTATATTTTTTAACCACAATAATCCTAAAATAAATTTATTGGAAGAAGATCTTATCACATTGAATATTATTATACTATTATAATCTTTAATTATTACATCTAAAGGAATAATCTCATGAATAACATCTCTAAAAGATAACAAACGATCATCTATGACTTCTATATATATTGATTTAATTTTCTTGACTAAAGATATTTCTTATTTTTTGACAAAGTCTTCATCTATAAAAAAAGATGAGGCTATTGAATCTAATAATATAAAAACTTTGTAATTCTTAGGTCCTTAGTATACATCTATTGTAAAACAAAGTTAGGGATCTAAGAGGAGAATAAGACCTTTATTAGATGTTGTGCATGATTCCAACCACATGGTCTCTATTATAGCTAAAAAAATTTATTTTCCAATACATTATCTTCTTAAGGCATTGTACTCTTCATTTTGTAATTGCATTGCTTCTTTGGATAATTTTAAATATTATATTTAGCTTCTCCATAATATAAATATAAACCCTCTTGATAGTATTGAGTCTTTTCTTACTCAATGAGAGATTTAAACATACCATTATTGTGATGTAATACGACTAATAGGTGAAAAAGGTGAAAAAATTATAAAAGATATTAATTCAAATATTATAAAAAATTATCTTAGAAAATAGACAATAATCCAAAAGAAAATAAAATCAAAAGTGTAAATGCCACCTTTCTGTAAAGTAGACTTCTATTTACTTTATAAGACCATAAATAAGGCAAAATAAGATAGATTAAAAAAATAAAGAATATTAACATATGTAGGAGAAAGTTAGAAGTTGATTTTGGCAAAAATCAACTCAAAAAGATAAAATTTGATATCAAGAGAGGACCAATTATCAACCTTAGTCAAAATCAGATCTTGAGGGTCAAAATTGAACATCTATGGCATTCTAAGGTTCTTTTGCAAATTGAAGAGTGTAATTGGAGGGATAACTTGATAGGATTTTTTTAGGCATTAATTTGGAGTGATTTGAATATATAATGATTTTCTAAGAGCTTTGGAAAGTCTCAGTTGTTTTGGGTTATTCTAAGATTTGTGAAATAAAAAAGATATAATATTTTGGAGATTTTCGTGAGTTTGGTAGTAGATCTATGGTTCAAATTTTGTAGACTTACATAGTTAGTTGTTTGAAGTGTATGCTGTAAGTTTAAGCTTGATCAAATAGTTGAATTAAAGGTTATTGAATTTTAAGTAGGTTGAGGTCTTAGAAATTAGACTTCAAGGAGTACTTAGGATTTCTAAGATCTTTAGAAATCTATTAGTTGGATTGAAAAAAATTATATGTAATGGTAATATACTTGATTTATTATACATATGTAAAATTTGCAAATAACTAAATAATTTAAAAAGGAAATATTGGTGTTAAAAATTCAATATTCAGATTGGTAGAAGGCTAGCCAATCAAGTGGATTTTAGGATTTTCCTTCATTTGATTACTGCATTATCTTCAAATTTCATGTGTTTGTTGTTAATTTAGTTGTTAAAAATTATATATAATTTTAAGTAAAATCGAAAATTTAATCAATAAATATTAAGATTCTAAATTAGCTAAGATTAAGTTGAGTTATTAAGTTTTGGTTAGGATTTGGTATGATTAGAATTGGATTAATTTAAGATTTGAATAAGATTTAATATTTGGATTAAAGTTTGATTGAAGTCTATTAGAATTTCAACTAAGATTAAATTAAGACTTAGTTGAAATTTATTTAAGATATATTTTTTATTATTTTAATATTTTTTTAGGATTTTTTAGAAATTCTTTTAAGTTTTATTATGGATTTTTTTTTAATTCTTTTAAGATTTCTTATAATTTTTTTTATGATTTATTTAAGGTTTTTTTTGAATTTGATTAAAAATTACTTAGCATTGATAAGATTTAATTAGAGTTTATTTAAAAATTATTGTAATTTCTATTCTACCTTTCATAACGAGGTGCTCAATGCATTGTTAATCAAGTCTTCACATAATATAACATCATATTAATTTACATTAATTTTGGCTTTGATATATAAGTTTCTAAAAACTTGGAAGCTGCCATCATTACTTGGCTTATTCTTCTTCAGCCAAATCTTTATTTTTGATGCCTTTTAAATAATTGATTGTCATATGTATTAGCTTGAGCAATAAATTATTCCATAGATTTTGCTTTTGGTATTTTTAATAATAACTCTTTGACATTATCCTTCGATCTATATCAAAATTAATTGATGAATGCTTTGTTATTCTAATCCACATTGCAAGCGAGCTTTTAGAATTTACTAGCATATATAATAGTTGACCATAATCTTTGTTGCAAAGATAAGAACTTGATCTTTTCTATTCTTTTTCAATTATTATCTCCAAATATAGGCATACATATTTCTAAGAATGAATTAAAATCATAAAGGAGTCTTAAATTCTTTTTCATTAATAGTATACACCAAAAGAGAGCACTTCCAGATAGAAGTGTGTTTATAAATCTAACTTGAATAAATCCATTAAGATATTAGAAGAAATGAAATCTTAGATAAAACTCAGTTGTTGCAAAAATCTTCAAAATTTTGATCATGTTCCATCAAACCTCATGGGCATATCAATCTATATTTCCATCATACTTATAGAAGCAAATTTTTTTGGATTTGGTTGTAAGGTTGATCTATTTGCTTCTTTCAAATGCACAACTTCTTGACATAGATTTTGAACTTCTTATATAGACATAGGATTAGTGTTTCTATGGTTGGCACTAGTGATGTGTAAAATTTCTATTCTAACAGTGTTGATAAGTTTGTGAAGATCTACAATATTTATAAATCTATTTTTACTTCTACTAAGGGTAGCATTTATGATTTTTTTCTTCCATTCCAAACAACTTAACAAATTCACAAGTCAAATTAGAAGAGGATAATCTACAACCTCTAATATCAAATAAAAATTTTCACAAAGAAGAATAATCAATTTTTATTAATAAAAAAAATTGATGTTAGAAAATTCAAGAATTCGTTTAAAGGTGATAATCTATAATCTTCAAAATACAATAATAGAACTAGAATAATCCACTTACTTCTAAAAAAATAAAAAAAAAATAGTATTCTTTTCAAACTATTGAAGATATGAATCTTAAAAAAAGAGATCTTCAATACACTTTTGTATCTTTCAATAGAATTAGAAAGTTATTCAAAGATGATATAGTATTAAACTAGAATGGCTATTGCAAAAAACAAGAAGACTAAAAAGTCTTGAAACAAGACTAAAGACTAGAAAGATATTGACAAAAGTGAAGAAGGTTTCACTCTTGCCTTTATATATATTCTTAACTATGAGCTATGTGGCAATGTCCTATAGGACCTCCAAAATATATTGACTTTGTAAGATATGTATCTTAACTTGCAAGGTAAGTTTTTTATATGTACACCACATAATTAGCTTCTTCTACAAGCTACCAACACATGATTAATTTGTTGATCAAGTTTCTAACCTACTAATTAATTATAAATACATGTAAAGTTAAAGCACCATCTATGAAGCTTTTAAGAAGCTTTTTTAGAAAATATTCTAAAATAAATCTAGTTTTAGCTACTTCTACTTAATTATATAAGTAAATATTAGGATAAATATGTATGTCCGTGATATAATGAAATCCTAAACAAATCGTACTCAAATTCTAAACCAAACTCTAATTCTAATCAAATCTTAGACAACATCCTTAGCTACAACCAAATCATAGACAAATCCTACACCAAACCCTAATTAAATCCAAGATCTTAAACAAAATCTTAATAAATCCTATAGTAAAATAGAGCTTCAATAATTAATGATGATACCATTGATATCAACTCAAAATTTGCACATTTCTTAATATCTTAGTTAGAAACAAGTACAAAAAATATGAAATTCATTGCACTTATCAATTGAGAGAAATGCAAGATAATCCAATTAAGTGTTGAGTGGCTTCCTACTCCAACCTAAATGCTAAACTTCTAGCACCAATATCTCCTTCTAGAAGCATTAAATTGCTTTTAAATTTCACCTAAATGTTAAAAATTGAGTCTAATATTCATATATATATATATATATATATATATATTTACTTCAATCCAATTGATAAATTTCTGAAAATCTTAAAAACACTCACTAATCCTCAAACTCCAATTTTTGAAACCTCAATCTATAGAAACCCTTCTATACTTCAATTTAATTATTTGATTGATCTCAAAATTTGCATACACATTTATAACTAGCACACCAATACATTGCCTAAATTTTACCTATATTAACACCACAAAACTCAAGAAACCTTCAAATTTTCATTTTTTTTGTTTTTTCTCAAATCCTAATCCTACTAAAAATATTATTAACTCTGAAAATCCTTCAAAATCTCAATATTGATTTACATGATATGAAATTAATTTTAAAAAAATTCTTCTCAAGTCTACCTTCAAATCCTATTCTTTCATCTACAAAAGGACTTTAGAGTCACTATAAATGCATGGTTTTGTACCTTAGGGTGTGATTTTGACCAGAGTTGACCATTGGTCTTCTTTGGGTATTAATTCTTGGCTTTTAGGAGTAAATTTTGCTAAAATCTATTCTTAATTCTCTCTTAGATATATCTATATCATTTAATTTTTTAATTTATTTATTTATATTTTTTTAAATTTATGATCCTATTTTATAAAAAAACAGCATTAATATTTTTTAATTTTATTATCTTTGTGACTATTATCTATATTTTTAAAGATTATTTACTAAAATATTTTAAAATAAGATCATTTGTATTATAATTTTTCTTCTTTCTTTCATTTATTAGCCATGTTATATCACAACAATGGATGAAGGCAAGATATGTATATATATATATATATATATATATATTACAAGGATCTCTTGAGGTTCATGACTTTTAAAATGTATCCAATAAGAATATTATTGAGGCATATTTGAAAGAGAAGATGAATGTTCTAATCTATGATGTAGGATTCACGATAGCTAATAAATGGATTAAATTAGTTAAGCCATTGCTTGCTAAGAAGATATGGATTGGTTGTAATTTCTAAATATAAGTACTTATAAGTTTTTTTTTTATAAATAAATATATTTTTTTTAATTTTATTCTTTTCTCAATTCCATCAATTGTAGAAATTTGAATAGATAGAAGAATTTAAAACCACAAGCACAATTGATGTAATATTGTCATAGAATGAAAGATTACCTTGAAAAATAATGAAGCTTTTGGTTACTACTAATTGCTTTATTTTCTTATAAAAACTTTCAAAATATACACAACGCTCAATAAAATACAAATCTATTATAAATTCTTTTGTTTTTCATATTGTAAATAAATCTATTCATTAAACAATTATGAAATAAACATAAGAGATCAAAACCTTCTTTGAAAGTCTTTATATCTCTTTCTAAAGAAGATTGCTACTCTTTCAAAATTCTAAATCCTATCCTATTCCTAAATCCTAAATCCTAAATCCTAATTCTAAATTCTAAATCTTAAATTTTATTTTAGTAAAATTTTATTTATTTAAAGAACAAAAAGTTGGATTGAGAATTCCAAAGAATTGATATCATCACTCTTTAGCCACCACCAACTTATACCTCATTTTTTTTAGAAAAAGCTATATATCAATGTATTGAGAAAACAAATATATAGAAGATATGAGCAACACACATCATGCTACTATTAAAAAAGATTCCTTCTTCTTTTCCATAGGCAATAAGTGCCCTTATCACCCAACATAATATCCAAATGCAATCATTTTGAATTTAATTCCTTGAATATCTTCAATAAATAAATCAAATATTTTTGAAAAAATATTCTTCTTCTCTTCTATATGCTACTAAGAAATTTGAACCCAAGACCTCTTAGATATCATTTAAGCTTAAAAGACATTCTTTTCTACAAGTCTCAAACTACTACTTAATGTCTAAAGTCTCAATTTTTTTTTTCTTTTAAGCCTATTGCTTAATATATATATATATATATATATATATATTAAGTTTTAATTTTTTATAAACTATAATTATTTTTTCTACAAATATTTTTGTACCTATTTATAGTTCTACTAAATAAATATCTACTAAATTTTATATTAAATAAATTTTTTAATAATTAATTATCCTAAATGCTAATTTCCTTCTACAAACTCAATTCTTTAAACAACTATGATACATTTTATTAATAAAATTTATACATCTATATTTATTTATTTACATTAAAAATATATTATCATTATCTTATTCTAATCTATAATATAATTGATTAAGTATTTCTAGTACCTAATCATTTTGCTAAATATTTTATTTAGTGAAAAAAATATAAATTAATAAGTAAAATAGGTCATAATTTTAATATAATTTATATATATTGTGAAAAAATATAAAACAATAATGTAAAAATACTTTAAATTGTATTATGCCCTTAAACCAATCCGTAGACCTTAGCTAAGATATTCTTATACAAATCTATTTTTTTTTTTTTTTAATTAAAAGATTTCAAATACATTCTAAATCTACTAATGATTGGCAAGCTTTATGAAGATGAAGGATGCAATGTTGTAAGGTAACATGACTATAAGGTGAAAAATAGAAATAAAGATGTTATTATAGTAGAACCATATAGAAAGATGTAATAAAAAAATAAGAATAAATAATAGTCTTAATACTAAAAAAATTAGTCTAAATACTATTTATTATGGAAGAAACTTCTATTTGCATTGAAAAAGCATAAATATCTCAAATCAAAGTAAATGAGATAAATAAATAATATAGGAATCTTTTAAAAAAAATTAAACTAATCAATAACTAATCATTCATATTTAATAATAAGTAAAAATACTAAATCAATTAAGTTAATTACCTATAAGTCTTATTAAGAATCATTTTTTATTAAATTTCTTTTATAAAATTATAAAATATTAGAAAAAAATATAAAAAATTATAATTATTGTAAAATTTATAAATACTTTTAAATTATAATTACTATAAAATTTAAAAATATTAAAAATAAAAAAATATAAAAAAATATAATTGTAATTAGAAATTATATATTAAAAATTATAAATTGAAAGATTTCAAGACTTTGATAAAATTAGGTTTTACCACCTTAAGAGCCATTATGAAAAATTGGAATAATAATTTGAAGGCTATACATGGTTTATGGGCTATTTCGATGTTTTTAAATACTATAGTAAAGTCAAAAATGAAAAAACATGAATTCTACTAGTAGAAAATAGAAGGACCAATAGCTAGTCTAGACCTTATAGAAAAGAAGGTGCATAAGTCCTATATGGGTTGTAGCACTTTGGATGTAGGTAAAGAGATAAGACTAAGACCTTGAGGCCTCATTAAAAATCCATATATACTACATGTGAGCTTTAGTGAAGCTTGAACCATTGATCTATAAGCAAGTTATCCTTGAGGTAAAAAATTTCACTTAACTTTTTTATTATTCACTTTTCATCTTTTAAATTTCATAAATTATTCATAGTAATTCAAAATTATATGTTTCTTATGTTAATAGAAAGATAATAAAATTATATTTATAAAAATATATTTTATTATTATAATTATAATGTTTTACTAAATAATTTATTTTATTTTATTTTTATTTTTATTGTATCTTTTACTTCATACCACTAATTATAAATAATTCTTAATTAAGGCCATTTTATATTGAGATGAGGGAAAAATTTACCCCAACATACTCTCAATAAATAAGATATAATTTGATTAGGATTGATGTACTATTAGATTAAGATAAATATAGCATGATCAATAATATAACATGAGACTTTTTTAAAAGTTCATTATTTGTATAAGAACTTTAGCTTATAATTATCAAGTGTTTTTGGTGCTATATAATTCAAGATACTATTTCTATGTGATATTAGAGCAATCTCTTCTAAATCTCTATCATATCATAAGCAATTTGGCATAAGCTCAAATTCAAAGTTTTCAGAATTTGCTTCACTTACTATTACCTTGACCTCATTATAATTCAAGTTGTCTTCCGAAGAATTACCACAAGTAATTGAATCTTTTCACTAATCCATTTTTTGTACGATAAGTAGCGATGTCAACTTGATCCTTGCCAAGTGTAGGTTCATAAAAAAAAATTATAGTATTTGGAGCTTTATTATAGAACTATTCTTAAGCAAAGAAGGCTCATAGCACTATATCAAAGAAGCATCTCTCTTTGTCAAAATACAATCTTTGGAAGAAAAAACCAACTAACAATGTATATTAATAATCCTTATACTCTTTGTTCATTTCAACCTATTCATCAAAACCAAGTTAAAATTGGACCTCTACTTTCTTTGGAAGGTGCTTAAAGCAATGATGGTCTCTATCAATTAATCTTGCAAGAACAACCTTTTCAATCAACTGTTTAATATTCAATAGCTCCAAATAATAGCATAAAAGATTTTCTACAAACCAAAGAAACTTCTATTTACTTTGTAAGAGCATAAATACCTCAAATCAAAGTAAATTAACTAAATAAATGATATAGACATTTGTAAGAAAAAATTAATAATAGGTTTAATAAAAAATTACCTCAAATTATCAAAAATTGATACTTGAAGAAGACCAATTGTGAACTTAGGTCAAAATCAGATTTCAAGGTTTCAAACCATATACTTACAATAATTCTAAGATTTTAAAGTAGATTAGAAAAGAGAATTTTGAAATTTTATTTCATATCATTTGAATTAACATCAAGGTTTTGAAGGATTTTCAAAGTTAATAATATATTCAGTGGATTTAGATTTTAAGAAATAAAAATAAGTTAACAAATTTAAGGATTTTGTAAATTTTATAGTATATTTATAAGCAAAAATTTGATAGTTTGTTATTGTGCTTGTTATAAATATGTGTAAGAAATTTGAGGTTAATTGGGCTAATAGATTGAAGAATATAAGAGTTTTTTTGTGGATTATAGTTTTAAATAATTAAAATTTAGGATTAGTAAGAGATTTCATGATATGACAATATGTATTAATTTGATTGAAGTAAAAATTAATGAGAGGAATTAAGACTTAAATATCTATATACAATCTAATTTTTGAATCAATTGAATAGTTCACTAAGAAGAAATATTTGTTGAAAGATCAATATTCAAGTTAGAGAAGAATGGCGTCTAACAATCAAGAGGTTTTGGAAGCTTTTTATGTAATTAGTAAGTCTGATTCTTTTTAAATTTTGTGTGCTTGATAATTTCTCATCAATTGAAGTTTGAATAAAATTTTAGTTAAGATTAATAATTCAATTAATACTTATTAAGGTTTTAAATAGCTATAATAATTGATTGAGATTTATTAAAGATTTTCTTGGAATTTGATTAAGATTTGATTGAAATTTAGTTTAGGATAAAAATTTTATTAGAATTAAATCTAGAGCTTGGTTAAAATTTAGGATTTTATTAGGATTTAACTAAGAATTTGATTAAGATTCATGAGGATTTCAATTAGGATTTTAATTAGGATTTAATCAGAATTTGGTTAAAAATAATTAATATTTTAATTAGAATTTGATATAAGATTTAATTAAGATTCATTAAGAATTAAATTAGAATTTATTTAGGATTTATTTAGATTTTTTTTATTTTTTAATATTTCTTAAGGATTTTTTGTTATTTCTTTAAAAAATTATATTTCTAAGATATTTTTATGATTTATTTATTATTTTAAAAAATTAATTTATTACTTCTTTGTATTTTTTGGTAATTTCTTTTAAATTTACTTAGAATTGATTAAAATTTGATTAAAAATATTAAGAATTATTTAAAGTTTATTTAAGATTCTATTAGACTTGTTAAGATTATTGTTATATTTTTACTTATCTTCTATAATTAGGTACCTGGTGTATTTTCAAGCAAGAATACATATAATACAACAATATTGGCTATGTTCAGTCTTTCATGATACAATAAAAAACCTTCATCCTTTAAGAACTTGAACCATATTTTTTAGATGATAAATCCTACCTCCATATTGAAGATACCAACCAATATGTAGAGATTGCCTTTATTATTTGCAATAACCTCACATAGATTTTAATAGTAATTAATACCTCTTCATTGAATATCTGGCCTTTGGTCCAAATTTCCATAATATTGGGCTAAATCCTCTTATTAATAATTTTCAAAGTTTGTGAACAGAAATTAATCCCTCCTTAGTGAAGAGGCTAATTCTAATCACAAGATCCTAATTATAGTCCAACCTTGGAATTTTATAACTTATGTTGATTTCCTAGTTAATTGCTTTATTCAATAATCTAATTTCTATCTTTATCCTTATGTTTATCTTGATTTTTTTTTTTTATTTTTTTATTGTAGTTTTCTTTTACTTAAATCCTTCACCATTCTTGAATCCTGGAATTACCCAATTGTGTCACTTAATTATCATTTAATTATTATTTAAATATTATTTAGTTTATTTTATTTATTATTTGTTTTTAAATTCATTTTTATTTTTATTTTTATTTTATTTTTATTATTATTTATTTTATTTTAATTTTTGGATTAACCTTCCAACTTCAGATGACTATATCCTTGCGAGTTTACGTCCGAATTTAAAGTTTTTTACGTCTAATGTTATTAAAATTCAATAATCAACTTGATGGGACAGCATGCCTTCACTTCATGCCTCATGTTCAATGTCAACTAGACTGTGAGCACTCAACTTCCAAGGAGGATACATTCAGATTCAAGACCATACAACTACCAAGATTGCATGGAATTCATGACTTGTCACGCAAGGGGAGATCCAAGGATTTTGACCTAATCCTAAGCAATTTGGCCAGCGCTTCCGCGTCAATCGGAAATTCCGGTTCTGGCACTACAACTCCTAGCAGCTCAACTGTGCATCACCAACCATCATCAATTGAAGGGAAAAGAGGAAGGAAGTTGGTAACCTCCTTAGCTACCAAGGTCATGATTCTGGTTGTGGCTGCAACCCTCCTCGCACTGGTCGCCTCCGCTCTCTCCACCCCTACCCCGCTGCTGCTTGTTCTCCTCAGGCGTCTACACAGGCCTTGCTGACGGCCTCACGGCGGCCTTCTCTCGATCTGCCCAGGCGCGGCCTCCTTCACCGTCGCTTCCACGTTCTCTCCTACCTCCGAGTCCGTGCGGACAGAACCCCCGCCGATCACCTCTCTCCTCTCGAAACGGCGCCTGCCTGCTCTCGATCTGCCCAGGCGCGGCTGACTTCCGTGCGGGCTTCGTCTTGCTCCGATCGCAATCCTACCGGTCTCCGCCTTGTTGACCTGGGGGTTCCCTCCTTCTGGGTCCGGGCTCTTCCCTCATAGACTCCCAGCTCCCGTTCAACGGCAATCCTACCTCCTTCACCGCTGCGGCCTCTCGATCACCCCGATTCAGATAGACCCCATCTTCCCGAGACCCCGCCGAGACATCACACACAAGACCGCCATCCAGACCCCCTCACTCCATCCTCCGACCTCTACCCTATTCTTTCCCCTGGCCGACTCACTCCGCGGCTCCCTTCTTCGCCGTTGCATTGGCGCGATTCCCCAGAGACTCTCTTCTTGGTGGACCTCTATCCCCTACTCCCTAGCGCTTCTCTCCTACCACCCTTCCGCGACTGGGTCTCCTCCCTACAGACCGCCGTCTCTCTCTCCCCCCTGCTCGTAGTTCCGTTGCGTCCTCCAGCCAGCTTCCGCGACTACTCCCCCCTCCCGCGTCGATCCCACTTGCGCTGCCTGCTTGGACGGCGCGGCTGGTCCTCCGGGACTTGTCTAATTCTGGGGAATATTCCCTACGAAAGCCCCAAATCCCCCCCTCGCCAGCTCGGGAGAAGGGGTAAAATAGAAAAATCAAAACCAAATTGGAAATAAATAGTACTCGCCCACATGGCCAGCCGTGCTCGGCCTCTATATCCTTCAATTTTTTTACTTTTATATTTATATTTATATTTATTTAATTTAATTTTTCTTTTCTTTATTTTTCTTCCACCTCAATTATTGGGTTGCTCCTCCAACTTATGACGTGCGGTTCTTTTGTCTATTTATTTATTTATTTATTTCCTCATGGCCTTTGGAATAGTCAAGGACCTTAAGAAATCAATTACTTCTTATCCATTAGATATAACCATGAATTGTCCGGAATTTATCTAATCAAGGGCCCCTAAGGAATTTACAAATTCCGAGAGTTGATTTAGGTTTTAAATTCGTTAATTGTAAGACAATTAGATGAGTCATAATTTTAGTGTCGCGACAAAATTTGTTATCGTGGTCATAGGCCGATTTCATGTGGTTGCTTTTACTAAAACCTTCTTAATATTTAAGTTTTTCCTTCATTGTGTTGAAAACACATGATGGATTTGAGGTTTTGATGGTGAAAATAAGTCTCTACCCTTTTGAATTAGGTTGTATTCCATTAGATTCTTAATTTATGATTTTTTCCTTGCTCCTAACTTGTGAGAACTCGTTCTAAACATAATTTAAATCCCTTAGCCACAATTTATTGGCTTGTAACTATCCTAATCACTCTCCTCGATGCTAACTAATCCTAATTGGTGGTTTTTTTCACTCAAGTTACTATGCGAGCCAATTCTTTGGCTCACATATATGGCGATCATCTGGGACAACTCGAAGAGGCAGAGAACTCAGTGCCATGGCCCTATCAAATTTATTGGGCACACGGTTTTTTTTTTTTTTTTTTTTTTTTTGAGCCTATTTGTGGAGAATTCTCCGCATGAGTGTATTCCAGTTAGAGGACAAGGTGCTCTAATCGTAACATTACTTCATGCTAAGAATTAGATTTCGAAAATCTTCCTAATAAAGATTTTAAGGAATGGATACTCAATTTTTCCATCACTTCAGGTTTTGTATTCCTTCAATCTATTGCCTGACGTACGTGTAGGAAATAATTCTCCATTCAGTGTCTCCAATTACACTGAATTGTTTGGAAAAACGTCGTGCACTAAATATGGACCTAGCCATAAAGCGTCAAATTTGCCTGGGAAGGCTAACCGTCTCGCATCTTAGAGGAGCACTAGCATGCCTGGTTGGAGAATGCAAACCTTGTGGCGTTTGTCAAAAGCCACTTTCCTTCGTCGTTGAATAGCCTCAACGTGTTGGGTGCTAATCATTCTAGCCTCATCTAAGGCTTCCAATCGCTCTAATCGCTCTTTTAGTGATTGATTAGTGGACATGCGGGCATTCATAGCAATGCGAAGGGATGGGACCTCAAACTCAATGGGCAAAATTGACTCTACCCCGTAAACTAGAGAGAATGGCGTCGCTCTAGTGGTCACTTTGTATGTAGTTCGGTAAGCCCATAGTGCAGCCACAAGCTTTTTGTCCCAGTCCTTCTTGGAGTCCAAGACGGTTTTCCTCAAGACGTTAACCAATGTTTGGTTCACGCGTTCGGTATGGCCATTAGTTTGGGGATGGTAGGGTGTGGTTTTGCGGTGATCAATCTGAAATCGTTGTGTTAACTTCTCAATCATCTCGTTCAACAAATGTCTTCCCCTATCGCTAATGAGGATCTTGGGACACCCAAACCTAGCGATGATATGCTCAAACAAAAAATTGGCTGCACTTGAGGCATCATTGGTTTTAACTGCCTTGGCCTCTGTCCATTTGGTTAAATACTCCGTGGCCACGACGATATGTTTCATGCCACTAGAGGAAGAAGGATGGATCTCTCCAATGAAATCAATACCCCATTTCTCAAAGGGGGCTAAAGGTAATATTGGATTCAAGGGAAGTGACATATGCAAGTCATTTCTCGCATATTGTTGACAGGCATCACATTTTTTGGCATGGGCATGGGCATCTCAAAATAACTCAGGCCAATAGTATCCAACTCTCAAAATCTTTTGCCCCGTAAGTTGCCCTGAGAAGTGTCCTCCACAAGCATTATCGTGACAGGCTACTAGGATAGCGGGAATTTCAGAAGCATTGACACATCTTCTCAAAATGCCATCGATACCGCGACGATAGAGGCTACCACCTAACAACGCAAAATGCCTACTATTAACCTGAATCTTCTTTCTCTCATTCTTTGATAAATCTAGTGGCAGTTGTTGAGTTGCAAGGAACTCCGAAATGTGGTTATACCACAATGGGCTTGTGGAGATGATGAACAAGTTTTCCGCTGGAATTTCATCGTTAATTGGTTCGGCATCCAACTCCATAGAGAGTCTAGACAAGTGATCTGCCTGCTTGTACATTTTGCCTGGTTTATATTGCACCGTGTAGTCAAATTCTTCGAGGAGAAGAACCCATCGAATAAGTCTCCCACTCAACTCTGGTTTGTTCACTAAATACTTGATGGCCATGTGGTCTACAAAGAATACTACGGGGTTAAGCAACAAATAATGGCGATACTTCTTTACTAAGAAGACCATTGCCAAGCACTCTCGCTCCGTAGTAGTATAATTTCGCTCGCCGGTGCTTAATTACTTGCTAGCAAATGCCACTGGAAGATCCTTGCCATCAGGTCTAGTGGGCTGACACAATGTACTACCTACCGCCACTCCAGAAGCGTCACAGTAGACATGGAAGGGAACATTCTAATCTGGTGCTCTAACCACTGGATAAGTGCTCAAGTGTCCCTTCAAAACATTGAAGACCGTTTGACATTCTGAAGTCCACTCATACTTAGAGGTCTTCTTGATCAAATTGGTCAAGGAGGCAGAAATAGAGGCATAGTCTTGTATTAAATCCCTATACCATCCCATATGGCCTAATGTCCGTTGCATGCCTTTAGAGTCAGTAGGTGGTTTCAAATTGACAATGACTTCCACCTTTTCTGGATCAGGTTCCTTGCCTTGTGCTGAGACAATGTATCCCAGCAACACTCCTCGAACCACAGCCAGATATAATTTTTCTGGATTAAGGAAAATTTCCACTTGTCTACAACATTTAAAACTCTCCCTAACCGCTGCTAAATGATCACTTGCTGAGGTTTGGGTACTAAAGTCATCAATAAAAACCGTCATAGACTTATATAGCAAGTCTAAAAATGCATAGGTCATTGCCCTCTGAAATGCAGATGGAGCGTTACAAAGACCAAAAGGCATGACTAAGTAGAAGAAGGTGCCCCATGGTGTAGTGAAAGCAGTTTTATGATGATCCTCAGGTGCTATAGAAATCTGGTTGTAGCCTGAGTACCCATCCATAAAGGTGTACAATTCATGGCCTGCTACCTCATCGAGTATAGTGTTTACAAAAGGCAAGGAAAAATGGTCCTTTTGGGTGTATTTGTTTAAGGTTCGATAGTCAATACATACTCGAAGTTTGCCATTTTTCTTTTTCACCAATACCATTGGCGAAACCCAATCAGTTATTTCTACCGGTTTGATGAACCCCGCTTGTAGTAGCCTCTCCAACTCAGCCTTCACGATCAATTGCAAGTTGGGATTCATCCTCCTTTCCTTCTGCCTTACTGGTATGGCCCCAGGAATCAACGGAATGGTGTGTTGAGCTATCTTAGGGGGAATTCCCTTTAAATCTTTGTATGACCATGCAAAGATATCACGATATTCCATTACCAATGCCCTATATTTCAAGGCCTCGTCACTGATCAATTGTGATCTAATCTTGATGGATTTTGGATCCTCGCCGTCCAAGAAAACATCTAGACTTTTCCAATCCGAAGGCTTGACATAGTCTAACTTGGTTGATCCATGATACCAGTCACTTGGGACTGGTGGATAGATGGATAAGTCGGTGCCTATATCTAATCCTCGGTTGGTCTTCCTCACATGGAGGGGTGGTAGAAGATCCTCCTCCTTCAGCAAGGTGTCTACATCTTCGAATTGTGTGCCATCCATGGTTAGGTGATACACATCCTCATATATAATGTCATCTATCACTGTCGCGAGGCCTGGGTAGCCATCTTCGAGTTCTCTCATTGATGCTTCGATGTAACAAGTGGTATGTTCTAGATCTGAATGAGGGTTGTCTTCTAACCATTGAGCAAATTGGCCATCATCCTTCCAATCATATAGACCCGGTCCTATGCAGCCTAACACGTGGTGGGTTGTATCAAGCAACTGTGGTTCACTGCCAGTCCAAGGCTTTTCCATCTGAGCTTGTCTTTGGATATTCGGCGTGGTCACTGGAATTGGCGTCTCATCCCCCGAAGATTGTGATGGTTCAGAATCATCACTTATTTTAATCGATTGGATACGAACTTTAGTGAGATTATCGGAAGGGCCATAAAGGATGTGGGGCTTATTACCTCCCCAGTCTACTTTTGCACTTGCTGTTGTTAACCATGGCCGACCTAACAAGAATGGAAATGAATCCTTATTCAAATACATTCGAATAACATGGAAAGTGAGAAGATATTCCTCACCACCCGTGGATACCTTGCAATCCTTAATCAAACCGAGTGGTGCCTCAGGCCTCTGATTAGCCATATTGATGACAAAAGGTGATGGTCCTGTGAATTCGAGGCCTAGTTTTTCCATTGTTTGCAAAGGCATGATATTTAGGCTGCTACCTCCATCTACTAAGGCATTGGAGATAATTTTATCCACGATGAAGACTTCGATCTCCACTGCCTTCACATCCACGGGTTTCCTACTGGTTTGCACCCTTGTAGCCACCTTGACCTTAGCTTTCCTACGGCGTTTGATTGAGGTCTCCGATTTTAGCATTTTCTTAGCTATTGGTGAAATTTCCAAGAGTTGGGCAATAGTGATATCTGCCTTGATCCTACCCAAGTCCGCCTACAAGTCATACGCACCTAATTCAGATTGGACCTGAGTCTTAGATGGCTGGATCAACTCTGATTTGGGAATTGCTGGGCCTTCCCAATCACAAGTGTCAAGTTTGATACTGTCAAGGACAAGAACTCGATGAAAAAATAGTTCAGACAAGTAAGCCTTCACTCAAAGAAAAGTAACAAAATATGAATAATAAGTATGTATATTGAAAAGAGAAACTAGAATGGCTATTGCCAAAAGACAAGAAAACTAGAGACCCTTGAAACTAGACTAGAAGCAAGAAAAGAGTTGACAAGAGTGAAGAAGCCTTCACTCTTGTCTCTATATATACTATCTAATTAGGGGCTACGTGGCGACGTTCTATAGGACCTCCAATATGTGTTGACTTTGTAGGACACATGCCTTGACTTACAAGGCAAGTTTTTCTACGTGTGGGCCACATAATTAGCTTGATCTTCAAGCTAACAACATGTGTGGCACATGGCCAACTTGTTGACCACGTTTCTAATCCAAAAAGTCAATTAAAGACACCTATGAAGTCAAAGCAGCGTCTAAGAAGTTTCTAGGAAGCTTCTATATTAAATATTATAGAATTGACTTACTTTTATCTACTTTTACTTACTTCTACCTATTTCTATATGTAATTATTAGCTTACATGATTATGGCCGTGACAGATACTTGGTTCACCATCATGGTCTCTAAGTTGGAAGGGTAAGTCTCCTATTAGTGGATCAAACTCTAAAGGCTCTTCACCTCTATTGTTAATTGCGTCTTTGGTCTTCCTAGCAATGTCTTCCAACTCTGAAAGATGAGGCGGACTTTCAGTGAGGGATTCTTCTTCCTCTAATACTGATGGCATGTTGGCCGTTCTAGACCTAGTCATAATTGCTAAGGCAGGCTTCATGGGTGGATTCAACATCTTGGGTTGGATCAATTCATGCCTAATCAAATTTGACTCGGGAGGTATTGGTTGGATTACTATCGAGGAAGTAGACGATTGTCTATCAATCATTCCGCTATCGGTTTGGTTTATAAGCCTTGCATCTTAGGAGCCTTGGCCAACATTTGCTTGATTTTGAACAAATGGCCCACGGTTTTGATTTTGATTCATTGGAAGGAACCCTCTGTTGGTTTGGAGTCCAGCAGGAGGATGATGGTTCTGCCTATTATTATTGTAGTCATAATAAAGGTTTGGGGGTTGCAAGGTATTGTTGTGCGGTGGCTGCCTCTCTCCTCTACGATTATCTTGGCCTTGTTGCACATAGTTTTTAGGTGGAGGTTGAAGAGGGAATATCTTGTCTCATTTCCTACACTTGTTTGTGGGGTGATTGCCTCCACAGTTTCCACAAACAACTTGGCTCTCTAGCCAGCAACTGCCAGGTACGTGGTAATTACCACAAAAGGCATAGTATTCTGGTCTCGGCCTATATTGACTATTAGGACCCTGGTTAGCAAATTGGTTGATTTGTTGCCCATAATTAGGGGGTTGGACAATTTGAGCTCTATGGGGTGGTATGTATGATTGTTGCCCTTGGGACTGCTGATTTTGCGATGGATTCTCATTGCAAAATTGAAGTGTATGCCCTGGCTGACCACATCTAGTACACCACAAGCCTGAAGAGTGATTCCCAAACTCGATGGGAGGGGGAGGAGGGTTAAAGTTTTGGATTCTAACCAATGCTGCCATCTGGTCCGTCATTAGCTTCATTTGTTGTGATATCTGATCTTGGAAGCCTTGTTGAACGGATTGCATCTCTCTTTTCATTTCTTCTCTCCAATTTTCCTCAGGGTATGTAAGAGCAGAGAGTGCGGCAGGCAACCTAGCATCTAAGAGAGTTGGATACTGCTGCATGGGATGAAGAGGCATAGCTATCGATGGTTGGTTAGAATTTAAGGAAGATCCTGTGCCCTGGGCATGAATGGGGATAAAGCTAGGAATATTCTGGTCTTCATTCCTCCATATTCGATCATGTTCCTTGTTAATTTGCTCTATCATCCTAGCGGCCCTTTTAGCATCAGCCAAGGTTTGTGGTCGGGAATTCAAGATTTCCCGTATCGTGGTTTCCTTTGAAAAACCTTGGATGAAGAAATTTTTCAAAGTGTCATCCGTAAGAAGGGTGCCTACAAACCTCGTCACTACCAATTCGAATCGTCGAATGTAGGAGGTAATATCCTCATCCTTTCCCTGTCTAAATGAGGATAATGCAGTCAATGCTGCATTTTGACCAACCTCAGGCCGAAATTCCTCTAAGAATGCTCGTTGGAGCATGTCCCAATCTACGAAGGTATTGGCGGGGTGATTTCGGTACCACTCATACACGCCCTCTTTTAGTGTGGTTGGAAACCAAACTAAGAAATACCGTACATCGGTTATGAGGCATGTGGTTAAGATTTCGATGAACCACTCAACATGAGCAGAAAGATATTCATCCCTTGTACCTTTAAATAAAGGTAGATGCGGGGGAATAGAAGCAATTGATAAGCCAGGTGGCACTACAATAGGTAATCCCCGTGGTTGGACCAGGGGGTTGATAGGTATTCCTGGGAGACCTCCCCCACCCGTAGATGCACCTCCAGAAGCCATTGGGATTAAAAGATTCCTTGATCTAGGTTGATTTGGCGAGAGGATACTAATTGGATTTTCTAATTTCCTAGAATAGATAGTTGTTGAATTGTGGGTCAACTCGGATTGATCTAATATAACCTCAATGAAGTCGCCAATTGGATTGTCTAAGTCTTCAAAAAATTCAAGTTGATTGTCAAGATGCAAAGGTTCCCTAAGTTTTGAAGGAATTCCCCGAGGTTGATTTGGTTCTCCTAAGGGTGGTGTTAAAACCGGTTTTTGGGACCTAGTTGCCTTATGCATCTAATTTCACAAGGCCCTAAGGGTGAACATTCTAAAGATTGATTTCATCGCTTCTTACCTAAGTGGTTAGTCACATCAGAAGGGAAGGAAGGGCCGACCTTGTCCCATACCCGGTCACCTAGCTCTTCCTCTTCGGCTAAGGGGCTCACTGCCTTCTGGCGTGGGAGGGCCTCAACCTTCCACCCCTTAGCTTCTTAAATGACTTAATGCCCAAGGATAGAAGAGGGTCATTAGGAAGTCTGGGGCTGACTTTTCTAATGTCGAGCAAAGCCACACTCAACTTCTACCCCCCCACTCCTTCGCGTATGAATTCACTTGTCCTATCTTACTTCTTCTAGAGTTTTCCTTAGGTAAGGTTCTAACTTTGATAAGATGGTTCGAAGGTTTAGACTTTTAAATGGAGTCGGTTGTCCTTAGGTGAGGATGTTGGTTTCCGTGGCTACACAAACCCTCGAGGTTTATCCATCCCTACTTCAAGAAGCCGGCTAAAAGATTTCGTTCTACAACTAAATCGCACCTAATTAATCGTGCCTAACTAATCCTAGTTGATTATACCCACTGAACCCACATCACATGCATTCAATCCAAAGATCTTATTATGATGATAATTTGAGGGAAATTATGAAGGTTTTAATTGCCGAAGATACCTGCAAGCCCACTTAGGTGTTCAAACTGCCGCAATTGGCAGGAAACAAGCAAACGGCTACACAATTGAGAAGAGCTTCCACGGAAATCACTCCGTTGAATTCCCTTCCCAAATTGGTGCCATACGATACAGATCCCACTGTGGGGCTACCCAATCATTAACTTAGTGGAAGGTGAATTATCCTTGGTATCCATTGGTATCCCCCATAGATATCAGCCTGGTATCCCCCTTTTTCACCTTCTAAGAGCTAAGTTAGGCATTACCCACTAGGAGGAAAACGACACAAGACGGAACAAAAAACAATTAAAATTATAATTATGTCATCTACTCACCGTGAAGAGGAACGTACCTGGCTGCAACGCCAACCAACCTGGCACAGTTAGTCGAAGTCCACACCATATTATTCGAACCCTACTCGGTCCTACTCGATCCTATTGGCCAATTTGTGATTTATTAACTTAATTCTAGAGGGAAGAACTTACCTTAAGCATCTTCAGCCATCCCACCATTAGGTAACAATTGTTCATGACAATTAATATAATTGGCCAAGTCTAATCCGATTGCGAGCCTTAGGCTGAGATTCGTGATTCAAGGTACGAATTCCTTGAATTTTAGTAGGGTTCGATCCTTAATATTAGGTTAAATAACTAGGTCTAATCGAAACCCTTAAGTCGTCCTACTGCCATAAGTTTAGGTTAAGTGAGCCTACCTCATGCAGTGCTCCTTCCATCACGACCCTCACATCTTGGGCACGTCCAAGCTCCACACCTCCAAGCCTCCTTCCAACCTGTTAAGAATCATAATTGCCTTCCAAACAACACCACAATGTAATAGTCCGCTCCCGGCAAACGCACCAAAATGTGAACAGAAATTAACCCCTCCTTAGTGAAGAGGCTAATTCTAATCACAAGATCCTAATTATAGTCCAACCTTGGAATTTTATAACTTATGTTGATTTCCTAGTTAATTGCTTTATTCAATAATCTAATTTCTATCTTTATCCTTATGTTTATCTTGATTTTATTTATTTATTTATTTATTGTAGTTTTCTTTTACTTAAATCCTTCACCATTCTTGAACCCTGGAATTACCCAATTGTGTCACTTAATTATCATTTAATTATTATTTAAATATTATTTAGTTTATTTTATTTATTATTTGTTTTTAAATTCATTTTTATTTTTATTTTTATTTTATTTTTATTATTATTTATTTTATTTTAATTTTTGGATTAACCTTCCAACTTCAGATGACTATATCCTTGCGAGTTTACGTCCGAATTTAAAGTTTTTTACGTCTAATGTTATTAAAATTCAATAATCAACTTGATGGGACAGCATGCCTTCACTTCATGCCTCATGTTCAATGTCAACTAGACTGTGAGCACTCAACTTCCAAGGAGGATACATTCAGATTCAAGACCATACAACTACCAAGATTGCATGGAATTCATGACTTGTCACGCAAGGGGAGATCCAAGGATTTTGACCTAATCCTAAGCAATTTGGCCAGCGCTTCCGCGTCAATCGGAAATTCCGGTTCTGGCACTACAACTCCTAGCAGCTCAACTGTGCATCACCAACCATCATCAATTGAAGGGAAAAGAGGAAGGAAGTTGGTAACCTCCTTAGCTACCAAGGTCATGATTCTGGTTGTGGCTGCAACCCTCCTCGCACTGGTCGCCTCCGCTCTCTCCACCCCTACCCCGCTGCTGCTTGTTCTCCTCAGGCGTCTACACAGGCCTTGCTGACGGCCTCACGGCGGCCTTCTCTCGATCTGCCCAGGCGCGGCCTCCTTCACCGTCGCTTCCACGTTCTCTCCTACCTCCGAGTCCGTGCGGACAGAACCCCCGCCGATCACCTCTCTCCTCTCGAAACGGCGCCTGCCTGCTCTCGATCTGCCCAGGCGCGGCTGACTTCCGTGCGGGCTTCGTCTTGCTCCGATCGCAATCCTACCGGTCTCCGCCTTGTTGACCTGGGGGTTCCCTCCTTCTGGGTCCGGGCTCTTCCCTCATAGACTCCCAGCTCCCGTTCAACGGCAATCCTACCTCCTTCACCGCTGCGGCCTCTCGATCACCCCGATTCAGATAGACCCCATCTTCCCGAGACCCCGCCGAGACATCACACACAAGACCGCCATCCAGACCCCCTCACTCCATCCTCCGACCTCTACCCTATTCTTTCCCCTGGCCGACTCACTCCGCGGCTCCCTTCTTCGCCGTTGCATTGGCGCGATTCCCCAGAGACTCTCTTCTTGGTGGACCTCTATCCCCTACTCCCTAGCGCTTCTCTCCTACCACCCTTCCGCGACTGGGTCTCCTCCCTACAGACCGCCGTCTCTCTCTCCCCCCTGCTCGTAGTTCCGTTGCGTCCTCCAGCCAGCTTCCGCGACTACTCCCCCCTCCCGCGTCGATCCCACTTGCGCTGCCTGCTTGGACGGCGCGGCTGGTCCTCCGGGACTTGTCTAATTCTGGGGAATATTCCCTACGAAAGCCCCAAATCCCCCCCTCGCCAGCTCGGGAGAAGGGGTAAAATAGAAAAATCAAAACCAAATTGGAAATAAATAGTACTCGCCCACATGGCCAGCCGTGCTCGGCCTCTATATCCTTCAATTTTTTTACTTTTATATTTATATTTATATTTATTTAATTTAATTTTTCTTTTCTTTATTTTTCTTCCACCTCAATTATTGGGTTGCTCCTCCAACTTATGACGTGCGGTTCTTTTGTCTATTTATTTATTTATTTATTTCCTCATGGCCTTTGGAATAGTCAAGGACCTTAAGAAATCAATTACTTCTTATCCATTAGATATAACCATGAATTGTCCGGAATTTATCTAATCAAGGGCCCCTAAGGAATTTACAAATTCCGAGAGTTGATTTAGGTTTTAAATTCGTTAATTGTAAGACAATTAGATGAGTCATAATTTTAGTGTCGCGACAAAATTTGTTATCGTGGTCATAGGCCGATTTCATGTGGTTGCTTTTACTAAAACCTTCTTAATATTTAAGTTTTTCCTTCATTGTGTTGAAAACACATGATGGATTTGAGGTTTTGATGGTGAAAATAAGTCTCTACCCTTTTGAATTAGGTTGTATTCCATTAGATTCTTAATTTATGATTTTTTCCTTGCTCCTAACTTGTGAGAACTCGTTCTAAACATAATTTAAATCCCTTAGCCACAATTTATTGGCTTGTAACTATCCTAATCACTCTCCTCAATGCTAACTAATCCTAATTGGTGGTTTTTTTCACTCAAGTTACTACGCGAGCCAATTCTTTGGCTCACAAAGTTTCTAATAAATAAATTCAAAATTTGAAACTTATAGCTTGGTCATATTAACTATTAAAAATTATTTATTCTATTTATATCTTATATTATAAATAATATTCTTTGCCTATCCAAAACAATGCTTATGTGTGCAAGTTGTCTCTTTGGTTTGCAATACCACCTAAAATTTCCAAAATTCAGCTCCACACATGACTTTTGACCATTGCAATTGATACATTTTGGTTTATATGGGCCTTTTTACATCTCTACTCTCACATATATAAGATACTACTTATTATTTTTATAAATAATTATTTTTTAGTATATATAGAACTATTTATTAAAAATAAAATCTAAAATATTTTATATATTCTACCACTTTAAGGTATGACATTCAAAGATATTTATTTTAATAGTTACTTAGATAATATGAATAGGTAGAAGTGAATAAAAGTAGATTAATTTTATAATGTCTACTGGAAAAGCTTTCTAAAAGTTTTATAGATAGAAATTCCACTTTATACATGTTTATAGGTAATTGATAGATTAGAAACTTGACCAACAAGTTACCACTTGTTGTATGTATTGGTAGCTTGTAATACAAGAAAATGATGTGGCATGCATGTAAGAAGCTTGCCTTATAAGTCAAGACATGTGTCTTAAAAATTAAACATGTATCAAAGGTTCTATAGAATGTCACCACATAGCTTTTAGGTAAATAATATATATAGAAATAAGAGTGAAGCCTTCTTCACTCTTGTCAATTCTTTTTTTGATTCTAATTTTATTTTATTTTGTCAATTCTTTTTTTGATTTCGAGTCCATGGCAATAGCCATTCTAATTTCTTCTTCAATATATATATAGAGATATATATATATATATATATATATATATATATATATATATATATATATATATATATATATATATTACTATCATTTTGTCTTCTTCCTTTGATAGTTATTTTATTTTTTTATATATCTACTTTTGTGTTCTTGTCCTTGATAGATTTATAAGAGTAAACTAACTCATTTTTCTTATCTTTGAGTCTATGAAGATCTATCTTATATTTCACTTATCTCTTTTTATGCCATATATGATAGTAAATATCTCGAAAAGAAGACAAATGCCACCTCCTCTTAAAGAAGTGGATAATAAAAAAGGGTTCAAGGTGGAAGAAGTCTTAGATTCAAATTAACACCAAAATAAGTTAGAATATCTTATTTATTGGCATAGATATGATATTAGTGAATGCATATAGGAGCCAATAAAGAATCTTGCAAATACAATAAAGAAGGTTGAGGCTTTCATTGACAATATCTATTAAAATCAAGATAAAGAATAAGAAGATGCATGAAAGATGATGATTTCTTCTAATAAAACTCTTATATCAATATATATTATCTAATTAGGAGATATGTGGCAACATTCTATAGGACCTCCAATACAAGTTGACTTTGTAAGCTACATATTTTAACTTACAAGATAAGTTTTCTATATATATACCACATAATTAGTTCATTACACAAGCTATCAATATATGTGACATATGATTAAGTTATTAACTAAGTATATAGATATAAATTAGCTTCACACCTAAATTAAAGAAGTCTTACTTTTATAAGTATGAAAGAGGCAAGGATTAGTATGCCTAAGAAGTTTGATGTAACAAGATCAAAATTTCAAGGATTTTTTCAACAAGCCAATCTTTATCTAAGATTGCATCTTTTCTAATATCTTGATAAATTTACTCAAGTTAAGTTTATAGGCACACTTCTATCTAGAAGTGCTCTCTTTTGATTTATATCTTTGATAGATAAAGATTTACAACTTCTTTATGACTTGAATTCATTTCTAAAAGTATTTATAATTATATTTAGAAAAAATGATCAAGAAAGAATAACAAAGATCAAGCTCTTATCTTCACATTAAGAATCACAATCAATTACCATATATGCTGCTAAATTCCAAAACCTTACTTATGACATAGACTGAAAGGACAAAGCCCTTATCAATAAATTTTGACATGGGATTAAAGATAATGTCAAAGATTTGTTATTCACAATATTGAAAGTAGATTCTTTGAAATAATTTATTACTCAAGTCATTATATGTAATAATTGACTATTTGAAAGGCATCAAGAACAAAGATTTGGTTGAAAAAGAACAAGTTAAGTAATAATGACAACTCATAAGTTTTTAAAAACTTATTCATGAAGGCCAAAATAAATGCAAATTAATATGGTACATTTTAAATGTCTCACTAAGAAAGAAACGTCATTAAGAGAATTTGTACCTATATTACGGAGAAACTAAGGATACTGCTCAATATTATCTAAAGAAATAATAAAAATATAAAATAAAGAGTATAGATACCAGAGAAGATAATGTATTAGAAACAAGTTTTTTGAGCTATAATAGAAACCATGCATGTTACAATCATGTGCAACATCTAATAAAGGTCCTATTTATTCCTTAAATCTTCTTCTTTCTTTTACAATAGATGCATGTTAAAGACTTAAAAATCATAAAGTCTTTGCCTTATTAGATTCAAGAGTCTCAACTTGTTTTATAAACAAAGACTTTGTCAAAAAATAAGAAATATTATTAGTCAAGAAAATAAAATCTATATATATAGAAGTCATAGATGGTTGTTTGTTGTCTTCTAAAGTTGTTATCTATGAGATAGTTTCTTTAGATGTAATAATTAAAGATCATAATAGCATAGTAATTTTTAATATAATAAGATCTATGTTCAATCCAATTATTTTAGGACTATCACGGTTAAAAAAAATATAATCCTCAAATAGATTGGATTTCTTATAACTTTGATTTTTTTTATAATTTATTTAAAAATCCTATTTGTCAAGTAAAAATATATAAATTTAATACATTTAAATCTTTACTAGTAGGTATAAGAGCTTTCATGCATGTTGCAAAAGAAGGGTTATCTTTTGCTATATATGCTATGCCTATTTTTGATGGTGGAAAGATGTCAAGTGGTATCCTTAGCCAATATCAAGATTTCTAAGATGTTTTTGAGAAAAAAAATACAGATATAATGTCAAGTCTCTTAGACTTACAAATCCATCAATTATTTTTTAATATTTCATAAATAATATTTTTTGTAAGTTTTTTAATGATTTTATTTTCAATTATTTAAAAAAAATTCTAATCTACTTTAAAAATATAAAAGAATATAAACTTCATATTTATTGAGTATTGCAAAAATTTAGAGATGTAAGATTATATGTCAAGATAGAAAAGTATGTATTCTACATTATTCAAATTGACTTCTTAAGATACATCATTTCTAATAAAGATCTAATGATGGATCTAAAAAAAATCTAAAATATTATAAATTAAAAGATTCTAAAAATAATAAAAGATATGCAATACTTTTTGGACTTTTTTCAATTACTACGAGATCTTCATCAAGTTGCAGCTCCACTTTCATATTTGACTTATAAAGACAAACTTCAGTGGAATAAAGAAGCCAAAGTATTATTTGATGTTTTGAAGAAGGAATTTATTTTTGCACCAATCTTTTATTTTTTTTAACTTCTCTAAGACATTTTTTATGGAAAAAAATGTATCAAACTTTATCTTCAATGTCATATTACAACAAATAGGAAGAGATGATAAATTTCATCCAATTGCTTTCCATTCCAAGAAATCTTAAGTAATAGAGATCAACTACAAAATCCACAATAAAGAACTTCTTACAATTGTGGATTTTTTTAGAAATGGCATTAATATTTAGGATATAATTTTAATTTAATTACTATATATATAAATTATAAGAACCTTAAGTATTTTATTTTAATACTCATATTAAATTATTTTCAAACTTGTTGAAACATGTCATTATCAAATTTTGATTTTAAGATCACATATTGACTTAAAAAATAAAAGGTTTATGAAATATACTTTTTAGACGTTCTTATCTTATATATATATATAAAAAAGAGATGTAGCTTTTGAGCAATAAAGAATGGTCATCTTCAAGCTTGAGTATTTTCATCTTTAAGCAATAAAATAAACATTAAGTATTGATTCAATATTTCTCAAGTAAGTTCAATTGAATATATTCTTTAATCTTCTTATTTATGATATTCAAAATTATTCTTCTAAATCTCATGATTCTTCTCAATTTGACTTTAAAATTAATCTATTTTATTTTGAGAGATGATTACATAATTTAGAAGAAAAATTATAATTACATGTTCTCTAAGCTCATCATGACTTTTCAATAATTAGATATTTTGAATACAATAAGACTTTAGAGCTAATATCTAAATTTTTTTGATGGCTTCAAATATGGAAGGCAATTAAAGACTTTGTATAGTCATATGACATTTGTTCAAGATAAAAAAACTCCTTGTCATTGACCTCATGAACTTCTTCAACTATTACATAATCTAAAACAACCATAGTCTTTTATTTTTATAGTTTTTATTATGGATCTTTCACTCTCATATACATATAATTCTATATTTGTGATAGTAGATTATTTTACCAAGATGGCACATTTTATATCATATACAAAATCTATCACAAGTAAAGAAACAATTTAGTTTTTCCTTAACAATACAAAGTCTCAAAAAATTATTTCAATATTGACATATTTTTAAAAGAATAGTATATTACAGATGAATTGTAGTATATAATGACATGTATTTTGTATAGTAAATAAATTATTCTTTTATTCCTAAAAAATAAGCCTAAATTGAAAAGAATCTATTAACTAATTATGGAGCTATGATCAATCTAATTTGGAGTAGTATTGAATTTTTTTTTTGAGTGTAGTATCTAATTTTTGGATTCTATTAATTATTCAACATCACAACATTCTATCATCATTAAATTTACTATAAAAATATTAGTACTAATCTAATGATATCATTAATGCTTATTAGCAGCTATAAAAGTACTACTCTTAATCACAATTCTTGGCATGGATATATTCTAAATTACTATATTCTAGGACCTAAAATCTTCTTTAAATTTTTAAAATCTTTTAGATATTTATAGAATATTCTACAATCTTTTAGAAATTTCCATAAACTTCTAGAAGCTTATTTAGACTTCTTTAGACTTCTATAAAAAATACCATAGACTTCTATAACTTTCATTATAAAATAAATAAGAATCTTTAGAACCACTTTTGTAATCAATCTTATTCTTTGTCTTTAATCTAAATATATTTCTTTGTCAAATTCTTGTATCCATGATAATTCTTTGAACAACTATGAGATTCATTTCTTGCTCTTTCCAAGACAACATCATCTTTGTTTTTCTTCATTCTCAAAAATCTTTTGGCCAAATTGCTTTTGAACTTGGCTGTAGTAAAGATACTATCTCTAAGCTAGCAAAAAAGATCACTTTTAATAAAAAGAATCTTAAATTAGGTAAACTAAAGAAGCTCATTGTAGTAGATGAAAGGACAATTATTTGCCAAATCAACATTGAGAAGGCTAAAAATGCTGTTGAGGTTGCTAAAAACCTTAATAATATTATTAATAATCTTATGTCAACCCAAACCATTGGAAATGTTATCAAGAAATGGAATATGAAAGTCATGGTGAAGAAAAAAAAGCCACTACTATTTATTTGCCATCAAAAACAATGCTTGGATTTTGCTTTGAAGTATAAAGAATGGACTATAGAAGATTGGAAGAAGGTTATTTGATCAAATGAAACAAAAATCAACAAATTTGGATTAGATAGCAAAAAGTAGATGTAAAAACAAAAGAATCAATTCTTTTTTGACAAAAAGTTCTAAAAAAAAATTAAGCATGGAGGTGAAAATATAATAGTATGAAATTATATGAGATAGAATGAGATTAGAAGGATGGAAGAGGTTGAAGAGAGGATGAATGCCAAGCAATATGTGGAATTTTTTTAAAAAAATCTACTCCCTAATAAGGAAGAATCTAGTATTTTTGAGAAGGAGGTAATTTTTTAGGACAATAACGACTTCAAACATAATTCAAAACTAGTATGGAAGTAGTTTGATTAAAGTAATGGATTGACTTGCTCAATCTCTTGATTTTAATTCCATTGAACATCTTTAAGAGTACATCAAAGGCCAGTACAATACTTGGAAGATAAAATCAAAGAAAATTCGGTAATTATGAAAAAGAATAGTTATAAAATGGAATAATATTGAAGCAATTTTGTGCCAAAAGTTAATAGAAAGTATGCCTAGGAAGTTGGAAGTAATTATCAAGGTCAAAGGAGGTCCTACAAACTATTGATATGTAATTAAATACTACATTTAAAAAAATATTTCAATATTATTCTAAATTGGATTGATCATAGCTCTACAATTAGCTAATAGATTTTTTTTCATTTTGAACTCATTTGATAGGTATAAAAGAATATTTTATTTTCTATAAAAACCATGTATCATTATTCACTACAATTCATCTGTAATACACCATTCTTTCCAAAATATGTCAACATTGAAACAATTTTTTGAGTCATTATATCTATTACTATTATAGATTGGTCAAGAATATTATATCTAATAAAAAAACTCAATTTGTATCAAGATTTTGGAGAATCTTTTTTAAAATGCTAAAAAAAATATAAAACTATCTTTTACTTTTCATCTTTAAATTAATGGACAAATAAATAGATGAATCAAATTCTAGAGTAGTATGTGAGGTATATCATCAATTATCATTAAGGTGATAGGCAATTCTTTTTTTATTGGTAGAATTTGCTTATAATAATTTGATACATTCTTCTATTCAATAAATATCTTTTTTTTTATCAAATATAGTTATCATCTATGATTTGATACTATTGACTATTTAAAATTTGATAATCCTTTAGTGGAAGATTTAGCAAATTGTTTGCCAAAACTACATGCAACAATGAAGGTATAGTTAAAGAAAGCTTAAGAACAACAAAAGATCAATGCTAATGCCTATTATAAGGATCAATCATAATTCAACTTAGGTAATAAGGTATGATTATTTTATTACAATATAAAGACTACTTATCTTTATAATAATTTGGATTATTTTAGATATAGGTCTTTTCCTATTTGTGAACAAATCAATCCAATTTCTTATTAATTATACTTACTAAAGTCAATAAAGATCCATCTTGTATTTCATGTATCTCTTCATAAATTATACACAATAGTGAACATATCAAGAAGAAAATAAGTACCACATCTTCCTATAAAAATAAACAATAATGAAGAATTAAAAAAAAAAAAAAAAATCTTAGATTTAAGGCAATGCCAAAATAGGTTGGAATATCTCATACATTGGTGCAGATATGATATTAATAAATTTAAATGGAAGTCACATAAGAATCTTACAAATAAAATAAAGAATATTGATATTTTCCATTGATAACATTCATTAAAATCAAATTAAAGAAGAAAGAAATTTCTTACCATAAAAAAAATAAAAGTTGGTAAGGATTATATTTTATCATAGTTTGTGGTTTTGCATATTCTTGACATTCAAGATGAAAAATCAAAAACTCGTAATTCAACTCAAAAGCCATTATTTTTTGATTTATCAAATAAGATACTATAATTGTAACAACTTCTTAGACAATGAAATAGAAACAAAGATTCTCAAAATGATATATTCTTCCTTGAATAGATGGAAAAATAAAACACGTTTGCTATCATGATGTTAGAAGAAAATTGAAATGTTTGATAATATAATTAGAGATTGAAACCATCCTTAATGTTATTTCAAATATTCTATTTGAAAAAAGCTATGAAGACCTTAATAATGATTAAATAACAAGATAATTTTTTTGTCCTAATATAAAATATTATTAATGGTTGAAAGGACCTATCAACCACCTTTGAAGGAAATAAGGATCCAAATGTGTAGTAAATATAATTTGCCATATCTTAGACTTTTTCAACATGTGATTATCGCTTTTCATGGAATTCATATCTAAAAAGAGAGATAATGTCACAAACACAAATATTTATTTTAATAATTACTTAGATGATATAAATAAATAGAAGTAAGTAAAAATAGATAAATTTCATAACATCTTATAGAAAAGCTTCATAGAAGCTAAATAGACGTAGTTTCACTTTTATACATGTATTGCACATATTAGTAGCTGTTACGGACATACATAAGTATTCTAATAAATATCTATATGATTAGATAGGAGTAGATAAAAGTAGATAAAAGTAGGTTAATTTTATAAGACCTTTTAGAAAAGCTTCTTAAAAGCTTCATAAATTTTGTTTGACTTTACATATGTTTATAATTGATTGATAGGTTAGAAACTTGGTCAACAAATTAACGTGTTAGTAGCTTGCAAAAAAAGCTAACTATATGACACACATATAGAAAATTTGCTTTGCAAGTTAAGATACATTGTCGTGTTGCAACACGATTATATGGTGAAAATATAAATAGAAAAGATTTATTAATATTCAGTCATCTTGGATGTTAGAAACAGTGGCCAATTTCAGTGCCAATACTCAGGGGCGAGTTAATGTCACCTCATTGCAAGCTATACCATCGAACGTGACAACAGCGTATGTTCTACTAGCGTCATCGAACCAAGTATCCTCCGTACCAACGAGACAACCAAGATCATTTTCTAACCCTACATAGAACAAGCCTAGTAGGTATATACCAGTGGAGACACCCAATATGCCTGATGGGAGTACAAGAAGACTACTTCGTTGTTTTCATTGGAGACAAATTAGTCATTATACTAGTGAATGTTCCAATCCCAGAGCCAATGACAATTACGTGCCAGTGTGTGGAAATTGCAAGCAGTCGGGGCATACTTATCAGCAATGTAATGCTCCATTCAATTTCAATAATTGGAATTAGGAGATCCAAAGTCAGGAAAAAATTGAGGAAATAAATCGAGGTCTTCAAGATTCTCCAATAAATCGGGTAGAATGAGTCCGAGCCGTTCTTACCAAGAGTCGATAAAAAAGAGAAGGACCAATTCAATATTTGGATGAGTCTGATATGAAGGGCCAATTTGATCCAATTACAGGGACATCCAATCCAGGTCTTGGTATGGGCCTCTTATCTAGTATGAGACCTGATTCGGTTGGACAACCTAATGAGGTCCTGAATATGGAGGCTTTGGTTCCATTTCAAGCTGTTCCATTCTCTATACCATTTTGGGAGAAATGTGCTTTCCATGGAAAGATTCTCTCAGAGGTAGGAATTCTATGGAGGCATGTCTGCTATTCCAATTCGGAGTCCAGGGCAAAAGAATAGGGGAACTCACGGAGTTAAAGGAGAGGAGAGAAAATAAAAAAGGGCATTCGGAGATCGAAATTTTGGAATCAAAGAGCTAGCTTCAAGCTCCTTTGAAAGGTGTAGAATTGGATTTCATAGGGTTTGGGAGGACTTTGTAATCGTTGCTTAAAGTCAGTGTTTGTATTGGTGAATTGGATTTTTGCAATAAAGTAAAGGCTAGTACTCTTGACTGTTTTGTGAAATTAATCAGACATCTGTGGTTGAAATTTTAGAGGTGTCTAGATGGTTGAGTATACTAAGAGCATGCAAAAATTTGTGTTAATCTTACGGTATGGATAGAAGAAATTTGATCATTAGTATAAAGAGGTATCAAAAGTTGGCATATTGGAGTTGTTTAGGATTTTTGTAATATCTGAGATCTACCAGCTGAAATAAGATGAATTTTGACATGGTAAGTCGAGGACTTAAAGGCGGAGCTGCACACAAAGTTTGAATGAGAATTAATGGTCAGAGAAGGAGAAATTGCAAGTTAAAATTCGTCATCAACCTTCTAGGTGGTGGTCAAGGGACTTCAGCATGGATTTACGGTGTTCTTGTAATCTGTAAGTTGGATTGGATTGAACTTCTTGAGGATTTAGAAGACTTGTAAAGATACTAGTGATAGAAGTTTTACAACAATTGGATGGTCAGATTGAGAATTACAGCTTGTCGAGGCTCGTTGTCTAGAGTTAGGATTTAAAAAAATAAATAAAAAAAATAAATAAAAAATAAAAAATAAATGAAATAGAAATAAAAATAACAAATAAAAAAAGAATCTGTGCTTATAATATCTAGAAGCTATTAAAAATTATGTTCTAAGCACTTTGTATTGGGATTAAGCTTTTATATTGAAATCCAAAATAGTTTGTGTTTAGATAATTGAAATCCACTAGACTACTTGGATACTTGTAAAACATCATTTTATCTTCCACAGCTAGATGTCCGGTGCATTCTGAAGCTAGCTAGCACATAATACGACAATGTGACTTGCAAAGTCAACATGTTTTGGAGGTCTTATAAGACATCACTATGTAGCTCCTAGTAATGTATATATGAAGGCAAGAGTGAAGTCTTCTTTACTCTTGTTAATGCCTTTCTAGTCTTTAGTCTTCTTTTAAGACTTTCTAGTGTTCTTATTTTTGGCAATAGCTATTGTAATTCAATATTATATCATCTTTGAGTGATGTTCTAGTTCTTTTTAGTAATACAATAGTGTATTGAAGATTTTCTTTCTTTGAGATTCATGTCCTTGATAATTTAACAAGAGTGCTAATATATTATTTTTGTCTTGTTTTAGAAGTGAGTGGATTATTACACTTCAATTATTGTATTTTGAAGATTACGGACTACTCATCTTTAAACAAAAAATCTTATTTTCTAATACTAATTATTTCCTTAAAGAGAGTGGATTATCCTTCTTTGTAGAAATTTTTTATTAAAGGTTATGGATTATCTTCTTCTAATTTATCTTTTTGAATTTGTTTGAATTCTTTATAGAAGAAAAAATTATGGATGCTATTTTTAGTCAAAATAAGAATAGATTTACAACTATTACAAATCTTCATGAGCTTATCAATACTCTAAGAATGGAAATCTCATGTATTTCCAATGTGAATCATGGAGGTACTATGCCTATATCTATGAAAGAAGTTTAGAATTTGTGACAAAAAATTGTGCAATTGAAAGAAACAAGTAGATTGACCTCATAAGCAAATCTAGGAAGTTTTTGTTCTACAAATATGACAAAAAGAAGGATTAATATGCCTAAGAAGTTTGATGGAACAAGATCAAAATTTCAAGGATTTTTATAATAAGTCAAGCTCTATCTAAGGTTGTATCTTTTCTAATATTTTAATGGATTTATTCAAGTCGGATTCATAGGCATTCTTATATTAGAAAGTGCTCTCACTTAATTTGCTTCTTTAATAAAAAAGAATTTGTAACTTTTTCATGATTTGAATTCATTTTTAGAAGTATTTAAAGCTAAATATATTACTCAATATTACCTAAGAAACAATGAAATTACAAAATAAGAAGCACAATTGCCAAAGAAGATAATGTGTCAAAAAATGAGTTACCCTAGCTACAATAGGGGCCGTGCAGTTGGAATCATGTACAACGTGTAATAAAGGTCTTATTCTCTCTTTTGATCCATTACCTTATTTTATAATAGAAGTCTGTTTACGACCAAAAAATCACAAAGTCTTTGCCTTGTTGGATTTAAGAGCGTCAACATGTTTTATAGATGAAGACTTTGTCAAAAAATAAGATATATCCCTAGTTAAGAAAATCAAACCTATGCATGTAGAAGTAATAAATAGATATTTATTATCTTTTAGAGATGTTACACATGAAACTATTCTTATAAAAGTAGTAATTAGTGGTCACAATAGTTTAGTAATATTTAATGTAATTAAATCTCTTTTTAATCTAATTGTTTTAAGATTATCTTGGTTAGAAAGATATAATCCTTAGATAGAATGGATTTCTTACAATCTTGATTTTTTCCATAATTTAGTCTAAGGTCTTACTAGGCAAGTAGAAATCCATAAGTCTAATACATCCAAATCCTTATTAATAGGTGCAAAAACTTTCATGCATGCCACAAATGAAGGGCCATCTTTTGCTATATATGCTACGTCCATTGTTGATCATGAGAAGATATCAATTGGTATTCTTAGCCAATATAAATTTTTTAGCATATTTTTAAAATAAATAATGTAGATGTTCTTTTAAAGCATTGTTTTTATGATTGTTCCATCGATCTTCAAGAAGGAACTCAACTACCATTTGGATCAATCTATAGCCTATCACAAAATAAATTAGCTGTACTTAAAGAGTATATTGATGAAAACTTGGCTAAGAACTTTATATGCCATTATAAATCTCCAACCAACGCTCCTATCTTATTTGTGAAGAAAAAAGATGGATCTTTGTGGATGTGTGTAGACTATTGAAGACTCAATAAGATCACTATCAAGAATAAGTATCATCTACCTTAGATTTCAAGACTCCTTGGTCAACTAAATCAAGTATAGATCTATACAAAAATAGATCTATGAGGAACATATAACTTGGTCTGCATTAAAGAAGGAGATGAATGGAAGATTATTTTCTAAACTAGGTATAGAAATTTTGAATATAATGTCATATCTTTTGGACTCACAAATGCACTAGCTACTTTTTAATATTTAATGAATAATATCTTTTGTGAATTTCTTGATGATTTTATCATCTATTATTTGGATAATATTTTAATCTATTTTAAGAACTTTAAAAGAGCATGAAGTTCATGTTTGTCATGTATTACAAAAACTAAGAGATGTAAAATTATATGCAAAGATGAAAAAGTGTGTATTCCACACTATTCAAGTTGACTTTTTGAAATACATCATTTCCAATGAATGCCTTATGATGGATCCAAAGAAGGTCCAAATTATCATAGATTGAAAGATTTCAAGAATAATAAGAGATGTGCAATGTTTTTTGGACTTTGCCAATTATTACCAAATCTTTATCAAGAACGTTTTTTAAGTTGCAACTTTACTTACACATTTGACTTTTAAAGACAAACTTGAACGGAATAAAAAAGCCGAAGCATCATTTGTTGCTTTGAAGAAGAAATTTACTTTTGTACCAATTTTATATCATGTTGACTTTTTTAAGGCATTCTTTATGGTAATAGATGCATCAAACTTTGCCTTTGATGCAATATTGTCACAAATAAGAACAAATGAAAAATTCCATCCAGTAGCTTTTTATTCTAGGAAATTTTTAATAGTCAAGATTAACTATGAAATCCATGAAAAAGAACTTTTTGTAATTATAGATTCATTTCAAGAATGGCATCAATATCTAGAAGGGAATTCAAGTCCAATCACAATATATACAGATTATAAGAATCTCAAGTATTTCATGTTGGTATGTATTTTGAATTGTCGCCAAGTCCATTAGACCATATTATTATCAAGATTTTATTACAAGATCACATATCAATCTAGAAAATAATAAGGTTTATTAGATGCTCTTTTTAGACACTCTTATCTTGCACCAAAAGAAGGAGACATATCTTTTGATCAATAAAGAACAATCTTCTTCAAGCCAGAGCATTTTCATCTTCGAGCAATAAAATCCATATTGATTGTTGATTTGACCTTTGTCAAAAAAATTCAATCAAGTATGTCCTTTAATCCTCTTGTTCATGATATCAAGAATCTTTCTTTTAAGTCTCATGATGTTTTAAAGTTCAAATTCAAGAACAACCTACTCTATTTTGATAAAAAATTCCTTATCATTGATTCTTTGGACTTCTCCAACCATTGCCTATACTCAAAAAACTATAGTCTTCTATTTCTATGGATTTCATTATAGATCTTTTAAGTTCAAGTTCATATGATTCTATATTTATAATTTTATATTGCTTCATTAAAATGGCACATTTTGTACCATGTACAAAATATATTTGAGGTGAAGAAACAATTAAGCTTTTCATTAACAATATCTATTGCTATCATAGATTGCCAAAGGATATTATATCAGATAGAAAGACTCAACTTGTATCAAGATTTTGGAGAATCCTATTCAAGATTTTAAAGATGGATGTAAAGCTCTCTTTGACTTTTTATCTTTAAACTGATGGACAAACAAAATGGATGAATCAAGTTCTAAAATAATATTTGAGGTATACCATCGACTATCATCAAGATGATTGGACAACTCTTTTGTCATTGGCAGAGTATGCTTATAATAATTTGATTCATCCTTCCACTCAACAAACACTTTTCTTTAATAATTATGGTTATCATCTACAACTTTATATTTTTGACTTTTTAAAAGTTGATAATCCTATGGTGGAAGGTTTAATAAATTCTTTGTTAAAGCTACATGCAATAATGAAGGTACAATTAAAAAAAACTCAAGAATAACAAAAGACCAATGTAGATACCTATTGTAAAGAGAAACCACAATTCAACGTAGGTAACAAGGTATGGTTACTTTGTCGTAATATTAAGAGTACTCATTCTTATGATAAGTTGGACTATTATAGGCTTGGACCTTTTCATATTAGTGAAGAAGTCAAACTTATTGCTTATCAATTATATCTACCAAAGTCTATAAAGATCCATCCTATATTTTAAGTATCTCTTGTTCAGCCATATAAGATAGTGAATATCTTGAAAAAAAGACAAATGCCACCTCCTTTTATAGAAGATGATAATAATCTATAGTTTGAGATAGAAGAAGCCTTAGATTCAAGGCAACACTAAAGTAGGTTAGAATATCTTATTCATTAGCATGGATATGATATTAGTGAATGCACATGGAAGCCAAAAAAGAATCTTGTAAATGCACCAAAGAGAATTAAACTTTTTTATCAACGACATCTATTAAAATTAAAATAAAGAATAGAAAATCTTTGCTATAAAAGAAATCAGATTAAAAGAAGATAACACCTTACCTTCTATCATTCTTTATAGCTTTTGTATAATTAAGGAGATGGAGAATCAACAACCAACAGATTCAACTTAAGAGCTTTCATTAGTAGATATACTAGACGAGATATTAAAATTTTTACAACCTTCAAGATGAAAAAATCGAGATGAAGATCCTTAAGAACAACATGTCTTTCATTGAATAGATGGCAAGATACAACGTGTTTGATATCACGACCTTGGAAGAGACTCCCAATGTTTGGTGATTTATTAGAGGTAGGAACAACTCCTGACAATGTTTCAAATGTTTTATTTGAAAGAAATTATGAAGGCCTCAATAATGACCAAATAATAAGGTCGTCTTCTTACCCTGATATGGGACACTATCAATAGCTGAGAGGGCCTATCAATCATCTTCAAAGAGAATAAAGATCGAAGTATATAGCAAATACAATTTGTTACATCTTGAATTTCTTCAACATATGAAGATTGCTCCTTATGGAACTTGTCTCTAGAAGGAAGGATAATGTCATGGACATACATATGTATTCTTGTAAATACCTATATGATTAGGTAAGAGGAGGTAAAAATAGATAAAAATAGGTCAATTTCATATGACCTTATAGAGAAGCTTCTTAAAAGCTTTATAGACGCTACTTGACTTTACATGTGTTTGTAGTTGATTGGTAGGTTAGAAACTTGGTCAATAAATTAATCACATATTAGTAGCTTGCAAAAAAAGGTAATTATGTGGCCCTTATATAGAAAACTTGTCTTGCAAATTAAGATATGTGTTTTGTAAAGTCAACACATTTTGGAGGTCCTATAGGATATCACTATGTTGCTCCTAGTTAAGAGTATATATGAAGGCAAGAGTGAAGCCTTTTTCACTCTTGTCAACATCTTTCTAATCCTTAGTCTTGTTTCAAGACTTTCTAGTATTCTTTTTTTTAGCAATAGTCATTCTAGTTCAATATTATATCATCTTTGAGTGACTTTTTTATTTCTTTTAGTGATACAAGAATGTATTGAGGATTTTCTTTATTCGAGATTCATGTCGTTAATAGTAGCTTATAGTATAAACTATCAATGTAGTACATATTTAGAAAACTTGATTTGCAAGTTAAGACATGTGTTTTACAAATTGGACAAGTATAAAAGGTCCTATAAAATATCACCATAAAACTTCTAGGTAAATAATACATATAAAAGGAAGAATGAAGCTTTTTTCATTTTAGTCAAATTATTTTTGATTTTAGTCTAATTTTAAGAATCTAGATTTAAAATTTTTAGCAATAGCCATTCCAATTTCTTTTTGAATATATACTTTTTTTACTACCATTTTGTCATCTCTCTTTGATACTTATCTCATTTGTTTATGTAATGTATCTTCTTTTGGGTTTTTGTCCTTTGGGTTTTTGTCCTTGATACAAGGCCGCCATAGAAAAACAAATTATTAGATTTTTTATCTTATACCTTTGCTTTGATAGTGGTGATGAATTTACTTCCATTGAATTTGATTAGTTTTGCAAAGACCAAAGAATCATGTACTAGCTTATATAAGCTGGCACATCCCAACACAATGGGTTGAAATCACTTCGGTCTCAAAATGAAATGAGTTGATCACTCTTTCTAGCCCACTACCGGATTTTTGATGGGGGGAGATACTTCACACTGCATGCTGTCTACAAAATCGTATCCCAAGTAAGTCTACCCCCTATCATCTCTTCATGAACTACTAATTGAACACATGCCAAACTTATCTCACCTCCACATAATTGGCTGCACTATCCCTGTTCAAGTTCCGACCTCCAACAGCTCGAAGCTCTCCGTCCACATTCATCAGTGGGCCCTCATCGGCTATGATGCCAAGACAAAAGCCTATTGGTGCTAAGATCCTTTACTCAAAAAGGTTTGCATCTCCGACAACATCGTCTTTGACGAGAACCAATATCTTATGCTTCGACAAGAACCTGCAGTTCCCCAAGCCCCGTCCAGCCCAAAAGTTATTATCTTCCACGACTCCACATCGACCGTAGTCCCGCCCTGCGACCACCCCACTGAACACCAGTCCAACTCCTTCGTTGCCTCCCCAGATCGTCGACGATCGTGTGCCGCGCCCCGCAGACCACACCACAGGGTCCTTTCTCGACCATGAACATGCTACTGATCCAATCCTCCTGCCCCTGCGTCGATTTGCTCGCCTTGTCCGTGCCAACACCCGACATATTAACTATACCTTGACGATCGCTCCCGATCTCCTCAGCAAAGACATTACTCTCACTCAAGCACTCCAACAGACAGTGGACCACAACCATGTGAGAGGAACTAGCCAACATAGAGTACAATTGCACATGGGCTTTGGTTCCCCGTCCTCCCCATTGACAAACGGTTTTTGCTAAATGGGTGTTTAAACTTGAGCACACCTCCGATCCTCAGCAGCTTAGGTACAAAGCATGACTTGTTGAAAGGAGTTTTGAATAGAAAGCCGGCATCGACTATGAAAATACTTTAGCACATGTGGTCAAATGGAACACGATCCGCACTGTAAGCTGCCTAGCGGCAGCCCGCAATTGGCGTATCCAACACCGCAATGTAAAGACATCCTTCCTTCATGGTGTACTAATTGACGAAGGTTATATGGAGCAGCCACGAGGGTTTTCAGCTCCAAGGAGGGAGAATCACATATATAAACAATTTGCAAGAACTTCATGGCTATTCAGATGCAGATTTGGGAAATGATATTGATAATAGAAGATCTGTAGGAGGCTACATATTAAACTAGAAGATGGATCAATCACATGGAAATGTGAAGGACAAAATTTAGTATCTACCTCTTCAACAGAATCCGAGTGTAGATCTCTAATGGAATGAACAAAAGAGACTGGCTACGATAATTACTAACAGAATTAGGGGTAATTCGAAATCTTCCTACTCCACTTCATGTCGACAATCAAAGCAATATTAAATTAGTCTATAACCTAGTGTTTCATGATCAAACCAAGCATTTCGAAATGCACTATCATTTCTCAAGAGAAAAATGGTAAACAGGGAAATCGAAGTAATGCACATTCCCACAATGGAGCAGCCTGCCGATATCCCAACAAAAGCTCTCGGACGAACAAACTTCGAAGCATGCAGAATCTAACTAGGTGTACAACCCCTTCTTCATTCCACTACCAACGCGGTATTGGGAGAATTATACTGTATAGTACATTAGTCTCCTGTGTAGAATACTATCTACTCTATATTGACCTTACACCAAGAGTTGTAACTCTTGGTGTCACAGTGGTACACATAATATATATATATATATATATATATTGGGTATCAATTGATCATATTAATAATAATGACGTTTTCAACATGGTATCAGAGCTATAGAAATATTCGACCCTCAGAATAAGCTTTGGTGAATGCTTTATTAAGAAAATAATTGCTGAAATTACAAAATAGTTTATAATGAAAATAATATCAATACAATTCATTATAACAGCAAAGGTTGATGAAGAACTTGAAGTTCATCAAACCATGAAAAGCAATTCGAGACCTGAAAATGGCAACATACAAACCATAAGCAAAGATAAAATTGAATTGATCAAAAACAAATTTATAAACCATAAGCAAAGATAAAATTGAATTGATCAAAAACAAATTTATAAATAATTATAATTCAATTTCAAATTAAGAATATCGAAGATGACACAAAAAGTGGACATCAATCATGTTCCAAAATTCGATGGTTCATATTTTAATATATGGAAACATAGACTAACATTAGTTTTCAAGGCTAAAAAGTTATGGCCCATAGTAAGTGGTGAAGAATTCTTACCACTGGAACTAATAGAAGTTGAAATTGCTGTAGGAATCCCAACTTTACCTACTATAGGAGTAGGGAGTATAAGCGCATGGATAGACAAGGATATCTTGTCTTTAACTATAATTAATAATTGCCTAGAAAACAATATTTTTTCACATATACAATCTTGCACATCAGCAACTGTAGCATGGCAAGAATTAGTAAAAATATTTGAATCACATGATGCAGTAACTAAGATGTATTTAAAAGACAAATTATACACCTTAAAAATGAGAGAAGGTGATAGTGTTATTAAATACATACATACCTTTAGAGCACATATAGAACAATTGTTGGCAGCAGGATCAGTAGTTCCAGATGATAAAGCAATTCTCACTTTAATGAGAAGTTTGCCTCTAAGTTATAGATCCTTCATTAGCTCCTTAAAAAGGCAGCTTGGGATTACATTAACATCCTTGATAACAGATTTGATCCAAGAAGAAATACTCATGATAAATATGAATTTAACATCTAATAATAATTCAGCCTTATATGGAGGTAAGAAATTTCAGAATAATAATAAGAAATCTTATTTTAATAAGAATTTCAAGAGGAGTTCACAAAGAGAGAATAGTAGCTCCAAACCACATGAAAAGAGGAATAGAGAGGGTTGATGCTCAAGAATGGCAACAAGCAATCAATGTTGAAATTACATCCTTAAACAAGAACAATACATGGCACATGACAAATTTACCTCCTAATCAAAAACCAATCAGTTTCAAGTGGATTTTTAAAATCAAAACTAAAGCTGATGGAAGTGTTGACAAATATAAAGCAAGGCTAGTTGCTAGAGGTTTCACCCAAGTTCAAGGTATTGATTACATAGAGACATACTCTCTTGTAGTCAAACTTATCTCTATCAAAGTTCTTCTTGCTTTAACCACTCAACACAATCTGGAAATACATCAACTAGATGTTAAAACAGCTTTTTAAAATGGTTTTATAGAAGAAGACATCTATATGACTATTCCTAAAGGATTACCTTCTATACATACTAATAAGATATGTAAATTAAATAAATCCCTATATGATCTTAAACAATCATCTAGAGCATGGTATCAACAATTAGATCAATACTTAATCCTTCATAAATACTAATGTCTCGAATCAGATGCAAACATATACATCAAAAGAAAACATAATCAAAATTTTACCATAATTACAATCTATGTTGATGACTATATTCTTATCAACAACAAGCTTCCTTTAATTCAACAAGTCAAAGATATTCTCCAGCAAGAATTTGACATATCTAATGAAGGAGAAATCCATTATACTTTAGGTAATGCTATATTAAGAAATCAAAAAGAATGATGGATCATCCTCCATCAAGCCAAATACTTAACAAATAAACTTAATAAATTCAATATGTTGAATTCCAATCCATTAAGTACCCCAATTCAGCCAAGAATTCATTTAAGTAATGAAGACCCTATTACTTTATCTGATTATCCCTATTCTCAAATTCTTAGCAGTTTAATATATGCCATTGTTAATTCTAGACCCGATCGTGCTTATACTATCAGCAATTTAGCACAATATCTCTCTAAACCAGGACCTTTCCATATTCAAACTTTGAAAAGAACTATGAGATATATAAAAGGCACATTATCCTTTGGAATAAAATATCAACACTTATCTCAAGGTGATATTCTCCATGGTTATTCTGATGCTGATTGGACAGGTGATAAGGACACCTGTCGCTCCACCTCTAGCTTTTGCTTCTTACTAGCTGGAGAAGTTATTTGTTGCGACAGTAAGAAACAACAATCTATTGCTTTTTCATCCACACATTAGAATACATGGCTTTAACAAAAGCAACCTTTGAAGCCATATGGTTGAGAAAATTATTATATGAACTTGGATTCCCTCAACATGCACCAACCATCATATACTCAGACAATCAAAGTACAATTACTCTCAGTGAAAATCCAAAATATCACTCCAAAACATGTGGACACACAATACCATTTCATAAGAGAAAAGATACTTGCCAAGGAAATTAAATTACAATATGTGTCAACCACACATATGACAGCAGATGTATTTACAAAATCTCTTTTCAAAGAGAAACATTTTCAATGCCTATTTCAATGAGGCATGTATCCTATTTCTCTCAATTCAAAATAAGAAACCTATTCTGCAACAATTCAAGCATTGCTGGTCTACTCAAAATCACTAGACCTTCTACAACAACCATATTTTGATACATCATGGAGTGGGAGAACAAACAGTAAGCTACCTCACTACAAATCCATGAAATATCAAAATACACAAATTTATGCCACAACAATAGCAGAGCTTGCCACAGCTAAAGCGCAGCCTACCATGGCCGATCTCGCATCAATTGGCGATTCCATTGCGATAGCGAAGTCCACCACAGCAACAGCGGAGCCTACCACAGTAGTAATAGAGCCTGGCACGGCCGATCTTGCCTCAGCTGGCGACTCCACTGCAACAAAGGAGCTCGCCACAACAACAATGGAGCCCACCACGATTGACTCCACTGCAGCAGCGGAGCTCGCCATGGCCGATCCCGCATCGATGGTCGATCCCACTGCAAAGCCCACCAAGGCACCTACATCGACAACCGACCTCCATCAATGTATACGCAAGTAGCGGAGCCGATCTTCACGGCGGCAGCAATCTTCAATAGCAACAGCGCATCCATTAACAACAACGAAAACAACTTCGCAACAAAAAAAGGAGTGTGCGCAAAGCAATCATGAAACACAATCTAACAATAGTTCAAAATCAACAAAGAAACACAATCTAACAATAGTTCAAAATCAACAAAGAAACACATACCTTCTCAGATTTGAAGAAGCAGTGGGAGAGCTGCGAGAGAGCTCTACATCAATGCAACACCCAAAAAGGAGATTGAAATCCTATATTTCTCATACATATTTCTCATGATGGATGAACTTCCGCAATAGATGAAATTTAATTCGAGGATGAAGATTAGTGTACTAGTGGGAGTATTGGGAGAATTATACTATATAGTACATTAGTCTACTAAGTAGAATACTATCTATTCTATATTGACCTTACACCAAGAGTTGTGACTATATATATATATATATATATTGTGTATCAATTGATCATATTAATAATAATGACGTTTTCAACACGCGACACTCACCCCAATAACTGACGGCACGCACCCCAATAACTGAGTAAACAAAGAAACGATAGTCTCTCAATGGGAGACCTTCGACAGGAAACGGACAGCACACTCCCAACCAGAGTACTCACTGTGAACCTGTCGAAGTACACCCGACCACAGGATTAAGGGAGGGTGTTGGAATTAATCTGCCCCCGAAAAACAAGGTGTAATCCGACTAGGGCTGACGTGCCATTAGGTTAAGATAAATATAGCGTGATCAATAGTATTACATGAGACTCCCCTAAGAGCTCATTATCTGTGTAAGAGCTGTCTGCTCAGAGTCACCAAGTGTTTCCTGTGCTATGTAATTCAAGATACCATTCTTTCAGATATACTGTAGATGGTGGATTACTTGTTGAGGCTAGCAATAACAATTTGGTAGTTTCTTTCTACAGGTGGACTTGAGGCTTATCAAATCAAATCCAGTATGCCGACTCGAGGTGAAGTAATTTGTTTGTCAAAATTTGGTCTACCTGTTATCGCAACTGGGTTCGCGTCAAGCTTCGTGCACAATCCAGGAGCATTGCACATGAGTAACCACTAAAACAAATATTTTGTTCACGTTGATTCTTTTTCCGTTTCTTACTTGCACTGCAGTGTTGTGGGTCTACCCTGTTTTGTTTCGAATTAGAATGCATCGCATGCATATGGTGTCGATTGTTGGTATTTTTCATATTTCCACTGTCTAGCTCAGGGGACTGAATTGTCCCAACATCCCAGCTAGCCTTGATACCCAAAACTTGTTCACAAGAACTATGATGCTCTGTCCAATTCAACCCTATCCATGAATTATTCTGGAAAACCAATGTACAACTATATCCTAATGCAAGGCTGTCATTAGATAGTGTTATTCTGAGACGACTATCTGCAATATATCTTAATGCCCTGCATTGCAGTTAGTCACTACCTGCACGATCTGCTGTTGGTACGTTCTAACGCCGAGTGAAGGAAGAGATTTCGAGATGTGGTTAGTGTGAACCACAATAATTTCCATAGGCTTCCTCTCAATGAGTAACTCGTGAATCGTGATGTTGTCCATCAGTTAATGCGCCCTGAGCTTCCAGCTGATGCTGAGAATCGTAGATTGTTGCAGGCTTTTGCTTCAGTCGGTGATTTCGAATTTCTATTTCTATTTTCTTGAATCAATCTTATGAACATACCGTAAAATTTCAAGAAGGGTTCGTACCATAAAGCATTGCAAGTTGATAGAATCATTGATGCTGGGCAAACCCTCAAATTTAGACGAGGGTGACATTATTTTATGTTCTTCATTGCAGACGTTTTCCATCACTGGCTATTATATCCTACGTGGCCGCTTTGGGGTATTGATGAAGACCTACTCTTGGTAAATACAGGAATTTAGCTTGTTCCTCCTCTTTTCAGCTATCATAGCTTGCAGAGACAGATGCAACTCAAAGGTGAAATCCATCTCCGTGGCCACATTCAGATTGGTTGCAGCTTTTATCTAGAACAGGATATAAACGCGTTGAAGCTAACAGGAAAAGTGTAATCAATTACAGTTGATCAAGAATCTAATACCCACAATTTGATCTTCTATCTAGCACCCCTTACAAACGAGCTCCGAACAATTAATACCCACTCATGTGACCACTGCAGTTGTGAACAAATAGCTTAGCATGTTGGTATCACCATAATATGAATGTAGCAGCTGCTCTCAAAAGTATGTTTCACACAAATTATCTTTAGCGGTGCCAAAAACTTGCACGTTTTATCAGTATGAATTGGCTACACTCGATATTGGCACTTCTGAAAGAACTCCTACACACATAGCAGTTCTCGACAGTACAAAAGTTTCAAATTGCGAATTTTCAAATAATACACATTATGAACATGGTTATAATATAAATAATTACGGAGAATACGTGAACCTATTAGCAAAAGGTAATCTCTACATTCAGAATACGAGCTTTTCCTGATACTGATCAGGCTTCAGAGGAAAGCAGTAATTACGATACATCACTCATTCAAAAAGTATAATTACGATAAACAAAATTAACTTGGAAATAGTTCGAATTTCAAACACGTTTAGAATTAAAGTAACCAGAAATACGTATAGCTTTTCGCTTCATGCGGTAGCGCAGGCGGCGAGGAACTACTTGAGAATAGCCGAAACCGCCCTGGCCGATTCCATGCTCCGATGGAACATCGTCGTAGATGTATCCCAGGCGGTTACCACATGCCGCGCAGGTCAGCTTGGTGCGCCGCCGTCGAAATCCCCAGTGGTCCAGCGTCTCAAAGAATGGAAAGCATTTGTTCTGCTCTTTCTGGCGGAAATCGGTATTGTCCACTGCCCAGAATGACACTGTGCCTTTGTTGCCGGCTTCAAAATATGCGTTTGGGGGGAACAAGAACTCGTCGTTGAGATTTAGACACCGATTACATCCCCTACAACTGCCAGGGCACAAGCAACACAGGTCAGTACAAGTTTTGTGATGCCGTCATGTCCAACAAGAAGCGGGACGAATGTAGGAAGGGGTGTTGGGGTGAAATACTGACTAGTATATTGCCATTTTTGAGTAACGCCTATCCTCAAAAACAAAATTGCCTGGATATGACCCTGAGAACAGAGAAGAAAAATATTTCGAATTAGAACTGGATTAGAAAGCAGAGTCCCGGAACTTGAGCCGACACACACAAGGAAACAACACTGCATGCAAGGCATAACACGTAGAAGTAGTTCCAAACTCAACATATCTAGCGTTTCTAAGCCCTGCCATAACTTGTCTAAAAATAAATGTAAGCGGCTACTAGACCCTACTTCTGTTAGTACAGAACCAAGAACTCATGCGAGAATTCTCTGTGGAGCTGCAGAGTGGCGGCGGAGCCACAACTCAACAACGTAGTAACAAAGAATCTTTCGGATCAAAAGGTGTCAAGCACACTGTTCGGAGACTAAAGCTATGTTGTGAAATGGAGCCATCGCACACTTCGTTCAGATTTCAAAAAAATTGCACAAAGTCGTACCTAAACGTGATGAACGCCCTCGAAGACATGGCTTCCAAATTTAAGATCAGTGCATTTACGAACAAGGTGAGCTTCACGGGACTGATACCTTTCCCCCAAAAAACAATTGGATCAAGTCGTGTAAAGACAGCTTTCGTGTAAAACCAGGGCACAGACTGGGAGACAAACTCAAAGGCCGCTGAACAAGGTGCACCTGCAGGAGACAAAGCGCACCGGCTAGAGCACAGCCAAGAAGAGTCTTCAGAATGAGCTGGACGGTGAACAACGTATCAATCCTCTCAGAAAGCCCGTACCCAAAGTTCCATTTCCATGACCTTCGATCCTAGGAGACTCGCTGGTGGGCCTCCAAGCCGCCAACCTTTTTCTGGAACCCACCGCTGGCGGAATCAACCCCGAGCAATTCAACGCTGCCCACGACACCAAACGTTCACCCACCACTCTTTCAACACGACTGACCCATCCAGGCGCCCTTCGTCCTAGACAACCTTGCCGAAATGTAAATCCCAACAATGTTCTCATGCTTGCCGACCCCACAAGGAATTGCACCACCAGCACTACTTGTGAAGAAAACTGGATGAATATTGCAAATGAGAATGTCCCAGAAGCCAAAGAAAGGGCACTTCCAATGTCTTAGTTAAATGTTGGATAAGTCACAGCTTTCAATACATGTAGTATGGAACATTCAACACTTCTCTTCTAAAAGTGGGATTTAATTCTCTACTAAAATAAGACCTAATATTTCCCTAAAAGCTAGAAAGTTATTTCTTAGAAGAGGTTTTGTAAAGTTGTCCATGAACATTTGTTCTTTGGGACAATACTCCAAATCAATTTGTCCTTTCTCCACACATTGCCTAATAAAATGATGTTCTATATTCCAATGCTTTGTATAGCCATAGTGTATTGAATTCTTGGCAATAGCAATGGCATTCTAATTATCTTTATAAATAAGAATTCTTTCCAACTCAAGAAGGTCATAATCCCTAAGTACTTTATGAAGTCACAAAGTCTCCCTTGTTGTAGCAGCCAAAGTTGCATACTTTGCCTCCGTTGAAAAAAAATAAACTAAAGATTGCTTCTTGTTTCATCAAGTGGTAATTGCCCACCCCAATATAAATGCATAAGCTCTTATTAAATGGCATGTTTCCACACAACCTATTCTATTTGCATTACTATAGTCTATAAGTTGCAAATTTGCTTCCTTTCCTTTATGTTGCAATTACCAAATATTTTATTCTTTGCAGATAACAAAATATTTTTTTAATTCATTACCAATGCGGAACATACGGATGTGCCATGTATTGAGCAAAGTCTTAACAAGCAAATGCAATGTCATATCTTATACCATTTGGAAGGTACAATAAAAAACCTAAAGCTTTTTCATAAAACTTTATATCTTTTGCATCCAAAAGATCATCATTCTTATGCTTAGTGACATGACTTTGTACTATTGATATAGTAATTGCTTTTATATTTTTTATTCGAAATTCTTCCAACTTTTGATAAATATACTTAATTTAGCTCAAATTAATAGTATCATTTTTCTTATCTTGCAAAAAATCAATGCAAAAAAAATCACTAGGTTCACCAAGGTCTTTCATCTTATAGTATTTTTAGAATTCATCGTTGCATTTTATAAAGATCTCAAAATTCTTATCACTAATAAATATCATCAACATAAATAATTAGTATAAGAATTAGTCCTTTAATGCACATTGTATACAAATAAGGATCTAATTCTAAGTACTCTTAATCAAGATTCAATAAAGATTTATCCAAATTCTTATTCCATCTACATCTAGATTGCTTCAAATCATATAAAATCTTTAGCAATTTCAACACCTTGCCTTTGTGTTTTGATCAAACTTCCAAATATTTTACAATTTTCATATAAATGTCATCTTCTCTAAGTTTATCATTCAAATAAACTAAAATAATATCAAGTTATAATATATTCTAATTAAAGATAGTAATAATTATAATAAATATATAAATTTTTGTAAAACAATCAACTGGAGAAAAAATTAGTAATCAAGAATCTTTATTTGAATAAAATTCTTTGCAACTAATTATGCTTTAAAAAATTCAATAGAACCATTGCTAATAAGTTTTTTTTTTTTTTTTTTTTTTTTTTTTTAACCTATTTTAAAACCATAGCCTTCCTACTATTAGATAAAAATAAAAATTTCCATGTACCATGATCTTTCAAAGCATCAAGTTCTTCCTTCATGGCATAACTCCACTCTTTACTAAAAGATGAATTTATGGCTTACTCAACAATTTCTAATTTTGCATATTCATCAATATGAATTACATCCAATGTTTCAATTGATAAGTCATAATTTCTTCAAATAAAATTGTTGTTTTTTTTTCAAGGCATGCAATACATCTTACTACCACTTATAATATTTGTTAGGTCAATACCACCTACATAATGATGTCTTGGTAATAGACCTTGAATGGTTGCCTTCACTTTTGGTTGATAGAATTTGATTACTTCCATTGGTATATAATTTGCTTCTTCTTCAACCATTTTTCCTTCCAATCTATCATGTCCATATAATCTTGAGGATTGAAGTTGAAATATTTATTATTAACTTGGATGTTGAAAATCTAACAAATTATATACAACAAAAATATCCTTCTTTGCCTTTGTATCAAATTTTTGGCATTTTTCCTTTGATAAGTGATACTAAATAGGGACATTGTCACGGATATACATATGTACTTTAATAAGTATTTATATAATTAGGTAGAAGTAGGTAAAAATAGATAAAAATAGATAAATTTTATAATATCTTATAGACAAGCTTCGTAGAAGCTTCATAGATGTTGTTTTGATTTCACATGTATTTGTAGTTGATTGATAGGTTAGAAAATTGATCAATAAGTTAACTACATGTTGATAGATTGCAAAATATGTTAACTATGTGGCGCACATATAGAAAACTTACAAGAGTGAAGTCTTTTTCACTCTTGCAAGCCTTTTTCACTCTTAAGATACATGTCTTACAAAGTCAACATATTTTGGAGGTTCTATAGGATATCACCACATAACTCCTAGTTGAAAGTACATAGAGGTAAGAGTGAAGTTTTTTTCACTCTTATCAATATCTTTCTAATTCTTAGTCTTATTTCAAGACTTTTTAATCTTCTTGTTTTTGGCAATAGTTATTCTAGTTCAATATTATATCATCTTTAAATGAATTTTTAATTCTCTTCAATGACATAGAAATATATTGAGGATTTTTTTCTTCAAAATTCATGTCTTTGATAGTTAAACAAGAGTTATAACTTATTATTTTTATCTTATTTTAAAAGTGAGTGGATTACTCTATTTCTATTGTTGTCTTTTGAAGGTTACAAACTATCCACCTTTAAACAAAAAATCTTGTTTTCTAACACTAATCTTTTCCCAAAAGAAAATAAATTACACCTTTTTGTGGAAATTTTCAATTGATATTAGAAGTTGCAGATTATCCTCTTCTTATTTAACTTTTTGAATTTGTTTGAGTTTTCTATAAAAGAAAAAATTATAGATGCTATTGTAAGTAAAAGTAAAAATAGATTTATAACTATTGTAAATCTTCATGAGCTTCTTAATATTCTAAGAGTAGAAATTTCATGTATTTCTAACATGAATTATGGAGGTATTATTTCTGTACCTATGGAAGAAGTTCAAAGTTATTTTCAAAAAGTTATGCAATTGAAAGAAGCAAGTAGATCAATCTCACAACCAAATCCAAGGAATTTTTCTTCTACAAGTATAATGAAGACAAGAATTAGTATGCCTAAGAAGTTTGATAGAACAAGATCAAAATTTTGAGGATTTTTGTAATAAATCAAGCTCTATTTAAGGTTACATTCCTTCCAATATCCTTATGGATTTACTCAAGTCGGATTCATAGGTGCACTTCTATCGGAAAGTGTTGTCTTTTAGTTTGCGCCTTTAATGGAGCATAAGTCTTCTTGACATTGTCGAGACTTTTTTTCTTCTATGGAAAGTTTAAGATATATTGTATTAATTTGTATTAATTTCCAATGAAAACAATGTGTCAAAAAATGAGTTTCTCCAACTACAATACAAACCATATGGCTGGAATCTTATGTAATTCCTAGTAAAGATCATATTCTCTCTTCATATCTCTCATCTTGTTTTACAATAGAAATTTATTTAGGAAAAAAAAATCACAAAGTTCTAGCTTTATTAGATTTAGGAGCCTTAGCTTGTTTTATAGACAAAGATTATTTCAAAAATAAGAAACATTATTAGTCAAGAAAACTAAACTTCTATATATAGAAGTCATAGATAGTTGTTTACTATCTTCTAGAGATGTTATATATAAGACTATTCCTATAGATATAAGAATTGAAGATCATAATAAAATAATAATGTTTAATGTAATAAGATCTCTATCTAATTTGGTTATTTTAGGATTATCTTGGTTAAAAAAATATAATCCTCAAATAGATTGGATTTCTTGTAACCTTAATTTTTTTGATAGTTTAATCCAAAATTCCATTAGTTAAGTAGAAATTCATAAATCTAGTACATCCAAATCCTTATTGGTAAGTGTGAGAGGGTTCATGTATGTTGCAAAAGAAGGTTTATCTTTTATTATATATGATACACTTATTTTTTATGGTGAGAAGACGTCAAGTAATATTCCAAACTAGTATCAAGATTTCCAAGACGTTTTTTTAAAAAAAAATGTAGATATTTTTCTAGAGCATTGTCCTTATGATTGTTCCATCAATCTTCAAGAAGGAGCTTAACCACCATTTAGATTAATCTATAGCTTATCAAAAAATCAATTAATTGCACTAAAAGAGTATATTAATGAGAACTTGGCTAAAATTTTCATATGCCATTCTAAATCACTAGCTAGGCTCTTATCTTATTTGTGAAGAAAAAAGATGGATCTTTACAGATGTATGTAGACTATCGAGAATACAACAAGATCACCATCAAAAATAAGTATTTTCTACTTTTGATTTCAGGACTTTTTGATCAACTCAATCAAGCAAAGATCTATATAAAAATAGATCTACAAGGAGCATATAATCTGGTATGCATTAAAGAAAGAAATGAATAGAAAATTATGTTTTAAACCAGATATGGATATTTTAAATATAATTTCATACCTTTTGGATTCATGAATGTACCAATTACTTTTCAACATTTAATAAATGATGTCTTTTATGAATTTCTTGATAATTTTGTTGTTTATTATTTAGACATCTTAATCTATTCTAAGAATATAAAAAAGCATAAAATTTATGTTTATTATGTCTACAAAAACTTAAAGATGTAGGATTATATACCAAGTTAGAAAAGTATATATTCTATACTATTCAAATTGACTTTCTAGGATATATTATTTCCAAAAAAAAATTAATAATAGATTTGAAGAAGGTCCAAATTATCATAGATTAAAAGATTTCAAAAACAATGAAAGACAAGTAATATTTTTTTAGCTTTGCCAACTACTATCAAATCTTTATCAAGAATTTTTCTCAAGTTGTAGCTCTACTTATACATTTGACTTCTAAAGACAAACTTAAGTGGAATAAAGAAGCAAAAGCATTATTTGATGCTTTAAAAAAAGAATTTACTTCTGCACCAATTTTATATCATATTGACTTCTCTAAGGCATTTTTTATGGAAAAAAATGTATCAAACTTTGCCTTGGGTGCAATATTATCACAAATGGAAGTAGTTGACAAACTCCATCTAGTAGATTTTCATCCCAAAATATTTTTAGCAATCAAGATAAATTATGAAATCCATGACAAAGAGCTCTTTGCAATCATGGATTTATTTTAAGAATGCTGTCATTATTTAAAAGATAACTTGTCAAGTTTGTTGGAGCATGTCTTTATTAAGATTCAATTTCAAGTTTATTTATCGACTCAAAAAACAACAAAGATTGTCATACGCTCTTTTTAGATGTTCTTATCTTATATCAAAATAAAAAGATGAATCTTTTAATCAACAAAGAATAATTCTCTTAAAGTTGGAGCATTTTCACCTTCGAGCAATAAAATCAACATTGACTGTTGATTCAACCTTTGTCAAGCAAATTTAATCAAATATATCCTCTTATTGTCTTTTTTATAATATCAAAAATAATTCTTTTAAGTCTCATAATACTTCCAAATTTGGATTTAAAAACAGCTTACTCTATTTTAAAGAACAATTATATATTCCAAAAGATAGAGCACAATTACGTATTCTTTAAACTTGTCATGACTTTTTAGCAATTGGACATTTTAGATACAACAAGACTTTGGAACTAATATTGAAAGATTTTTGGTGGCCTCAAATGTGAAAGGCATTCAAAGACTTTGTATAATCATGTGATATTTGTTTAAAATCTAAAATTCTTTGCCATCAACCTTATGGACTTCTTCAACCATTACCTATTTTAGAACAATTATGGTCTTTTGTATCTATGGATCTTTAGTCTGACATTCATATGATTTCATATTTTTTGTAATAAGTTATTATACCAAAATGGCATATTTTTTACTATATACAAAATCTATCATAAGTGAAGAAATGACAAAAAAATTTCTTAACAATATCTATTACCATCACAGATTGCCTAAAGATATTATATCGGATATGGAATTTAATTTATATCCAGATTTTGAAAAATCTTTATAAGATTTTAAAAGTGGATATAAAGCTCTCTTTATCTTTTCATCCTCAAATTGATAGACAAATAGAACAGATGAATCAAGTTTTGGAGCAATACTTGAGATTTATCATCAAGTATCATTAAAATGCTTGGACAACTCTTTTATCATTGGTAGAGTTTGCATATAATAATTCAATATATTCCTCCACTCAAAAAGTATCTTTTTTTGCCAACTATGGTTATCATCTATGACTTGATACTTTTAACTTTTCAAAAGTTGATAATCTTACTGCAAAAGATTTAACAAATTGTTTGTCAAAGCTACATGCAACAATAAAGGCACAATTAAAGAGAGCTCAAGAATAACAAAAGATTAAGGTATATGATTATTACAAGAAACAACCATAATTCAACGTGGGTGACAAAATATGGTTATTTTATCACAACATCAAGAGTACTTGTTTTTATAACAAGTTGGACTATTTTAGTCTTCGATCTTTTTCTATTACTTAAGAAGTCAATCCTTTGCTTATCAATTATATTTACTAGAGTCTATGAAGATCCACTCCATATTTCACATTATTGAAGTAGAAAGAATTTATCTTAAAAAAGAATTGGGCTTGTGGCTATCACTAATTGCTCAATCAAGCCTTAAGATTAAAAAAAATACTAAGATTATAAATAAATTTGTTCCTATAGGAGAAATTACATCAATACATAAGTCCTAAGTACCAAAGATCATCAAAAATATGATAAAAATATTATAATACCTTGTATATCCTTAAAGTGAATTTTTTCCAAACTTCAACAACTCATATCTCATGATTGGACTATTCAAATAAACCAAAATTTTACATGGAATATTAATATACTTTAACAAATACGACAATAAATTTCAAAAAAAAATTTGTTATGGATCTTAAGATATTGCTAAAATCCTAACAGTAGCTTCAAATCTTTGTTTACATATACTTGGATGAAATTTTCTTTATATCTTACAAACTAAATATTCAAATATCATAAAAGTTTGATATATAGCTTTTTAACTTAATGACACAAAGTTTTGGAAATTTTGAACTAAAAATTTCTCTGGTAGCTTAAGATATGGCTCCAGCCATTACTATCAATAAAATAACTTAGTACCTTTGAATTACATGTGTTATCTTCAATGCTCTATAACTTCTTCATACAAACTCTCAATGCAGAAATTCTTTTACAAAAGATGTAGTTCTTAAAATCACCCTTAAAATTGTATCTTTTAATCTCCAAAATCTATCATAAAATGCCTTATATCCTCAAAAGAGTAATAGTACATCTTAAAAAAGACACCTAAACTTCAAATGGCTATAACTTCATCATCTTAATTTCAAATCCTCTAAAATTTATACACAAATTGTAGTTCAAATTGTAAATTTTATAATCCTTTCTTTTAATTTTCAAATGTCTCTTTTGAAGTTACTAAAACCTTTCTAATCGTCACAGACATCCTATTAAATGCCTATTGGATATAACCTTTGATTAATAGGAATGAAGATCTTTTCCTTTTGCCTTCATCCATCTATACCTTGCTTTCATCTCTCCAAATAAGTTTCTTAGAGGTTTGGATTTTCATCTTTGAATTCCAATATTTTCTTTAAATTTTATATTAAATATTTAAATCTTATATAATTTAAATATTATAATCAACATAGATAAACCTCAAAATAATTTTTTTTATATCAAATATATTTAAATTAACATACTAACCATTCTAATGTACATCAATACTTATAAATATAATATATATTTTAGTTAGTTTTTACATACTATAAATAATTTATAATATGATAATGTCTCTTTTTTTGAGCCATATAAGATAGTAAATATCTCGAGAAGAAGAAAAATGTGACTTCCTCTTACAGAAGTGTATATTAATTAAGAGTTCAAGGTTGAAGATGTCTTAGATTCAAGGCGGCACCAAAATAGGTTAAAATATCTTATTTATTGGTACAGATATGATACTAATAAATATACATGGGAGCTAACAAAGAATCTTATAAATGTGACAAAGAAAGTTGAGGCATTTCATCGACAACATCCATCAAAATCAAGATGAAAAATAGCAAATTTTTCCTATAAAAGAAATAAGATTCAAAGAAGATAACATTCTACTTTCTATCTTTTTTTATAGCTTTTATGTATTTGTGATGCTAAGGAGATAGAGAACCAACAACTAGCAGATTCAATTCAAGAGCTTTCACTTGCTGATTTATCAAATAAGACATTATGATTGTCACAACCTTCAAGGTGGCATAATTGATATTAAGATCCTTAAGAACAATATTTTTTTCTCAAATAGATAGCAAGATACAACAAATTTGATATTACAACTTTGGATGAGACTCCCAATGTTTGGTGATTTTATAAGAGATAGGAACAACTCCTAATGATGTTTCAAATATTTTATTTGAAAGAATTTACAAAGGCCTCAATAATGATCAAATAATAGGATGGTCTTTCTATCCTAGTATAAAATACTATTAATGGCTAAGAAGACCTATCAACCATCTTTGAAGAGAACAAAGATTAGAATATGTGACAAATACAATTTGATATATCTTGGATTTCATCAACACATGATGACCACTCTTCATGGAATTTGTCTCTAAAAGGAGAGATAATGTTTTGTATATATGTACATATTCTAAAAAATACCTACATAATTAGATAGAAATAAGTAAACATAAATAAAAATAGATTAATTTCATAATATCTTCTAAAAAAGCTTCTTTAAAGCTTCATAGATGCTCTTTTGATTTTATATGTATTTTTAGTTGATTGATAGGTTAGAAACTTGGTCAATAAATTAACTACATGTTGATAGCTTGCGGAATAAGCAAACTATTTAGTGCTTATATAAAAAACCTGCCTTACAAGTTAAGATGCATGTCTTATAAAGTCAAAATGTTTTAGAGATCTTATAGGACATTGCCATGTAACTTCTAGTTAAAAGTATATATGAAAACAAAGGTGAAGCCTTCTTTACTCTTATTAATGTCTTTTTATCTGTTAGTCTTATTTCAAGACTTTTTAGTCTTCTTTTTTTTGGCAATAGCCATTCTAGTTCAATATTATATCATCTTTGAGTTACTTTTTAGTTCTTTTCAATAACACAAGAATATATTGAAAATTTTCTTTCTTTAAAAAATTCATATCTTTGATAGAAACCAAAGCAATGAGCATTTTTTAAAAAGATTTTTTATTGTAAAAAACTTCATGTGGTATTTTATCATTAAGATTTGTAAATAAAAGGCAATTATAAGTCCAAGATACAAATTTTGGTGCAAATGCCCAATACTGACAATCTAATTTAATATCATTTAAAAGTATTTATATTCCTTTAATAATAGTCTACATCATATGCTTTGCCATGCCGACAATTTCATATGTATATGCAAGAGTGATGATGTGCCAAATGCCTTCAACATTAAAATAAGATCCAAACTTACTATTTAAAAATTTAGTGTTTTGATCAAGAAAAAAATAAATTACGTTTTTTCAACTTTTTCTTTATGTCTTTGCTTTTGAAGGCTTATAAGCAATATGTACTTAGTTCTTATTTTAAAGAAATGCAAGGCTACAATAGCCAAAATATTTATCAATTTATATAGCTAATCACTTGGCACTATCAAAGCTATTTATATTGAAATAACCAAGGTTAGATACTATTACATTTAAAATATCAGTGGCATGCTTATACTTGTGTGAAAAAGGTTGCCTATAGGTCTTACCAACAATGCATGATTCACATATAGATATTTTATCCTTCTCCATCTTGATCTTTAATTCTTCAATATAATTCATCTGCTCTGCTTTTTTTTATTGTATGCATTAAAGCATGTGCTAATACTTGATGCCATTTAATAAGTATATGACTTAAAATAGATAAACTAGAAATTATAGCAACTTCTTCAATTTTACAAGGCATAAGATAAGCTTTATCTACTAGCATGTCTTGTGTGAATAAGTTACCTGAAGGTAGAATCTAATTAACTCTATTAACATCTAAGTTAAATTTACAACCTTTCTTAAATTAACATAAATTTGTAATTGATAATAAAGTATTACATGCTCCAAGAACCTAGTAGATATCCTTCACAAGTACAAGAATACGTTTTCTTGGAAGATTTAAAATTGTGAGATACATCTTGCTTAAGCCTTGTGATTTGTTAATGCCACCATCATAGCTTTGGAATTGGATAGTCACATTTTCATTAAAATTAAAAAGTTTACTCTTATTTCTTTAGATGTATACATCCACTACATTATCAATATATACATAATACCGTAATTGAGATAATGATATAATGATTGTTTTTGAATTAAATAATGTATCTTGAGCTAAAAGAACAATAGCAACTTCAACACTTACTATACCATTGTTATTTATTTTAGGACATTTTGTATCACCTTATTAATGCATCTTTTTTCCACAAGCCTTACAAGTACTTCTAAACTAATCAATCTTAGGCTTTTGTTTTTGTTGAAGATCGTATTTTTTTAAGACTTATTTTTTTCTTGCATGTACTATTAAAGCAAAAAATAGAGAACTAGTCTTTTCCTACTTTTGCATCTCTTCTTTAAGAAAAATAGATTATACTACTTTTTTGTGATCTCTTCTCTTTTTCTTAATACAATCAACTAAACAAGTAGATTCCAAGCTTTTGATAATGCAGTAAGTGAAAGAAATGCCAAGCTTTATTTGCTCATTTCACCACCTGCTTCAAATATATTGATCCTTAGGATCAAAAATATCTTCAAGAAAAATCTCCATAAATTTTTCATTCACAAATCAAAGATTATAGAATTTTTCCATTAAGAAGATCTCAATAACAACTCTTGAGGGTTTTTGGATCTTAACCAATACATTCTCCATTTCTTTTACAATATTATGTTTGTGTAATAAATAGAATTTAATTAGAATAAATAGAATTTAATTAGAATAAACAGAATTTAATTAAATAAATAAAACTATTAATAGAATTAAATTCTAGCTCTAGCAACTTTAATGTAACTCTAACAGGGCTCCAATAGCTCTAGTAATTCCAAGAAAGCTACGACAAGGCTCTAGGAACTCTTCAACTTTGGCAGCATTCCAACAACCATAGATCTCCGATAGCAAGCAAATCATTTAAGTTTTCATTTACATAAAATATTCATTTTTTATCCAAACTTTTTCCAATAATATTTATCCGTAGTACTTTTCATCCAGCTTTGATACCATGTTATGAAAACTGCATGAATTATATTTTGTTGCAAATAAAAACATGCTAGAAGCTTAAAGAAAGGCACTTCTAATGTCTTAATTAAATGTTGGATAAGTCATAGCTTTCAATACATATAATATGGAATATTTAATATTATTATTTCCATCATTGCGCAAACATTCTTGTCAACAAATTTCACTCGAGTTGGCTTCTACTTTAAACCAACATTTACAAGTGGTGATTTTGCTTCTTTTTTGCTTTTATTTCAGATTTAGAACAAGTTTCCAATACTTAAAGAGATCAAAGATGGAAGATCAAGCTACACTAGAGCTACATGAAGTCTATAAGATTTATATAGAAAGACTTATAAAACTAAATACAAATTTATATTTCTATAAATAATATTACTTATGTAAGTGAATAATGGAGATACTGATTATCACCACATATAAGTCTCAAAAATGGAGCAATTCATCCATCCTGCACCTTTAATACCTACAGCAATGTTGTATTGTTATTGGCTTTGAAAACATAGTCTTCATGCATTTCCAATATAAAGTTTACAACTTGTTGTTCAAATAACATTGGAGCTTGGTTGTATTAAAGGTCGTATTTGTCACGGCCATAATCATGTAAGCTAATAATTACATATAGAAATAGGTAGAAGTAAGTAAAAGTAGGTAAAAGTAAGTTAATTCTATAATATTTAATATAAAAGCTTCCTAGAAATTTTCTAGACACTGCTTTGACTTCATAGGTGTCTTTAATTGACTTTTTGGATTAGAAACGTGGTCAACAAGTTGGCCATGTGCCACACATGTTGTTAGCTTGAAAATCAAGCTAACTATATGGCCCACACGTAGAAAAACTTGCCTTGTAAGTCAAGGCATGTGCCCTACAAAGTCAACATATATTGGAGGTCCTATAGAATGTCGCCACGTAGCCCCTAGTTAGAGAGTATATATAGAGACAAGAATGAAGGCTTCTTCACTCCTGTCAACTCCTTTCTTGCTTCTAGTCTGTTTCAAGGGTCTCTAGTTTTCTTGTCTTTTGGCAATAGCCATTCCAGTTTCTCTTTCAATATATATACTTGTTTATATATATTTGGTTACCTCTCTTTGAGTGAATGCTCACTTGTTTGAATTGTTTTTTCATCGAGTTCTTGTCCTTGATAGATTGACAAGAGTACACTTACAATATCAGAGCTTTGTTTTTCTTGAGTAAGAGTGGATTACCCCTTTCTCTTGACAAGACATAAGCGTGTTAGAAGTTTGCGGATTACCCACTTCTAAACTGATATTGTTCTTAGTATCTTCTTTGTTATCAAGTCTTTTCTTTTTCTTTTGTCTTGAGCAATATCAGACAAATTTTTCTTCTTAGTATCATTATGGCAGAGCTTGTTGAAATGAAGAGTACAATGGCACAAATACAAGAACAATTGAGGGAGTTAATGCTTGCGATGCATCAACTCAATTCACCAACACAAGAAAGAACAAGAATAGCAGAAAGTGGAGATATAGAGATGATCGGAGCTGCTTCAACATTTGCACTAAATCACATTCCTTCTCCAATTGTACAACACCCTGTAAGCACTAGAGAACCAAGAATTGCTTTACTTGAGAAATTTGATGGTACAAGATCAAAGTTTTGAGGGCTCATCAATCAAGTACAATTAGCAATTGAACTTCAACTGCAAAGCTATCCAACTCTAGGATCACAAGTCAGGTTTATTGGCACTCTACTTTCTGGTTCTGCATTATCGTGGTTTTCGTCTTTTTTTGAACAACAAAATCCAATATTGGACAATTTGGAAGCTTTTCTGGTGGAGTTTTGATCTATGTATGGTGAACACGATGCAACTCATGTTGCAACAAATAAGATCCGAATTCTGCGACAAAGAAACCGCTCAGTAACAATGTATGCTTTACAATTTTGACAACTTGCAATTGACATCAAGTGGGATGATGCTGCACTCATCAGTCAATTTCTTTATGGATTGGAATACGAAATAAAGAAATTGATGCTCAACTTACCTGATCCTCAAACTTTGAGTCAAGCAATCGATTTTGCGGTAAAATGTGACAATCGACTTTTTGAATTTCGATTCGAGAGTCATACACGGGAACCTCAACATTATTACTCAATGGCAACATCAGCATCTTCGCCAAACATACATTCGGAAGTAGAAGACATGCAAATTGACACGATACGTTTTAAACCCCTAACTGAGCAAGAAAAGATTTGTTGTCGTCAAGAAGGATTATGTTTATACTGCGGAGAACCTAAGCACACTGCTCAACATTGTCCAAAGAAACAACGTAACTATAAAATGAGGGGTACGGCGGTCAAAGAAGACAACATGTCGGAAAACGGATTCGTCCAGCTACAATAGGGACCGTGCAGCTGGAACCTTGTACAATTCCTAATGAAGGTCCTATCCTCTCCTCAGAACCCTCTCCTTGTTTTATAATAGACTTATATTTAGGACCTAAGAATTACAAAGCCTTTGCTTTATTAGATTCGGGAGCCTCAGCATGTTTTTTAGATGAACAATTTGTTAAAAGTCATAAAATACCTTTTGTACAGAAAACTAAATCCGTACATGTAGAAGTCATTGATGGCCGTCCTTTGTCTTCTGGAGATGTCACTCATGAAACTCACCCTATAAAAGTAACAATAAACGGTCATGTTAGCTACATAGCTTTTAACATAATTAAATCCCCGTCCAATCCAGTTATTTTAGGTTTATCCTGGCTAGAAAAATATAACCCTCGAATAGATTGGAATTCTCGTAAACTTGACTTTTTCCAAAGCATTATTAATAGTTCTACCAACCAAGTAAAAAGTTATAAATCTAGTATAGTAAAACCCGTACTTATAGGTGCAAAAGCATTTATATACACAGCAAAAGAAGGATCAACTTTTGCTATTTATGTTGCACCTATTTCTGAAAGCGTAAAGACTTCAAGTGGCATTCCAAGTCAATATCAGGATTATCAAGACGTTTTTGAGAAAAAGAATGCAGATATTCTTCCTGAGCATCGCCCATATGATTGTTCAATCGACCTCAAGGAAAGAACTCAGCCACCATTTGGACCAATTTACAGTTTATCGCAAGATGAGTTAGCTGAACTCAAAACATATATTGACGAGAATTTAGCGAAGAATTTCATACGCCATTCAAAATCTCCAACAAGAGCTCCAATTCTATTCATAAAGAAAAAAGATGGATCTTTGCGAATGTGTGTTGACTATCGAGGACTCAACAAGATCACAATCAAGAACAGGTATCCATTACCTTTGATATCAAGACTCCTTGACCAGTTGAATCAAGCTAAGATTTATACAAAAATAGATCTAAGAGGAGCATATAATCTAGTACGAATCAAGGAAGGAGATGAATGGAAGATTGCGTTTCGAACCAGGTACGGACATTTTGAATATAATGTCATGCCTTTTGGACTCACGAATGCACCAACTGCTTTTCAACATCTCATGAATGATGTATTTCGTGAATTCTTAGACAATTTTATCGTCTGCTACCTAGACGATATCCTGATCTATTCTAACAATGTCGAAGAACATGAAATACATGTTCGTCAAGTATTACAAAAACTTAGAGATGCAGGATTGTATGCCAAGATAGAAAAGTGTGTATTTCACACTACTCAAGTTGACTTTTTAGGATACATCATTTCAAATGATGGTCTCATGATGGATTCTAAGAAAGTCCAGAAAATCATGGATTGGAAGATTCCAAAGACAGTAAGAGATGTCTAATGTTTCTTGGGATTTGCCAATTACTATCGGATCTTCATCAAAGACTTTTTACGAGTTGCAGCTCCACTTACATGCTTGACCAATAAAGACAAGTTCCAATGGAATCAAGAAGCGGAAGCAGCATTTGAAGCCTTGAAGACATCGTTTGTCTCTGCACCAGTCTTATATCGTGTTGACTTTTCCAAGGCATTTTTTATGGAAACAGATCCATCGGATTTTGCCTTGGGTGCAGTTTTGTCACAAATGGGAACAGATGACAAACTTCATCCGATAGCTTTTCATTCAAGAAAATTCTCAGCAACCGAGATCAATTATGAGATCCACGATAAAGAACTGCTTGCAATCGTGGATTCCTTTCAAGAATGGCGTCATTATCTAGAAGGCACTTCTAGTCCAGTCACTGTGTATACAGATCACAAGAACCTCGAGTATTTCATGTCAACACGCGTGTTGAATCATCGTCAAGCTCGTTGGAGTATGTCTTTGTCAAGATTTGAGTTCATTATCACTTATCGGCCAGAAAAACAACAAGGTTTGTCCGATGCATTGTCTAGACGTTCTTATTTTGCACCAAAAGAAGGAGATGCAGCTTTTGAGCAACAAAGAGCAGTCCTCTTGAAACCGGAGCAATTTCATCTCCAAGCAATGAAATCAACATTGACTGTTGATTTAACTTTTCTCAAGCAAATCCAGTCCAGTATGTCCTCAGACCCTCTTGTTCATGATATTGAGAATAATTCTTCTAAGTCTCATGATTCTTCTAAGTTCGAGTTCAAGAATAATCTATTATATTTTGAAGGACGCCTATATGTTCCAGAAGGAGAAGCACGTTTACGTGTTCTTCAAGCACATCATGATTTTCCAGCAGCAGGACACTTTGGATATAATAAGACTTTGGAACTCATATCAAGAGATTTTTGGTGGCCACAAATGTGGAAGTCAGTCAAAGACTTTGTACAATCATGTAATATTTGTTCAAGATCAAAAACTCCTCGTCATCAACCTTACGGACTTCTTCAGCCATTACCTATATCAGAACAACCATGGTCTTATGTTTCTATGGATTTCATCACAGATCTTCCAAGCTCAAGATCTTATGATTCTATATTTGTGATAGTAGATCGTTTCACCAAGATGGCACATTTTATACCATGTACAAAATCTATCACACGTGAAGAAACAGCTAAGCTTTTCATTGATAATATCTATCGCTATCATGGATTACCTAAAGATATCATATCGGATAAGGGAACTCAATTTGTGTCGAGATTCTAGAGGACCCTTTTCAAGATTTTAAAAGTGGACATAAAGCTATCTTCGGCTTTCCATCCTCAAACTGATGGACAAACAGAGCGCGTAAACTAAGTCTTGGAGCACTATTTAAGGTGTACCATCAACTACCAACAAGATGATTGGACAACCCTTCTGCCATTGGCAGAGTTTGCTTATAATAATACGGTACATTCCTCCACACAACAAACACCTTTCTTTGCCAATTATGGCTATCATCCACGACTTGATGCTTTTGATTTTTCAAAAGTTGATAATCCTGCAGCAAAAGATATAGCAAATCGGTTGTCAGAGTTACATGCAATAATGAAGGTGCAATTGAAGGAAGCTCAAGAACGACAAAAGATAAACGCAGATGTATATTGTAAGGAGCAACCACAACTCAACGTGGGTGATAAGGTATGGCTACTTCGTCGTAATATCAAGACCACTTGTCCTTGCGACAAGTTGGACTATCGAAGGCTGAGACCATTTTCTATTTTTGCACAAATCAATCCAGTTGCATATCGTTTACATCTACCGAAGACAATAAAAATCCATCTAGTATTCCACGTGTCTCTTCTTGAACCATACAAGACAGTGGACATACCAAGAAGACGACAAGCTCCACCTCCTCCTATAGAAGTGGACAATAATGAAGAGTTTGAAGTAGAAGAAGTCTTAGATTCAAGGCGGCATCGAAATAAAATAGAATATCTTGTCCATTGGCACGGATATGATATTAGTGAACGCACATGGGAGCCAATGAAGAATCTTGCAAACGCAGCAAAGGCGGTGGAGGCTTTTCATCGACGACATCCATCAAAATCAAGATGAAAACCTTCTTTATAAAAGAAACAACATCTAGGCAAGATAACATTCTACTTTCAATTCTTGTTCATAGCTTCGTTGTAGTAGTGGCGCTCAGGAGATGGAGAACCAACAACCAGTAGATTTAACTCAAGAGTCTTCATTTGCTGACCTGCCGGATGAGACATTACGATTGTCACAACCTTCAAGACGACACAATCGAGATGAAGATCTTCAAGAACGACATGTTCTTCCTCGAATAGATGGTGAGATACAACGCGTTTGGTATCACGATTTGGAAAGGGACTCCCGATGTTTGGTGATTTTGCTAGAGGTAGGAACAACTCCTGATGGTGTTCCAAATATTTTATTCGAAGGAAGTTACGAAGGCCTCAACAATGATCAAATAACTGGGTGGTCTTCCCGCCCTGGTATGGGATACTACCGATGGTTGAGAGGCTCTATCAATCATCTTCGAAGAGAACAGAGATCAAAGTATGTAGCGAATACAATTCGTCGCATCATAGATTTCCTCAACATATGATGACCGCTCCTCGTGGAACTCGTCCCTAGAAGGGGGGGTAATGTCACGGCCATAATCATGTAAGCTAATAATTACATATAGAAATAGGTAGAAGTAAGTAAAAGTAGGTAAAAATAAGTTAATTCTATAATATTTAATATAGAAGTTTCCTAGAAATTTTCTAGACGCTACTTTGACTTCATAGGTGTCTTTAATTGACTTTTTGGATTAGAAACGTGGTCAACAAGTTGGCCATGTGCCACACATGTTGTTAGCTTGAAGATCAAGCTAACTATATGGCCCACACGTAGAAAAACTTGCCTTGTAAGTCAAGGCATGTGCCCTACAAAGTCAACACATATTGGAGGTCCTATAGAATGTCGCCACGTAGCCCCTAGTTAGAGAGTATATATAGAGACAAGAATGAAGGCTTCTTCACTCTTGTCAACTCCTTTCTTGCTTCTAGTCTGTTTCAAGGGTCTTTAGTTTTCTTGTCTTTTGGCAATAGCCATTCCAGTTTCTCTTTCAATATATATACTTGTTTATATATATTTTGTTACCTCTCTTTGAGTGAATGCTCACTTGTTTGAATTGTTTTTTCATCGAGTTCTTGTCCTTGATAGTATTTAACCTCTTTGAATGATGTAAGGATGATTGTCTACAAAATTATCCATTTATAAGCAAAGTATTTTGTTATGATTAAATTCTATGTTCAAATACTCTTCAAGTTTTGCATTTCTCTATCATGCTTCTATATTGCTTTTGCTCTCTAGTCTTGTGTCTTGCTATAGCTTTGAACTAGGTTATTTCTCCATATAGTCATTGTCCTCTATTTCTTTTTTAAAAAAATTAAATTATATTTTTTAAATACTTGAATTAAATTTTTTTATTTTTTATTTTTTATTTTTATCTATTGCAATGTTTTTAATCAAATCATTGTTTATGTGATTTTGAAGCAATCAACAAAATAATATAAAATATTCAATTTGATGGTTTTTTTTTTTCTTCTCTTTTTAACTCTATTTATTTTTAAACTCAATTTAAAAAAGGACTTTATTTTTAAAATAAAATATGATAGTTATAAATGATTATAATCTTATATTACAACATATGTTGGTATCAAATAATTAATTAATTAAATAATTTTTTTGATAGATATGTAATGTTTATAATTTTGATAAATTAAATAAATATATATATATATATATATATATATATATATATATACATATATATATACATATATATATATATATATAGTGATTTTATTATTAATTTATCCATGATGCTTGTTTTGATTTTAATTAAAAGTTAATAAAAAACAATATGACTTTTTGACTTTCAATATTTATCTAAAAACTCTCCATCAATGCTAGTTTTTATTAATAATAAAATTTTATTGTCAATTTTCTCTAAATTTGATCTCAAATCAACATTAGCTTATGCCTTTTTAGGTTTTTATAATGAATAATAGTGCCAAATTTTGATTTAAAAAATCAAGAACCATCAAAGGATCTCCAAAATAGAAGTGAATATTTATAAATTTACTATATGTTTATAATTTAATATTATTATAAAATATAAAAAATCGAAATAAGAAAAATTAAACACAATGACGTTATTGTAAAATATAATATATTGATATGTAAAATAAATCCTATAAACATCAATATTGTTTTTAATAAAAATCTAGCTTTGAAATACAAAGTTTAAATACACTTCTAGAATTTTTTTTGTGCCCCTAAAAATCAATAAGTATCACACCAATGAGCCTATTTCTTGCTAGAGAACATTAAAAAAATTGCAAAAATAAGAAACTAAGCTCTTGGCCATTAATAGCATGTTCCACGAATAAAACCAAATACTCATGCATGAAAATTTAAGTATCATATAAATTTTTGGTCTCTGAGGTTTGCTGACTAAGATCCTAATAAATCGTCATCATAATGCAAAATAAAACTACGTAGATTAAAAATGCCCAAAAATCTTGAGATGTCAATTATCCAACGCCTGCTCACAACACTCGGGCCACGCTTTAAGATGACGAGACGGGGACAAACAGTAAGGAACGACGATGACGAAACGGACGAAAGGGAAGAAATCGTTCGTTGTGTTGGGAAGCGACGAGGGCGGTCCAGAGGTCGTCGTCCGCTACATTCATCCATCCGGCATCAAGATGAACGCACACCATTAATCAATCCATCCAAATAGTAACCAATGAAACCATTTATTCATAGACATCCATCTATTCGTGGAAGGAAGGAAGCAACCGGCAGGATCTCTGCGAGCCCACGGAACCCTTCTTCTCCATCAGCAGCACTTCCACGATCATTTGCTGCTGAGATTTGCTCGTCGGATTACTAACTTGGGTCTGTTTGGCATGCGATCTACAACCAAAACAGTGTCAAGTGCATGCGATCCGACGATAGAGTGACACACCCCAATTTTGTGGCGAAGATTTCCTCCCCTATCTCTCTCTCTCTCTCTCCGTCCCCTTGTAGGTGCAGTTGCAGGTTTTCTCATACTACTTACTACAGCTATGGAGTGATTGATTCCCCATGCCTTTGTTTTTGTTTTTTGTTTTTTGTCATGGAATGTGTCAATCATGACATGTTTCTGTGTTGGGTGTGCTTTACGGCTCCGCAGATGGGAAGCTGTTTGCCGATGCTCTCTTCTTCTGGAAATTTGCGAAACGTTGAAGTGGATAATTGACTTAGCGGATCTTGTATACGCATTTACTGAATTAGTCCCGTTCTTGTTCTCTACTCGTGGGTACCGGAGATGTGCGATTTTGTTTGAATTGGATTCGGTGTTCGATTGCTGGGGTCTGATTTCTTAAGGAAATATTCTAGCCTTCTTACAACTGTATTTTAGTGTCAATTTTGCTTGGACTTTTGTACGAGGACGTTGGGGATAGAGGTATGGGTTTAGGCTTTCAAGTTGTGAGTTTAGTGGTTGTGAGTTTTGTGGTATCGGCCTCTTGTAGGATATTAGAAATTTGATCGCAGTAGTGCTTGCTTTGGCGTCGGTCCCCTACATGTTTTCTTTGTGAATTTTGTTGTTCTGGTGTTGAGGGGGAATTTAGGATATAAGTTTCACCCGACAATGTTCTAACATGTATGTATTATATAAAACATCAGTTGAATGGGAAGGAGCTCTCACTAGATTTTCTTAGGCATTACTGGGTCGCAATTGCGCTAAAATGACGATCTAAGCGGCCCATTGGGTTGAGAGAATTGGCTTGCGATGGATAGTGACCGAAGCCAGACACCTCTGCCTGTATCGCTACTTCTGCCTCCACCTCCTATGAGCATGCTCTCTACATCATCGTTACAACATCCAGAGTTGGAAAAGAATCTAACAGTTAGAAATGTTGAGGAGAAACGAGAGGAATGGTCGGCTCGCGCGGTGGCCCTATTCCTCGACCTTTACGAAGAAAAGTACTTCGAAATGGACAGGGGGGGTTTCCGATCGAAGGACTGGGAGCAGCTGGTGGAGCGGTTTAACATGGAAGGGGGATGTGGGAAGACGATGAAGCAGTGCCGGGACAAAATGGACTCCTTGAAGAAGCGTCATAAGCTGGAGAGGGGCAGGAAGGCAAGCACAGGAGCGGAGACGTGCAGCTGGGTGTGGTTTGATAAGATGGATGGTATGTTTGGTGACCATTCCAAGCACCAAGGAATATTGCTTGGTCCTCCTGAAGCAAGTGACGTGAAATTTTCCGCAGATAAGTTTCGAATCGCGGGCGGGGAAAATGTGATTATGGAAGAACAGAGTCGGAGGATTGTTGGAAGCTGGAGAGAGGCGAAGAAAGTTTTACAAGAGCTGCCTTTGTCTGCTGAAGAGCGGGGCAAGGCTCGGACTCTGCTGCTAGAGAAGAAAGAGGAGGAGAGATTAGAATATTTTGTTGGCGATTTTGAGGAGGTTAGCTTTTGCTTGAAGCTGCTTGTGGAGAGAGCTTCCATCCAATCTTCAGGTTTTTTTTTTTTTTTTTTTTTTTTTTTTTTCTTCTTCTTATGGTTACTCTGCTTTTTTGGTTATATAAATCAGTCTATCGCAAGTGTTTTAGTCTTCTGCACATTTGACCTTTTCTGGATAATTTCTTAATGACCTTCAATACTAAATTATCTGGCGTTTGATTACAGCTCTTTTATACTGGTGGGTGTTTGTTATTCAATTTGGGTTTCCATGAATTCAGCATTTCAGCAATATCTGATGCACGGAAATTTTAGAGAGTTGGTAAGGGAGTATTTGTAATTGTAGTATTTTTTATTTATTTATTTATTTATTTATTTTTTACGATTTAAAAATGCAGGAGACGCGGGAGTTATTCAAATGGATTTTGCAGTGGCCTCTGACATCCAGCGCAGGCTGGAGGAAGTGTTAACAGGTGCGGATTCCTCTTTTAGATTCATGCAGTGATAATGAGAGTGTTTCCTTCATGGTGAAAGTCTTGTCAATAGAACCAGTGAAAAGGATGTATGTGAGATTGTGTTGTTCAACATTCACTCTTCAAGTTGTCTTGTCTGTTGTTACCATCCCCTCCACAAATACCATTGAGCATTAGATGGTGAGGTACCCTAAATTGTGCTCTGATAGGCATTCTATTGAATGAATAGAGCTCTTTCGTGCACAAACTTAACTACTAACAAGACATTTTGTTTCTTTTGTAGATGTCATTTCGCTCAAAAGGCGAGCGATATCAGATCTGCGGTATTTTATGCCTGCAGCAAAGAATAGTAAGAGTTGAAGCAAAGCTTCATGTAGGACACATTTTTAGAGTTTCTTCCAAAATTACTGCCTTGCGATTCGCTTTCACAACCTTCTAGTGAAACCTGGTAGTCAGCTATGGATTGAAGGCCTTCAGGAGGTCCCGCCGCCATTGGAGCAGTGAGGTTTGAAAGAGCAAATGAAGTCAGGCATTTGCACCTCACTTTTATTGGTATGTCTTGCACAATTTTAACTTTTAGGACTGTTTGGTTGATCCGAAGTTGATCTTTGGTTTGACTGTAGGGAGCAAGTATGAAAACTGAAATCCTCAATGCATTCACAGGTGCTACTGAAGCTGAATATGCGTTGGCACTACTTGTACACAAGCTTTTAGCGAGGTGGTGAGTTTTGGACATTTTGCAGGGATTCTATGCTGAATATGGTGTTCAAGATAACGAATTTTTCCACATCTTAATGGTAGGTATGATGGATGGTATGTTATGGACTAGCCCCAAATTCGTGACATTAGATGGGGGGCAAATCGAGATTACTATTTGATCGTTAAGGTTGAACTCCCAAAGAGAATGAAAATTTATTAAATGCTTAAACTAGTTCCAATCAGCTACATTGTTTTAGTAATCATGCAATTTATATTTCTTCGATTTTAAAATCAAGAAATAGTGCACAAATAACAAACTAGGACTTTGCCTTTACACGACTTGATCACTGATTTGCTATCCAAGCGTCTATTACCTGCGCATACAGTGCGGACTTTGTGATTGGTATAATAACTAATTTGTAAATCGAGAAGTGGTTTGTAGTAAGCATCAATCAAATGAGTCGCTTGTCATTTGATAGTGGTCATAGAACGTACATGGACAACCTAGAGGAGATGGACGATCACACACCAGAGCGTTCAAGTATTCAAAAACTTCGTGTCTAGGAGCGTACCGATTTCATTGCAAGTATTTCAGATGTATTCCAGATTCGCAATTCACATCCCAGCACCAAATTTCAAAATGCTCTGGCTCTTTACATCGTCACTCTAGCTCAGTATCTATAATGTGCCTTGTGAAAACTTTACATTTTTTTCATTCTGATTTTTATTTCAGGGTCTGGAAATTGCTACTTAAGCTGGTTATGATTAAATCAACCGTCATCCAATTAGTTTCTGTGCTCAGAAGTATAGAGGGCTACAAGCTCTTTGGGTGCACAAAATAGACTTGGTTAAACCTTATGTTCTTAAGTAGTATTTCAAGGAAATACACAAATGATGGGTGCATGTTGCAGCATTACTAGAACCATGAGCATTTCCATGGGTGTCCAATCAGGTTTTCCACCATTGGGGCTTGGTTGGGCCCACAAAAAAGCATCGACCTATGGTGTAGTGGGTCCTATCAATCTGCTCAGCATAAGAGTTCATGGATATGGGCACAATACAGGGCCCACAGGTATGAGTGTCTGTCATGTGGCAAATCTAGTTTTTGAGATCATTTATTCATTTGATTAAACTATTTATTATTAGTGCTAAAGGAATGATAATCTGAAGATGAAATTTGACATGCCTCTCTTTCACCATGTCAAGTATCATATCTCCAAGCCATGTTAGGTATATTTTGGGTTTATTTTACATAAATTGGGTGATGAGCGGAACAATTCTTTGTGGAGAGGCATGCAAAAATTTTAATTTGTGTCTGTGGGAGTAGCATAGTAGGAATATTTCCACAATCTTGAAATCAACAAAAAGAAAATATTAAGTAGAAACATTGCAAAGTTTTATAATCAATTCCTTGTCTAATCTTCTTTTTTGTTATTGAATTTCAAGTTTCTACAATTAAAGTATCAGAAGAGTTGAATGCAAGTGAGATGTAAACAACATAAATTGTTATGTAAAATATTTATTTACTTCTGAAAGAACAAGCCATGAAAATAAGAAAGTGAAAATTATAATTAATTAAAATAAAAATAACAATATTAAAATTCTTGAATATTCAAACAACCATAGTAAAGAAATCAATGGATATTTAATTTTAGTTCCACAACGATTATGAGAACTTAATATTAAAATTATAACCTTTCTTACTAAAATACAATATATTGTAGAACTTACAATAATAAGATTATTTGCAAATCAGAAGCACTTTTGGCTTTTTTATTTTATGTTAAATTAATTTATTATTTATAATTTTAATTAACTTATATCAGATTTTTTTAATTAAAAGGCTCATAATTCAAACTGTTAAGTATTTAAACTGAAAGTTTCGTTTGTATACTTAAACAAAGACAAAGTGATACTCCCACCTTAATTTTCAGTATTTCCGAAACCCATAATAAATTATGATTTATTCAAAATTTTAATTTTGTATTCGTTTTCGATTTTTTAAATAAACACTTATTTTTTGAAAAAAGAAAAAAATCGATCATATGTATATACATATACTTTCATGATTTCTAATTATTAAAAAAATAACTAACAAATAAATTACAAGCATAAAAAAATCAATAATTTTATAGAGCTTGGTTAAAAATTCATTCATCAAATAGAATGTTCTTAATAAATTTGATTTATTACATTATTTTGACGACTTTTCACAATGGTTTTATTTTTATTTCTGTAATTGTCTTTACTCAAATAAATCTTTTTGATAAATTTGTAGATAGAACATGACTTCAACTCTTAGTATTCTGCACACATACACGACCTAATTGGAAGGTTGTTCTGGCTAGACCAGATAGAAAACAATGCACACAAACTGTGGGTGATACCAGCATGAGTCGTATTCGTCAGTGAGCATCGACATGGCCTCTACGGATCTAAACCATCCCAAAAACCCATGCTTCAGTCCTTGCCTCCGACATTCTTGTCCCCCTCCAGCTTGTGCCACATGGAGGAGCAGAATCGTTTCTTCCCAGACACTTCTGTTGTTCCCTTGTGACTGGCTTTGTGAATTCCCTGGACCCGGATCTCTTGATTCACGAAATCCGAAGCACTACTCCAATCCCAAGCGTTGCACCCACCACAAGCGTACCGATCATATGCATCACACTTGACGAGTCTTCTTGTCCACTCCCACAATCATGTACAAAACAACAGCTCAAGGAAGGCAGGAATGCGATCCCAAGTGTGATGACAACACTTGGTTGAATAGAATTTTGATTGATGGAGGGCGTGAAAGCGAGACACAATGTCGCCTCACAATAAATGCACGCTACACTAGGCTAGGCTATGGAACCACGCCGACAGCTCAATTCGCAGCGACAATCGTCGACTCTGGGGCAAACCTAGCCTACTCATCCACTCACTACAACTTGAACTACAACTAAAAGGGCGTAAATATGCTTCGTGTTGTTGTGGTGCTCAGACTCACGGCCTCCATGCCATGCCAGCTGCGCATGCAGACGGTTTGGGACGAATCCGAGGCATTGCAATGCGCTACTTCCTAGATTGCTCATGCGCTCAAAGGTACGAGAGCAATTGGACGGCGCTGTGTGGTGACGTTCAAGCCCGTGTGGTGAAGCTGGCCTTGATGTGCTGGACTTGCTTCTGGTTCAAGTTGAACGCCTTCTCCAGCACCTCGTCGTTGATGGGAGGGTTGGCTGCGAACAGCGCCGGCGCCACTTGCTGCACTCCCGGGTTCTGGCTGCTGAGCGCCGCGATGGCCACCGCCGCGCCCTTGCCCACATTGAGCTGGAAGTGGACCAGCCCCCTGGGGAACACGAACACATCGCCTGCGTATAGCGTGGTGGCGAACAACGTGTTGTTGGTGGTGCTGACGAACCCGACGTACAGCTCCCCCTGCAGCAGCGCCAGGACCTCGGTGGCGCGAGGGTGGATGTGGGGCACGTTGATGCCGCCCTTGGCAAAGTCCAGGCGAGCCAGGGAAATGCCCAGAGTGTTGAGGCCGGGGAGCTGAGCGGCGGCCACGGGCGTGACGGCGTTGGCGGTGGGGCCGTTGGTGTTGCCGGGCTTGTCGAGGCCCCTGAACAGGAAGTCGTTCACCTTCACGTCGGCCGCGGTCTTACACACCAGACCATTGATGGTGAGCGTGTTGGAGGCGTCTGCGACGCAGAAGTCCTGGATGGGATCGGCGTCAGCTGCCATGGAGAGCATGGGTAGCAGAGCGGCCTGGACGAGGAGCGCCACGAACACGACGCGCTTGGCAAGCGTCTCCATTGTGCGCCCACTGCGTGACAACGATCGTTCACCGCTGGGGTTGGTTGGGAATCCCGTCCCCTCTCGGATGTTGCTCGCTGGGTTGTCTTGTCGCGTGTCGTGTCCTGGGGAATTTGAGCAACAAGAAGAGTCGTTGCCGCACTGGTGTCGAGGGGCTTGGAGAGGGCTTGGTGATTGGAGAGTGCTTGGTGAATGAAGTGATGGGAAGTCATGGGCTGCACAGCTGTTTTATACACCGGAAGGATTGAGGTCTGTCCACCGGGCAGCAGGTCTCGCTGCACGCGGTGTTGTAATGTCGAAACGCGGCGCGCAAGGCAACGACGTAGCTTAACGACACAGGGCTTCCCTTCGTCACTTCAGGTCTCGACCCGCTGTGATTTTCTCCAATGTCCGGTCAAACAAGCGTGTCGCTGGGCCCCGCATGTTTTATTCCTGAGAAGGCACCTCCGACTCAATCTTGCCGGGACAAGCCCGGAAGCTGCGGAGGCTGTTGCGTTGGCGATGGCGCATGGTGGAGGGGACGCAATGTACTATGGAAGGATGAGTAGTTTATGACAACAGAAGGGCTGGTATCAGTGGCAAGGACACTGGTGGTGTCAACTGTGGCATGGCGGTTGTGTTTTTTCTATGGTTTTCTATGTTCCGGCTCAAGAATTCTTCCTCCTCGGTGACTGCAGCCCAGCGGCGCTGACCGCTTTCTTGACGTCAACGGGAAGCTGCCCGAACGGAAACCACTGACACCAGCCCTTCTGTTGTCATGAACTACTCATCCTTCCATAGTACACCTTGCAGTCGATGCACCAATGCAGACACGAATAAAATCCAGACAGAAACAATAAAAGGCCATGCGCCCACTCCCCTAAAAACTTGGATCTCTACCTAAACTCAAAAAAACAAGCAGAGAAGGGAGGTGAACCAAGTCTACATAGCTACAGCAACCGCCGCCCAACCCCAAAAGCGATGACAGTTCGACAGGAATGGAAAAATATGTCGATGCTCCTTCAAGCCCAACAGCCCTCCAGCTTCACCTCCGCTAACAAACTGCAGATCCCAGCAGAACCAAAGATCGGGAATAGAAGGAGATAACTGCCAACCCCAACCCAACCGTCGAATGCAGAGCTCCCAAATCCACATCCAATGAAAAAAAAATTAAGAGTTAAAGAAAGGATTCTCTTAGGCATGCATTTTGTGAGTGATTGACTATTGTAAGTGTGATTTAATGGTAGACATTGATTGACTATTTAGATGACTTACGAAGTATTAAGAGTGAATTAAATTGGATTAACTAAGAACTAAAAATTCTAACACATACATAATTAATTCATTGGTTATGAACTAGAATAAACTTACAATTAGTGGAGGTTTATTTTAGCTCATAAAGGTCAAGACCAAAATTAAGGTAATGACCATCAAATGAACCTAAATTTGTATTGTTGGCCTAATCAACTTCACCATCAGGATTAAAGGACATTTTTCAATTAACTTTGACTACTTGCATGTCTTAATTATAAAAATTTCTAATACTAATGAAGTTTAAGGTTATATAGAATTAGATTGAATGTAATTAATTCCTAAATTAATTCCTTTCACATGACTGCTTTGTATATATAATTAGATTTAAAAATCTCTACAAGTAAAAAAAAAGATAACATTATCAATTAGAATTAATACTAAATCAACTATTAATCTATTCATTATGCTCATACTACGTGTAGGTTATTGTTCCACTTACATAAAAAGATAATTCAGACAATTCTTTTTACATCAATTATAAAATTGTTCCAATCCCATAAATTTAACAAAATCATGTTAAATACATATAGCATTCTTATATCTACAAACAACATTTATAGCTAGTTCTTTTTTAAAATTATTAAAAAATCAATATAATATCAAGATAAAAACTTATGAAATTGTATAAACATACTTTTGAAATTATAAACAATACAAGCATAAGAAAATTGGTTTATGATTGTTATGTGTTGAAGCTTAGGATCAAAATACCAAAACAAAAAGAAATAAATATACATGTAAATATGTATGTATAAATATAATTATTAAGAAAGCAGAAAAAATTTAAAAATCAATAAATATATAAATAAATAGTTTTTGTCAAACCAAATATTACAAAACACAACAAAACTCCCATAAACAAGAAAGAAAGAAAGAATATATATATATATATATATATATACATACATACATACTAAACAGCAACAAGGTGGGCCCTTCAAAACTCACAAATACAACATAATCACAATAAAAGAAAATTGTAATAATGACATATACCTAAACATTCAAACACTTATTAAAAATGGAAACACATTCAAACTCAATACCACAGACAGAAACAAAAGCAAACTCCAAAAAATCCCAAAAAATAAAGCATCACATATTTACATACAACAAGGTGGGCAACTTCAAAACTCTCAAATACCACAAAACATCCATACAAACAGGAATCAAAGACATAAAAGACACTTAAATAAACACATAAACAGATAAACTGGTTCAAGAAATTGAAATGATATAAATTGCACAGAATGCAAGCCACTATATCCTGGAATCAAAACCCCCCAAAATTGATTGGCCTCCCTGCCTCCCTCCCTGGAAGCAGATGTTTGTGTAATGCACGCACGCAGCTGTTTCCATCACAAACTGAAGCCATCCCACTTCGCCAAGCACATGGAGCTTTGAGCACAACCCACTTACCTGAAGCTCTCAACACCAGCGACATCCAACGTCGCTCATGCCAACGACGCCGACACTGGCATTCTCCGGATCATCGGTCCCTCTCGCGTCTCCGAGTCTGCGACACTCGACGTCATTCCGTGGCCCTCCACCATGCGCCATCGCCAACGCAACAGCCTCCGCAGCTTCCGGGCTTGTCCCGGCAAGATTGAGTCGGAGGTGCCTTCTCAGGAATAAAACATGCGGGGCCCAGCGACACGCTTGTTTGACCGGACATTGGAGAAAATCACAGCGGGTCGAGACCTGAAGTGACGAAGGGAAGCCCTGTGTCGTCAAGCTACGTCGTTGCCTTGCGCGCCGCGTTTCGACATTACAACACCGCGTGCAGCGAGACCTGCTGCCCGGTGGACAGACCTCAATCCTTCCGGTGTATAAAACAGCTGTGCAGCCCATGACTTCCCATCACTTCATTCACCAAGCACTCTCCAATCACCAAGCCCTCTCCAAGCCCCTCGACACCAGTGCGGCAACGACTCTTCTTGTTGCTCAAATTCCCCAGGACACGACACGCGACAAGACAACCCAGCGAGCAACATCCGAGAGGGGACGGGATTCCCAACCAACCCCAGCGGTGAACGATCGTTGTCACGCAGTGGGCGCACAATGGAGACGCTTGCCAAGCGCGTCGTGTTCGTGGCGCTCCTCGTCCAGGCCGCTCTGCTACCCATGCTCTCCATGGCAGCTGACGCCGATCCCATCCAGGACTTCTGCGTCGCAGACGCCTCCAACACGCTCACCATCAATGGTCTGGTGTGTAAGACCGCGGCCGACGTGAAGGTGAACGACTTCCTGTTCAGGGGCCTCGACAAGCCCGGCAACACCAACGGCCCCACCGCCAACGCCGTCACGCCCGTGGCCGCCGCTCAGCTCCCCGGCCTCAACACTCTGGGCATTTCCCTGGCTCGCCTGGACTTTGCCAAGGGCGGCATCAACGTGCCCCACATCCACCCTCGCGCCACCGAGGTCCTGGCGCTGCTGCAGGGGGAGCTGTACGTCGGGTTCGTCAGCACCACCAACAACACGTTGTTCGCCACCACGCTATACGCAGGCGATGTGTTCGTGTTCCCCAGGGGGCTGGTCCACTTCCAGCTCAATGTGGGCAAGGGCGCGGCGGTGGCCATCGCGGCGCTCAGCAGCCAGAACCCGGGAGTGCAGCAAGTGGCGCCGGCGCTGTTCGCAGCCAACCCTCCCATCAACGACGAGGTGCTGGAGAAGGCGTTCAACTTGAACCAGAAGCAAGTCCAGCACATCAAGGCCAGCTTCACCACACGGGCTTGAACGTCACCACACAGCGCCGTCCAATTGCTCTCGTACCTTTGAGCGCATGAGCAATCTAGGAAGTAGCGCATTGCAATGCCTCGGATTCGTCCCAAACCGTCTGCATGCGCAGCTGGCATGGCATGGAGGCCGTGAGTCTGAGCACCACAACAACACGAAGCATATTTACGCCCTTTTAGTTGTAGTTCAAGTTGTAGTGAGTGGATGAGTAGGCTAGGTTTGCCCCAGAGTCGACGATTGTCGCTGCGAATTGAGCTGTCGGCGTGGTTCCATAGCCTAGCCTAGTGTAGCGTGCATTTATTGTGAGGCGACATTGTGTCTCGCTTTCACGCCCTCCATCAATCAAAATTCTATTCAACCAAGTGTTGTCATCACACTTGGGATCGCATTCCTGCCTTCCTTGAGCTGTTGTTTTGTACATGATTGTGGGAGTGGACAAGAAGACTCGTCAAGTGTGATGCATATGATCGGTACGCTTGTGGTGGGTGCAACGCTTGGGATTGGAGTAGTGCTTCGGATTTCGTGAATCAAGAGATCCGGGTCCAGGGAATTCACAAAGCCAGTCACAAGGGAACAACAGAAGTGTCTGGGAAGAAACGATTCTGCTCCTCCATGTGGCACAAGCTGGAGGGGGACAAGAATGTCGGAGGCAAGGACTGAAGCATGGGTTTTTGGGATGGTTTAGATCCGTAGAGGCCATGTCGATGCTCACTGACGAATACGACTCATGCTGGTATCACCCACAGTTTGTGTGCATTGTTTTCTATCTGGTCTAGCCAGAACAACCTTCCAATTAGGTCGTGTATGTGTGCAGAATACTAAGAGTTGAAGTTATGTTCTATCTACAAATTTATCCTCCATGTGGCACAAGCTGTATGTGGAGAAAGTATTTTTTTCTCGAGCGCTTTGAATCACTTATGTTTAGAAATGCTGTTTGAAGGGGTAGGGATGAAATCTATTTCTTAGTAGTATGGATTGCCAAAGAAAAAAATACTTTGGAAAAGTCTTGTTTTGTAGGATGTTGCCTAACGTAAGAAGATTCTATGGTGTTGAGCAAATCATTGGTTATTATAAGTTGAAGTATATCAATCCATATATTGATCCAAATAATTATAAATTACTTTTTTGTTTATTTTTTATAAGGGAGATGAATGATGTTGGTCACAAATGGAGATATCTAAAATTATCATGTAGGTTGCATCAGTCTAATACATTAAGTGAAATAAATCACTGTGCAATTGCTTATATGCCACTACTTTAGAACATTCTAATTTTTTGAAATCAATGCGATTGTTCTTTTCATTATACACCTTTAATTACAAAAAAAACTCTTACTTGAAGCCATCTTGTAATTTGTATTATGAATGATAATAGATTCAACAATATATCAAAATATAGCATTAAAAATCAATTTTAAATACATGCTTTATAATCTATTAACTTATTATATGAATATATATTTGAAAGCAAATACATCATCTAATTTATAAAAATTTAGATTGTATAAAAATAAATTGAGAAATATAAATAATATAAATTAGAATAAAAAAATAAATCTTAAAATTTAAATATAAATTAAAGATATATTATAATATTTTTAAAATTTAGAAAATATTTTTATTGATGTAGATATTTGAAACTTATAAAGTTAAAAAGATAGATGAATAAATAATATTTTTCTGCTTCTTTGCTATTAAAGACTTAAATATAGATAAAATCTAAAATTTAGTATATTTATGCATTTGTAAAGAAGATAGAAAGTAAAGAAAGAAGATATAATAGTAAGATAGAAAAGAAATATAATAGCTTTTTTAAAATACCAAAAAACTAGTGAATATTGAATTAAGACTAAAACATAAGAAAGGTATTGACAAGATTGAAGATGACCTCATTCTTACTTTATATATACTAGATATCAAGAAGGCTTTTATAGAAGCTTCTTAATAACCACGAGACTTGTGGTTCAAGTATCAAGTTATAAAATACTTCCAAAGTAGCTTCTTAAAAGTAAAAAAATTACAGGATAAGTTTTAGTAGCCATCTTACATATTTATAAGAATCAAAAGATCTAATCTATGTCTAAAATAATTTTTAAAATATTTTAAAGAAGATCTTATTTATATATCATATTCTATTTATGTCCATTTATTTCTATTTATTTTGATAATATAAACATTTGTTATATTATTCTTTCTTCTAATAATAAGTTCTATGATAACATTTAAAGTTATTTTATAAGTTGATGAAGTCTAAGATCTATTAAATGGTGTAAGAAATATACATTAATGTTTATTCTATAAAAAAGTAGTTACTAGGTTTTTTGAGCCATTGATAAGGTCTAATACCTAAGGAAGAAGATGAACTATGTATTTGATTATTGTTAGGGCCTTCATAACTATATGTCAAGGACATGAATTATAAATAATCAAAATCTCATTATACTTGTGTATTACTTAAAAATAATAGATATACATTCTAAGATAGTATTTTATTCAACTTAGAATGACTATTGCTAAAAAGAGTAAAAACACTTAAAACAAAGTTAAGAACAAGAAAAGTACTGATAAGAATGAAGAAAGCCTAGTTCTTACCTTAATATATAAAATTTAATTACAAGCTACATAGCAATGTTCTTTAAAACCTCCAATACATGTGCAATTTGCATGACATGTCTCTAACTTATGAAACAAGTTTCTTACATGTGCAATATATGGACAACTTGTTAATCAAGTTTTTAACCTATAAGTCACCTACAAATAAGTATGAAGTCAAATTTTCATCTATAAAGCTTCTAAAAAGCTTCTCCATATGATGTTATCAAATTCATTTATTTCTAATTATTTCTATCTAATTCGTATAATTTAGATAAATATGTAGGTCCGTGATATTATCTTCCATTTTATGAATGAATTTTACAAAGAACAATGATCAAATGTTAAAAAAGTCCAAGATATGAAAATTTTTATTTGTTACATATTTTAAACTTTATTTCTTTTAAAGGTAATTGGTAGGTTTTTTTAACCATTAATAGTATCTCACATTAAAGTAAAAAAATTATCTAATTATTTAATCATTATTGAGGGCTTTATAACTTCCTTCAAATAAAACATTTGAAATACCATCTAGAATAGTTCTTACCTCTAATAATATTACCAAAAATTGAAAGTCTCTTTTAAAGTTGTAATACTAAATATGTTTTATTTTAGTATTCAATGAAGAAAAAACATGTTTTTTTTTAAGATCTTTATCATTATTATGTCATCTTGAAGGTTATAAAAATCTCAATGTCTTGTCTTATAACTTAGCAAATAATAGCTCCTAAATTGAATCTAGTGGTTATTCATTCTATATATCTTTAATGCTATAAATATATAAAAATTATGAATACGAATAAAAAATAGAATATAATCTTCACTAAATTTTATTTTATTTATAACAAAAAATTGCTTGACTATTCATCTTGACTTTGATGGATGTCGTCAATAATAAGCATCAATCTTCTTAATTACATTTATAAGATTATTAACTAGTTTCTATTTATCTTCACTAATATCATATCCATACTAATGTACAAAATATTTAAACTTATTTTGGTCCTACTTTGAGTCTAAGACTTCTTTAACCTCAATTTTTTTATTATTTTTTTATTTTTATAAGAAAAGATGGTATTTAATTTCTTCTTGATATACCCTTTATCTTATATGATTTAAAAAGGGGCATATAGAACAAGTGATGGAACTTTATAGACTTTAATGTATATTTAAAAAGTAATTGAATTGATATAGTTATAAATAAAAAATGGTCAAAGTCTATAGTAATCTAACTTGTCACCAAATCAAATATTTTTGACATTATAACAATGTAATTATATTGTGTCACCAATGAGGAATTAAGATTGTTCCTTGTAATAGAAATTTGTATTGGTCTTTTGTTTTTTTTAAGTTTTTTTTAATTGTAACTTTAGTATTGCATATAACTTTGATGAATAATTTGCTAATTTTTTTGTCACATGATTATCAACTTTTAAAAGTCAAATGCATCAAATTATGGATGATAGCCATAATTAATATATAATAATAATTATTGGATAAAATAATATATTATTTTATTTTAAAAAAAAAAATAAGTTTATAAAATTAATAACAAGGAATTTTTATCGTAAACTAATAATGTATGATAGTATAAAATCTTTAATTGCATTCTACATTTGAAGCCACCAAAAATCTCTTGATGTTAATTCCAAAGTCATATTATATCAAAAATATCATATACTTAATATATCATGATGAATTTATAGAATATATAATTATATTTCATCTTTTTAAATATATAAGTATCTTTTGAAATAAAATAGATTGTTCTAGAACTCAAACTTAGAAATATTATGAGATTTAGAAAGATTATTTTTAATATCATAAATAAAAATATTTGAGGTTAAATGATTTAATTTCTTAAAAAAATGTTGAATCAAGAGTCAATATTAATTTCATTTTTGAAACATGAAATTATTCTTACTTCAAAAGATTTATTTTTTTTTGAATAAAATTTATATATTTTTTCCTCTGATACAAGATAAAAATGTCTAAAAAAAGATGTTTGACAAATCACAAATAAAAGAAAATGACAAACTTCACCTTACAAATTTTAATTTCAAAAAAAATTCAATAGTTGAAATCAACTGCAAGATCCATAAAAAAGAGCATTTTATAATTGAAGATTCATTTCAAAAATGGTGCTATTACCTAGAAGGCACTTCTAATCCAATGACTATTCATACAATGTCTATTGTCAATGTAATACAAGATTGGGACTGTTGTATGAACTTGAGTTGTGTCAAATACACACTTTTTTTTGTCTTGGTATATAGTCATAATCTCTAAGTATTTGTAATACATAACAAACATAAATTTTATGTTATTTTTTGTTTTTAGAATAGATAAAAATACTTTCTAAATAATAGACAAAAAAATCATATATATTTTTTTAAACATTATTCATTCAATGTTGAAAAGCAATTAGTAGATTTGTGAGTCCAAAAAGCATGACATTATATTCAAAATGTTCATATATGATTCAAAAAAAGTTTTAAATTTTTTTTTTTTTTTTAATACATACTAAGTTGTATATTTTTTATAGGTCTATTTTTATATAAATTTTTTCTCAATTTAATCGATCAAGAAGTTTTAATATCAAAAATAGAGAATAAACATTTTTGATGGTGGTCTTATTGAATCTTTAATAGTCCACTTACATTTGCAATGATTTGTTATATTTTTTCACAAATAAGATAAGAACTATTTTTAGAAATTTTGAATGATATATAAGGTTATTGACAAAGTTTTTATCATTGCATACTAATCAAATTTAAGTACTATCAAATTTAAGTAGAGGCAACTTGATTTAAGACAAGTTACAAATTGATCTAACTTAATCCAAATAGTCATTGAGTTTCAAAAGATTAATTAAGTAATTATAAGAATAATGCTTTAAAAAAATATTCATATTTTTTTTCAAAAATATCTTAATAATTCTTATATTGATTCAAAATGTCGCTTGAAGTCTTTTCAACATTAGAAATAGATGTGGTATAAATAGCAAAAATTGAATCTTCTTTTACAGCATGTATAAAAAAATTTGCATCTCATAATAAGAATTTAGATGTTTCAAAATTATCACTTTTTACTTAAATAACAAAAGTCTAAATTACATCATAGAAAAAATCAAGATTAGAAGAAATAAAGTCTATGCAAAGTTTATACTTCTCTAGCCTTAATAAACCTAAAATGACTAGGTTAAAGGAAGATCTAATAACATTAAATATTAAAAGTAATTATAACCATTAGTTTCTATGACTATAAGAATAGTTTCATAAAAAAACATCTCTAGAAAGAAAAAAAAAAATAGCCATATACAACTATTAAATATATAAACTTAGTTTTTATTATTATTATAATTTTTTGTAATAAAGACTTTTTATATAAAGTAAGTTGATGTTGCTAAATCTAATAAATTAGAGACTTTGTAATCTTGCTTTACAATAGCCGTGCAATTTTTATTATAGTTGAACAAACTTATTTTCCAATATAATGTCATCTTTAGTAACCATGTTTTTTATTTTGTGATTGCATTACTTCTTTAAATAATGTTGAACAATATAATTAGGTTCTCTACAATATAAGTATAAACTTTCTTAACAACATTGAATCTTTTTTTGCTTAGTAAGAGATTTATAGCATATCATATCAATTTATATAGATTTTGGCTTTAATAAATAAATTTCAAAAAACTTAGGAATCCTAACTTGACTTGTTTCTATCTAACTAAATTTTTGTTCTTTGTGTTTTTGAAATATTCATTATTGCATGCAATGGCCTAAGCAATAAATTTTTTTAATAAATTTTTTTTGGCAATGTTAATAATAAGTCTTTAATATTATCTTTTAATCTAAATTAGAATTAATTAATAAGGGCTTTATTATTCTAATTGACGTTGCAAGCCAAGTTTTGGAATTCAATAGTATATGTAATAATTGATTGTGATTATTATTATGAAAATAGAAGTTTCATATTTGCTATTTTTTTTCAATTATTTTTTAAAATATGGCTATAAATATTTCTAAAAATAAATTTACATCGTATAAGAGTCATGAATTCTTTTTCATCAAAGATATAAATAAAAATTAAAAAAAATTAAAAAAAGTACTTCCAGATACAAATATATCTATGAATCCAACTCTTGTCAAAAATAGATGGTGGTAACTTTTTTTAAGATATTTATTTTAATATAGGACTAAATGAAGGATATATAAAGTACATAGTGAATTTTTAATGGTTGTACTAATTCTAATCAATGTAAAATAGTATTAATTTATTTTTAAATAATGAATAAAAAAATTATTACTTCACTTTTATAATGTGTTTCTACAAATAATAATATTAATAAATTACTTATCTTGTATTTATATTAGATTCCAATTTTACTGTCTACAAATCAAGAATTAATCTAAAAAATAGAATACCAAGATTTATCAATTTCCTTTTTACTTTCAGTTATCCTTATTTATTGGCAAATGATCTTCTCTCTTTCTATTAGTGTATATATATACACACATGTTGATCCTTTTGTGTTTTGCATATATGATGAACCCCTTCAAATACAATCAATTTAACAGTCAATACACATGCAAAATTTAGAATTGAAAAAACATAATCCTGTATAACATGAAGGTCCTCAAGTGAGCATTCTAACCTTGTAAACTCTCTCCAAGGTAAGACATCTAAATACTCATTTAGGTATCACAAAGGTTATCCCAAATGAAGACCTGGTGATGCAACGATATAACTTGAGGGTCTATTATTATTCCATCCCATCCCATCTTCTTATTACCTGAATTCTTGTTTAGAGATAACATAATCGAGAATATTCAGCACACACAAACAAGTCGACAAGGATTATGCAAAGAGAATCCAAGCAGATTCTATAAATTTATTCCTGCATGGGAGAGACGGCATTTGATCTCAATGAATCAAGACATTGCGATATGGCGTGTAAAGTGGTTGGGACTCTTTCTACACTTTGCAAATCTGTCAATTTACCCACCAAAGATTCTACGAGAGGCTCTGGCAATCCTACAGTCAGGTTGGCTACTTGTACAAGTTCTGCTAGAGTCTCTAATGCTGTATTCCGCACCTGAGCAATCTTGACTGTGCTAACACACTCAAATATAGGGAGGACTAAAGATTCTAACGAGGGTGCTTGTTTTTTACCTTCCTTGACCTTCCCCACAAAGCCTTTGATTGTTGACAGGGACACATTCTTCACCTGCCATGTGTGACCAATTCCCAGTGTAGCAGCAAGAGCAGAAGAAATCTCTTTCTCGTGAGACGAAACTGTTGCAGTGGAAGCGGATGTGATGGTTGCCGTCAGGCATCCTAATACCTTCTCATACGGAACTGATGGCCCCTCCTCTTTCGGCTCCTCACCTTCCTTTAGTTCTACTTTATCCTTGCGCGGAGGTGCTTGTAAACACGCGTCAAGGAGAATCACTCGGACTTGCTCAAACGTATCATAGTCTAAAGCAAGCAAAACTTGCTCAAGGCAAGCAAAAGCGGCATCACGGAAAGCTTTCTTCTTTCGCCCACACGCGGCAACAACAGCAGAAACGATTGCATCAGGACCGATGGTTGGGGTGGGCGCCGAGACAACCTTTGCGTGCTTTGCAGAATAGCAAGCTTTGCAGAGAGCACCAAGGGCCTCTAGGACCACTTCTTTCCCTTCCCATAACCGACCGGGAATTTCAGCTAGAAGCACTCCAAAAAGCTCTTGAGCGAAAGGGGTCACCCCCTCCCGAACATTTTCTGCGAGCTTGGATAAAGCCCTAGCAGACTTCTGTTTCTGCGTCCAAGAGGATGAACCAATCCCCTCTATCAGAAGCTTTACAATCTCAGGCATGTACATGGTAAGAGTAACACTAGCACTGCTCGTATTGTCTTCCCAAATCTCTTCAAACAGCGCCACTATGTCCTTTTCATCGTCAAACCGTGCGACAAAAGTCATGGGAAGAATGAGGGTATAGTTCCCCTTGAATACATCGTCAGCTTGCCGAGACAGCTCCTTAAGAACTAAGGCACTCACCATACGCTGATCACGATCATTCTCAGAATTGTACAATGCAACCGCGTCAAGGAGTAGCTTCCGGACTTGGGTCTCCGAAGTATACTTTGCAACACTCCCCAAGGCAGCTGCAAAAGCCTTTCTACTTGCTGCACTTTTCTCTGACTTAACTGCCGAGAACAACGCTCTGAGCAGAACGACGGAGTGCGGCTTCATGTCAGGTCCCGAGTGTTGAGCTAACATACTTATAAACTTTCCCACACCTACTCGCGTGTTCAGGCCTACTCCAGATTGAATCAATTGAACCAATCGAGGGATCAAAGATTCAAGAGTTGAATTGTCAACATGGCGAATGCAGAGATCAAGAGTATCCCACATGGGTGAATCCTTTGCGACAGCAATCCGAACACTTTCGAGTTTCTCTTGGCTAATCCCCACCCTTTCTGCATGTAGTTCTGCGTAATTCAGTCTTTGATCCTCTAAACTGGAGAGACTCTCGATCATACAGCTTACAAGATCAGGCATTTGAGGGCGTATTGCTGCACCTGCGCCTTTCACAAGCTTCATAACAGTGTTGATAGAAAGACGCCGGACATCTGAAACAGTGCTCATGATACCCTTCGTCAGAAGGAAAGGCAAAACTATAGCCATAGTATCCCGGGCATCTTTTTCCGGAGAGAGGGAATTGTCGCTCAATCGAAGACTCAAAGAACTTACAGATCTGCATGAACAATCAAGTCCGACATTGTATTTCAATCAATTGTTCCAAGTATCTTCGAAGACAGTTAAGACCACGAGTCTAACTAAAATTTAACATTAGCCTGCACAAACCTTATGCATTGAACTCCTCGAATCAAGCCAGAGAATTAACAAAACAAACAAAAAATCGAGGTTTAGCTGCAAAACTGGGTTTGAATAACCTGCAGAGAACGTCGCCACTCGTTCTGACAGTCTCCTTGATATCATCCACAGCACGAAAAGCAACATTCCAAACCTTCTCAAGATACTTCCCTACTTCACTAAACCTCCGCCCCTGAATGAGATCTGCCAGAGCAGAACATGAACTTTCTCGTGATCTCCAAAGTCGCGACCCTGCTTGCGATAGTAAATCTTCCATGATCTCATCGTAAAACTCATCAATGGTTTTCTTCGGCTCCGCTACCAAGGACCTCCAAATGTGACCCATGGCGTCTTGAATGGCTTTATTTGGGTCATATTGATACCGGACCAGCTTAGGGACAAGCGTCTTCAGATGCGGTTTCAAAGCATCACCTGCTTGTTTGGCTATTCTTGCAAAACCGAAGGCAGCGCCTCGTTTCGAATTCAAGGAAGCTTGATGATTCGCCAAGTCCATAAACTTGTAGATCAAATCTGGCTGTCCCATTTCATTTGCAATGTTGCACAGCTCCTTGTATGTCGAGATATTGCCTCCACCTGGAGTCTCACCGAGAGTGTTTTCCTCAAAAACAACTGTGTCTTCCATAACCTTCACAACACGCTTTTTCTTCGCTGCTCCTGTAAGATTTGAAACTAGGGCTTTAACAAGCTCGTCTTTGGTAGCAGCATCACCTAAATCGTACACAATACTCATCCCTCGAGATGCCATCTCTTGCGTAAGCTCATTTTGCTCTCCAAGCAAATGAGAGAAGGCTTCTTGAATTTGAGGCAACATAGATTGAACGCGCGGATGATGCCCACAATAGCTGATAATTGATAACAACCACACTGAACCTGAGCAACGCTCGTCCTTGTAACCACTGAAAAGGAGCTCATCGAACAGCTTCTTGACAATTTTATCTCGTGCGGGTTCACTAGTTGTGTCATCAGTGCTTTCAACAGCATCAATCATCTCAACATCTTTACCGTAAGCCAATGACTCCCCAGACAAGTAATTTGAAGTGGCAGCCATAGATACATAGTTTGACTTGAGGATGCTATTTGCTGTGACAGGTACGCCCCCCCAAATGAAAGCCAAAGCTTCACCTATAGAAACATAAAAAAGTTCTAGTAAGCCACAAATTGTACGCAATCAACCAACAAAGCAAACCACTTTAACTTAAACTTCCGACACCAGCTTACGTGGTTTCTTTTCGTAACCGACTGTCATATGATTTTGCTCAAACTTGGTCGAACATGGACAGATACAAGTCCACAGGAACTGATGGTAAAATTCATGAAATTAAATGCCCTTGGGTATGTACGTTTACGCAAGGCAGGAGTAAGAAGGTATGAATGAGAAAACATACATACCTACAGAAAACAACACATCTTCAGCCTTCGTCTTGCTTAAAGTAAAAAGTGCTGTAAGGGAAGCATTGGCAAGCTCGACACTCCTGTCACCAAAGCACAGGTGTCCCAGTGCTATCGCCGCCTTCTGCATGACTTTCACATCCTTGTTTCCAAGTAAAACCCGCAATTGTGTCACAATGGACGCCAATGACAGTTCTCCTTTCTCCACCACAGCTCTCCCATCATCCGATTTCTCTTTCTCCTGTGTGGTAGCAGTAGACGGCATTGCAGTGGTAGCCGTGCTAGATTCAGCTCCGACTCCAGTCGTTGCAGCTTCTTCCGGAGAAGATTTCGCACTTTTTGTGCTCGAAGCAGCTGAGGCCAAATCTCCGATAACCACAGGTAAAGGCTTTCTCAACCCTGCGTGCCCAATGGCCTCAGCTGCTGATCCTGCTAAAGAAGGATTTGCATTCTTCGTCTCCTTGAACAAAGCATTAAGGGCATCACAAATTAAACTCTCTGGAACAGCAGGAGTATTCGTCATACATTGTGCGAGCACGTAACCTGCGGCACATATGCTACCGTGCAAATCCTCAAACCGCGCCTTCTGTACATTATGGAATGTAGACAACAGCTGCTGGAGCAGATCGGCAGCTTGTGGCGCTGAGAGACTGGAAACTGCGATACCTAACAGGCGGGCTATGGCCTCCCTCGTTGTTGAGTCAATGTGGCCAATGAACTGTCTCAGCCATGTTATTCGGGTTGCATATGCATCAGCAAATTGGTTGGGGTTAAAAGAAGCCAACTTGAGTAAACCAGTGCTAGCTATTCCTTGTAAGTCTGCAGTTCCATCAATGGCCATCCCATGCTCCATCAACAACTGGAAGGCCTCCTCGGGAGGAGTTTTCCCCAAGATATCAGAAAATACATCTTCTTTACCTTTCAGTTTACTCTTATCAAGACCTATCTCATTTTCATAGCAATGCTGAACAAAAGTTATCATAGCGGCATAAGCTTTGGGTGGGAAGAGCATAGTGCGTTCACCCAGAGGAGGCTTCGATAAAACATGCGGTTGCTGTTGGCAGATGTACTCCATCATGGGCCTCAACCCTGGGTACTCAGCAGTGAGTACGGAGCCTTCAACACCCTCCTTCTCGGCGTTTGGGGCCCTTAAACCTTCATTTGCCATTTCCCGAATGTCAAGCTTCACGTCTCCAGCACCCAGCATACAGATAAAACGACTGGGGGCGTGTGAAAAAGGGTACAACCGTGTTGCCCAAAGTACACTACAAAATCTCGCCCCGCTTTCTGAAAGCTTTATGTTTTCCAATAGGAGACTTTCAATCTCTTTGAAAACATCTGGCCTTGCTTTGTAAGCATTAGCTAACGAGGAGAGCGCTTCTTGAACAGTTACTCTAACAGAATCAGGCTCACTGCGCAATGCCGCAAACATCCGAACCGCCATGTCTGTATTCTTGTTGAACAGGTGAGGAGCCCGCAAGGAAAGTTGGCCTATCGCTTGGTATGTGAATGATCGAAGCTGTTTGGAGGACGAGTCTGTATCGCCTGGATCCTGGCCATCAAGAAGCTTTAGTAGCCCACTGAGGATAATCTGCGCCATAGGTTTCAGTTGATCATCTGACGCATGCTTGAAAATCCAAACGGCGAATTCCATCCCCGCGTGTTTCAGCTTCATAGTTGTCCCAGGTCCATAAATGCAATCAAAGACACATTGGAGGGTAGAAGGGAACGCATTCGCCGCTACTATGGAGCGAGTGAATACAGACATCAACCTCGCCTTCAAGTTCGGTCCAGCTGGCGCCACTTTCTGCTCGGGTGTCTCACCTGATATCGATGAACCTTAACAAGACATCAAATAAACGTATTCATAAGCAAGAGAAACACATCAAAGTGATGTCACAGCTCCCAAAGAATTGAGAACCTAGCTCCACACAAATCTGTCACGGTAGTCACAATGGATATCCGGAATACCTTGAAATATTGCAAAGAGTCGTTTAATAAGGGAAGGGTCTTCAAGGTTAGCCCCATTTGCCTTCCGTTTCAGCAACTCTTCTCCTCTCCGCGACACTCGCTCATTCCCATCCGCAGCAGCCACAATGTACAGAGGATAGACACTGTCTGTAGGTAACTCAATCTCGGCCAAATAATTAAGAACGCCCAACTTCCTTGATGTCAGAGAATCCCCCTTGAGAACTGATTTTCCATTTACACGTTTGGCTTGTTCCACGGACAAGCCTGGCGGAGGCACTAGAGCACCTTCAGGTGTGGTCATCATCGGTTGAAACAATAGGATGTGTAAACAGTATGTTAGAAATATTTCACAGCTGGCAGGATCTTTCAAAAACTCTCCTGTCCATTGATTATTGGAAAAATATCCAGCATAACGATCCAAGCCCTTGGCCGCCATACGCAAAATCATATCTTGATGCTGCACGGGTGCCTTGGCCAGACCCAAAAGTAGCGATCCAACAACTTCCGTTTGCTCATCCACAGGGGCCCGATCATAGGCCATTTCTATGTACACAAGGGCAAAGTTCCGCACCATGGAGGCCGAATCAGGAGATATATAGAGCTTCAGCAGCTCTCTCAAAGGTAATTGAATCGAGGCCTGGTCTTTCACACGCTTGTTAATGTGGGACAGCATTTCCATGACCTGTGATGTCCATAGTAAATCTAACGTTAATGAAAAAATCATGGACACAATAATGAGAATTGCACAGTGGCTACACAGCATGATGCTAAGCATTTTATCTCCTTTTCTTTAGTTGCGGTACATAGGGGCAGAAGTCCAGATACTCGAAATTTCAAAACTCGTAACAACAATCAGCCTGAAAGATCCAATTTGGAAAAAACCTGGCCTTAAAGATCCAATTAAACTCTGCACTTCAACAGAGCAGCAACTGCGAAACGTATAATCTTCGCAAGTAAAATCGCATACATAAACCTCAAACTTCAGGGAGTTATGCAAATCAGACCATGAGACGCAACAAATTTCACAAATCACTGTCAAGGTGGTTCCTTTCAAATTCAAGATGAAAGAGGTATCCCAGCTGTCTATGAAGATCGATGTATGTACTTTAATTCTCTGTGGGATGATATCATACTTGACTAGAATAGATGAAGCAGAAAAAGGGAAGAATTCAATAACTAACACGCAGCGAGAGGATAAATCACACAGTGTGCGTATGTCTTGCCTTCATCTTCGTTGGATGATACGAAGAGCCCAACCGCGACACAGCAAGTGGCAAGAGCTTGGACAACACCTTCTCCAATTGCGTTTCCTCCGTAAGTGCCAATCTGGTGAGCATCCGATCCAGGACGGCTTCCTCCGATGCTCCATCTGTGGCCCCTGAGGTCGCCATCTAAAACTCAAGTCCTAATACAAAACCCAGTCACCGAATCAACTCAAAATCCCCTCCACTAAATCAACCACTGCGAAACTACGCAGCAGCACAACTCCCTCCCCTTAATTGCATAACAGCCAACCGACCATAAACCCTATTTCCTCCTTCCCTACTTCATTTTATGCAGTAATAATGCAAGAAATCTTACGAAGGGTCAACGCCACCAATATCAAACGACAAGGGCTCTTAACTCCCAACCCTACGCTCAATCTACACGACAACTTTCAATACACGCAATCGAACTATCGATCAACGGTTCAATCGTCTCGCAGGTTGAAATTTGCGGTGTACAAGCTATACTTCGACGCCAAAGTTTGCATTACTCCTTGCGGAAGACGCAGAATCGTGAAACCCGTGCGATGGTCTCATCACTTCGGGCACATACAAACATCGATCGATCGGTCGATCAAACTATCTATCGATCAGTCTATAGGTTCGAAAATTATTGCGACCTGCAGCGAAGTTATGATTCGAGGTGGCAACTTCGCCTGCAGCAGCGCGCTTCAGTTTCGCCCAGCCCTAGAACCAGCGCCTTCGCGGGAATGCATGACCGCGAGAGAATGAGGATAATACCGTGGTCCACACATTCCGTTGGGCAAGCCCTATGGCATGAGAGAGGCTTCCTATTCATGGGCTTGGTGGTGATGGATGGCTTTTTAAATTAGGCTTCGTTAATAAATTATAAAAATTTAATGTTGTTTTTCTAATAATTGGAAAAACATTGCAAAAATTAAATAATTATTCGTTTTTTTGATAAAATTTCTACAAAGTATTTTTTTGGATACTAATATAAATATCAATGATAATCATACTTATCAAAAGAAACTTAAAATGATGACAAACAACTAGCGATTGCTTGAAGTAGATTAAATTTTTTATTTAAATAAATTATTTTAAAAAAAACTATAATATATTCATGATGTAACCACTATAAATAAATGCATGTGTATATGTATGTAAATATATATGTGTATATGTATGTAGATCAATATATATATATATATATACATATATTAAAGAATGATAAAACAACTCAAATTTTTACTAAAGCAACTCACCTATCTAAACTATCATTATACCTCCCATCATTTGTTCTTATTCTCATATTCCCAATTTCTTCAACCATGTTCTCATCTATACTTTCTATCCTGATTCCTTTACTATTCATAGCACTGGTTCTTCATTCCTTCTATTCTCCCATTCCTCTTGTCTACTTCCATCTATTATTTACCATCTTTACTTTCAACTTCGTTTGATGTCCTAAATTTTCAAATTTGAACAATGTTTCACTCAATGGTTTATTTAGTTCATTATCTTTATTCTATCAACATAAGCAAACAAACTCAAAAATTTGCCCTTGCTTTAGTCCCGTCCCATCTTGTCCCATTCCAACTCTAAATATCTTTATCGACAAATGATACAAATGGGATCCTTTGATGGTAGTAGATAGTGAGCTTTAAAATAGTTGATAAGCTTATCTATTTTAAGCAATGCCTTTCCTTCCGTAGGTACTACCATTTTGCAGCACAAGACCAAGGTGATGAGCAAGATTGTTATGGTCTTTGATTTAGTTGCCATCTTCATCCTCTAATGGTCAATTTTGTAGCTCAACTGCTAAATTGGTTCTTGTGATATGCAGAGCTGATTGCAATAAAAGGCAAGTTGTAAGAACTATGTCGTGTAATTATTTATATACTTATAGCATTTAAATCTCAACGTGAAAATTTTCATGACTAGGCTTGTGGTGCGGCTTGTGTATCTATATAAAAGCTTATTAACATACCCCAATAATTATTGACAATTAAAAACACTAGTTCCATAATCAAGAATTAATTGATGAGATGTGAGTTACTTACTTAATATATTACAAAGCTCAAATGACATCATGAATAGATGTATAAATCCTTTAGCTTGATGGTTGCAAAGGATTGATCATCAAGAAGTAACTAATCCAACTTCTATATTACTAAATTCAATAGCTTTGGCTAGATGTTGCATCTGGGTTTGAAAAACTCTACATTAGAATACTACAAATCCTTTTATAAATAGGGAGTACAAAAGATGAAGATGATCTCCATAATATAGCCACATTTGTACATATATCATTAGACTAGTAAGCATATTAACAAAATACGTGAGACGCTTTTATCAAACAAATTTGTCTGATTCCAAATCTAAGCAAAAGATGAAATTCCTTGTAAATCATAACTTTTTGAAGATGGCAAGATAAAAAATAATTAGATAATCCAATGACTTAACATCCTTCACAACATTGTGAATTCAACTTCCAAATTTGAGACTCCAAACTCCATCATTTCAATGCATGATATTCCTCATATAATGTAAATTGAAGCTTATACAATGGCTTTTGAGGATTGAAATCTCCTTCTATTATTTTGGTTCTATTTGATTGCTTTATGTATAGTTTGTAAATAGGATTAGAAACCACTATAATTGAAAGAAAAGGTTTTCCATTTGAAATTGTAATTCTTAAAGAAATGTGTATTTAAATAAAAACCTTGAAATCATTTGAAATAATCTATATTCTTAAGTAGTACAAAGTGCATCAATGTTTCTTTAATATGAAAGATATTACCACTGATACTAGAATCTCTATATTACAATCTAAAGGTTTGAATGTTTAAAGAATTTTCTAACTTGATTCTTTCAAAAGATCACTTGGGAATTCAAAACTCATTAATGAAAATGAGGTTGAAAAGTAGAGCTTTGAATTGTGAGCAATTATTAAAGCAAGTAGGTCAACTCACATTTGATATATTTACCTCACTTTGCAATCCATATTATAATAAATCCCATGTCAAGAATCATATCTTTTTGCACTAAATCATTGCATTCATTTGCTTCATCTATGTGGCAAGCCATTGCACAACATTGACAAGATCGTTGATTATCCTTAAACACTTAATTCATATCTATCTGAGGTTCTCATTTTGAAGATTTGGTAACCTGCCAATATCTTCATTTCTTCCATTTTGGCTCAAAATCCTATAATGTATTAGCCACATCTAGAAGGGATGATTTTATCTATACAATATCTTCATATATCACTCTCTATCTTAAATCTTGGATTGAAATTTGTAGCTGAATATGCAATGGACTTTGATAATGATTACTCCATTGTCCAAAAAAATATGGTTCAAGAAATACTAACAACTCGTAAGTAGCGCACAGGATGCATTAGAATATTCAATCCAATCATCTTTAGGCCCAAGACTAATGGTCCAAGTGACATTCATCCCATTGGCCCAATTCCTAATTTGCAATAACATGCCATCAACTTTGTGGGATCCTGTTTGTACCACATGTCAATAAAGATGTTCAAAGTTGAGATGGGATAAGACAAGACTGAAGCAGGTGCAAATTTTTGAGTGTATCTGCTTATGTTGATAAAATAAGGATGATGAGTTGAATAAACTATGGAATAAAGCTTCATTTAGATTTGGCAATTTAAGATGGTGGATAAGGTTAAAAATAGAGATGGCAAATAGTGGATAGAAATGGATGGAAGGAACAAAAGAATAGAGGAAACGAAGAACCAGTGCTGGGAATACATAAGAGGTCAAGATGGGAGATATGGATAGGAATAAGGTTGGAGAAGTTGGAAATAGGAGGAATGATGACAAAGAACATGGAATGTAATGATGGCTTAGATAAGTGAGTTGCTTTAATAAAAATTTGAATTTCTTTATCATATAGATATATATATATATATGTTTCATTAGAGGTGTCAAATATGGAAGAAAGGTTAAAAAAAAAAATTGAAAATAATATAATTAAAATATAATAAATTGCTATAATTTTGATGCCACTAATCCAAATATTGCAATATCCTCTAAGGAATCAAAGAAAAGCAAAACATTTTCTTCTAATTTTTATCAACAGCTGCTTTTCTCTTATATTAAATAGAAAAGGATGAGGTTGAATCCATGCACTTTATAATTACCCATGATGTCAACCCATACTTTTCTCCTGTAATTAAGTTATTCTTCTACTCCTAATAAGTTGCATTCTCTAATGAATTTTGTAAAGTAGCTTACATTTTCACATTGACTTCTCCATTCTCTAATTTCAATTTTTTTCCTTTCTTTGAAGTCTTCTCTGAGTTTGACACCCCCTTATGTATCAATTCTAGTGTGATATTCAAAAATCCTACTCAATCATGATTGAGATAATACAATACACACATGTGTACTATACAATCAAATTAATGTATCGTTTATCTTTTGTGATCTGTACAATGGTTTGGCGTGTTCAAGTATCAGAATTTGGAAGAAACAATGAAATATCAGCAAGTTGCATCCAAAGACAAAGAAGAGATCAATACCTTTCAGACATTGTCATTCAATCATAGCATATCAGTAGACTTGCATGATTCCAAATATAACATCCCCACATTCGATCTAGGAGATTTGTCTTCACATCCAATTGCAATATGGTGTTTTGGCGTTGCCATACGTTCATGGTTTAGAGTTGATGTGTATTCGGCAATAGCGAATTTTTCATTTGTGTAGACAATCAACTTTTCAAGGCAAGTTATATATTGAACTATTTGCACTCTCAGCTCATAATCTACTCATTAGTCACACAAATCCAAACTGCATAATATGAAGTTGGTATGCAAACATTTCACTTTGATGCTTGGTGCTTATTCCAAGGTACGATACTCTATTCAAAAGGTAGTATATCTTCATTTCAGTTTACATGGATTACAGTATTACTCGGGCTGTTCCTGAGAAAGCCAAAGGAAAATGCCCATCAAGCAGAACTTAACAGAGTTGCCAATGTTTCACTAACAAACCCCGTTCATTCAAGAATTCACAACAAAACTAGGATGAGCTACCATGCTTACGCATTCGTCAACAGACAAATGTAAAGTGAGCTAATTTCCATTTATACAACGACTGCGGATCTAGTTCTTGTACTTCATTGACGACTTCTCGAAACCAATAGTGGGGAATTGCTTCGCGAACTCTTCCACCTCGTGCTTCAACTTTCCAATTTCAGCCTGAACCTCAGGGTCGGTGTCGACAACGTTCCTGAAGTCCTTCAACTTCGTACCTGCCACAGGAAATAACGCTCAGTGATAAGCTTTCCAACTTCGAGAGAGTTTGGTGTCATTGACGACATCTGTTCTGTGGTTAAAAATATATGAAAAATCTCACCTGTGGACTTCTTGACTTTCACGGCGATCTCCACTGCACGGTCGAAGTACTCAGCAACCTTCTCAAAATCTTCCTCGGTAAACCCTCTGCTTGTCAAAGCCGGGGTTCCTGTAATCAAACAGAATTCATATTCATCAATATCTGATGAAGATTTACTGTGGAGTCTTGATGGCTAGTCGAAACGAATAAGAACTCAGAGCATAAATCTGTGTACTGCATACAGTCACCACTACGACCTACAAGATTACATTAATGCATTAAGTCATTTCACTGGTTTTATCTCTAGATCGTTTTCAAATAAGAAGACTACTGATTCGAGAGCTTCGTTTACACTTACCCATACGGATACCTCCAGGTACCAATGCAGACACATCTCCTGGAACAGTGTTCTTGTTTGCTGCAATGTGGGCAAGCTCCATCACTCGCTCCACCCTTGAACCGTCCACACCCTACACAATGACAAGAACCATTCATCGCAGATCAGGACACAGTCTTAATTAATAGTCATACTGGTAGAAAATTAGAACATGGAACATGTGATAACAGTACTGAGGAAGAGTTTGCAGAATACACCTTGGGCTTGAGGTTAACAAGAACCAAGTGGTTCTCTGTTCCACCGGACACCAGCTCGTAACCCCGGCCCATCAAAGCCTGTTTTATAAGAATCAATATTGTTAGTTACTGGAAGTTTTACATCTAAAATGAATAAAATAATATACTTAAAAGCGGGTTGGAGAAGAAAAAATCAACTGACCATACACATGGCTCTGCTACTAGTCATGAGAATCGCCGACCACATAGTCACTGTCTGAAATTCTCATCACTAGATATCGTTGCAAGAGATACTGACCTTAGCAAAATGTGCTGAGTTCCTCAAAACTTGTTCCTGATAAGCTTTGAATTCGGGAGTAGCAGCCTGCTTCAGGGCAACAGCAAGACCAGTGATGGTATGGTTGTGGGGACCTCCCTGAAGTCCAGGGAAAACGGATGCATTGATCTTATCTTCATAATCGTAGAACACCTGCACAACAGAATTGTATAGCAGGGATAAAGTAGGTTGAACCCCAGCTCAATGCTGATGCGAGAATCTAACAACGGAAGAATAAAGAACAAAATGACAAAATAACCATACTCAAGAAAATCACGCTTGGCTATGCTAACAAGGTGCGAGTCAATATGGGAGATTACAATAGAAAGTACCACACAAAAAACATAAAACAAAAAACAAAAGAAATCTGCTTCTGAAGTACTTTACCTGTTCACCCTTCTTGGTTGTCTCCTTCAGACCCTTACGGTAGAAGATCATCGCACCTCGAGGTCCCCGGAGAGACTTGTGAGTCGTGGTGGTAACAACATCGGCATAGTCAAAGGGAGATGGGACAACGCCACCTGCTACAAGTCCACTGATATGGGCCATGTCGGCGAGCAGAATCGCCTTTTGCTTGTCACAAACCTAAAAAAAACAGCCAGTCGTGAGTTTTCAAACGGGGGATTAACAAGTTCACAGATCCTTCAAATACTAAATTGCAATAATATGGGTGTAACAAATCCAATCATAGAAACCTGTTAAAAGGACTAGCAACCCACCTGGCGCATGCGAGCGTAGTCGTAATGGCGGGCATAAGCACTAGCACCAGCGACTATCAACTTTGGTCTGAAGAGTGTTGCGCTCTTCTCCATCTGGGGAAAAAGAATATGATGAAAAAAGTTAGAGAATCTGTCAGAAAAAAACTCCTAGTTTTCATAATCTTCGGGAAAATCAACTGCAACGAAACTGCGCTGCATCAAACGATTTTAAAACTTCAATATCGGGAAGTGGACCCATTGGTGATCAGGAGAAAAGAATTTAGATAGTTCCGTAAAATCCTTGGTAGTATTGAGCACCCAGCTGCTGATATTGCTAGCCAAGGCAACCGAATTCACTCGGTAGGTGAAACAACGCTTACATTCAAAACTTTCTACGGTAGCAATGCACAATATTTACCTGATCATAGTCGATATAACCTGTGGACTCGTTCAGTCTGTAGGGCATAGTCTCGAAGAAAATGGAAACGGCTGAAATCTTCTTTGTATCAGTCTGTTTGCCATGAAAAGCATGAAGTGTGAATAAATTCATGATTGTGGAGAAACGTGCAGATACGTAGTAAGAATGGCAACCATCTTAGGATATTCAGTTTGAGCAAATACCACAAGCAAGTATAAATTGGGCATGAATAGAAAACCAGAAGACGTACCTGATATCCATGAGACAAGTGGCCACCATGAGGAAGATCCAACGCCATGATCCGCTCATGTGGCTTCAGGAGAGCTGTGTACACCTGAAAGTTTGCTGGCGATCCAGACAGGGACTGCACGTTCACTGTTCAAAAAGACGTTGAAAGTGAGCATGATAGGCATCTCTAGAAAAGACGAATACTGCTACCGAGTAAGCAGGAAGGGAACTTCAGCAAACGTATTTGAAAACAGATTCGGTAACTGAGTATGCATAAGCAGAGAGGACTGACCTCCCCATTTCTCGGGGTCGAGACGGAAAGCAGCAAGTGCTCTCTTTTGGCACAATCTTTCAGCCATATCAATGTACCTGCGGACGGGTAGCGCTGTCAGCCCAACTGATCACACGTAAACGACCACCAAAACTACACTTGGAAAATAGTAATGAAGTTTAACGTCATGTAATAACACCACGAAGCAGAGAAAAGGTGACATACTCGTTGCCACCGTAGTAACGAGCCCCGGGGTAACCCTCACTGTACTTGTTGGTCATGACTGACCCCACTGCCTGCATAACTGAGAGGGAGGTGAAGTTTTCTGATGGGATCAACTCCAGACCCTACACAGAAAAGCAATTCGTGTTACAACAATTCAAGGTAGTAGAAAGTAATTGACGAGTCCGTACAGTCTTCTAACAAGTTAATATTTTGGTAGAAATACTAGTGAAAGGGCAAGGCACGTGATAAACATGATAAAAACACCAGATAAAAACACAAGGAAACGAACTTCAAACCTTGTATTGACGGTTCTTCTCATGTTCGATGATGTCGACAATCTCGGGGTCAACCTCGGAGATGTCGGCATTCAGTTGCTTCGGCCACTGGTCCATACAAAGAACAAAGTATCATCGTCAGTGCTTCGACTTCCTCTCGTGAAAGATTGGTTGCGAGTTACCTTGCGACCGACATACGTTTGGTGCAACCGCTCAAAGAATCATAACAACTCTAACAGTCAATTGAATCGTGACCAGATTATGCACTGACGTGACTGGGACGTTGTAATCACCCTACTCAGCAGCTCGGGTGTAGAATTTCCATTTCATCCGCGCACAATATTCATGATTTCACCGCCCAGGCATATCTAACATACAGAATAATAGATAACTGCTCAAGTTCCGGCATGACTAGACCGAAACAGAAGTAAAAACGTCAAAATTTAAACGTAATTGACCAATTGATGGAATATTATCCTCTAGATTCATCAGAAAACTAAAGTGAAATCCTGGATCCATAAGCTACGATAGAGCAACAAACCACAGTGCGCAGAAACAGCTGTAAAAGGAGGGTCAATACTCTCACCGTCACATGCGCTTTGGAGGAGGTAGGGTCCTCTGCAGCAGCTGCGGACTGCGGCACAAATCAAATCCACAGAGTTCATTAACAGGATGCAACACAATCCTATTACACGAAGATAAAACCTCGAGAACATGTACCACTTCCGTATCCCACTCAGGAAAGATCCAACGTAAGGCCCGGTTCCGTTACTACCACTCCATTGCAGTGACAAACGAGAAACAGTAGAAGAGTCGACACTCACGGTGGCGAAGCGGAAGCTAGCGGTGGCGACAGCCGGTGCTTGCTGCAATGTACGCTGCAATTGCTGCCCCTGAGCCCTTGCGAGGCGAAGCAGTGCAGTAGCCATGGCCATAGCGCTGGCGGTACAAACTCCCTCCTCGCAAGGATATCTAAACCACAGAACTTCAGCGCAAGGCACAGTTACCACAACTACGACAAGCTCACAGCGGTGTGTTCTGTTTTCTAAGAGGGCGGAGCTCCAACTATGTCCACAATTCCAGTGTGGATGGGGTGAGCTATTTGTGCCTGACAATGTATGTGATTACGAGGGTGGAGGCCCGTTCAGTAGAATTGACGTGATTCGTGAACCTGGACGAGGCCAGGATGATCAAGTCCCCACCCTTCAATGTCTGGCTTCCTATCTCTTTGGGTGAGTCCTCGTTCCTCCACCACTATGATGGAAGGCAGAATCTCCTCCCTTCATTTCTGCTCTTTCTCTCCATGCCTCTCGATTTCATCTCCTTTCTTTTCGTCTCCTTTTTTGCTGCTCGGTTTGAGCTCATTCTCTGTTGGCCACTTGAAAGTGATCGCAGAGTGTCAACGCCACCAGATCAATTGTGAAGACTGGAAAATCCGGTGGATATGTACGGCCCGATTCGCTGCCAGACTCGATTCGCTCAAAGTAGTGCGAAATTCATTTTCGCACCGCTTTCGTTAAAGTCGCATACCATTGTCTTGGCTAATCAAATTTGCTGGTTTTGGACAAGGATTGGGGTTGATTTAATTCATTCGATCAAAGTCTCATTCTCGACGAATCGCGATTAGTAGATGTTGGAATTCGATACTATTTTCAGGAGTTTGCTTGAGATGTCTAATGACGATTCTGAACAAAACGCTCCCCTTTTCTGAAATGGGCCGCATGTATCACTTAACGCATGAAAATGTTCTGTGGATATAGGAGTAGTAACGTAGGCACCACCCACAACTCAGGAATCATCTTTTAACACCTGGACGCATGGTACACACATCTTCCAAGGCGCGGGTAACAGTGGATCAGCATGGAGTTACTGCAACCAGATTGTGCACTTTCGGTGGGCCCACAAAGTGAGTAGGTAACTTCATCAATGGCAAAAAGCTTTGCGTCCATGTCGTCCAAGCGACTTGGATGAGATTCAATCAGTAACAATGACAGAGAAGTCCATAGAGGATTTTTAAGATGAAGACACAGCTCCAGAAAAACTTAAAATCTAAAAATCATGATAGGTGTACACAACTGATGTGGTGGTGGCTTGGGCTGTGAAAGTGCTCATTAACGTCATGAATGTCGTCATTTGGACTTCACTCGATCAGGGTTACCAAATCAGTTTCAACTTCGTCTCATAATTTGTATGCAAGAGACATTCGCTTGAGAAACAGCAGGAATCCGACAAGCCTTACACATGGAATCGTCTGACTTGGTAGGCTTTCCAGTCGACAGTGGAACCTCAGAGGAAATTGCTACAAAAATAGGAAATGGGACTCTTCCAAACGGAGATACGAACTAATCCGTTTCACCCATATGAGTTGAAGCTGCGACTCGAAACCAAAAGAATACAAGACCGTACAAGAACGAAAGAAAGAAGGAAGGCCGATCTTGGGCTAATCATATGACGAATTCGATCCATACATATAGCCAGGACAAAGTTTGATGCGATACTTGCACGAACAATATTGATGGATGAGTGAATTTCACATTTCAAAAGAGAGCGGTGAAACCGCGAACCATCATACTAATCCATGAAACCAGACTAAGGCTCTAAACGGCTGTGAACACCTTCTTGTTACCTCCATCTGAGGCGCCCATAGGAATAACCTTCAAGACGTTGAATCTCACAGTCTTCGAAAGAGGCCTGGGGAAGATGGAGGAAAATGACCGGCTCAGAATAAGAAAATTCCAAAATACATAGAAAGAGAACAAGAACACTGGGTTTCGAAGTAAGATCTCGAAGGAAGAAAAAAGCAGACTAGGACACTCTTCAACCACCATTGCATCCTTAAATTTTTCCAATACAATGAACAAGATCTAACCTGCATTGTCCGATGATAACCTTATCACCCTCCTTTACACGGAATGCGGGAGAGACGTGAGCTGCCAAGTTCGAGTGCCTCTTCTCGTACCTGTATGAAATTGGGGCTAAATACTCAAAAAGAAACTAACCATTTAAACACACGGAGAGAGTACCATCTGCGTGAACCAGCACCTTAGAAATGACCAACGAATCATCCACGTACTTTCGGTGACATTTACATAAAGAAAACTCGCCTCTGGTATTTCCTGACGAAATGAAGGTAATCCCGCCGAATGGTGATGGTGCGAGTCATCTTGGTGCAGTTCACAGTTCCAGTTAGGATGCGGCCTCGAATGGAGACATCTCCGGTGAATGGGCACTTCTTGTCAATGTAGGTGCCTGAAAGTTTAGAACACTCCCGAGATCTCAGCACAGATCACTCAACATTCACATCAAACCCTAATGCAACCTTGGGATTTATTTTACGTCTAAGCATGAAAGATAATCACGGGCCCTGCCTAGCGCTTGACGCTGCGACTAACGACAGCTATTGGACATCCCGCCCAAGTCTGAAAAAACGCAATTACCCACCACGTACGTGCATAAATTCTTCTTATACCCTATCAGTCATGTAGGACAACCCCCCATGACAGATCCTAGGCCATGTATTCGAAAGTCATAAAAAAACTATCCTTGAGTGTTAGGTCAACATTCCACTCGATGCGATGAGGTGCTATCAGGCAGTCTAACGAAATGCATAGTCCTTGCGAGAGAGAAAGGCTACGCGAACGGTATTTTCAGCATAGCCTTCATAGAAATATTACTTTTTTCAAAAAATCCCAATAACACGGATTGATGAAACTTAAAGAATGGGAATAAACCCAAAAAGAAGCCATACCTTCAATAGCTTCGCGAGGGGTCTTAAAGCCAAGACCAACATTCTTCCAGAAACGGGTACCGGCCTTTCCTGCAGCCTTCCCCTTCGCTGAAGCCTTAGTGCTGCGGAGAGTCAACCAACACAGAAATAAACATCGAGTATTCGCAACCCACAATGTGCAAGAAAAAAGAGTGCACCACGAACTTTTTACACTACAAGTCTGCCCACAGCAATAGCATAAAGAACGAAGTGCTACCTGAGGAAGACCTTGGGCTGCTTCAGGAAAGACTTCTCAGTCTACAGGCGCGCAAAAAGAAAACCGCGAACACACAAGAGCGAAATTCGTCAGCACAGCACACAGAATGCGCAACCTAGAGAAAACTGGATTGTCCAATTCCACATCAGTTTATGGTTCGGACAGGTTCAAGTAAAAATTGAGTTGATTAGGTTCAAAACCAGAGTCAAGCATACCTGCTCCGCCATGATGCTCGAGCTGGGATGTCCAGGAGCGAAGCAGAAAACTATCAAGGCGAGGGCGAAGATGCAAAACGCAAAAGAGACAGTGGTAGGTGTCCCAGCCGCTCTTAGGGCTGCTGGAGATCGAGGTTCCTAGGGCTCGACCGTTCCACCGCAGAACACCATTTCACAACGACCGTTCCGAAGTAGAACCTGTTCTCTCGAATAACGTTGGGAAATTGTACTGTTGAGTTCAAAACCATGGCATCATGTTGAACTATAGAAAGGTTCTGGGTGGAAAAAGTCGAGCAATTTTGTCTTTAACTCAGTAATTATAATTCTGAAAATAAAGATTTGAAGAAAAAGAAGAATGTTCTGTACTCGAAATTTGTTTCACTGCAGTAACAATAAAAAAATTTGGGTTTCATAAGAGAAGTCTAGGTTGATACATGTGAATAAAAATCAATAGATTGAACAAACAGGCGTGTGTGATTGCTCATTTGTAAAAATATGTTAACGATAGTTAGAACGTTTTTTAAATGAAAACTTCACATTGTCTTCTTAAACTTAAAATGTGTTGAATTAGTTTGGTATATGGGGTGGTACGCGTTTCTTTAAATTAGGACAACACAAGTGGTATTTCACTCTGATACAAGAAAACTAATTAGGTCTTTTGTTTTTGAAAAACAAGATATTGTGATTTTTAGCTCGTTAAATGATAGCGACAAACACGAGATATCACAAAGTTTCAAGAATATGCACCTTCAATTTTTTAAAATATGTACTATCTGGCACTATCAATGCACACTGTTTCTTGTTACCGTGTACATTAGGATTAAGTTAGGTGCTGATTTCCATAATTATTTATAGAAATTCAAGAGAATCCTTGCAATCAAATTCCTAAGTTTACTTTCATCATATATCTTGGATATCATCCAAATTTGAACAACCGCAGTATAAAATGATTCGTATACCCACACGCCCTCATGTTTTTTGTATTATATAACCCACAAACCCAAGAGCTGTAAATTTAAAGAGTTTTAGTACCAAAAAACATATTAAAGTTCTTACTAAATTTATTAGAAATACTGCAACTGTAATCCAAACACATATTTAAGACAGGTTCGTTAACTTGTAATTTTCAAACCAAACGTTGTGAATTCAATATATCACGCATTTTAATACATGAATTCAGCATTTAGGCGATGGTCTCTTTTTACAAGCCAAGCCAATTCTTCAGGGAAAACCAGCAACCAGTCAAGATCGCCTTCTCCTCTTATGCTGATCAGAATAATCTTTCCATCGCTGATGATCAAGCTCGCTCAAATCATCCAAAGCAGATATTGCAACCAGATAGTCAGCCAGTCCTAGAAGCTCCTGATCTGAAGCACGGTTAATGTGTGCCTTCCTAAAAGGCTTGATAACCAACCCATTTTGAGGATTCATAACAAAGTTCCGTCTCAAATCGTCGAACATGATTGTGTTCTTAGAGTTGTAAAACTGCAAAACAAACCCAAGCAGTCACTACCTCATCAACCGATACAGCTTTTTAAAATCGGGGAAGTTCAAAGGTGTAAGTCTGCATGGAATCAAACATTTGACGCCATCAACACAAATGCTCACCTCAGGACACTTTCCCCAGAGGACACCGAGCGGTTTGCAATCAAAAACCCCATGAGACTCTGATTGGACGGTAATCATGGCTAGATGGTCCATCATGGCTGTAATTTTGTAATCTGGGTGCGAAAGTACACCAAGCTCCTTCATCTTCACCTCTACCCACTTCATGCTGACAGCCCCACACGAATCATCCCTTCGATTGTGATATCAAGTGGCATGATACGTAACAAGACTGGATATCAACGGCGCTAACAGATGACACTCGATTCAAGCCAATGAGGAATAAAAGTCTCAATATGTTGTGAATTCTCAAAGCAAATACAGCGTGAATGCCATGGGCTGAATTCCCCCGACTGCATTTCTAGTTCTTTGGGACATGAGAAATAAACAGAGGGTATGAGTTGAATCACAGGCAGCTCACCTGGTTGCAGACCAAATTATGACATCATAAAACTGGTACGCCGTTGTCAAGAATTCATGAAGATCTGTCCATCAGTTACACACAGTAAGCCAACGCTTAAATACCACACCTACCTACTTGTCCGTCCCAAAATTAAAATTCGCAACTACAGATTCCACATTGGCAAAGGAACAAATAGATCGTGTCCTAACAAAGAGAAGTGGTGATAGAACAATACTTACAAGGACGCATAAGTTCGCGTGGATTCTCAGCAGTCGAACGGTGGTCAAATAGGGTATAGTCTATATCCAACACCAAACACTTCTTGCCTGGTCGAGGAGGATTGATTAGATTCAGCTGCCATCAAATTTCAATAATAACACCCATTTGAATGTAAGATTCATAAAAGGCAAGCATAATTACCCTGTACTCCATACCCTTCTACAAGGCTCTTAAAATTATCTTAGAATCAATCGTATAGGGTATTTGAGTTTGACCTCTATAATAAGGAAGGGCCTCATAAATCGTGTAGCCCCAATTCAATTTCCTTGTTTTCTTTTGTACTTTCTTTCTTTCTTTTTTCAAAGTACAGCGTTAAGTGAGAATACAAAAGCAAAGTTCCGTAAGGCCTCGGTTGGGAGTACATGGATGGTCACCTTAAACTGTTCAATTCGACGCCTCAATTTTTGTTTATTTACTTCTCTGTCCATAATGTCAACGGTATCTTCTTGACCAAGTTCGAAATCATCTACAACCTCGGGTGCATCCACTGGCTCCACCAGAATCTCATCCTCAACAGTCCTGCATAATTCGTCATTCCAAATCAGACTATCTTCTACACCAGCGAAATTTGAACATCCCTCATCCCTAGCACAAAATCATAGCCCTATCGTCCATATCATACAGGTCAATGAAACTATTTCTCCTCTTCAAGTCATGCCATCACGTCATTGTTCTCACATGCTAAAGCTCCTTTTCCACTACGATGTTGGCAATAAAGTATTTGCAAACAATGTGTCAACGCATCCCCACCAAGCCTTAATTGGCAATTGCATCAGAACAGATCTATACGTGAGGAAACAAAGCTGCCAAACCCAATGTGGTCACTGCAGAGGGGGGAATGGAAAAAGAAAAAGAAAAAGAATACTGCCAACAATGAAATCACAACCACCATCGAAAATTGGCACCCAAGACGATTGTAACGACCACCAAAAACAAGACTCACACCAATGATTAATCAGCGGGAGAAAGTATTAGCCACCAGCGCACCCCATCATAACGATCTTGGTGGTCAACTTGATGTTCAACTGCGACAAAAGCATGGAATCCACCGCAGGGGTGGCGCCCACCCTCACATTCAGCAGTTTCTGTCGCTTGGGCAGGACGTTGGTCAACTCGCAGATCCGGCGCTTCAACTCGCCAACCGTATCGTCGGCGCACACGCGCACCACAAACGTCCCGTTCCCCGACCACTTCACCATCATCGTCAGCTCCTCTACGCTCTCGGGATTACTCGTATCCCCTTGCGACGCCATCTCTTCAAATTCCTCCACCTCTTCTCCCTATTCCTCTGCCTCGCAACTCTGCTCTGCTCAATCCTGTCCTAAACCACAACCTCGAACCCTAACTCCAAGCTAATGATGAACACCCAACACGCCAAATGCAGGAGGTGGAGAGAAGAACTGGAAATGGGAAACAACTGAGCGATCTAGGTGGTGGGTGATGGTGGGTGGTGGAAATTGGTAGCGGTGAAGGGAGAATCTGCAAGCAATGCGGGAAAGTGGCTCAAAAACAAAGAAAAGGCACCGAAGCTGGTCCAAAACCCTAACAACAGAAAGAGAGCGAGAGAGAGAGTGTGTGTGTGACTGTGAGTGCACTGGACTAGGGCTTGGCTATACCGCCTCCCCTATTGCCGTGCACGGCGGGGACGGCATTCGATACAATGTATAGCACAATGAGATTTAATTAGTTGAAAATTCTAGAGAGCTTTCTACATTTCTTTTTTTCTTTTTTTCTTTTTTTCTCCATTGATAGAATGTCATTGAAAGATAAATTGGTTGTTTGAACGACATGTTTTATTACATAGAATGATGTGGTTTCATTCAAGAGTGATTGTTCTATTTTTCAATTTTATTTTTGGTATTTTTGAAGTGGTTTGTTGTATCCACAACATATTTGCATAAAAATGGTCAAGAATAGTTCTACAAATTTATAATTTTATTAATTGCATACATTCATAACTCTATATGGGACATTTCAGCAACAATCTCAAACAAGTTTTTCACCACTGTGATTGGAAAATAAATGATGAAGTAAATTACAATACGTTGATTTTAAAGAACAGTTCATAAAAATTATTTTTTAAAAAATATAAATATAATTACTAGGCACAAACTCATTTTTTATTCTAAAAGGGTTTTCATTTTTTTTTTCATGGTTTACCTTCTTTTTTATCTTTTTTTATCTTTTTTTTTTTTTTTTTTTGTGTAGTTCACATTTTAATTTGATGTTTTCTAATTTAAAAGTAGATGAATGAACTAATTAATGTTGCTACTAGTACAAATTAAGTATTTTATTAATTCTTTAAAAACTAAGATGTACAAATCATCCCAATTTTAGCTAATTTCACCTTCAATAAGTACAAAAATAATTTACAAGTTAATAATATGTTTACATTTATACTACTAAACATCTTAATTTACTTTTCAAGGGTGCATAAATTGATTTTATTTTTATTTTAATAAATTGAATCTTTAATCAATAGATTCCTTCATAATTTCTTCCGTTTTTTCTCATTTTGAATTTGATGGCATCATATTGGAGCAATATATTTAAATTCAATTTCTCACAATTGGCAAAGCATTTATCATTTTGTAGTTTCTAAAAATGGTATAAACAAGGATTATGAATGTTAATAGATCATAGCAATATTCTACCAACATTACCAAAAGTGTGTATGACTTCTATACAGTGCAATATGTTGCATTTTCAACGTTCTCCTTCTCAATTTGGATTTGATGAAATTTCAATTTCAAGACAATAGCTCAAATATTTTGCACTAACCAACTCATCACTCAAATAGGTTGTTAACAACATTTTTTGCACAATAATTTCACAAATACACTATATATAATACATGCATTTATATACAAAAAATAACTTAAAAGTTCGAATTAAAATGACATTAAATACAACCAAAAAGTAATAAAATTTCACATCTTTTTACTTATATTTTATTTTTATTTTTAATATGTACTAATATATGGCTTTTTTTCAGTTACTAAATAAACTGGATTTTTTTTACTTTAATTTTTTACATTTAATATACTATTATCAAAGTTGCCACGTTTGATCTTATTGCACAAGAACACACTTGATTGGGAAAAGAAAAAAAAAAAGAAAAAAAAGAAAATTTTAAAAAAATTAACCAATCTGCAAATGCAAACTTAAGATATATTATGTGCCTTGATTCTGAAGTTGTTTTTCATTTTATTTAATTATAAAATGTTATTCTGACAGTTTTATATTTCAGTCTATGTATATATATATATATATATATATACATGTATGTATATAATGCCATGATAAGAGATGCTTTAAGAACCAACACTCTTGGAACTGCATGGTAGAACTATTGATAAATCTTTAAGAAAATAAACATGTTTGTTCACTTTTTTTTGACCGTGGTGTTAACTTTTGTCTTTGTTCAAAAAATGCCTTTTTACATTTTCTTTTTGATTTTAGCATCATTTTCTTTCTATCAACATCATGTAGAAAGCATTTTTGACAACAAGACAAGACCAACATAACCTCAAAGAAAAAGAAAGCAACACCAATGCAAAGGTATATGTTCCACACCCAATTGCAAGCAACATTTTGCAAATGTGAATCATAGGCAATTACTTGCCATTCCCCGCAATAAATTTCAGGGATCCCAAAGCCAAGTGCATGGCATGTTATTGGTTCAATTTCAATGTGGACTTGTGCCATGGAAGAGTTCTCGCTTCCTTCTCGAGACTCCATTAACATTAACGAAAGCATTTGGGATTGTTCAAGTAGACCGAGCATTATTGGAATTCCGGTGACCACATTTTTCATGTGTTTTATTGATGGGCTGTAGTATCTTAACATACTTGCTTGTCTAGCCTTGTTTAATGAGTACCCACTTGAGGAGAAAGTTTTTGCTGCTACCTACACAAGCAAACATATAGGAATAGGAAATTTAATAGCAAAGCAAAATAAAAAATATGTTAGAAACTAATCAACAAATAAATAAACATTTTAATCTTATTAAGCTTAGTATGTGTATAAAATATATATATATATATATATATATATATAGATGCATACATATAAGAACCTATGGAATGTTGTATTAGAAAGTTGAATGTAAGTTTGTGTTTTGGGATTTTGTTAAGGAATGTGAACCTGAAACATTCCAATTTTGTAGTTGTGGGGTGACTCAGGGAGTGTGAGATGAACTATCACATGGAATACATAAGAAGTTGGAAATGCTTTTCTTTGGAAATACTTTACTTGGGAAATAACTTTTGATCTTTTCTAATACTTTTTTGAGTAAGAGATTCACAATGGGAATGGGATGTTCCATTATGTAATCAAAATTTAAAGTTCTTTTAATTACGACTTGTCCTCCTAAGAATCTTTTGGCAAGGTAGATATCTAAATCAAAGAAACTATGAAGCAACAAAGAACACAAAAAAATTAAAATGCATATTTTTGAGGTACCTCCATGTCTATACAACTCTTTCTTTGTACAAAACATATTGCAAGTATGCCCAAATGGATTTGGTCTCACTTTATCAATGTATATAATTATCACATTTTTTATCATCCTATACATTCTCATAGTTATATAAAACAAAAATTGTACATCCAAACCTATCAATTTCAAAACCAAAATAATTAGGTAGCTAATACATTGTAGAAGTCTAGAAATTGGACATATGATGGTATAACTTATTGGTCTAGGCTTATAAGAAGAGGTTTTTGGATCAACTTCAAAAGCCATTTTATTTTCATTGTAGTAACGTAGGATTGATTTGTCAATAGTGTAATACAACACATCTTTATTTGAGGTGTTTGAGGAATGTGAAAAGGGACTAATATTTTTGGCACATTTAAAAAAAAATGGCTTGTGTTTTTTCATCTTTTATTTCTAGTTTTGCTTTGTCTTCCAACATCATTGTAGAAGTTGGGGTTGAAGCACTTTTCTCTTCAACAATTTCAAATCCTTCAAAAGCACAATTAGATTTAATAGGCTTTTTTGATATCCATGTGGAAGTAGCTATTGATAATTTGTTCAGAGGACTTATTTCTAGAGATGCATTATCAAATGAACAGTTCTTAAATAATACATTCTCTATGTGTTTTGAAACATTTTCCAACATTTTTATGAGGTCATTTGTAGTTGGTGTTTCAAAAGCTTTGTGTTTAACTATACAAGGGGACTTATTTTGGCATGAAAAACTACCTAAATTTTCATCTTTACTGTTGTTGGTTTGAAATGCACCAATTGAATTATCACTTTCAGGTTTTGTGCCACACAAAGGATTGTTGTTAATATGATTTATTGTATCTGTAGACATTGAAGTAGGCAACCTTGAATCATTTGTAGACAAGGTTTGATGTATCAAAGTTGTTGAATATTCATACTCCAATATAGAATGCATGTATTCATTAAAGTTCTTTTACAAACAAAATCTTTGATATTACAAACTGCTACAAACTATTTTTCTTTTGATTTGGTTTTTTTCTTCACATCTGAAATGAAGCCCTAATTGGTTCAATTTTTAATATCTGATTTTATTTTTTTAGATAGTTTTTCAACATTCTTAAGTTTTATATTAAATATTTTTAATAAAACGATAAAAAAATTAATACATTCAGTATCTATATTTAAAATATTCATTTAAAAAATAATGAAAAAACAAAAAAATATTAAATAGTTTTTTATAAATATATGCACACCCATAACTCCAATACGAAAAATTGTACCATCATTTCTATTAAATATAAACACAAAAGAATATTTATTGCAATTGTTTGGACAAATTATACCATCATCTCTATTAAATATAAACACAAAATAGGTTCCTTTGGGCATGCAAAGTTCACAATTCTTTTCAAGATATGGAGGTGATGAAAGCAGAGTATTTGATATATTAAAGGTATCTATTTTCAAATTTTCATTGTTTGTTATGCTTGTTGAAATATTATCACTTTTGCTTCTTTCCAGACTTGGACCTAAAACCTTATGTGAACAATTTATCAAGTTTTGAGTAAAGCACAAACTCCTCCTAATTTTTGATGCATTGTTAGATCCCCTCACTTCTAAACATTACATTCATTGCACATGGATTACAATAGTAATGAGAAGGCAATTGTTTTTCTTGTATGTTTTTAAATACAAAAAAATTCTCATTGCTTTCTTTAGACTGTTGATGTTCTGTGCATGAATCTTGATGCGAGATGGATTTATGAAATTTGATATTGTTTGGTTCTAATGCTTCATTGCCGCTCACATAGTTTACTAATCTTTCATTTAATGTTCTCATATTTTCACCTCGTTTTTCACTATTTTCAATACAATTGTGTTGAACCAAAGTCTCTCCACTTCCATCTCTTTTAGCAAGTTGTTCCAAAATGTGTTGTATATCACAAAAATAAACTTTAACAATGTTACATTTTGAACCTGTGGATGGAAAGTAACCAAATTTTGAATCTTTTTGTGTTTGATTAAATTGGTTTTGCAATGGCTCATTTATAAAAAATGGTTCCGAATTCTTTTCACCACTGTCAAATTTGATTTTTTGGTGTGATGCAATTGATTGTTTCATGCAATTTTGACTCATTAGAGAGTCTTCCTTGTGATATGATTGAAGGTAGTGAATGGCTCCTTGTTTTAGTTGTGTAAGATGCCCCTTCTTCATCGTTGTTTTCTAATGCATATTGAAACGGATGTATGAAAGAGCTTAATCTACTCTCAATCCTTTTTGCAATTATTTTGAATTTTTTCTTGGTTTCAAGTTGTTCCTTCACAAGCCTTGCATTCATGTTTTTTCTTTTTTTTTTCTTTTCCTACAAAACTTTGATCTACTACTCCATCTTTTGTAAACCTTACTTTTTGAATTGCATCATTTCCATTCACAATCCAACCTTGTTCTTTTTTCTTTAATTTCAATTCTACTTTTGTTCCATACCTGTCTAATGCATCAACAATCAATTCTTTTTTTCATTGCAAATTGCTAATGTCTACCCAATGACCAACCTTGTTTTGAAATATCTATTCTTTTTCTTTCTTTGTTGTTGGCCTATCTACCATCAAAGTTTTGTATTCTTTTGCATCCATGGAAAAAAAAATTTCTTCTATTATCCAATTTTATAGCTTCTTTATTTTTAGAAATAAGATATGCATCAACATGGAATGTGTCAATTGGCTCATATTTTACGGTAAAGTTTTCATAACATGGATCTAGTGTTTTATCATGCAAACATTCTTGTAATTGAATATTGGCATTGGTAATAAGTTTTGATGGAGTGTCAAGCAATAATTCATCTACAACATCATATTCTATTATTCCATCTTTTATGGGTTTCTTTTGGCCTATGTCTTCATTAGTCTTCTTCTTCTTCCTCCTCCTCCTCAAAGACTTTTGCCTCAGTTGAATAATGTGGGATTTTTGTATTGACTAATTTTGCTTTGCATAAACATGCTTGACATTTTCTCACCGTTTGCCCTAATATTACACCTTGAAGTGTGATTTTACATGTTTCACATATTTGATATTTCATGATGCCATATGGTATTTCTATTTGATTGGAAACTAGGGTTTATTCATAATTTTGGGTGTTGCTTCCATGATATATGTTTTCTGATTTTTTGGTTTTCATCTTCTAAATAGAAACCAACTTCTACTATGGTTACAATGGTGAATTTTCAAATTTTATCAAAAATAAAATAATTACAGTTATTGTTGAAATACAGCTGATGCATTTAAAAAGGTGAAAATTATAAAAAATTACAACATCATTGTCTATATGGTTTTGGCTCTTGAAACCACAGAGTTCCAATAGTTGATTAGAACTCAATCACATTCATAAGGGAACAACTAGTACCATAACTAAGTTTTCTAATGTATGAAACCAATTTGATCATTTCTAGACAACGCTATATATGCATGTTTCTATGTTTTTAAATTGCTTTGAAGCTCATAATGATTGCTAATTCCTTTATTTTAAATCAAAATGTTTTTTATTATATATATATATATATATATATATATTTATTTAAAGACATTTTGATTTAAAGACAATTACCAACCATTGATCTAAATCTCAAATCAATCTAACCTTATAGAAATTGAGTTTTGATACATTTAAGACAAGGATTACTTGTGGCATTCAATAATTTTTGACGGAATTGCTAGGTTTTCAAAGGCTTGATTTAGGATTGTGGCTCCTTTATTTGTACAAAGAAGATGATGCAATGTGTTGCTGGATCATTAAATTGCACAGCTTAACCTTACATTGTTATTCTGATGCAATCATTTCAACTATGATCAGTTATTAAAATATTAAATGTTTTTTAAAAATAATATTCTTTGTTAATTTTTGGGTTAATATGCCTCATATTATTGCTGAATTGGAGTTAATTATGTTAATGAATTGAAAGTTAATAAATTTTTTAAATGTGAAATACAGTTATAAAATATTCAAAGGATTAAGTTTTACATTGGGAGGATGTATATAACTTATCTTTCATTTAAATTTTATTGCATCAATAATTCAAAACATTGCATAAAACTATATATATATATATATATATATATACACATGCAAATAATTCAGTTAAAGTTTAAAATATGTAGTAACCTTGAATTGAAATTTAGAGTTTCTTTGAAGCAATCAAGATATTTTGTATTGCTTCAGGAAAAAAGAAAAGAAAAGAAAATGCAAAACATAAAATGACAAGAAATACATATTTAATCCTTTGATTATTATCTAGATTGTGTTTTAAGGTAAAGTTTTGTCAAACATATCTTAAGTTTTAAGTATAAATTTAAAAAATAAAAAACTTTGAAATATATATACATCTTTGCAATAATTATGTTTATATTTACTTAGCTTTCTGTATAAAAAAATTCAAAGTTTTATTTATAAATTTGAATAAATTCCATAAAACATTTTAGTTAAAATTTGTAAAATTACTTGGCATTTACATGTTTCCTGATAAGATTGGAGGATATTTGACCTCCTACACAAGAAAGTATTAGTATTAAGCTATTTCAGGTTAATCACAATTTCTTAACTATCTAAATTTGCAAAAGTAGAGATTTAAGTCATTAGTAGGAGTTGTTATAGTTAAATTCTAAACCAAATTTGAAAAAAAGTTAACATTTCAAATGGATTAAGATTTCAAACTTGGATTAGGATTTAAGATATAGAATTGTTAAGGAAGTTGAGATTATTAAAGAAATGTGTTATAAAATATATTATTATTTTATATTATAACTTGAATGTAGAATATATATATATATATATATATATATATATTAATTTTAAGTCCATTGCATTTTAAAACCAAATTCTATATAATATGACAATACTTTAAAAAATTATTTTGAAAAGGTTCTAATAAGGACATTAGAATAATTAAATTTTATTCAAAACTAGTACATAAATTTTTTAAGCCAATCTAAATTCCATACCATTTATTAATGAATATTAAAAAATATTTATTAAATTAATTATTATTTATTTATTATTATTATTTTCTTGCTTTAAAACAAAAAAATTGAGAATATTATTTATTTCATTCACAAACAATAAATATCCTAGTATCATAGATATGTATATTTATTTCAATTATTATCTATATAATTAGGTAGAAGTAGGTAAATATAGATTAATTTCATAATATCTTTTAAAAAAGCTTCTTAAAAGCTTGATAGATATAGTTTTGACTTTATACATATTTGTGGTTGATTGGTAGATTAGAAATTTGGTCAACAAATTAATCATATACCATTTATATTGGTAGCTTATAGAACAAGCTAATAATATGGCATATATATCAAAAACTTGCCTTGAAAGTTAAGACATGTGTCCTGCTACATCAACACATGTTGGATGTTGTATAAAATATTTCCATTTAGTTCTTAGTTAGATAATATATATGGAAGTAAGAGTAAAGCCTTTTTCACTCTTGTTAATGTCTTTTTAGTCTCTAGTCTTCTTTCAAGACTTTTTAGTCTTATTGTCTTTGGCAATAGCCATTCTAGTTCAATATATTATTATCTTTGAAAGATGTCATAGTCTTGTTGAATGACACAAGAGTGTATTGATGTTTTTTTTTTTTTTTTTTTTTTTTTTTTAAATCATGTCCTTGATAGTTTGACAAGAATACTAACTTATTTTTCTTGTTTTGTTTTAGAAGAAAGTAGATTATTTTAATTTTAATATTTCATTTAAAGATTATGGATTATCTATCTTTAAATAAATAATTTAATTTTCTAACATTTAATTTTCATTAAAGAGAGTAAATTACCTCTCTTTGTAGAAAATTTCATTTGATACTATTAGTTGCAGATTATCTTCCTTATTTATTTATTTATTTATTTTTAATTTATTTGAATTATCTATGAAAAGAAGGAAGAATAAATTATAGATGCTACTATTGATGGAAGTGAGAATAGATTTATAACTATTTTAGATCTTCACAAGTTTGTCAACATTCTTAGAATAGAAATCTCATATATTTCTAATGTCAATTATAGATGCATTATTCCTACATCCATGGAAGAAGTCAATAATAAAGTTGAAAGTCTTTGCCAAGAAGTTGTACAATTAAGAGAAACAAGTAGATCAAATTCACCATTGAATCTAAAGAATCTTATTACTACAAGTATAGAAGAAAAAAGACTCGTCATTATTAAGAAGGTTTATGTCTATATTGTGGAGAATCCAAGCACATTACTCAATATTATTCAAGGAAGCAATGCATTTATAATATGAGGAGTATGGTTACTATAGAGGATGATGTATTGAAAAACAAGTTTTTTTAGCTATAATAGAAAATATGCGGCTAGAATCTTACACAATATCTAATAAAAGTTCTATTCTCTCTTCAAATTTGTCACTTTGTTTTATAATAGAAGTTTGTATAGGACCAAAAAGTTACAAAGTCTTAGCCTTATTAGATTCAAGAGCTTTATCTTGTTTTATAGACAAAGACTTTGTCAAAAAATAAGAAATTGCCTTAATTAAAAAAACCTAAACTATACATGTAGAAGTAACAAATGCTTGTTTGTTATCTTCAAGAGATATTATACATGAAACCATTCATTTAGATGTAGCAACTAGTAGTTATAATAGTCTAATAATATTTAATATGATTAGATCTCTTTTTAATCCAATTATTTTAAGAATTTTGTGGCTAAAAAAGTATAACCCTCAAATAGACTGGATTTCTTGTAATCTTAATTTTTTCTTAGTTTAGACCAAGATTTTTCTAAATAAGTAGAAACCAATAAGATTAATAAATCCAAACCATTATTGGTAGATTCAAGAGCTTTTATACATGTTGCAAAAGAAAGATCAACTTTTGATATATACGTTAGACTTATTATTGATAGAAAAAAGATTTCAAGTCATATTCTAAGCCAATTCCATGATTATTAAAATATTTTTGAAAAGATAAATGTAAATATTCTTCAAAAGCATCATCTCTATGATTGTTTTATTAATCTTCAAGAAAGAACTCAACTACCATTTTGACCAATCTATAACCTATCACAAAGCAATTTGGTTGTACTTAAAGAGTATATTGATAAGAATTTTGCTAAAAACTTCATATGCCATACTAAATCTCTAATTGGAGCTCCAATCTTATTTGTGAAGAAAAAAGACAAATCTCTGTAGATATGTGTGGACTATCAAAAATTCAACAAGATTACCATCAAAAATATATATCTTCTAACTTTGGTTTTAATACTTCTTAATCAATTAAATTAAAAAAAAAATTTATACAAAAGTAAATGTACAAGAAGCATAGAATTTGGTATGTATTAAAAAATAAGATGAATAAAAAATTACATTTCAAATCAAGTTTGGATATTTTAAATATAATGTCATGCCTTTTGGACTTATGAATGTACTAGTTGCTTTTTCAATATCTAATGAATGATGTGTTTTCCGAGTTTCTTGATGATTTTATTATTTGCTATTCACATGATATCTTAATCTACTGAAACAATAGAAAAGAGTATGAAGTTTATATTTATCATATATTATAAAAATTAAGAGATGCACGATTATACATCAAGATGAAAAAGTATATATTTTATACTACTCAAGTTGACTTCCTAGGATATATCATTTTAAATGATGATATTGTAATGGATCTAAAGAAGGTCCAGACTATTATGGATTGGAACATCTCAAAAACAATCAGAGATGTAAAATTTTTTTTTTTTGGATTTTTAATTATTACAAGATCTTCATCAAGAACTTTTCTCAAGTTGTGTCTTCTTGTATACATTTGACATGTATAGACAAACTTGAATAGAGGAACAAAGCTGAAGTATCTTTTGAAGCCTAAAAGATAATATTTATTTGGTACTAATTTATTTTTGCACTAATATTCTTGAGCTATATAAGACAAAAAATATTTTGAGAAGAAGACAAATGCCACCTCTTCTTACAAAAGTAGATAATAATCAAGAATTTGAATGAAAAAAGTCTTAAATTTAAGGCAGCGCTAAAATAAATTGAAATATCTTGTTCATAGGCATGAATATGATATTAGTGAATACAAATGAGAGCCAACAAAGAATCTTACAAATATAGCAATAAAGATTGAAGCTTTTCATTGACAAAATCCATCAAAATCAAGATAAAGAATATCAAGATTCTTGAAAGATGATGATCACTTCTTATAGAACTCATCTCTAGAAGAAGAGGTAATATCATGGACATGCATATTTATTCCAATAATTATCTATATGATTAAGTAGAAGTAGGTAAATATAAATTAATTTATAATAAATTCTAAAAAAACTTCTTAGAAGCTTCATAGATATGATTTTGATTTTATACATATTTGTAGTTGATTGATAGATTAGAAATTCGATCAACAAATTAACTATGTGCCATAGATATTGATAGCTTATAGAACAAGTTAACAATATGGCACACATATAGAAAACTTACCTACAAGTTAAACATGTGTCTTATAAAGTCAACACATATTGGAGGTTATATAGAGCATTACTATATAATTTCTAGTTAGATAGTATGTATGGAAGCAAGAGTGAAGTCTTCTTCACCCTTGTCAATATCTTTTTAGTTTCTAGTCTTGTTTCAAGACTTTTTAGTCTTATTATCTTTGGCAATAGCCATTCTAGTTTAATATGTTATCATCTTCGAGTGATTCCATAGTCTTTTTGAGTAATACACGAGACATTGAGATTCTCTTTCTTTGAGATTTATGTGCTTGATATCTAAATCATATTATTTTAATTTAGATGGAAAAAGCAAGAAAAAATCAAATACGTACTAAAAATTAACTTATCTTTTTGTGTAAAAGTGATTGCATGATCTAGATTTCTAGCCAAAAAATCTAATATTTTTTTTAAAAAAAAAATCAATAATATTTATAAAAAATCAATATAATGTGGAAAATAACAATTCTTATTAGTAATCTATTATTCTTATTCTAATCAAACATTTGGAACACCATTAGTATGTAAGATCAGAGTATTAATTAGTTTTTAGGTATAACATAGAATAAATTTGATGTTGTTATGAAAAAATTATTAGTATAATTTTACATGGTTTATTTTATTTATGTTTGTATTTTAAAAAAATATTATAATTTTATTAATATAATGAGTGTTATTTTATTTTATAATATTTATTTCAAATGTTTTTTTGATTATTCTATATACTATGCCATTGGTGGAACTTGCATTATTGATTGTTTGATAATTTATAGATCTATTTCAAGTAACAATAAATTATGAAAATTAGAAGAAATATAATATCTAAAATATTAGTTTCTCAATTTAAAAAAAAATCAAATTATAAAAATATGATTAAGAATTATAGTCTAATTTTATTTAATTAGATACACTTAGTTGGTAAAATATACTTGATACCATCTTTTAACTACCTCACTTAGATCTGTGCCATTGTACAAAACAATGTTACCACAACATTGTTGTTTTTGTTGTTGTTGTGACATGAATGACGTCCTCGTGCCCAATGATTCTCAGTTTCGGCAGCTCTAAATCCGCCAATTCGGCAACAAGCGTGATTGGTGTTCAGAATGTTAGTGCTTTTTCACGTCACCGTGAATTATGGACGGGGAGCACTTGTCATGCAGATATTCCAATCCTCCATGAGGCCATGAAAACATGGTTTATACGAGTCATTGAAATAACACTTTGAATTTCTAGCTCAAACATGACTAGTCAGGGTTCTCTTATAATAATACACATCCTATCAAGTGGGTGCGAGATGCAATCCCCAATACCATCTGCAATTCGTAGGGTGGTGCTTGTTCCTAGAGCAAGCTCCAAGGATTTGCGGCAGCACTATTTTCTGCAGATCGTCAAGTGGAAGCTAGTACTTCGGCTTTGGATCAGTGGAAGGTAGTTTTTTCTCGCTACAGAACTGAGAAAATTGCATAAACTGTAAAGATCCACTGGGGTTGCAAGAGCAGCTCTTTTTTCCTGTTATGATCGTTTTAGTTGGGTATTAGAGGACTAAAGTGCCTCTCCAATTATACTGTTGGTGACGTGTTGAAGATTTCCAGGTTTCCATTCGTTTTAACATTGAGCCTGCAAGTCCATGGCGTCAAAACCGTCAGATTGGTGCTCAGGACAGGAATCCGGTTACTTAACATGTGAAACTTAAGGTTGAAGTCAGGCTCCCATGCTAGATACACGTCGGAGACATTGTGATACTGCGAAGTTCTAAGCACCGGCAAATTGGAGATGACCAGAATACTCACAGCAAGTCCTCCTGGAATTCATGATGCAATGTTAGTTGTTAAATGAAATCGAACACATTCTTATAAACTGTCTCATCGTGTCAAGATGGACCTTCGACTATGCTTCGAAACTATCATTTAAAAAACTGCGATTACATGACCTTGCGGTATAAACTACTTTTCGGTATAAACTTTATACAACAATCGGACACAAAACGGCTGGAAGAATTCTCGCAGGGGTCCTTCCAAAGGCATCGTCCTCGGATTCTCCGTTTTGACTAAGTTTTGGCATCAAAAGCTTCAACGGGTTGTATATATATATATATATAGTGGCAGGAGCAATGTTGAATTTGACTGATGCATCACTTTGACAGGTGCACATGCTGTCCGCTGAGCAAGGTGTCGATTTTTTCTCAAGTGGATGGTGTAATCGTTTGAATTGGACATTTGTGCCACTTGCACCGAAAACATATACTAGACTTCGAATTTTTCTACGAAACAGTCAATAAGCTAATTGCCGCCCACACAATACCGTGTCGAGACATTATCAGCTTTTGTGTGAAGTTTCAGAGGGGATTTTCGTCTGGTTTTGCATCCTGAAAGACAAGCTTCGGGCAGTCCCAACCCTGCTATTCTGCATGGTCAGTGTGCCTGGACCGTGGAGCAAGGTTAACATTACAACTGGTAATGTTAGTGGTGCTGTGTCAGTCGACTCAAGGGCTCCAAAATGTTGGTTACCCGATTCAATATCGCAAAAAGGTATTGGTCTTTCTAAATGCATACCCTGACGAATGGATCACTTGCAACACAAAGTACGCAACGAGAAATCTTGCCTTTTTCACAGTGTAAGATGTTTCTTTTCATCTTGAAGATTGCTCTTTACGGTGTGCATTTATCCAATCTTGCACGAGAGTAGTCATTACATTTCTGACCTGGTTCTTTATTTCAATCGATCTTCCCAGAGTGCTCTCTGAGAGCAATTTGGATGGAGTCATCTCACCTGGCCTCAATGGCCCTCGAGACCTCACCACCTTAAGTATGCAAATGTCTTGAGCTCCTCCCTGCTGCCACTTGAACACCCTCGCATGCTGACCAATTGCACTGCGCCATTCCATGTGTTTGAGGTGGGGATGTGCTTTCCATGCGCAGGAATTTTAGATGGCAACTCTCTGACAAAACAGCTACCTGACTTGAGTGATTTGACAAATATGTAAACACTGAGTTCCAATTCATGTGGTGTTTCCAAACTACAATTTGAATTGACTTTCCGTTGCAGTTGGCACCAACCTACGCAATACTGAGCAAGTAGAGACATTTATAGAATAACTCACCAAGGGATCTCTTTCAGAATGGCTTACTTCATTGCCCAATCTTCCCGAGTTGTGAGCACCCTCAACTCACTCATATCAAACCATAGTGTGTACATCCTACACTTCAATTCCAGCATTTATATCAGAGTTTCCGTCGTCATTGCAGTCCTTCGCGAGTGGCAGGTAAATGCAGAATAACAATTTCAGTGGAAATATACCTTCATGATTCTGGAGGAAGAATTGGAAGTTCACGCAACCAACTGTACCTTCTTTCATCATCCGCTAGCAACTCACAAGGACATGGCTGTGTGAAGCCACTCGGCAGCATGCAAACTTTCGGACAATAATGGACAGTGGTTTCTAATTGATAACAGAGGTATTTTCTAAATTTGGACCACATGTACTGGACTAGAGGACCCGCCTCAACTTTGCTCTCAATGCAGCATTAAATATTGTACCGGATTCTAGTCGCATCAATTCCTTCCACATAATACGCTGTACCAAATTGTAGTGCATAGCTTGCTCATAATTCACGGCTCCTCGTGGAATCTTTGCAGGCTTGGAGAAACTACATAAAGGGTGCAGTCCAAATTTGATACATCGCGATGTGAAGATCAGCAACATTCTCATCACTTCCAAATACGATGGGAAATTGACAGACTTCGGATTGTGAAGGCTCCTCGGTATCATCACAAATGAGTGTGACCTTTTCAGGGCAGAACTGATGAACTGGAGCAGTTCTGAGGCATGTTTTAATTGTTCAGGTTTTGGCAAGTCTGGAGCAAGGGAATACTAAGGATATACTGCGATCAAAGCGTCCCATCCAAATAATGAATAGCTATGGAAAGTTGCCGTCATTGCGTTGCTTAGTGTGGAGCCCCAAAAGGGAAACACATGCCAACAATCAACAAAGTGGTGCTTGAGCAGTAGCTTTGGAAGCGTCAGTGAGCAATGACAGCCTTGATGAATCTTAACGCCACATCCAGACCGCTTTTGAGTGGCAATTTAATGCTGTATCTCCATTTTGTATCTTCTGCACTTGAATCCTTCCCCCGAAGTGGGTAGATGGTACACAATGTGTATTATAACATCCGCTGTGTACTGTACTCTACAATCTGAGTATTGGTTGATGTTTTGATTAACACAAGTATTGCAGAAATTCTATCATGCATGTGCTATAAATTTGGTTTCTCGGTTCAAATAACGTGCAGCTAAGGTTGAGGTTTCTAAATAAAAAAAAAAAGAGTCATGTTGTGCATAATATGAATTACGATAACATTGGATACTTTATAATGTGAACAATATTGTTGTGAACAATATCATGTATATATTAAAAAGAATAGTGATCATGTTTGTTTAAATGTGATATTCTATTTGTATTTTGTTTTTAGTGTTTCTTCAATACTTGAAGTAACATTTATTGGAAGTGGTTAAATTTATTATTAATATTATGTTTTTGATCATTAGATTGAATACCAATGTTTTATTTTTGTAGTAGAAGGCATTTTAATAAGACCAAGCTACTTCAAAGCCCTCGGCTTTGGAAGTCATCCCAAGTAATGTGGTGCAATAAAAGATTTGGTGAGGAGAGAAGGTTATAAGAAGAGTTGAGATTATAATCAAGTTTAGTAGGATGTAACATAAGCCTTTATATTCTCTTTTGGTATGCAATAATATTACAATAGCTACATGATACAAACTAAATTCTAATTAGGTCATATGTTAGGATCTAACTTCGAACACAAAGAAAAGTTAGAATCTCAAATATATTAAAAGTATAAAAATGATCAAGTTTGATTATGAAATAAAATTAAAGATGTAAAATCAATAAAATATATTATTATAATTGATATATAAAGCAAAATTAGCAACAAATAAAATTTGGATATTTTAAATCCTATCCATTTATTTTAATTGAAAGATTTTTTAACAAATATATTTTAATTTTTTAAAATATTAAAATTAATAGATTTATTAATAAATATTAAATTAGAAATTTGATTTAAAATAATATCAATATAAAAGGTGTCAAGAATATAAATCTTAAAAAAGAAATCCTCAATACACTCTTGGGTCACTTAAAAAGTCTAAAAAATCATTAAAAATGGTAATATATTGTACTAAAATAGCTATTGTTAAAGACAAGAAGACTAGAAAGTCTTGAAATAAGACTAAGGATTAAAAAGATATTGACAAGAGTGAATAAAGCTTCAATCTTGCCTCTATATACACTATCTAACTAGAAGCTACGTAGCGATGTTTTATAGAACCTTCAATACATGCTAATTTTGTAAGACACATATCTTATTTTAAAAGGCAAGTTCTCTACATCTACGCCATGTAGTTAATTTGTTCTACAAGGTATTAATATTTAGTTGATTTATTGATCAAGTTTCTAATCTATTAATTAACTTCAAATATGTTAAAAGTCAAATCAGTGTCTATAAAGTTTCTAAAAAGCTTTTCTAGAAGATATTATGAAATTAATATATTTTTATCTATTTTTATCTAATTATATGGATAATTATTAGAATATATATATATATATATATATATATATATATGATATTATTCCCTCTTTTAGAAATAAGTTCTAGGAGAAGCAGTCTTTATATATTGAAGAAATTGAAGATATAATGAATTATATTTGCCACATAATCTAATCTTTGTTTTCTTTGAAGATGGTTGATAGGTCCTTTCAACTATCAATAGTGTCTCCTACTAGGCTAGAAAAACCATTCTATTATTTGATTATTATTGAGGCCTTCATAACTTCCTTCAAATAAAATATTTGAAATATCATCAAGAGTCATTCTTACCTTTAATAAAATCACCAAATATCAAGAGTTTCTTCTAAGATTATGATACCAAACATGTATTTCACCATCTATTCAATGAAGGACATGTCATTCATAACAATCTTCATCTCAATTATGTTGTCTTGAAGATTGTAACAATTGCAATATTTCATCTAATAAATTAAAAAATGATGGCTTTTAGATTGAATCTATTGGTTGTTGATTCTCCATCTCCTTAAGACTACAAATATATAGAAGCTACAAAGAAGAGTAGAAGGTAGAATACTTATAATAAAGATTTGCTATTCTTCAGCTTAGTTTTGATGGATATCATTAATGAAAAGCCTCAATCTTCTTTTGCCACATTTGCAAGATTATTTGTAGGCTTTTATATACGTTCACTTATATCATATTTATCACAATGAACAAGATATTCTAACCTATTTTGGCACCACCTTGAATCTAAGACTTCTTCTACTTCAAATTCTTAATTATTATGCACTTTTATGGAAAGAAGTGGTATTTGTCTTTTTTCTGAGATACTCACTATTTTATATGGCTTAAGAAGAAACATGTAGAATATGGGATGGATATTCATAGACTCCAATAGATGTAATCAATAAATATGAGGATTGACTTGTTCACAAATAGGAAAAGGTCCAAGCTTATAATAGTCCAACTTGTTACAATAAGGAGTAGTTTTAATATTACATTGGAGTAACCATACCTTGTCACTCACATTGAATTGTTGTTATTTCTTAGAATAGGCATCTGCATTGATCTTTTGTCATTCTTGAGTGCTCTTTAACTACACCTTCATTGTTACATGTGGCTTTGACAAATGATTTGCCAAATCTTCTACCATAGGATTATTAACTTTAAAAAATTTAAAAATATCAAGTCGGATATAATAACCATAATTAACAAAAAAAGACATTTATTGAGTAAGAAAATAAATTGAATTATTACATGCAAACTCTGTCAATGGCAAAAAAGTTATCCAATCATCTTGATGATAATTGATAGTACACTTCAAATATTACTCCAAAATTTGATTTGCAAGTTTCATTTGTTTATCAATTTGAGGATAAAAAGCCAAAGAAAGCTTTATATCCATCTTTAAAATCTTAAAAAGAATTTTCCAACATCTTGATATAAATTGAGTCTCCTCATTCAATATAATATCCTTTGATAATCCATGATAGTGATAGATGTTGTCAAGAAAAAACTTAGCTATTTTTTTACTTATAATAGATTATATACATGATACAAAATATACCATCTTGGTAAAATAATCTTCTATCATGAATATAGAATCATATGAACTTGAGACTAATAGATTTGTGATGAAATCCATAGAAATATAAGACCATGGTTGTTCCTAAATAGGTAATGGTTGAAAAAGTCTATATGATCGATAGCAAGGAATTTTGAATTTTAATTAAATATCACATAATTGTACAAAGTCTTTGATTGCCTTCCACATTTGAAGCCACAAAAAATCTTTAGATTTTAGCTCCATAGTCTTATTGTATCTAAAATGTCCAGTTAATGAAAAGTCATGATGAGCTTGAAGAACATATAATCATGCTTTACCTTCTAAAATGTATAATCATCCTTCAAAGAAGAATAGCTTATTCTTGAACCTGAACTTGGAAGTAATATGAGACTTACAAGAATTATTCTTAATATCATAAATAAAAAGATTAAAAGACATATTTGATTGAATTTTCTTAATAAAGGTTGAATCAATAGTCAATGTTGATTTTATTGCTCAAAGATGAAAATACTTTAGCTTCAAGAGAATCATTCTTTGTTAATCAAAAGTTGCATCTCTTTTTTTTGATACAAGATAAAAACATCTAAAAAGTGTATTTGATAAATATTATTATTTTTTAAGTTTATAGGTGATTTTGAAATCAAATCTTGATAAAGACATACTCCAATGAGATTTGTAATGATGCAAAATATGTATTGACATGAAGTACTTGAGGTTCTTCTAATCCATATATATGTCAAGGACAAAGACTCAATGAGGAAAAATATACACCAAAAGGCTATCTCGATATAATAAGTCAAAATATAAACAAGTAGGTATATTAAAAGGAAACTGGAATGGCTATTGCCACAAGACAAGAAACTAAAGACTCTTGAACCTGGACTAGAAGCAAGAAAGGAGTTGACAAGAGTGAAGAGGGCTTCACTCTTGCCTCTATATATACTATCTAACTAGAAGCCACATGGCGATGTTCTATAAGACCTCCAATATATGTTGACTTTCTAGGCCACATGCCTTTGCTTACAAGGCAAGTTTTCTATGGATGGACCACGTAGTTAGCTTGTTCTTTAAGCTTCCAACATGTGTGGCACATGGCTAACTTGTTGACCAAGTTTCTAGCCTAAAAGTCAACTATAGACTCCTATAAAGTCAAAGCAGCGTCTATGAAGCTTCTAAGAAGCTTCTCTAGAAGATATTATACAATTAACCTACTTTTATCTACTTTTACATACTTTTATCTATTCATATAGGTAATTATATGTATGTCCGTGACATTACCCCCCCTTCTAGGGACGAGTTCTACGAGGAGCGGTGATTATATATTGAGAAAATCTAATATGCGGCGAATTGTATTTGCTACATACTCTGATCTTTGTTCTCTTCGAAGATAGTTGATGGGTCCTCTTAGCCATCGATAGTGTCCCATTCCAGGGCGAGAAGACCACCCTGTTATTTGATCACTATTGAGGCCTTCATAACTTCCTTCAAATAATACATTTGAAACACCATCAGGAGTCGTTCCTATCTCCAATAATATCACCAAACATCGAGAATCTCTTCCAAGGTCGTGATACCAAATGCGTTGTATCTCACCATCTATTCGAGGAAGAACATGTCGTTCTTGAGGGTCTTCATCTCGGTTGCGTCGTCTTGAAGGTTGTGACAATCGCAATGTCTCATCCGGTAAGTCAGCAAACGAAGGTTCTTGAGTTGAATCTGCTGGTTGTTGGCTCTCCATCTAATTAGCGTCACAAATGCAAAGAAGTTACAAACAAGGATAGGAAATTGAATGTTATCTTGCCTCAATCTTGTCTCTTTTATAAGAGAGGTTTTCATCTTGGTTTTGATGGATGTCGTTGATGAAAAACTTTGACTTTAGATGATGCATTTGCTAGATTCCTGGATGGCTCCCATGTGCGCTCACTAATATCATATCCGTGCCAATGAACAAGATATTCCAGCTTATTTCGGCGCCGCCTTGAGTCTAATATCTCTTCCACCTCAAATTCTTCATTATTATCTACTTCTATAGGAGGCGGTGGCATTTGTCTTCTTCCTTGTATATCCACTGTCTTATATGGTTCAAGAAGAGACACGTGGAATACAGGATGGATCTTCATTGACTCCGGTAGATGTAACCGATATGCAACTGGATTGATTTGTGCAAAAATAGAAAATGGTCTCAGCCTTCGATAGTCCAACTTGTCGCAAGGACAAGTGGTCTTGATATTACGACGAAGTAGCCATACCTTATCACCCACGTTGAGTTGTGGTTGCTCCTTACAATATACATCTGCGTTTATCTTTTGTCGTTCTTGAGCTTCCTTCAATTGTGTCTTCATTATTGCATGTAACTCTGACAACCGATTTGCCATATCTTCTGCTGCAGGATTATCAACTTTTGAAAAATCAAAAGTATCAAGTCGTGGATGATAGCCATAATTGGCAAAGAAAGGTGTTTGTTGCGTAGAAGAATGTACCGTATTATTATAAGCAAACTCTGCCAATGGCAGAAGGGTTGTCCAATCATCTTGTTGGTAGTTGATAGTACACCTTAAATATTGCTCCAAGACTTGGTTTACGCGCTCTGTTTGTCCATCAGTTTGAGGATGAAAAGCCGAAGATAGTTTTATGTCCACTTTTAAAATCTTGAAAAGGGTCCTCCAAAATCTTGACACAAATTGAGTTCCCCTATCCGATATGATATCTTTAGGTAATCCATGATAGCGATAGATATTATCAATGAAAAGCTTAGCTGTTTCTTCACCTGTGATAGATTTTGTACATGGCACAAAATGTGCCATCTTGGTGAAACGATCTACTATCACAAATATAGAATCATAAGATCTTGAGCTTGGAAGATCTGTGATGAAATCCATAGAAACAGAAGACTATGGTTGTTCTGGTATAGGTAATGGCTGAAGAAGTCCGTAAGGTCGATGACAAGGAATTTTTGATCTTGAACAAATATCACATGATTGTACAAAGTTTTTGATTGACTTCCACATTTGTGGCCACCAAAAGTCTCTTGATATGAGTTCCAAAGTCTTATTATATCCAAAGTGCCCTGCTGCTGGAAAGTCATGACGTGCTTGAAGAACACGTAAACGTGCTTCTCCTTCTGGAACATATAGGCGTCCTTCAAAATATAATAGATTATTCTTGAACTCAAACTTAGAAGGATCATGAGACTTGGAAGAATTATTCTCGATATCATAAACAAGAGGGTCTGAGGACATACTGGACTGGATTTGCTTGAGAAAAGTTGAATCAATAGTCAATGTTGATTTCATTGCTCAGAGATGAAATTGCTCCGGTTTCAAGAGGACCGTTCTTTGTTGCTCAAAAGCTGCATCTCCTTCTTTTGGTGCAAAATAAGAACGTCTAGATAGGGCATCGGATAAACCTTGTTATTTTCCTGGCCGATAAGTGATAATGAACTCGAATCTTGACAAAGACATACTCCAACGAGCTTGACGACGATTCAACACGCGTGCTGACATGAAATACTCGAGGTTCTTGTGATCTGTATACACAGTGACTGGACTAGAAGCGCCTTCTAGATAATGACGCCATTCTTGAAAGGAATCCACGATCGCAAGAAGTTCTTTATCGTGGATCTCATAATTGATCTCGGCTGCTGAGAATTTTCTTGAATGAAAAGCTATCGGATGGAGTTTGTCATCTGTTCCCATTTGTGATAAAACTGCACCCAAGGCAAAATCTGATGCATCTGTTTCCATAAAAAATGCCTTGGAAAAGTCAACATGATATAAGACTGGTGCAGAGACAAACGATGTCTTCAAGGCTTCAAATGCTGCTTCCGCTTCTTGATTCCATTGAAATTTATCTTTACTAGTCAAGCGTGTAAGTGGAGCTGCAACTCGTGAGAAATCTTTGATGAAGATCCGATAGTAATTGGCAAATCCCAAGAAACATTGAACATCTCTTACTGTCCTTGGAATCTTCCAATCCACGATTGTTTGGACTTTCTTAGAATCCATCATGAGACCATCATTTGAAATGATGTATCCTAAAAAGTCAACTTGAGTAGTGTGAAATACACACTTTTCCATCTTGGCGTACAATCCTGCATCTCTAAGTTTTTGTAATACTTGACGAACATGTATTTCATGTTCTTCGACGTTCTTGGAATAGATCAGGATATCGTCTAGATAGCAGACGACAAAATTGTCTAAGAATTCACGAAATACATCATTCATGAGATGTTGAAAAGCAGCTGGTGCATTCGTGAGTCCAAAGGGCATGACATTATATTCGAAATGTCCATACCTGGTTCGAAACGCAGTCTTCCATTCATCTCCTTCTTTGATCCGTACTAGATTATATGCTCCTCTTAGATCTATTTTTGTATAGATCTTAGCTTGATTCAACTAGTCAAGGAGTCCTGATATCAAAGGTAATGGATACCTGTTCTTGATTGTGATCTTGTTGAGTCCTCGATAATCAACACACATTCGTAAAGATCCATCTTTTTTCTTTATGAATAGAATTGGAGCTCCTGCTGGAGATTTTGAATGGCGTATGAAATTCTTCGCTAAATTCTCGTCAATATATGTCTTGAGTTCAGCCATCTCATCTTGCGATAAACTGTAAATTGGTCCAAATGGTGGCTGAGTTCCTTCCTTGAGGTCGATTGAACAATCATATGGACAATGCTTAGGAAGAATATCTGCATTCTTTTTCTCAAAAACGTCTTGATACTCCTGATATTGACTTGGAATGCCACTTGAAGTCTTTACGTTTTCAGAAATAGGTGCAACATATATAGCAAAAGTTGATCCTTCTTTTGCTGCGTATATAAATGCTTTTGCACCTATCAGTACGGGTTTTACTGTACTAGACTTATAATTTTTTACTTGGTTCGTAGAACTATTAATAACACTTTTGGAAAAGTCAAGTTTACGCGAATTCCAATCTATTCGAGGGTTATATTTTTCTAGCCAGGATAAACCTAAAATAACTGGATTGGACGGGGATTTAATTATGTTAAAAACTATGTAGCTATCATGACCGTCTATTGTTACTTTTATAGGATGAGTTTCATGAGTGACATCTCCAGAAGACAAGGGACGACCATCTATGACTTCTACATGTACTGGTTTAGGTTTCTGTACATAAGGTATTTTACGACTTTTAACAAATTGTTCATCTAAAAAACATGCTGAGGCTCCCGAATCTAATAAAGTAGAGGCTTTGTAATTCTTAGGTCCTAAATATAAGTCTATTATAAAACAAGGAGAGGGTTCTGAGGAGAGGATAGGACCTTCATTAGGAATTGTACAAGGTTCCAGCTGCACGGTCCCTATTGTAGCTGGACGAATCCGTTTTCCGACATGTTGTCTTCTTTGACCGTCGTACCCCTCATTTTATAGTTGCGTCGTTTCTTTGGACAATGTTGAGCAGTGTGCTTAGGTTCTCCGCAATATAAACATAATCCTTCTTGACGACGACGAATCTTTTCTTGCTCAGTTAGAGGTTTAAAACGTACCGCGTCAATTTGCATGTCTTCTACTTCCGAATGTACGTTTGGTAAAGATGTTGATGTTGCCATTGAGTAATAACGTTGAGGTTCCCGTGAATGATTCTCAGATCGAAATTCAAAAAGTCGATTATCACATTTTACCGCAAAATTGATTGCTTGACTCAAAGTTTGAGGATCAGGTAAGTTGAGCATCAATTTCTTTACTTCGTATTGCAATCCATAAAGAAATTGACTGATGAGTGCAGCATCATCCCACTTGATGTCAATTGCAAGTTATCGAAATTGTGAAGCATATACTGTTACTGAGCGATTTTTTTGTCGCAGAATTTGGATCTTATTTGTTGCAACACGAGTTGCATCGTGTTCACCATACATAGATCGAAACTCCGCCAAAAAAGCTTCCAACTTGTCCAATATTGGATTTCGTTGTTCAAGAAAAGACGAAAACCACGATAATGCAGAACCAGAAAGTAGAGTGCCAATAAACCTGACTTGTGATCCTGGAGTTGGATAGCTTTGCGGTTGAAGTTCAATTGTCAATTGTACTTGATTGATGAACCCTCGAAACTTTGATCTCGTACCATCAAATTTCTCAGGTAAGGCAATTCTTGGTTCTCTAGTGCTTATAGGATGTTGTACAATTGGAGAAAGAACGTGATTTGTTGTAGATGTTGAAGCAGCTCCGATCATCTCTATATCTCCACTTTTTGCTATTCTTGTTCTTTCCTGTGTTGGTGAATTGAGTTGATGCATCGCAAGCATTAACTCCCTCATTTGCTCTTGCATTTGTGCCATTGCACTCTTCATTTCAACAAGCTCTGCCATAATGACACTAAGAAGAAAAATTTGTTTGATATTGCTCAAGACAAATGAAAAGAAAGACTTGATAACAAAGAAGATACTAAGAACAATATCAGTTTAGAAGTGGGTAATCCGCAAACTTCTAATACGCTTATGTCTTGTCAAGAGAAAGGGGTAATCCACTCTTACTCAAGAAAAAACAAAGCTCTGATATTGTAAGTGTACTCTTGTCAATCTGTCAAGGACAAAGACTCGATGAGGAAAAATATACACCAAAAGGCTATGTCGATATAATAAGTCAAAATATAAACAAGTAGGTATATTAAAAGGAAACTGGAATGGCTATTGCCACAAGACAAGAAACTAAAGACTCTTGAACCTGGACTAGAAGCAAGAAAGGAGTTGACAAGAGTGAAGAGGGCTTCACTCTTGCCTCTATATATACTATCTAACTAGAAGCCACATGGCGATGTTCTATAAGACCTCCAATATATGTTGACTTTCTAGGCCACATGCCTTTGCTTACAAGGCAAGTTTTCTATGGATGGACCACGTAGTTAGCTTGTTCTTTAAGCTTCCAACATGTGTGGCACATGGCTAACTTGTTGACCAAGTTTCTAGCCTAAAAGTCAACTATAGACTCCTATAAAGTCAAAGCAGCGTCTATGAAGCTTCTAAGAAGCTTCTCTAGAAGATATTATACAATTAACCTACTTTTATCTACTTTTACATACTTTTATCTATTCATATAGGTAATTATATGTATGTCCATGACAGTATATAGTAATTGGACTAGAAGCGCCTTTTAGATAATATTGCCATAATGAATCTACAATTGTAAAAAGCTCTTTGTCATGGAACTTGTAATTAATCTTGATTGCTAAAAATTTCTTAGAATAAAAAGCTATTAGATGAAGCTTATCATCTACTCTTATTTTTTATAAAACATCATCTATAGCAAATTCTGATGCATCTGTTTAAATAAAAAATGCCTCAAAAAAATTAATATAATATAAAATTGGTGTAGAAATAAATACTATCTTTAAGGCTTTAAAAGATATTTTAACTTCTTTTCTCTACTCAAGTTTGTCTTTACATGTTAGATGTGCAAAAAGAGCTATAACTTGAAGAAAAAAAAATTGATGAAGATTCAATAATAATTAGTAAATTTCAAAAAACATTGTATACCTTTGATTGATCTTGAGACCTTTCAATCTATGATAGTCAGGACCTTCTTAAGATCCATTATTAATCCTTTTTTACAAATGATAGATCTTAAAAATTCAACTTGAGTAATGTGAAATATATACTTTTTTATCTTGGCATATAATCTTATATCTCTAAGTTTTTGTAACACACAATAAATATGAAGTTCATATTCTTTTATATTTTTAGAATAGATTATAATGTTATTTAAATAATAGACAATAAAATCATCAAAAAACACACAGAAGACATGATTCATGAGATGTTGAAAAGCAGTTGATATATTTATGAATCTAAAAGGCATGACATTATATTCAAAATATCCATAATTAGTTTGAAAAGCAATCTTCCACCCATCTTCTACTTTGATATGGATCAAATTGTATGCTCTTTATAGATCTATTTTTATGTAGATCTTTGCTTGATTGAATCGGTTAAAAATTCTTGCAATTAGAGGTAGAAAAAACTTGTTTTTGATGGTGATCTTTTTAAGTTCTTGATAATCTATGCATATCCACAAAGACCCATTATTTTTTTTTACAAATAAGATAGTAGCTCTTGTTGGAAATATCAAATGCGTATGAAGTTCTTAGCCAAGTTTTTGTCAATATATTCTTTTAATGCAGCGAGGTCATTTTGCAATAAGCTATAGATTAGTTCAAATGGTGGCTAAGCTTCTTCTTATAGATCAATTTAAAAATCATAGGATTAATGCTCTAAAAAAATATCTGCACTTTTCTTTTCAAAAATATTTTGAAAATCTTGATATTGGCTAAAAATACCAATTAATGTCTTTTTACCATTAAAAATAAGTATGGCATATAAAGCAAAAGATGATCCTTCTTTTACTACATGCATAAAAGCTCTTGCATCTATCAATAAAGATTTGGATGCATTAAGTTTATCTATTTCTATTTAACTATCAAAATTTTCAATTAAACTATAAAAAAAAATTAAAGTTACAAGAAATCTAGTCTATTTGAGGGTTATATTTTTCTAACTACGATAATTCTAAAATAATTAAATTGAATAGAGATCTTATCACATTATATATTATTATACTATTATAATCTTTAGATGCTACATCAAAAGAAAAAAATCTCATCAATAATGTTTCTAGAAGACAACAAATAACAATCTATAACTTCTACATGTATGGGTGTGATTTTCTTTACTAAAGATATTTCTTATTTCTTAACAAAGCATTTGTCTATAAAACAAGTTGAGGCTCTTGAATCTAATAATTTAAAGACTTTGTGATTTTTAGGTCTTATATACACATCTATTACAAAACAAAGTGAATGATCAAATGAGAGAATATAACCTTTATTGGGTATTGTATACGATTCCAACCACATGGTTCCTATTGTAATTGGAGAAACTTATTTTTAAACATATTGTCTTCTTTGGCAATCATACTTTTCATTTTGTGATTATGTTGCTTCTTTGGATAATGTTGAATAGTGAGCTTAGCTTTTCTACAATAAAAGTATAAATCTTCTTAATGACATTGAGTCTTTTTTTGCTCAATGAGAGATTTAAAATATATCATATTAATTTGTATTGGTTCTGGCCTTGATGAATAAGTTTTTGAAAACTAGAGAGCTATCATAATTACTTAGTTTATTCCTCTCAAGCCAAGTCTTTGATCTTGATACCTTACAAATTATTGATTATTATATGCAATAGCTTAAGAAATAAATTATTTCAAAGATTTTTCTTTTGGTATTGTCAATAATTCTCACGAACACATAAATTTATCCCAATAGTTACTTATATGATTACGTAGAAGTAAATAAATATAGATTAATTTCTTAAAATCTTCTAACAAAGCTTTTTAGAAGCTTCATAGATGTAGTTTTGATTTTAGATATATTTATAGAATAGAAACATAGCCAATAAGTTAACCACTTATTGATAGCTTGTGGGACAAGTTAACTCTATGTAATAGCTTATAGAACAAGCTAACTATGTAATGCATATATAGATAACTTGCCTTGTAAGTTAAGACATGTGACTAATAAAGTCAACACGTTTTGGAGGTCTTATAGGACATTGCCATGTAGCTCTTAATTAAGAGTATATATGGAGGCAAGAGTGAAGTCTTCTTCACTCTTGTCAACAACTTTTTAGTCCTTAGTCTTATTTCAAGACTTTCTAGTCTTCTTGTTTTTGGCAATAGCCATCCCAGTTCAATATTATATCATCTTTGAGTGACTTTCTACTTCCTTTCAATGATACAAGAGTGTGTTGAGGATTTTCTTTCTTCAAGATTCACATCCTTGATAGTTTGACAAGAGTCCTAATATATTATTTTTATCTTTTTTTTAGAAATAAGTAAATTATTTCACTTTTATTATTATATTTTGAAGGTTGTGGACTATCCACCTTTAAATTAAAAAAAACTTGTTTTCTAATACTAATCTTTTCTTTAAAGAGAGTGAATTACCTCTCTTTGCGGAAATTTTTATTAGAGGTTGCAAATTACCTTCTTGTAATTTAATTTTTTGGATTTGTTTAAGTTTTCTATGAAAGGAAAGATTATGGATGTTATTCCTAGCAAAGTGAAAATAAATTTGTAACTATTACAGATCTTCACAAGCTTGTCAATACTCTTAGGGCAAAAATTTCAAGCATTACGAATATCAATCATAGAAGCACTACTTCTATATCTATGGAAAAAATCCAAAGTCTATATCAAGAAATTATGCAGTTCAGGGAAACAAGTTGATCAGCCTTACAATCAAATTCATAGGGTCTTGCTTCTACAAGCTCAAAAGAAGCAAGAATTAGTATGCCTAAGAAGTTTGATGGAACAAGATCAAAATTTTGAGGATTTTTACAAAAAATTAAGCTCTACTTAAGGTTACACCCTTTCCAATATGCAGATGGATTTACTCAAGTCGACTTCATGATGCACTTCTATTTGGAAGTGCTCTTTTTTTATTTATATCTTTGATAGAAAAAAAAGATTTATGACTTCTTTATGATTTAAATTTATTCTTAAAAGTGTTTACGGCTATATTTCAAGAAAGTGATTGAAAACAAGTAGCAGTGACCAAACTCTTATCTTTATGATAAGGATTACAATCACCCAACACATATAGTGCTGAATTCCAAAACCTCACTTGTGACGTGGTCTGGAATGACAAAGTACTTATCAATCAATTTTGATATGAGTTAAAAGATAGCATCAAAGATTTGTTATTAATAATGCCGAAAGTAAAATCTTTGAAACAATTTATTGCTCAAGCCATTAAATACAACAATGGATTATTTGAAAGGCATCAAAAACAAAGACTTGGCTGAAGAGGAATGACAATAATTCTCAGGTTTAATATTTAATATAATAAGATCTACCTCCAATCTGATTATTTTAAGATTATTGTGGCTAAAAAAATATAACCCTCAAATAGATTAGATTTCTTGTAATCTTAATTTTTTAGTAGTAGAATCTAAGATCAAGTTAGTGAAGTAAAAGTACATAAATCTAATATATCCAAACCTTTATTAGTAGGTGCAAGAAATTTCATGCATGCTGTAAAAAAAGAATTATCTTTTATTCTATATACTACTCCCATTTCTAATGATGAAAAAATGTCAAGTGATATTCCTAGTCAATATCAAGAATTTTAAGATGTTTTTGAAAAAAAAATATAGATATTCTTCTAAAGCATCAACCTTATGATTATTCAATTAATCTGCAAGAAAGAGTTCAACCACCATTCAGACCAATCTATAGCTTATCACAGAATGAATTGGCTGCATTACAAGAATATATTGATAAAAACTTTGCAAAGAACTTCATATGCCATTCTAAAACTCCAATTGGAGGTTCTATCTTATTTGTGAAGAAAAAAGATGGATTTCTATGGATGTATGTGGATTATCAAGGACTCAATAAGATCACTATCAAAAATAAGTATCATTTGTCTTTAATTTCATGATTTCTTGACCAACTCAATTAAGCAAAGATCTATACTAAAATAGTTCTATGAAGAGCATACAACCTAGTTTGTATCAAAGAAAGAAATCAATAAAAGAGTGCTTTTCGAACTAGGTATGGACATTTTGAATATAATGTCATGCCTTTTAGACTCACGAATGCACTAGCCATCTTTCAACATTTTATGAATGATATTTTTCATGAATTTTTAGATGATTGTGTCATTTTTTATTTAGATGATTTTGTCATTTTCTATTTAGATGATATTTTAATCTATTCTAAGAACACAAAAGAATATGAATTTTATATTCGTCACATGTTATAAAAATTTAGAGATGTAAGATTATATACCAAGTTAGAAAAGTATGTATTCCACACTACTCAAGTTGATTTTTTAGGATACATCATTTTCAAAAAAGGCCTTATGATGGATCCCAAGAAGGTCCAAACTATCATAGATTAGAAGATTCAAAGAATAATTTGAGATGTACAATATTTTTTGGGCTCTGCTAATTACTACCAAATCTTCATAAAGAATTCTTTTCAAGTTGCGGCTCTACTAACACGTTTGCTTTATAAAGACAGTCTTGAGTAGAATAAAGAAACACAAGTATCATTTGATGCTTTAAAGAAGAATTTTACTTTTGTACCAATCTTGCATTGAATTAATTTTTTTAAGGCATTATTTCTGAAAACAGACACATCAAACTTTACTATGAATGTTGTGTTGTCACAAATGGGAACAGATGACAAACTCCATCTAGTAGCTTTTTGTTCCAAGAAACTTTTAGCAACCGAGATTAATTATGATATACATGATAAAGAGTTGTTTGTAATCATGGATTCATTTCAAGAATGGTATCATTATCTAGAAGGCGCTTTAAGTCCAATCACTATGTATACGGATCCTAAGAATCTTCAATACTTCATATCAAGATGTGTTTTGAATTGTTGCCAAGCTTGTTGGAGCAGGTCTTTATCTAGATTCAATTTCAAGATTACTTATCCACCTGAAAAACAACAAGGTCTATCAGATGCCTTTTTTAGTTGTTCTTATCTTGCACCAAAAGAAGGACATGCATCTTTTGATCAATAAAGAATGATTTTCTTGAAGCTTGAGCATATTCATCTTTCAATAATAAAATCAATATTGATTATTAATTCAACTTTTACTAAGCAAATTCAATCAAGTATGTCATCTGATCCTTTTGTTCATGAAATCAAGAATATTTTCTCTAAGTCTTATAAGACTTCAAAGTTTGAGTTCAAGAACAACCTACTATATTTCCAAAATCACTTATATATTCCAAAGGCAAGGCACGATTACGTATCCTTCAAGCTCATCATGATTTTTCAGCAGTCGAATATTTTGGATACAATAAGACTTTGGAGCAAAAATCTAAGAATTTTTAGTGGCCTCAAATGTAGAAGGCAATCAAAGACTTTGTTTAATCATGCGATACTTGTTTAAGATCCATAATTCCTTGCCATTGATCTTATAGACTTCTTCAATTGTTATCAATTCTAAAACAACCATGGTCTTCTATTTCTATGGATTTTATCACGGATCTTCCAATTTCAGGTTCATATGACTCTATATTTGTAATCGTAGTTTGCTTCACCAAAAAAGCATATTTTATACAATATACAAAATCTATTTCACGTGAAAAAACAACTAAGCTTTTTATTGACAATATCTATTGCTATCATAGATTGCCAAAGAATATTATATCAGATAGGAGGACTGAATTTGTATCAAGATTTGAGAGAACCCTATTCAATATTCTAAAGATAGATATAAAGCTTTCTTTAGCTTTTCATCCTCAAATTTATTAACAAATAAAATAGATGAATCAAGTTTTGAAGCAGTATTTGAGGTGTACCATCAACTATCATCAAGATGATTGGACAACTCTTTTGCCATTAGCAAAGTTTGCAAACAATAATTTGATATATTCTTCTAGTCAAAAAACATCTTTTTTTATCAAATATGGTTATCATCCATGACTTCATATTTTTGACTTTTCAAAAGTTGATAATCTTGCTGCAGAAGATTTAGCAAATTATTTATCAGAGCTACAAGCAATAATGAAGATACAATTAAAAGAAGCTCAAGAATGGAAAAGACCAATACAGATGCCTATAACAAAGGACAACCATAATTCAACATACGTGATAAGGTATGGTTATTTTGTCACAATATTAAGACTACTCGTCCTTGTGATAAGTTGGACTATTATAGGCTATGACCTTTTTCTATTTGTGAACAAATCAATCATATTGCTTATCAATTACATCTACCAGAGTCTATGAAGATCCACACTATATTTTACATGTCCCTTCTTGAGTTGTATGAAATAATAAATACCTTGGAAAGAAGACAAATGCCACTTCTTCCTATAGAAGTAGATAATAATCAAAAGTTTGAAGTGGAAGAAGTCTTAGGCTCAAGGTGGCACCGAAATAGGTTAGAATATTTTGTTCATTGGCATAGATATGATATTAATGAATGCACATAGAAGCCATCAAAGAATCTTACGAATGCAACAAAGAGAGTTGAAGTCTTTCATCAACAAAATCCATCAAAACTAAGATGAAGAATAGAAAATCTTTGTTAGAAAAGAAAAAAGTTCAAAAGAAGATAACATTTTATCTTCTATCTTTCTTTTTAGCTTCTGTGTATTTATAGAGCTAAAAAGTTGGAGAACTAACAATCAATAGATTGAACTCAAGAGCTTTTATTTGCGGACTTACCAGATGAGACATTATAATTGTCACAACCTTGAAGATGACATAATCGAGATGAAGATCTTCAAAAATAACATATCCTTCTTTAAATAGATGGTAAAATACAACGTATTTGGTATCACGACCTTGGAAGAGACTTCCAATATTTGGTGATTTTATTAGAGGTAAGAACAACTTCTATTGGTATTTTAAATGTTTTATTTGAACGAAGTTATGAAGGCCTCAATAATGACCAAATAATAAGGTGGTCTTTTTGCTTTGGTATGGAATACTATCGATGGCTGAGAAGGCCTATAAACCATCTTTAAAGACAGTAACACTCAAAGTATATGGCAAATATAATTTACCACATCTTAGACTTTGTCTACATATGAAGACCTCTCTTTATGGAATTCATTCTTAGAAAAGAGGGTAATATCATGAACATATTCATTTATTTCAATAATTACTTATATGATTAAGTAAAAATAGGTAAATATAGATTAATTTCATAAAGTCTTTTAGTGAAGCTTTTTGGAAGCTTCATAGATGCGGTTTTGATTTTAGATGTATTTATAGGATAAAAACTTAGTCAATAAATTAACCACATGTTGGTAGCTTTTGGGACAAGTTAACTCCGTATAATAGCTTTTAGAACAAGCTAACTATGTGGCACATATATAGATAACTTATCTTTGCAAGTTAAGACATGTGGCTAGCAAAGTCAATGCATTTTAGAGGTCGTGTAGGACATTGCGAGGTAGCTCCTAATAAAGAGTATATATGGAAGCAAGACTGAAGCCTTCTTTATTCTTGTCAATGTCTTTTTAGTCCTTAGTCTTCTTTCAAGTCTTTCTAGTCTTCTTATTTTTGGCAATAGCCATTCCATTTCAATATTATAATATCTTTGAGTGACTTTCTAGTTCCTTTGAGTAATACAAGAATATATTGAGGATTTTCTTTCTTCGAAATTCATATCCTTGACAATAACAAATCTTTGATTTTATCCTTCAATCCATATCAAAATTGATTGATAAAAGCTTTTTATTCCAATCTACATTACAAGTGAGGTTTTGGAATTCAGCAATATAAATGGTAGGTGATTATAATTTTTATCTTAAAGATAAGAGCTTGATTTATGCTACTCTTTTTTTTATTATTTTTTTCAAATATACCCATAAATACTTCTAAGAATGAATTCAAATTACAAAAGAGTCGTAAATTCTTGTCTATTAATAATGTAATTGAAGAGAGAATACTTCCACATAGAAGTGTACCTATGAATCCAACTTGAGTAAATCCATCAAATTTTTAGAAGGAATGCAATCTTACATAAAGCTTGACTTGGTAGAAAAATCCTCAAAATTTTGATCTCATTCCATCAAACTTATTATGCATACTAATTCATCATACATGTAGAAGCAAAACTTCTTAGAATTGATTGTGATATCAATCTACTTGATTCTTTTAACTTCACAACTTCTTGATACAGATTCCAAACTTATTTTATAGATGTATGATTAGTATTTCTATGGTTAGTGCTAGTAATGTATGAAATTTCTACTCTAAGAGTGCTAATAAGTTTGTAAAAATTTGCAATAGTTACAAATCTATTTTCAATTTTGTCAAATATAGCATCCGTGATTTTTTCTTCCATTTCAAATAACTTAACAAATCCACAAGTCAAATTAGAAGAGGATAATCCACAACCTCTAATATTGAATAAAAATTTCCACAAAGACGTGTAACCCACTCTCTTTAAAGAAAAAATCAATGTTAGAAAACTAAATAATTTTTTTAAAGGTAGGTAATCCGCAACCTTCAAAATACAACAATAAGAGTGGAATAATCCACTGACTTTTAAAACAAGACAAGAACAATAAGTTAGCACTTTTATCAAATTGCCAAAGACATAAATCTTGTCGAAAGAAAATCTTAATATACTCTTGTGTCACTAAAAAAATCTAAAAAATTACTTAAAAAGGTAGTATATTAAACTAGAATGGCTATTGTTAAAGACAAGAAGATTAAAAAGTCTTGAAACAAGACTACAGACTAGAAAGGCATTGACAAGAGTGAAAAAGGCTTCACTCTTGCTTCTACATATAGTATCTAACTAGAAGTTATGTAGCAATATTTTATAAGTCCTCTATTATGTATTGACTTTGCAAGACATGTATCTCAACTTGATAGGCAAGTTTTCTACATATGTGCCATATATTTAACTTGTTTTATAAGCTATTAATATAGAATTGACTTATTGATTTAGTTTTTAACCTATTAATCAACTTCAAACTTGTTTAAAGTCAAAATTGCATCTATCAAGCTTCTAAGAAGCTTTTCTAAAAGATATTATAAAATTAATCTACTTTATCTATTTCTATCTAATTATATGAGTAATTATTGGAATAACTACATGAATTTGTGACAAATATTTAAATAATTGCTTAAGTCATAAGAGTTTTATAATTCAACAAAGATTAAGAATAAAATCATAATAAATCTCAGAAATAGTGTGTATATTTATTTAATTATTCTATAAATTTATTCTTTTATATATTACTACTTACTTAGTTTTAAGATTAAGATCTAAAATTATCTATTTTATTTAGGCTTTTTTGTTATAATTTGTAGATAAAAAAATATAAAAAAATAATTAATCATAAATTAAATTATTTATAATAAATTTATATCTTAATATATCAAATAAATAATAATAATAATAATAATAATAATAATAATAACTCAACTATAGCTTTTGAATTAAAGAATTTTTTTATAATTTTTTAATAAAATATTTTAAATCTTTTAAAGACTAAAAAGATAAAAAGTAATTAAGTGATTTATGTATATGTGGAATTAAGAATAATAAATGATCAGTATATTTTTTGATTTAAAATAAAATATGAAGTATAAATATTATATCAAAATAAATGCCAAATTTTTAATGTATTTATGTATTTTTATAAAACTACTCAAGCTATAAAAAAATTTAAAAATATATTTTATGAATTTTAAAGTATAACAATGTTATTATTTTATAGTATCTAAATGTGGTTTTTCTTCCAAATCTTATGATAATTGATTCTTGCAGTGGCATACATTGAAATAATAAAAAAGAATAAAGATAACATTAGGATAATATTTTAGGTCATATTATTTATTATTTTCTTTAACTAGCTATTCCTAAAATAAATTTAATATTTTTCATGCTAATATACAAAAGTTTATATATAAATGAATGTTTTTATAACTTTGTTGTTGTATTATATAAAAATTAAGTTAAGAATGCATTAGGCATCTAGTTGTGAAAGATAAATTATATTTGCAACAAAAAAATAACTCATTAATCCTAATAAACTTCTAAATAAACATTAATTAAACTTTAATAGTTATTAAAGAAATTTAATTAAATTCTAGAAGAATCATTAAGTAGTTCATAAAAAATATAAAAGAAATTATATTAACTTAAAAAGAAATCTCAAATAAATCCTAAAGAAGTTATAAAGAAATTCATAAGAATTGCTAAATAAACCAAAAAAATATTCTAATCAAATCCTAAGAAAACAAAGCCTAAAAAAAGTTAATAATCTTAATAAAATCCTAAATAAATCCTAACCAAATCCTTAAAAAATCTTTAAAAAATCTTTAAAAAATCCTAAAGATATCCTAAAAATATTTATAAAATTATACAAAAAAAATTCTAAAAATTCTAAAAAAAAAAAAAAAAAAAAAAAAAAAATTGCTTTAATCTAACAAATAGATTACTCAAGATCAAAGAAATTATTATTAACATTTGAAATCCAAATTTTGAAACTGTATTCCAATTGGATTTTAATAACCTTTGAATTAACCATTAGTTTGAGTTAAAATTCACAAAACAAATTCAAAAAAAATAGTTTTATAAGTGTACATATTTTGACCTGTCAATATGCTAAAATACTCATATAATTTTTAAACATATATATTCTCTTTTATTTCTCAAAAACCCAAACTACTTAGAACATCTCTTTCTTAGAAAAATTCTCAAAATTCAATATTTATCCAAATCACAAAATAAAAATCAATACTAAACCAAATTTTAGAAAGTCAATATTCTAACTATCTTCTTTGATTGACAAAATAACCTCAAAATTATTGTAGATGGTTGATTTTGTAACTTGGGGTCTAATTTTGACCCTAGTTCATACTTGGTCTTCTCCAAATATCAATTTGTAGCTTTTAAAGGTAATTTTTGTAAGAAATTACTCTTAATTTCTTTCTAAAGATACATATATTATTTTTTTTAATCTACTTTATTTTATCTTGTTAATGACCCTACACATTAAGTAGAAACCTTTTTATAAAATAACATCATTGACACTAAATATATTTACTATCTTCCTATCTTTTATCCATGTTTTTCTAAACTATAGTTTACATTTTTCTTTTTCACTTTATAGTTGTGTTACAACACAATATTATGTCACTCATATTATTTTAGGAAAAAAAAATACTTAATATATACGTATATTACTATTTAAATGCATTTATAAAGCAATTTCAAATAAGATTAATTTTCTTAATATAAATTAAACCTTTTATTTGTAACATTTGCCAAATTCTTGTATTTTGGAATTCAATATTGTATTTTTTAGAATTTTAATTCTTTTAATAGATTGATGAACGAAGGCATCCAAACATTTTAAAGTTTTGTTTTTTTGTGAAAACGATACATTTTGCTGTGCTTTTTTATCTGTTCTTTTGCACACTGACATGGTGTAACAACATAGGTTTGTTAAAAATTATTATTGGCATGATTAAGTGCTAAATGTTTGTGCTTTGAACATTAATGTATATCATAGAAACTTGGACAGTATCAATATTTTTAGTTTTTGAATAAACAATTTTACAAATAGCAACAAAAGTATCATCATTTTAGTTATTGTATAAGCTTCCTTCTTCAAGATGATAGTACTTGAAGTGTGTAGATATGATTAGTTTTATAGCTCAGACTTTCAAATGACCAAAATAATGTAGCTTAACTCTCACGTTACTGATAAATATTATCCAGCAAGACCACTCACATCAATTGGATCATGTCCAGCTCTTAGGATGATCGTCCACTTCATTTTTCGTAATCTTACGAATTTTGGGTATGATGAGACAATGCTTGACAACTATTTCAAAACATAGAATACTTTCTACAATATTTTGATTGGCAAATTTGGCCACTAAGATATGCCGCATAGGGTTGAAGTTCTATCCAGAGATGGTGTCAAGCACTAACCAATGTAAGAAAGTCATGTCGAACAGACAAAAAAAACGCTGCAACATTTATGCCATCACTGTTTACAAATAAGGCGGAATCAGATAACATCCAAAGGAGAATCGTAATCAAGCTAATAAAAAAGGGGGGCTATAAAGTGGATTTGTGGCTGCAAACGGTGGGGTACTCCCCACCCACCGCGGCAGCAGCAGGTGCTTGTTGCTGGAGTTGCCTCTAGTTGCTGGTCTCAACACCGAGGTCGGAAGGGCAAGTTCCGAGACATGCTTGAGGAGATTTTTTGAGAATGGGGCAAGCAGAGGAATGATTTGGGGTGTCTCACAGTTATCTCACAGTTTACTCCACTGTGGGTGCAGTCACGTCGATGTAATGGGAGCATTGGGACCGGGCTCCACGAGTCTATTCCATCACGAGGAAAGTCGGAGTGGGGCGACTGATTCCACGCCGATGCCTGGGTTGGTACGATCGCCCGCCATTCGAGACAAGGCACTGCTCTGGCACCTTACGGTCGCCATCCCCCTTCGCTGTGTTTGTGTGTGAGAGAGAGAGAGAGAGAGAGAGAGTGTGGGTTTGGGTTGCTCTTCGTTGTGCTTCTGGCCTGGGTAAGTCTGCTGGTTTGGAGCACCAGCAGTTGCAGAGACGAAAGCAGGCACTTTTTTTGTTCCTGGTTATGATTTTAATTGTTCTGTGTGGTGGTGTTTGCTTGTTTGCAAAGCAGTTTGTGCAGGAATGATCAGGGCAAGGCTACAGCGCCGTTTGCAGAGTCAGATCTACCAATGCTGCGTGTGTTGTTGTTTGGAGTGTTTGTAGTAGGTGATTGCTTGTGTCAGAGGAATTACTGGAGTCGTTGTCTTAGCTGCTTTACAACAATGCGAAGTTTTTCCCATTTCGTGTCATTAGACGAGGTTTCATCGGGTGGGCCGGCAGGTGCAGAAAGGGAGGCGAGAATGAGGTAGGTTTTGATTGATTACATGGGTGTTCGTCTTTGCAGGGAACTACTTGGCGGTTGACTGAAACAGAGAACGATAGATTTGGAGCAAACAGGACGGGGTTAGAGCGCATGGTCGCATAAGTGGAGACCTAATCCTTTCAATCTTGAAAAGGTCAGTCTTTTTCTGGGTTTCATTGCACCAAACTATTGGCTGAAAACCGAGTTTAGAGATGAGAGGGAATGGTTGGCAGGTGCCCCGAAAGGGAATTGTACTACGTACGAAGAAATTGCTGAGATATTTGTGTCTGGGATTGTGTACTAATCACACAGCATACGGACTGTGGGCGTAAAGATTGTTGTTATTGTGTCCTTCTGGCTGTCCATTACGAGCTGTGAAATCAATAGGTTTCGGTAACCGTGAGTCGGAAATGTGCACCGGTTTTAATTTAAATTTCAGCGTACAATTTACTGACAAGCAAAATACACGAACTCGTAGTTGGCTTTACGCTCCTCTATTTGCACTCGGTCACTTTCAGTGCCGAAATATTATTCCATCATTGCTGTAGAGAGTGAGGTTCGATATAGAAAATTCTTGCAATTTGTGAGAATCTTTGCATACAAGTTCCCCTTCATTGTCACTATACAGAAATGAAGAGTGATCTTTGCAAGCAATGATATCTCGACCTGCAAGCGTGTCTCCTAGTCTTATGTCTACGTCGACGACACTTAATTGAATTTCCACATCCAAAAGTCACCTAATTCGCAGAATGAGCGAATTTGTTCAGTTTCAGCCAAACTCTCGTATTTCATGCGTCAATATACATTTCTAATGGCAAAGATTGCATGCAAGAACTGGGCTTATGAAGTGGAAATGTGGGCAGCATTCTCCTTCATTTCCTTTAAGCAGATAAAAAAAATTAACAAAACTAAAAACTTTGCTGAAGAGAGTTAATCGTCCTTGCTGATCCTTCAAGCTTGGAAAATTTTATTCTATCTCAAGTTATTGCTTAATCCCAATTGAATATGTGTCTGAAGCAGGATTTAATCTCCGACAGGGCAACATGGGGAAAGGAGGTAGAGCATTAGAGGTAGTGGAGAGGGTAAGCAAAGTGGAGAGAGCGCCGTCCAGCAAACCACCCTTCACACTCGGTGACTTGAAGAGGGCTATCCCTCCCCGCTGTTTCAAGAGATCAATCCCGAGGTCATTCTCATATTTGATCTTAGACCTTGCCAACATCAGCCTCGCCGTTTACTCCACCAAATTCTTCGTCTACGATGGGCTGCTGAATTGGACCATGTGGACGGCCTACTGGGTAGTCACGGGCTGTGTCGCAACCGGCGTCTGGGTCATCGCTCACGAGTGTGGCCACCACGCATTCAGCGACTACCAGTGGCTGGACGACACCGTAGGGCTTGTTTTCCACTCGCTCCTCCTGGTGCCATACTTCTCGTGGAAATACTCCCACCGCAGGCACCACTCCAACACCGGAAGTGTGGAGAAAGACGAGGTCTTTGTGCCCAAGGTGAAGGAGGAGTTCGGCGGGATCGGCAGATACCTCCAACACCCTCCCGGCAGACTGATCCAGATCATCGTCACGCTCACCATGGGGTGGCCATTGTACCTGATCTGGAACGTCTCCGGGAGGAAGTACGACCGCCCAGCCTCCCACTTCAACACACACAGCCCCATCTTTGCAGACAGGGAGCGCTTCTTCGTCTTCATCAGCGACCTCGCCCTCCTCGCAGTCGCAAGCCTTCTCTACAAGCTCTACTCCGCCATGGGGCTGGCGTACCTGGTCAACATGTACGCCATCCCTCTGCTCATCGTCAACGGCTTCCTGGTCCTCATCACTTACCTGCAACACACGCACGCATCTCTCCCGCACTACGACTCCCGTGAGTGGGACTGGCTCCGAGGGGCGCTCGCCACCATGGACCGAGACTACGGCATCCTCAACCATGTCATGCACCGCATCACCGACACTCACGTTGCGCACCATCTCTTCTCCACCATGCCGCACTACCATGCCGCCGAGGCCACCAAGGCCATCAAGCCCATTCTCGGCAACTACTACCATATGGACAAAACTCCTGTGCCCCTTGCACTGTGGCGAGAGTTTCGAGAGTGTGTGTATGTAGAATCTGAGAACCAGGACGGCGTTCTCTGGTACAACAACCAGGTGCAGTGACCGAACCTTTTCACCGACACTTCATTTGTCGGTACCTAGGTCAACCCTGAAGCTTCAAAGAAGCTTCTCCATTTCACCGCTTGTCGGTAAGCTGGGTCGATGCTTCCGAAGCTACTTCTGCCTTTGAAGATAATAGACATAGAATGTAATTTTTGATCCACCTTTGGATTTATTGATGCGAGTGAGGAGCAAATGAGCTTTGTCTCGACTTTTGAAAGATTCGGACAGTTTTGACTTCAGAATTCATCTATACAACCTCAATTAATGTCAATATTGACAGTGGAGACTGGAATCCAAGTCTGGTTCTGAAATTTAGTAAGAAAGAAAGAGGGTACTATAGGGCGTTTGTTTAGGTTAACTCGCCGGTTCCACAAAATATTTTTTCTAATTGTTTTCAATATTAATGTTTGGTTTTTTAAAAAATTGATGGTGGTGGTGACTGTTGCTGTTCAGACAAAAAAGAGCAATGCATACAACATTGTGTGAATAAATTGTTTATTCACCAGATTTTAGCAGAATAATAACTGTTAATAGCTGATGTCTTTTCTCAAATCATAAATGTTTGAGATTATACTGAGATATTCTATGCAAGTAATCGGATGGACTTTGTGTTTTTTCGGTTGGTTTGGTAATAGTTGAAGTGTTGATTATGAGATGGTTGGAATAAAGCGTGGCTAAGAATTGTTGGTACATGTAGTCTACATTTTTGGGTTTATTAGAGAATACCCTGTAAAAAATAGTATATTCTGGTGATTATTATGGAACAAGTAGTCTACAAAACTGGTTTACGTCAATCTAGTAAATGGATTAACTTTTTTAATGATCTAACTTGATTGATTAATCTTGTTTGTAACTTGAAGGAGAGGTTATTTCTTCCTAAGAACAATTGCAAATATTCTGATTTGTTTTTGAAATTCTAGTAAATGAAGTATCGTGGTTGAACATAGTTCGAATACTAGTTTTGCAAAATCTTATGATGTTGATTTGTTAACTTCTGTTTGTTTGTTTGTTTCTGTTTGTTTTGTTTTTTGTTTTTGTTTTTTTTTTGTTTTTTTTTTTTTTTGTATTTCAAACAATTACTAAAACAAGACGATGACTGTAAGAGTAAAAACATGTTTGTTGGGCAAAGGTATAAATAATGTAACTGTACGAAAATTGCAAAAAAAAAAAAAAAAAAAAAAAAAAACATTTCAAGGTATCTAATTATTTTAGTTGATAGCATATTCTAAGACTTGATTAACCTTTTTGGTTTGGGTATTGGGTTACAAATTAAAAAATAAAAGTTAGGAATTTCTGATGTTTTATAAGTCATTGCAAAATTTTAGTGTTCTTTCTTGTTTAAGACTACTAAACATCTTAGAAAATGAGTTTCATGCCACCAAATGATTTCTTGTTCAAAAATATCATTAAGTCAATTATGCTTTTCCTCCAAGTTGATATAAATCAAAACTATTAACTAGTAAAATCCACTATTTATTTGATATGCTATATTTTTAAAAAAATCACAGTATTTGATTACAATCAAGAATAGATTTAAAGTAGTGAAAATAATATTAGAGAGAAATAAAAATATTATAAAAATTACAAAAAATAATTGATTCGATTTTAAATTTTAGTGACACTATATTAATTTCTTTATTGAGATAGTAGAGCATATTTAGTTTATTATCTATTATCTTTAAAACCAGAACAGCAGATAATGTTGTTTACAATAAAATTATGATGGCTTACTTTCTATAAATTTATTTTGATTTTATAGCATCATTTATTAAAATAGTTACATTATGGAATAAGAATTGAGCATTCTACTACATTACTTGAATTTATATAATTCTCAATTTCACATATATTATTTTTGCTTATATTCAATACAACTTCATAAAAGTCTTAATTCAAAAAACTATTCTATTTTATTTTAATTTTAAAAAAATTACAATACAAAAATTGTATAGCATACTTAAAATTTCTAAGTAATTATGGACATGGATCTCATGCATTTATCGAAATATTTTTTGATATATACATGTATATTATTGTTCATTTAGCCATTAATGTTGATAAATTAAAACTGTGATTTTTACATACATATTTATATTAAAAGATGATTACGTGAAGAAAATATAAAAACCAACTTACTATATACACACACTTTTATTTCAAAATATTTTTCTATTGTTAATATTCATCTAAAATTTCTATTAATTATCTTATCAAGTTAAAAATCCAATTTAATGAGCTGGACTAAAAAACCATCCTTTATTACTCACCATTTAGATCTTTTTTATTCTTGAACATGCAGGTTTTATTTTGGCCTAAGCAAAATATAAATATATATATATATATATATATATATATGGAAAATGTTAAAATGATCCACCCATTTACTAAATCAACCTACCCTATTGTGAGAAATAAGGGGGATCAGGATCAGAGCTGAGAATGGGGGGGAGGTTGGGATGAAGAAGGTTGGGAAGTAGGAGCACCGGTTGAGAACAAGGGGGATTGGGATGAGAGCCATGATTGTTATGATGGTTTCTAGAGTTGATCCATTTTTCTAATGATGGTTATGACTACAGTGGGTAAATTTAGTAAATGGGTGAATCATTTTAACATATTCATATTTATGTATATATAGTTCCAAATTATAAAAAAGCAAAAGTCAAAATGATTGAAATCAAAACAAGGCGGTTGTCCAAGTGAGATGAATGAAAGGTAGTCGAGAAATGAATTAATGTCCCCAGAGGAAAAAAGATCACGCCATGGGCATGAGAACTTCTCATCCGGTTCCCACACTCCGTTCTCAGAAATAGATGAATGAATCTGTCGTCCTCTCCACCAATGACGTCATTCATCAAGGCAGGGGAGCTTCTTCTTCGAGCAGCAGCACCAAGCTTGCATTGTCCTTAAAACGATGCTCCACGCAGCTCTTGCAGCAATTTGTAGTTAGAACCTCAAGGATTGTTAGTCGTTCATTTTTTAGTAATAGAAAAGCATTTTTCAACGGCGTTGCAGATTACTCCTCTCTGGTGTGGTAGTTCGGATAACGGAGTACCGTGTCTTGTAGGATTTACATTGACTTGATGAGAGGAGATGTAGGGAGCAGTATTTTGTCCACCTTTGGAAACAAGCAGTGCAGCGGTAAAGAAAACTATGCTTACGTTGCAATCATAAGTTTCAGGAGCTTGATATCTGGTTCAGCGCTACCTACAGTTTTATTTGTCATTGAAGTGTGCACTTTGATCTTATTGGGACAGCCTGTGTGTGTCTCTTTGATTTGTGTCGGAGTTTGGTTGCAAATTTTGTTCCATGTCCTGAAATTTGAATTGCAGAGGTAACACTAGCAGTAGGGGCTGTTGTCTTATAGCAGGCTGTGGGAATCCATCGAGATGCTCAAAGGAATTCGAACGTTTTCGATGCGTGAGAAACTTGTGATTTCACCAAATCGTGCCAGATGCTCTCCCTTTGAAGGGGGAGCTAACCACAAGCAGGCCAAAGTTGGTTTATGGTGCAGAGTTCACGCCAAATGCATCTGATAAGGTACCAAACGTGCAATCAGTGTCTACAATTATGGACCAGAGGATTCCGTCAACGTCGACAGTGGATTCATATCCTCTCTCTTTCGCAGTAATTAGAGCCGCCTCTGTAGCAGCGTTGGTTTCCTTAGTCATTATGATTACACTAGCTTTGCTTCTGCAAATGGCGTTTGAGTCCAGCGTGTGCCTCATCGACGCAGGAAGTACATCCACGTCTCGAACAGTCTGGGTGAACCTTCCCATCGATAAACCAGGGGAAGGGTACTTTCTAATTCCGTTACATCTTTTTAAAACAACATTCATAGACCGCATCGTAATGCCGCTACTATTCACACTCCTGATCATCGTAGCATCCGCACTTCTGGTACAAAATCTAGAATTGGAGTATTATTTCTATTAGATCTTCATTAATTCTTCTCAAAACCTCCGTCTATATCCCGCAGCTTTAGCTATTGGAGTTGGATTCTAGATTTATTGAAAAAATACATTATATAGGAATATCCATGGATCATAGGTTGGAAGTACCAGAGAGCTTCACAATCTTGCTTTTTTTCTGTACACACTCAATCCATTCCATCAAAAGAGCTTGCACTTACAAAGCACAGGAATACAACCATCTCTTCGTCCTTGAGCAGTGCAAAAGAGAAAGTAATGCAAGCCACTCACATTTGATGAGTAGTTCCAAGCCATGAGCCCCATCGTTCCAGAACAATTCTCAACTTGAAGCATCGCTGGCATTCCTACTTACACTACAGAACACCTTAAACATAGCTTGTAACTAACTCTGCGATTCAATTCACTGGGCGCTGAGCACCTCGATTTCAAAAACGAGCACCGAGTTTGGCATGATTCCCCATGCCGGAAAACCCCCTGATCCGTAAGCATAGTCAGGTGAGCACTGCATTGAGACACAAGCAGGCGCTTAGAGTGGGCGATGGTTGCGAAGAGCTGTGCAGCAAGGGAATCATCAAAATCAGGATACGAGAGCATACCTTGAGACGAGCAATTTCGCCAATGCTCATGCTCATCACACCTTCATCCCAACCTGGAACGTAAAGCCATTTTTATCAAGAATGAGTTAAAATTCACTCAATCACGATCAGCCAAAATTAAGGCTAGCTCCTGTAACCTAGATAATATTCTAAGACTGATCCGAAAATAAGAGCAAGGTACCTTTGATCACTCGACCCATCCCTAACTCAAACTGGAAGGGCTTCTGGCCAGGGTCCTTTGTACTGCAATCAACAAACAATGAACGATAATCAAAATTAAATTTACTGTAATACAATAAAAATAAAAGGACGCAGAATTACAATTTGGACCTTCATTGTCGATCGGTACAAAGAAAAACACAGGAATGATTTCAGAAATAATGGCGAACGAACTTCAACTCTGAAAAATACAGACGACACCTCAACCTACTTTTAAAAACACTCCTCACAGCAATTTCTCATTGTCAAGCGAGATTAACTGCAGACGCATTCGGGACACCACTGCGTCAACAATAATAGCAAGGGTGCAAGGGAATAGATCAGTCCTTACCTCCAGAACTTCTCATTCAGGTCCCTATTCTTGCCTGCAGGACCAAATCCGAAGTTAGAGCAACGAATTCAGAGCAACCCCGATCTCGATCTCTCCACACCCTCCTCCTACTATATCACCAACTCCAATACCATCGAATGCCTGGTTGAGAGTTAGAAAAAAATAAAAAATAAAAAATAAAAAAAACATCCGACATAGAATTTGGTAAGACGCACATGTATAAAGAACTCGTCACAAAAACCTCCCAACATCCTAATCAATTTAGGAACAAGTAACCAAATCCATGCTTGGAGAAGACCACGAACCATAGCCGGTGCAGTGGACAGTGACGGTTTGGCCGCGGTTAGGTTTCACGCCGTTCCCGGGCCGGATGATTTCTTTCTCGTACCCCATTGCGAAAAAAGCTAACTGTAGAAGGACCCCCGCAAGAACAAACACACACTTCAGAAAAAGAAAAAAGAAAAAAGCAACAAACCACTTCTAATGACAGAAAACAACAACAGAGAAACTTGAGGGTGCGGATCCGGGACACGCAGAGAATGAGAGCAAGATGGAAAACCTTGGTACAAGCACATTGAATGGATCATGACGCGTACCTGAGATCGAAGGCAAAATGAGAGCAGGCACAAGAGACAACAGAGCAGAAGAAAGCTTTCTACCCCGAAGCGAGTGTGCCACACTTGGCGTGGACGGATGAGACAAATCACCGCAGCATCTTAAGAGATGGAGAATCTATCGTCACCGTGATCGCAACTAACGGGGCTGGATGAGCAGCCCAGCCCCTGTTCCCCAAACCCTAAAAACAAAAGAGCGCCTGTTGTGGAAATTTGACACATGGGTGTGCACTTGTGAATGAGAATTCTTAGCTTTTTCAATCAATCGTTAAAGGTGGTGAAGATTTTTATGTTAATGGGTACGAATATACATTGCCAACCTCCGTGGTTGTTGTATGTATATATATATATATATATATATATATATATATTTTTTAAATTTCGCTTCTTAACTTGATGCTTTGTCACAGTTTTGAGGTGTTGTTGGAGTTGGATTTCTTGAAGCAAATACTGATATTGAATAACACTTCATGGTAACTCTAATGAAAAAGTTTTTTTTTTTTTTTTTTTTTTTTTTCTGTTGTAGTGAAATTATTGCATAATTAATTGCACTTCTCCATGTACATATATAGATATATATATATATATATATATATATATATACATGTATTTTTGTTCATAAACATTAAATATTTGATTTAAATTCATATCTGAGAAAAAATGTTATTCAAAAGTCTTAAATACCATTTAAAAAATAATAGATGGTTTTTTTCCATGATAATCTTGTATTCTTAAAATTTAATTAGTATTAAAGATGGAAACAATAGACATAATGAAAAATAAAATAAATGTTAAAAAAAAAATCTACCAAAGTTGTTGTATATGTAACTATTTACAGTAATTAATTTTAAAAATCAATAAAAGAAACACACATGTTGTACTTTAATTAAAGGATAGTGTGTGTAACAAATACTTCTATCCAATACTTATAAAAATAAGTGACTAATCAATCAATAAATAAAAGTTAAAACAGAAGATGTAAAATTCAAAATACCTATTCGAAATGAATTTTGTATAGTCATATTACAATTATTATTTTTAAATGTCTAGTTTTATAACATAGATTTTACATATGAATTTATAATTACAGTACATTTATATTTAGTATGTATTTGCATGCCTATCAAAAAACAAAAAACTCTATGTAAATCTACAACTATAATTAAGTGTTTGGGCAAATTTGTAAAAGTTGCTACAAATGAATCTCATTCAATCTATGTAATTGGTAAAATCTGTCTTAATTATAGGCTTAGCCAAGCAAGACAAACAAAAACGAACAAGTGAGTAGCAATCACAAGAGGATAAAAATAAATCAAGGATGATTTATCTTGCCATTTGTGAATGTTGATTTGAATGTAACTATTGGTTTTGAATATTAACAAAAGATAATATATTTTAGTATACTTCTTTACACAATAAGTGAAATATTATTACAGAACTTAAAAAGCTACCATAAATTTAATTTTACCACACCTTTGAGAATGCTTACTTAAACAATGATTTTTATTTTATTTTTTCCATTTGTAAATTGTCTTGTTAACATTCTACTGTGCACTGACTCATCTTTTATTCTATTATTTTTGTTATTTTATGAAAATATTTGTAAATGTCTTAAGCCCACAATTGGTTGGGTCAATTCGTTTGAATACATAAGAAAAAAAGTCTCAAATATTATACTCATGTCAAAGCAAATTCTTTTGATTTCAAATTTTGTTTGTTTATAATTTTATGAGTGTTTTGTTTTCGAAAAAATATGAGTTTGGGCATAAAAAGATAATGGTTGTTGCAAATCTGTAATAACTTCTAAACATCACAGTCACTGAGATGGATTTGGATCACACAAGGTGGTGTAAAAATATTTGTTAGAGACCTAGGAGAGAATATCTTATTGTGTATACATATACATATGTACCCCAATTAATTTATAACTTTGGTGGATGAAAACTTTTATAAACTATGTGAGAAATATCATTTAAATGATACAAATTTATGACATAGTCATGACCTTTATTGTATCAAGTAAGAAATATTAGTTAAGTGATATCAAATAACCAGGATACATGTACATATTGTTGTTGATATTGTTATTATTATTACCACTATTTCTTGTTAAGTCCTAAAAGTCTTTTTTAAACTGCACTACTTAAAAATGGAATACATCATCAACACATTAAATTTAATCATTAAGATCGCAACATGAATCATTCATAAGTTTGTTATGTTTGCTTATTTCTTTTTGTTGTTATATGTCAAATCCTAAACACTCTGAATCCCACAAAAAAATAAAAATAAAAATAAACAAAAGAAAAAGGTCAAAGTCAATATCAAACAACTGTATCATTGTTGAATTGGCGACATTCTACAACATCCTTCCCTCCCGAACGGAACGGCAGGAATCGGAAATTCGGGGACCGAGCTAGAAGTTAGTTAGTTCCGTGAGGAGGATTTGACCGCGCGATTTTTTGATCAGAGCATAGTTCCACATTCACGTGCCTCAGACGCCACACACGCACACACACACCAGGTCAGGCGGAGAGTGAGTGAGTGCCGCGAGAGAATCGCAGTTTTTGGATGTTTCGGGGACGCATCTGCAGGACGGCGGGTGGGGGTTACTATCCCACCTTAAATTCCTCCTCATTCACTCACTCACTCGCTCACTGCGCGACCTGTATCCCCCGCCCCTACGACTAGCCGAAGCTGCTTCTGCTGCCAGGCAACACTGAGAATACGGAAGGAGAGTGTTGGAGTGCTGTGGGAGGCGTGAGGGCCGTGACGACGGAGATAGCAATGGTCTAGTGTGAACGAAGCCGTTTTGTTTTTTGCTTTTGGCCTGAGTTGTCTTGTGTTAAGGGCGGGGGCCGTAGCGTGGTACTTCTAACGAGAGAGGTTCACATTATGGTTGGTTGGCTTGCTGCTCTTGGAGACAGTTTGTTGGACGTGAGAGACGGTGAGTGATGTGGCTTGTCATTCCAGAGGTGTACACGAATTCGGCAATGGAGGCAGGCAGGTACTCCAGAGCAGCTGCGTTCGGCACTTGCTACACATACCCTTTCTTGCATTGCTTGTGGATAGTTCTGTATGGCCCGATCTTCCAGCGCCCTCAACTACAAGGCGTTCGTGCTTTTGTGGAGCCTCCTTTTGTGAATTTGAATACTTTTTTCCTTTGATGGATCCTACTGTCTATATCTCAAATTCTATGCGAACTGACTTCTCCAACATTGGTGCTCTTGTAAGTAAATATTTTTAAATTGAAAAAAATAAAAATAAAAACTATATACGTTTTGATTTATTTAACTTTCCTGTTTTTTTTGTATAGTTTTTTTTTTGTACAATGTTCATGGTTGCAATCAATTATCAAAGGCTGCGAACACTTTTGGCATTTCGAATTTCTTCTGTCCGGTAGTTGAGTTACGAGACTTTCTTTAGAGTTTCAGTTCATTGAACGAAGGCTAAAAAAATATTCGCTGCTTAGTGATATGTGCTTCCGTGTTTTATTTATTTATTTATTTGTTTATTTTTGCCTTCAAGCACCTACCGCGCTTCTTTGTTGGTCGAATTGGTCGTCTGTTTCAGTTGTTGTGGCAAGCAGCGATTGAGTAGGAGTATTTTCACTTTGCTCTTCGGTGCTTGTAGAATGCATATTGTGTATTTTACTCGTATTAAATTATTGGAAATAAATATGCTGAAAGCAAGTGTTTTCGCTTGTATAATATTTATCGATGCTCTTGTGCTCCTAGAAGTAGTACCTTAATTGCTCGTGAGAGTATCCACATTGTGCGCTAATCGTTTAATGCATCATGTGATGATGCAGCGTGAGCAATGGTTGCAGAATCAACTTTTCACGAATTGGAAAGGATTTCTTCATAATGGCGAGGTGTCCGTGAAGCGCTTACGCTGGGGTGCGTGACGTCCTGCTATCATGTTTCAACGGAAATCGGAATGGTTGCATTTGACAAATTCTTCATATCGGTGAAGAAATCTCAATGGGAAGTGTATCTAAGCTATCGTCAATGGCAGCTTTTCAAATTGAAGGTAAGAAAACGTTCGTTGTCTTTCTGAATTGTGGAGCAAGATAGGAATTCTGATGTTTATCCGTTGAATTCCGCTTAAATTTTCGTTCACCTGCAGGTACATAACCAACTGAATTGCCACGTTTCAACATCTGGTTATTGTGCTCAGTACCTTAAAAGAAAATTTATGCACTTCACTTCAATACAAAAGACTCACAGCATTCATTCTGTGGCCAACGCAGATCCTTGGAGATGGTTTTGTGGTGCCAGCAAATCACCGTCCGATGAAGCTCCGTCTTGCTCGAAGAGCATTCACCTCGTTGGATTAATGAATGTATATTCTAGGGCTCCAGAATCAGTATCTTCCACATGTATTCAGCATGGCATTGTGTGCTTTGGCCAGATTCTCCTGCTTTTCGTCTTCTTCATCCTTCTCGCCACCTCAAACAGCATTCCCCCAGGTGCCTTGACTGGCGCCGACTTCATCTCGACTTTCGAAGTAGGCTCCATTTTGTACAATGTCACTTCCGTCCTCTCTGGGCTCGTTGGAGTAGCACACGTTGTGGTTGGAATGTACCTCTACTCTAGAGTAGATTTCCTCGCTACACATGAGGAGCTGTACTTGTTGGTGCAAGGGCTAGCCTGGTTCACCATCGCCATTTCCTTGCGAATCAGGTATGTTACACCCTAATATTGGTCAAACCCAGTGATCCTATCTTTGTTCAAATGAATGCAAATTATAGCACGGAATTTAAACAATCTCAATCATGCCTACAGGCTACGGAATCCAACCAAGCAAGTCGCGTACGTGTGGTGGATACTCACATTCCTGCTCACAAGCCTAACCGGAGTTCTCATTCTTATCAACCTTAATAGTCGCGTCACCATTCCTTTGCTCGAGCTTTTCCTAGTAGTGGCGTCGTGGCCTGTGGCTTGTCTCCTCTTAGCATGCTCTATTCGGGGCGAGAGATGGATAGCTCTTGAGCCGGAGGTACAGCAACAAGATGGTCTCACTGAGCCTCTCCTCATCGGTGTTGCAGCAAACCGACCTAGAGAGGTGAAGAACACTGAGGAATCATTCTATGCAACTGCAAGCCCATTTAGTGCTTTGATATTCAAGTGGTTGGATCCTTTCCTTGCTCTTGGATACAAACGCCCTTTGGGGCTCAAAGATGTTCCCTACTTGAACAAAGACCTTCAAGCACAGAGTGCTGTGCAGAAGTTTCTCGCGGCGTGGAACTCGCAAAAAGAACGTCACCCACAGGAGGAGCAGTCTGTGTTTTGGGCGCTTGCTACTGTGTATTGGAAGACGATGGCATTTAATGGTTTCTGTGCTCTGGGGAAGACATTAACCCTTGCTTCGGGACCCATTTTTCTCCATTTTTTTATCAAATTTGAAGGTGGTGAGAGGTTGTTTAAGTATGAGGGGTATGCTCTTGTAGCAGCTCTCTTTTTCAGCAAGGTTTTGGAGTCTATTTTTCAACGACACTGGTATGCCGGAGCTAGGATGGTGGGAATGGAGCTGAGGTCTGGTCTTATTGCTCTCATTTATGAAAAGCAGCTCAGGTAAGGATTTGGTTTCCAAACATCGTCTTAGTTTAAGTTTATTGGCTTTTGCTGAACAAGTCGTCACCGGAATTTATCTCGAGTTTAATTGCCATCGAAGTGAAAGTTTTTGCAATTTGTAATCTGATATTTAGTGCTGATTATTCAGGTTATCCAACACGAGTCGGGCAAGCTATGCGGCTGGTGAGGTTGTGAACTATGTGTCAGTGGATTGCTACAGGCTGGGTGAATTCCCTTGGTACTTTCACCAAATTTGGACCACCCCACTCCAACTTATGCTTGCATCTGTTATATTGTTCTATTCTCTTGGGTTAGCCGCATTCGCTGGATTGGCAGTGATTGGCATCACAATGGTGCTAAACATTCCATTGGCACGAGTTCTCCAGAGGTACGAAGTCAAACTAATGGGATCTCAAGATGAGCGGGTCAGAGCTTCGACTGAAATACTGAATGGTATCAAGGTTATAAAGCTCCAGGTTTGTGATTTTTTTTTTTTTTTTTTTTTTTTTTTTTTTTTCTGATTATGTTTTACACTGCTGCTCTCTACATCATTTATAACAGGTTAAAATCTTTCAGAAACCCTATATGTATGTATTACTTGCACATCTTATGAGAGCCTGCGAAATACCCGGATCACAATGCAAAGCACTGTTTCTGTTCAGTTTCAAACAACTTTTGTGTCACTAATATTTACTTCTGTTGAGGTTTCAGTTAAGAAGTTTATGGCTTGCTTTTTTGGGTTTTTGCAGGCATGGGAGGATTATTTCAAAATGAAGATGATGAAGCTGCGTGAAAATGAGTTTCAATGGATATCAATCTCAAACAAAGCACGGTCGCTGGGTACAATCTTGTCCTGGATGGCACCCGTCCTTGTTTCTTCTCTCAGCTTTGGGGCTTACGTTTTTCTCGGCCACAACCTTTCTCCTGCTGTAGTCTTCACCTCCCTCTCTGTTTTCCGCATCATCCAGGATTACATCCGTTTGGTTCCTGATCTTCTTGCGATCATCATCCAGGTCTGCTCACCACACTTGGGTTTAATTGCCTCATATACCTCGACCTTCCAAATCATGTCTTTGAGCTCAATAACATGAATCTGTCACATCCTCTGGAGACTCTGCTTGTACAACCTTGTGCTGAATGAGTTTATTGGTTGTGCAGGCTCAAGTCTCCCTCGGTCGGATTGGAAGCTTCTTGAGCGCCGATGAGCTGGACAACTACGTGGAGAAAACAGAAAACGCTTCATATGCAGTTGAGATGCATGATGTAACTCTCAGCTGGCAACCTGGGGCGAAGGTTAAGCCAACTCTGCGTCATATTAACTTCACTGTTAAGCCAGGAGACCACGTGGCTGTCTGTGGGACGGTCGGGTCAGGGAAGTCGACGCTGTTGTATTCTATCATGGGAGAAATTCCAAAAGTTTCTGGAAGGGTGAGTACCATATTCAGCTTGAGATCATAACTGGGAGGTTTGCCTCGACGTGTAAAGCCTTTTGAGCATGAATGGGCCATTAAACATTTGAATCGTTGTTTCCTTATTCAGATAATGGTATCAGGGAAGATTGCATACGTTTCCCAATCAGCATGGATCCATGGCGGCACTATACAGGAGAATGTCCTCTTTGGACTCCCAATGGATTCCATGCGCTATCGTTCATCACTGACTGCGTGTGCGTTAGTCCAAGACATAGCTCAATTTTCTTTAGGGGATCAAACGGAAATCGGAGAAAAGGGTATCAACCTGAGTGGAGGCCAGAAGCAACGAATTCAGTTGGCAAGGGCTGTGTACGCCGATGCTGATATTTACTTACTGGACGATCCATTTAGTGCACTTGATGCACGTACTGCTGCCATGCTCTTTAAGGTAAATGAATCTTGTCTACATTGTTTTGTTCCCTTTTTCTACCTATTTTCTCTCGTTGCTCTATTTTCTCACTCTTGGAAAACTATGAGATGAATCGTCTGACTGAAATATGTTTGTAAATTGTGTAGGATTGTTTGATGGGTGCGCTGCGGAAGAAGACCGTCATCCTTATCACACATCAAGTCGAATTTCTTCATGCTGTCGATCTCATTCTGGTACGCTAGGGCTATTTTTTTTTTTAACTAAAATTTTGTCGATATTATGATTGTCCTCAAATCGTTTGAATAGGAAATGACCGATTTCTCTACAATTCTCGCTTGTAGGTTATGGAAGGAGGTGAGATAACAGAATCGGGAAAGTTTGACGCTCTTCTTGAAGAGGGCCGTGGTTTCAAGCAACTCGTGAACGCATATGAAGATGCCATGGGCACTGTCTACCGCGATATCGACGATAATGTGAAGGAAGAACTTGGGATAGACGAGTCGAAGCTGAACGGATCCGAATCTAAAGGTGAGGTGATTTTGAGAGAGTTAAGCCGAGCAAGGTCAAGGATGGGCTCTCAAAGGGGAAGAGAGCCCCCAGTCGAAGTCGCTGCATCACAATTGACGCAGCAAGAAGAGCGTGAAATTGGTGACCAAGGGTGGTTCATCTACCTTGAGTACATCCGCGTAGCCAAGGCTTGGTTGTTGTTCTGGCTGGGAATTATCTCCCAAGGAGTCTTCGTTTTGAGCCAAGTTGGAGCAAACTACTGGTTGGCAACCAGAGTGACTGACCCTAACACAAGTGATGCCAAGATTATTGGCGTGTACTCATCTATATCCATCGTCAATGGAATTTTCGTGTTCTTGAGGTCGCGGATTACTGTTTATCTGGGTTTATGTGCATCAACCAACTTCTTTCGATCGTTGATTGAGTGCTTGTTCCGAGCTCCCATGCTGTTTTTTGACTCAACTCCCATGGGAAGAATTCTTGCTAGGGTAAGACTGCGTTTTCTGTTGCTACCGGTTTCGATTGTTCTAACTTGACGTTTCTGATCATTCTGAGTTGAAACTAATCATTTTACGCTATATCTCCTTAAAATGAGGATTATTGTATTAATCGATGATGTGGTTACGGCATTCTGCAGATGTCATCTGACATGAGAATGGTGGATATTGACATCCCCATTGCTTTTGAGTTCGTCTCTCAAACCGGCATCGAAATTACAGGTGTAATTACAATAATCGCCATCGTCACATACCAATTTCTTATCGTCGCTCTTCCCCTACTCCTTGTGGTTAGATGGTTACAGGTAATTTCTTGGATTGATCTTTCACTTGACATGCTTGAATTTGTAACTAGGAACTGAATAAACATCAACAATCAGTATTGTAGTTAATATTTTTCAGATCTGCTTGATCATGTTGGCTTGTAAAGATGATTTTTTTTTTTTTTTTTTTTTTTTTTTTGCAGAGATATTATTTGACTTCTGCACGTGAGCTGATGCGAATGAACGGCACCACAAAGGCAGCAATTGTAAATCATTTTAGCGAGACAATTAGCAGTGCAGTGATAATTCGTGCTTTTGAGAAAGTTGCTCAATTTAAGAAGAAAAATTTGGAGCTGGTTAATGTTGATGCCAGTATTTTTTTCCATACTTTCATTGCGCACGAATGGCTTGTCCTGCGATTGGAAACATTATGTGCAGTGATTTTGGCATCATCTGCCTTACTTATGGTTGCCCTGCCCTCGGATGCTGGTGGTGGTGGTAACTATTCTTGCCTTTATGAGACTCACATGTTTTGTTCTCATTTCTTGCCTTCAAGTAAGGGAGTTATAGCCATCGGAGATTTAATTAATTTGAGATGTTCTTAACCCTAAACTGGGATTTTTGTGCAGGATTTGGGGGACTAGCACTCATACACGGTTTGACATTGAATTCTGTTTTAGTGTTCTTCATTCAGTGTGTTTGCCAGCTGGCAAACAATATCACTTCTGTTGAGCGTATCCGGCAATACATGAAAATTGAGAACGAGGCTCCTGCCATAATTGAAGAATGTCGTCCTGCTCCTAGTTGGCCAAATGAAGGCAAAGTGGAGCTGGAGAACTTGCAGGTGGGAATGTGTTCCTTTGCATAGTGTATTTCTGGTCGACTCTCAGAAGTCTTGGATCTAGCAAGGCATGGGACTTTTGATTTGTATTTTTAAAAAAATGAATGGAATTTATGCAGATTCGACATAGTCCTGGAGCTCCTCTTGTTTTGAAGGGTATTACATGTACTTTTCAGGGAGGACAGCAAGTGGGTATTGTTGGTCGGGTCGGTTCCGGAAAGGTAAGTATTTATTTTAGAGCGAGTGAAGAGTATAGAAAATCGTACGTGTAGGATAATTTATGTGGAAGCTCTTTTACACCCTTTTAGACCCAAGCATATCTTTAATGTGTTACAGAACTAATCAACCAAAGTACTGGTTAAGATGGATGATGCAACTGAGCGTCGTTACTCTTTGATCTATATAACCCCACAGTGGTGAGTATTTTGGTTTTTACCAATTGGTTCCCTGCAGCTTAAACAACGGAATGAAAGGCATATGAATATTCTGAATCGTGAAATTGCAGACCACACTTATTAGCGCTTTGTTCCGCCTGGTGGAACCCGCTGGAGGGCGCATTCTTATCGACGGGCTTGACATCACGAGCATTGGTCTCCGTGACTTGCGATCTCGTTTGGGTATCATTCCTCAAGAGCCTATTCTCTTCCATGGAACTGTGCGGTCAAATTTGGATCCTCTCGGCGAACATGAAGACAGGGATATTTGGAATGTAAGATTTCTCTCGTACAGCTGAACGCATCGCTTTTTAAATAGGAAATTCTTCAGTTAGTGCGTGCTCTCATTTACAATCAGGTTTACTTAATGATCGTAATCCAAGTGAACGAGTTGCTGGCAATGACCACTTTCCAAAGAAGATTGAACATCTGCTTAGAATATAAAGTTTACCGCATGTGGACTGTGAAATACGATCTGATCCCCAAACCCTAAACATTACATAATTCCTGTCACAGGTATTGGAAAAGTGTCAACTAGCAGATGTTATCCGGTTCATGCCTGAGAAGCTCGACCTGCGAGGTAATTTTTATCAATTTTTTACACAGTCTCGTACTGAAACTTTTAAAAATTAAAGTATATTCTATTTAGTGCATTTGAAAAACTAAAATTCTGTCTCTGCATTTCCTGTGCTGAATTGGGAAGCCCTTGTATGTAAAAGCTGCACATTCTAATTCATGTATATGCTGTGCTAATCCAAACTGCAGTAACTGATGACTGGAGTGTTGGTCAAAGGCAACTCTTCTGTCTCGGGCGGGCACTGTTAAAGCATAGCCGCATCCTTATCGTTCATGAAGCCACAGCATCTATTGATTCCAACGCTGACGGAGTCATTCAGAAGTTGATCCAATATGACTTCAAGGATTGCACGGTGGTCACTGTGGCCCACCGGATTCCAACTGTCGTTGACAGTGATATGGTGTTGGTTCTTGCTGATGGTACGTTCTGTTTCTCCAAGAAACTCCTGCACACTTTTTTTTCTTTTTCTTTCTCGTAATAATACTCCCTCCAGGAGCTTATAGATGCTCATGTTAGATCAGACTTGACTCTACCCTACTTGTCGTGGATCATTGTTTAGCATTTTGTGTGTATTTCTCTAATTTTCTAGTAGATTATTCAAGGTTCTCAAACATAATGTCGTCTTTTGAGAGTCGTTTTATCAATTTCTCCAGACGAAGCAAATGACCAACTCAAAGCAATGTTTGTACTTTTTGCTTGTAGGGGCGTTGGTGGAGTACGATACCCCACTTCGGCTTCTCAATAACTCCAATTCCTTGTTTGCGAAACTTGTGAATGAGTATTGGAAAAACTCCCAATTTTAGGTGTGGGTTCTGATGAGAACTGCCGAATGCTAACCGAGGGTTTTTGAGCCTATTTGAGGGCCAATGACCTTGTATTTATGCCATTTGTAAAGCCCTACTACAAATTACGCTTTTAGTAGAATTAGCATCGTAGTTATCCTGGCACGATCAATTATTAAATTGTAATCGGCATAGATGGACCAAGTTTGTTGCAGAAGTGCTTGCAACCTGAGTAGACAAGAACACAACTGCTTATTGTAACACTATTTCAATAGATCTGAGACCATGATGCCATTCTGCCAATCGCTCACTGGTAGTCTGGGTCATTTGAGTTGTACCTGCCTGTTTCAGATAACTTTGTATCGGAAGAGAATACGTTTTTTACCAGATTAAGGACTGTTTTTTGCGATGAAATCTTATCAACTTCTGAAAGGCAATTTCTGCAAAAGTTTTCAGCAGCGTGTATCAATCATTTCCTTCTGAATCTGAAAAGATCCTGAAAATTAGTAAAGTAATGCGGTAGACACCACTTGATATCCCCGCGAGGTTTTGGAGGAACAGTGCGTGTCGTACCTGCAACCTTTTTATAATGCATTTGTCTTTGTAAATTTAGGGAGTAATGTGCAAGACCGAGTACAGCTATAGTACAATTGTGCGTTATTTCTGGGAAAGAACACCCTTAAGACGGAGGGACTGTGGCCCTCCAGATCCTCACACTAAGGGCCACATTGGGTGGGATCTTGATAGGTCTGACGTGGGAGACTTGTCGATTCCTGAAGTTTTGTTTTTGGAAGTTTTGGATTTAAGCTAGAGGCGAAAAACCCCAAAATTAGAGACATGGAGAAATTCGACAGCCATGGAGAAATTCTCTGATTCAAGTGACAATATTGCCGGAATTATCTGCAACAGTATTCTGTGTTGTTTGATTAGTTTGCCATACACCTAAAATCAACTACTCGGGGTGTAAATGCCCAGATTAGCCTCTATATGCAAGAATTCTCACGGCTGTTTTCTTCTTCCCACAGTTGGCCTTGACGAAGAGAGGTGGTGGAGCCTTGTAACAAAAACGTGGTAACCATTATTCTACATCTCTGCAGTCAAATATTGACAAATAATATTTGTGTTGAAAATTTTTGAACCATTTGTTCAGTGGATTGGGTTGTAAAAGGACCGAGTCCACATGGGGTCCTCCACACCTTTGAGGAAACTTTGTTTGCACTTTTTTGAAACCGACCCAATGCGCTTGACGCTTGTTAAAGCAAAGCCAATGTCAGGCACATGCAGAAAAAAATTCTATCTCATCATATTATGGGAACTCCCTTGTGCATCACAAAATCAAAGATGAGACAGTCATTAAAACATAGGACCTTTTTTTCTTTTCTTTTTTTCTGTGTGGGAAGATTGTCCACAACCAAGTGTTTTAATTCACTCGTGGTTGAAGATTGTGTTTTGACACAACTTTGTTTTGTCATTAAAGGAGCTCTTATTACCAAAAATATAATATCAACATCGATATGAAACAAAACAAACGGTGGTAGTGAAAATTTAACCAGTTTCAATAGGCAATGTATCATGTCTGCATAGATGCTTTAAATTAATATTCTCACCCACCGTTTGTTTTCAGATGGATTCACAAGAAGATAAAAGCTTAAAAGAAAAACCTCTAACATGTTTCAATTGCACTAAGTCACGAAAATGAACCCTTCAAATTTGTTATCCACATCAAACACAAGAATCCCATACTATGATAATTGTATGAGGGAGGATTAATTAAATATATATAAAAAAATCTTATAAAAAACAAAACATGAAAGAATATGGCAAAAACCACTTGTAACAAGACAGTCTTTTTCAAGAAGTGGGACAAAAAAGCATGATTGGAGATAGATTCAATCTAAGAATTTGATGGGATCTAAGAGTGTCTCAATAAGGCCCAATAATCCATGATAACCCAAATGAATATTATAGTTTAAAAAATTCTCACATAGTTTCTAGCTCTTACACCTGTCTTCTTAAGAGGTGTTAGAGTAAAAGTTGTTTTACTCTGTTACCTTATCAAGCTTAATCGAAATATTGGGGAAACCCAGTTTTCTGGAAAAAGAATAAGAAAACAAGAAAACGATGAGAAGAATTTCAGCTGTTACTCTCCAATTTTGATAGGGCCCACTGCAAAATCCAGTTAATAAATGAAGCAAAAAGTATATGTGTGTATATATATATATATAGTTTGATACAGACCCACAAAGAGAATGTGTGTGACGAATCCTTTTGTTGTTATCACGAAGGTTGTGTTGTTTGTCTGTGTGGGTGGAACCGCATCATCCCATGGCGCACTATTTTGTGACTGGAAGTGGGTGACAGTGTCTCTCCATGGCCACCAGCATGTCGCACCACGTCTTCGCAATCTCGCCTCCCATTTTGTCGTTCTCGTCCGTGAGCTGCGTGATGCGCTACAGTGCTGCTCTCCCCTATTCGGCGAAAATTTTAACTAAGAATATTCCCCATATGACGATAAAGCATCAGAAAAAACTAACGTCACATATGAGGCTCCAGACGCAACTGAATTTCAAACGGAGTGACGCCTCTGACGCGTTGAATAGCTATAGTGGTCGCCGAATGAAAGGGAAGAAAGTCTCCACGAGAATGTGTGTTTCTCGCCCAGCGGTGAAGACCCCAGGTAGAGGCTCAACCCACAGTCAGCTCATTACAACTGGAGAAGTCGCGAGGGGGAGGTGGGGCAAGCGCGGCACTGTCTGCAACTGGGGGTCCTAGACTGGGTTCCTGTGGGATTTGCGCAACCCTGTCTATCCCGCCGACAAGTCAGGGACAGACGAACCGGACCACTGGACGGGGGCAATAATAGCGGGTCTCAACTTCTCCTTCACCACTTGCATCGAAGGTGCAAGCTGCGGTAGAAAGAAGCGGCGCGGCGATGGGAGTGCCTTCCTCTTAAGTATCTCTCTGTCGTCTGCCCAGATATGCTGTCCGTGTCAGGTGATTGATGATCGGAAGCCTGCAACAGCACTGTGTCGTCTCCTTTCATGTGCTCCGCTGAAATTCACTTGTGTGTGGATTCTGGTCTTCGTTTTGTCCTGCTAGATCAGGACTGGATAGTGGCCAAATTTGAGTTTGCTGTTGGAGTCATACCCCGAGTTTTGGCAGAGAAATAGAGAGAGAGATCAGCCGAGGCTTCAGTTGGTGTGAGGTTTAGAGAGAGCCCACATTTGGAGATCTTGGGGTATTGGGTTGTATTATAGAGTCGGTGGTTCGCCATGGTGGCTGTGGTTATGGCGAACGAGGATGTGGAGGTGATGGAGCGGGGAGGAGTGAGATGTGAGGAGGCTGAGGATCTAGTCCTATTGCAGCCATTGGTTGATGGAGAGGCTCCAGTTGCACTAGCAGTGCAGAAGCCGAGATTGGCGTCGCTGGATGTGTTTCGAGGGCTTTCCATTGCGGTATGTGCTCTGTTCAGGGATGATGCTGCTGTCTTCCTTGGGCCAGATCTGTGTTGCTCTGAGCGTGTCTGCTTTCTGCTTCGCTCACTAAGAAACACTTCATGTGTGTGGTGGCCTTGGCCGCGGGATATTTCATGCATGTAAGGGATAGGGCTGTCTTTCTCGTTTTCTTGCGCGGGCTGAAGTGTTGCCGTCTTATCGTTTGAATGGATTAGAACCCAGCGATATATTAGTGTTATCTTAGTGGTCTCTTACGGTATCTCTAACCGAATGCATGCTCCTTCAATACGCTTCTAGTGTGAATCGCGGGGCTGCAGTTTACACATCTCGTCCTAATCTAGAGCTTTTTTACGCAAGCCCAGCATCAATATTCTTAGGATCGATCCTGTTGTGGCGAAGTGTTGCTATCCGAAGGTGGTATCATCCATCACCCTCGCCTTAGTTACAGAATTTTGAGAGAATGTTTAGAGGGTTATGGCTCATCCATTGCCCTCTAGGTGAAGAATAGATTGCCTCCGTGAGAATGTACTCTTAGGATTACACGAACCTGTTATGTGAGTGGCTGAGAAGTGTTCTTCCGAGTGCCTCTTAAACATGCACACAGTTCCTTTAACACTTGCACTATATTGCGCGTGTTCTGATGCAGGTAATGATTCTGGTGGATTATGCCGGTGGCATTTGGCCCGCCATCAATCATTCTCCTTGGGACGGCGTTACTCTGGCCGACTTTGTGTTGCCCTTCTTCCTCTTCATAGTCGGGGTTGCACTTGCCCTCACCTACAAGGTTAGTTGCGGCATTAAGCAACCAAGTTTGTTTTGGTATTTTTCTCAGTTGGTTCGATAGATGCTCGTCTCTGTCAATGTTAGAGCAGTGCACAGTTATCATCCATGATCGTTGACGGTGAAATTCACGTATTTGTTGCAGAAAATTATTAATGAAAAACAGCTGGCATCTCAGAAGGCAATAGGGCGCTCACTCAAGCTTGTAATAGTGGGTCTTTTTATTCAAGGTATTTTCAGAAGCAATAATGAGCTCATGAGATTTTTTCGAATAGCTGTTTTTGACTGTTTTTGACGCTTGTTTATTCAAGAACGTCATGAACAAGAGAACACGCTACTTTGATGAATTTTCTGATAGCTATAAACCCCTTAACGTATAGAGTTTCCTTTATCTGATGCCTATTATTGTGAATAGTTCTTGTTTAACATCGATGTTGTCGTGCTTGCAGGTGGCTACTTTCATGGTGTCCATAATACTTCGTATGGAGTAGACCTGGAAAGTATACGCTGGTGTGGTGTTCTTCAGGTCCGCCCTGCTTTCCAGATTTATGACGTATTTTATAGAATAATTCGTGACTGGACTTGTTCTAATGAGGACTCTGAAGCTAGCATAGAAGAGCAGTATTACTATTAGTGTGTAGTTTTTGGTAATTCTTGGATTCTTTAGTCAAAAGAATTCCCTGACAGTTTTAAAGTTATCATCGGAAATAGATTAGGATTAACGGTTCCCCCTAATCTATAACCTGTGTGTCATTTGAAGCTCTATCTGACTGTATGTACCCTTTTTTCGTCTGTAGAGAATAGCATTGGCCTACATGGTAGTTGCCCTGTGTGAGATTTGGGCGCCCCGCGGACACTATGATGTTGCAAGTCATAAGTTTGCAATCCTCAAAACGTACTACATTCACTGGTGAGTACTTTTCTGTCGTTTTTGAGCAGTTGAGACGACATTCTGCATTTAAGTGTATAATTTCTCACAATATATTCTGGGTTATAGAGGATTTGTATAAAACCAAGCTCGGCATGTATTCTTAAGCTATGTAGAAATTATCTTGGTTTATCTATTACCAAGTTTTGTTAAGAAGAGTCCATGAACGTTTATATAAAGAGCACCCGCCGTTTTGGGACTTTTAGGGCTGTAGCAGCAGCAATCGTGGCGATCTACTTGGTACTGCTGTATGGAGTGTATGTTCCAGATTGGGAGTTCGTTTCAGCTGCAGATTCTACTGTTTTTCAGGTAAGTACCACAAGAAAACAGTATGTCTCGATTGGATTGATCTGCAAACTCGACCCTGTCAAAGCTCGAATCAGAAATTTATATAGTTCACCATTCATTAACTGATTATAACGTTCTGGTTCAGTGGCTGCAAGGGGTCTATGTTGGTGCTTCTGAGGTTTTGAATTATGAAGGATTTGACATCATGAATTAATTTGTATTTCCTCTTGTCTGATTCAGGTAAAATGTGGAGTGCGGGGTGATGTCGGGCCTAGCTGTAATGTCGTTGGCTACTTAGACCGCACCCTACTGGGATTATCCCACCTGTACCAAAAGGCTGTCTATCGACGCGCTCCGGTACACTTCAAAACACTGTTGCAATTTCATCATTCTTACTCTGCTTGACAAGGCTTAGGTTCTTTTCTCGTTTTTCTGAATATTGGTCATGATTTTGATCGGAACAAAACACTTGTTTGTTGCCAGGCTTGCAGTGTGCTCTCACCAGATTATGGACCTCTGCCGGCGGGTGCTCCTGTTTGGTGCAAAGCACCTTTCGATCCTGAAGGGCTTCTTAGCTCTATGTCTGCAATCGTCAGCTGTTTCTTGGGGCTGCATTTCGGCCATGTTCTCGTCCATCACAAGGAACACAATGCGAGATTAAAGGATTGGGTTCTCATGTCTTTGACTTTGCTTGTGACTGGTGCTCTTCTGCACGTACTAGGTAAGCTTTTTAATGAATCATGTAGTTCCTCATCTTCGATTCTAAATCATGTGATTGCAAATGGATCCGTACTTTTCTATGATTTGAAAATGTCGCAAGGTTTCTGGGAATAGCTGTAGAATCAAGTCGCAGTTGCAGGATCTATGTAGTAGTTGAAAGAGCTGGATACTTCGCTAACATATTTTTAGTATCTAAGTGAAAATACACTAATTTATTTAGTGGTATAATATAGGTATGCCGTGGAACAAGCCGCTCTACAGTGTCAGCTACATGCTTTTCACAGGAGGTGCTGCAGGACTTGTCTTTGCGGGCTATTATTTCCTGGTGGATGTCCACGGCTGGAGATCTTCCACAATTTTACTAGAATGGTTGGGCCAGCATGCAATGGTTATATATGTTTTAGTAGCTGAAGGAGTTTTTATAGCTGCTCTTCAGGGACTGTACGTGGGGAGCCCAGAAAACAATTTGGTGAGACCTTGTGTACTTACCACTGTTAGCATAATAATCCTTGGTTGTGTGACACAGCTTTTTAGAGTTGGCAAATATCGCGCTCCACAAAACTTGAGTGAAGATCTGATTGATTTTGTCCTTTACTCTTAGTCCTCTTCTGCGAGTTTATATGTAATAAGAAGTCGCTTTTGTTGTGGTTACTCTGTGACGGAAGGATTGACTATTTGGTGGCGTGGATGGACAGGTTGACTGGATAGTGCGTCTCGTGAAGGCATCCAAGGTGTAAGAACCTACCTCATTGCGTGGTGGTCAATCTGATTATGCCGGCTGCGCTAGCAACGACATCCCCAACTCAAAAGAGTTGATTGTTTTGTACAAAGGTGCACTCATGGACGTGGCATTTAAGAACATATTATTCCGTCACGCGAATGGGCTAAGCTCATCGATGTGCTCTGCGAACTTTTTCGGTGCTTCACGGCCGAGTGCTTATAAGGAAACTCGAAAACTGTGTTCATGGGCGCAGCTATGATGGAATGAGATGTTGATCAGTTCACATTTCTACCCTTGGAAGTTAGCCTCACTGCTTAATTCATGTTGATCGACTTCCCTAGAATTACTTAGCTGCATTGATTAATTTTTGTTGATGATTAGGGATTAGTAAACTCATCAATCAATTCTTATTGGTATTAAGAGAATATTTTGCTTAGTCAGTGGACAAGAGATGTGTACCCGCTTAAATTTATTGCACAACACACGGGCTATGTAGTTCATGGCAAACATTTTACCACTATTTTGTAGAATTACTTTCTTCATGTGATTTATTATAATCTCAACTAAACAGTAACATTGATTTTCTGAAAATAATGCAAACCGTTGGCCAAAAGTCTTAGAATTGTGTCGCGGCACGATAAGGTTTAAGGTGATGTCCACACCCCATGAAGGAGTCTTGAGTTAGCTCCCAGTACAGCAACCATTCACCCTAGTTATGTTGAACGGTGCGACTTCAATCTGCAATACTGTTGTGCAGTTCAATCATAGATACCCCATGAAATCATAAAACTGTATTCTCGGTCTTTTGTTTTTTTTCATTTGTTCACAGCACATTGAATGCGTCCCCACGTGACAGTGTTTTCTCACCTCATGTGAAATTGCAGGGTTCAGGAATGGCAGAGGCGCAATAAGACAGATGCAATAGCCTTAATGGAACCATCTGCAACCTGCTCATACTTCAGCAATTAGTTACGCACACTGCCGCTATTAGATCATACAGTGGTGCTCTTCAGAACCTCTTCGATGATTTCGGGGAACATGGCTTCTGCTTCCTCTAAATCCCCCCCCCCCCCACCAGCTGCATGCAGCGCTTTCTGTAGGCGAAGCTTTACTAAATCCTCAAAGCGCACCATTCTCGACGCTACCCCAGCTTCCAAACCCTGTGCGGCTCAAGCTAGTAAGTGTAGTGTGACCCCCTAACACTACTACATCAAGCCGTGAAACCCTCACACTCATCCCCTCACCCCCTAATTCACTTAAGTCCACCCCATGTGAAGAATACAACGCCTTAATTGGAAGCGTACATCCAATGCGAAAAAATGCGAGGAACATTACAACAATGGCTGCCGCATTGGAATTGGGTCGCTGCGTGAGACAGCGACAGCCAGGACTGAATTGCTCTGCTCCTCGGAGTCCGGCATGTGTGCAGGAGCGGCTCGACGAGACCCATCGGACTGCATGGGAACACGAATGAAGAATAGTTGAATTCTCGTGGACTTTGGTTCTCTGTTCTGAATAAACTGAAGGGTGTCAAAGAACAGTATAATATTCTTTGAGCCACAGAATACATACATACCTCTGTTTTGCAGCCCTTCAGACTTTGACCTCTTGGAGACTTCCTGTGATCTCCGTTACCCTCACACGTACTTTGCCAAGAATCGTTCTCGTGTCCTTCTTCTTTGCGGATTTCGCAGCTATGGCGAAGCTGGTTTTAGGGGTGATTGCGTTTTGTATTTTGACTATTTGGGCGGTTCACGCCGACAGAATGCGTTCTCCTCAATCGGGTGAGCATACCGAACATCGTGATATCACAATTCGAGTTGCTTTGTGGGTCAGAACTGATAAGGTGCACCTTATTTTATATTTTATTTATTTTTGCTTGAAAGAACTGAGATCGTTTCGATTCATTTCGTTTTTCTTGATTTCTGGATGATGTAAGGTTTGATGTGTGTTACTCATTCCTCAACATTCCTATCTGTGGTTCTAATCATAGCGCTGCTTCGGTTTTTGGCAGCAGATGTTACTAGCAGCCTGCAAGATCCAAAATACAAAATCAACTTCCATCCTGCTGAATCTCCCATTCTTCCGGTATGTTTTCGTCTTTATAACTCTGTGTGTGTTTTACTTATTTTTTGATCTTTGGCATAACTTTGGAACTGAACTACATTCGTATCTCGTGATCACAATCATAATCCTAGACGAGCAATTTGTATCAAGGTCATCCACGATATAAACAATACTCAACATTACCACATGAATATATTCCACTTGCACTCAGGAGAAGAGTCTGTTCATGATAGGTCTACTGTTTGTCTTATGGAAAGAACATGCTAATTACGCTTTGAGAAATTGCAACATGTCTATTTCTCTGATCCAATTGCACCATTAATCACTTACTGTACTTAGGTTCTGATATGAACTATCGGATTGTTTACCATGGTTGATGGGAAGTATTTGTTAAGAATGGTCTTGTGGCAAGTCATTTTCAGACTTCGGACCAGGAGATTATCGTTATGACGGACAGAGATGGGAAGAAGTTTCGTTGTAACCTACCCGTGGCAGAAGGCACTGAGGCTGTGAACAAGGATGAGATTCAACAAACTGATACCAGTACCAGCATAGTGGCAGATGAGTGGTCTGCTCGTAAAACTCCTGAAGATCTCCTTGACATCCTCAAAGACAAGTGTTTTCGCAGGGTAAGTCCATTTCCCTTCAGCCGGTAATGCGAGCAATGAAAACATGATATGATATGGAATTTTCTACTTTCGTCCTCTTTCCTTTAAATACCTTCAGTGCTTTAATCGTATACTCGATCTTCTTTGTAATTGAATTTTAGAGTATGTCACGACGTCCAGTATTTAGCATTGCAAGTGGGGATGAGATTGTTTCAAGGGTGGTCGCTGCATAGAATCAAGTCGTGTTCAGAAGCTATTTTTGTAACATTTTCTTCGTGTGCTACAGTATGAGGGATGGTGGATTTATGAGCTTTGTTACAAGGGTCATTTGCGCCAGTTTCATCTACATGACAATAAGGTAAGCTTTCATTAACCCACAAGTTGTGAGCATATAGACCTGATATTTGTGAGGTGGTTGCTAAATGGTGTACTGCGCACATGTTCTTTGAGAAAGAAATTGAGGTATCTCGTAAATGCTTGTTGAATACAGATTTCCTCAAATCCTAATGATCGAATTGCTTCGGGTAGTTCCCAAGTAGTTTGATTTGGATGTGTTTCTGACATTATGATCCATGAATAGTAACTATGATTAGTGCCACAGTTATTCTTTTTCTTGCTTTCGACCATGGCGTAACCTTGGCTGACTGCCACTGTAACAAGCTTAAAGTTCAAAGTCGTATCAGTTCTCTTGCTGTATTTGAGTGAAATCATCTGTATCACCCTGTATGAGGCCAGAAGTGGATCATACCGCAAGTCACGGTTAAGGTCCGATTGCAGATCACAAATTTAAGATAAGGCACTCATAGTGAATATTTCCTGAGAGCCCTACCCTCCAGTATGTTTTTGATCATCAAGTTTATTCCTTTTGATTATTTTTATGTTAGAACTGTGTTATGATAATATGATAATTTTCTGATGTTAGATATCATTATTAGGAATTCACAGATCCGGGCGGACGGTAACTAGTTTTTGTATGATAAGTTGAGAGACTTTTCAGGTTCTGAATATCAGACTGAGTAGTTATGTACTTTTATGATTTTTTATGATACTTTGACTGTTGTATTGCTCATATCCAAGGTTGTGGCCTTCTGATTGTGTCCTTAGCCTCGGATTGTAAGCAACATACAACCTAAGTTTTGCATGAGACAGGCTCTATTTAGCATGACCTAGATTGATGCATTGACTGGCAACTTATATTCCGTTGGTCAATTTCTGCGGACCTGGCATTGTGTCAGGCTCCAATTTGCACATATGGACCTGACATGCAGCACGGATCAGTAGTATACTTTTTCACTCTTGTCAAGCAACCTTTCAGGGTTCCACATGACTATCAGAACCATAGAAAGATGGTATCAACCTCATTACTCTTGTGCTCAATTTTCGGTGCAGTGCACATTGCATTGCTATATATTCAAATGGCATTTTGGTCTTTGCAACGTTGCAATACCACATTTATTGGAATCCGTTCCAGCATGTTTGCACACATGCATCTATGATGGTGCGGTGTTCTTCATTTGCGAGACATTGCACATATGATCGCATTTTGCACTCTGGATTTCATATTATTAACTGAAGCTTTTCTTGTGAGTTTCCAAGTTATTTATGCTGGATTTTTGTGGATTTTATCTAAGGCAAGTGGGCTTTTCGGTTTGTTAATTGATTGCTTCTCAAGTGAAATCTGTTCTTGCATGAATACGGGGTTAGTGTAGACAGATTCAACTTATTCTTCATCGTCTTGCCTCTCTAAAAAAAAATACTTTTTGTTACCATATATAATGACAGATCTTCACTGTCCTGCTTTTGTTTTCTTACAAATCTGCGAATATGATTTCGAATTTTGAGCGTTTCATTTGATACCATTTATTGCGCAGGTAGTTCAAGAATTTGTGTTAGGCACATATGATGTAGAGGCGACATCAGCCCTGCATAAAAATTCTCCTAACGTTTCTCTTCGGAAGGACCTTCGCTCAGAAAGTGCAGCACAGCGGTATGCCCCTCACCCGACGTGCCTCCATCGTTTATAAAACTCGTTCATCTGCCATATCTGCCCCTCACAAGAATAAAAACCGAATCTTTTACAGATATCATGCGCACGTTTACACGAACGGTACCATCTGTGATCTTACAAATCAACCTCGTGAAACAGAGGTATGCATTTTGGGAAGTTACATGCGTCAGTTATTTTTATTGTTGGCCTGATTTTGATCAATTCATGCACGCTGATTGACGCTTAATTTCAGTCCTCGTATCATCTCGTTAAGTTCTCAGATGATCTACCGCTGTCATACAGAGGTGCCATCACCTCCAGCTTCCAACCTAATACATTCTCCTTCCTAGTGGTATCGTGAAATTTCCTGCTTTTCTGTACTTGTGTGTGAATTATTATTGTGGATATTGTTAACTACCTCTTGTTTGTATTTCTAAAAAGGTTAAACTAACATTGATCTTGAGACTGATACTTGGTAGAACAGGTGAGGTTTGTTTGCTCAGAAACAGGTCGAATGTTAATTAATTCCATCAAAGAGGCACCTACCTGCAAGTACATCCTGGTTTTTCATACACCCATGTTGTGCAAGCACCCGTATGTTCCTCATCTTCACCCGTAGGCTCGTTCTTATGCAGTTGAATTTGAGTTATATCAGAGCATCTTTAGTCGATGTCCTTGATGCTTGACACATGTGAGCCTGGGTGGTGTGATCAAGCAGCACGTGTTTATCCTAAGAGATGGTGATTGCTTAAATTCTGATGCACACACAAAAGATAGAAATTTACATGATCTGTGTCTTTTTGTGCGCATGAGGGAGGAACTGATCACAGTTCTGTGATCTATGCAGAACTTTTCAAGAGGAGCGTCAACCTTGGGTAGTTATTGACTGCAATGCCGTTCCTTCAGAGATGCTTCCAATGAAAGAAGGAACGGCATCAGAGCAGCATCCTGAAGAAGCCACAAACCAAGCTGAAACAGACACTCGTAGCAAATCCGTGATATCAGCCTTGCCTGAGAACACAAATGAGATCCCGCTTCTGAATCTCCCACACAAGGACGCTATCCTATTGTCTCGAACCTCCACTAATATCGAAGGTGGTACTAAAGTCAAAGTGCGTAAAAAATCTACAGAGTTTAAGGCCTCTGAAGAGGTTCCTACGCCATCAAACAAGAACCAGGAGACTGATGAACCTGTCGCAGACTCAGATGATAAAGAGACAGTAGAAGAACAAGCAACCCCGACGAGGGGTGAAGAGAAGACTGAGGAGCAGGTTTTTCCAAGACAAGAAAGAGAAGAGAAACCCACATCATAGTTTGTTTTTTTATTTTATTTTATTTCATGAGGTAATTTTGTGCCAAAGTAGACGACTCCGTAGCACATCTCCAGGAATATGTTTAGATGTCTATCCGTTATTTACGTTACAACCCTCAGATATCATGTGCCAATTTCTCCTAAATAGGATCTCCGTATGTGCTTCTTGTCACTACAAGGAGAGAATGTATTGCACATTTTCTGAACGTGGTTTTGTGTAATAGTCAGAGCAGGTGATTAGATTCGGCACGTCTGCGGAGGATGTAAATAGGTCCTAATATTCAAGCTGGAATTCCAGCAGAATATTATTGAATTATTTCATAGATTGTGGATAGAAAACCTGTTGCTTCTAATTTTATCTGTTATGTTGATCAATTCAAGAAGGAACTGTGATTTCAATGGTCTTCTGTATGGTGTTTCTTTTGGGTGGAGTTATTGTGCACTTCCAGTTCTTTGTTGTAAATTTGTTTATCTTTTGTGGAAATTGAAGGAGTGTGTGCTATCTTTTAAATGTCAATAATGGCATATATTCAAATGCAATTTGAGTACATTTCATATTTTGAATTTATAGTTTTTTTCTTCACTTCGTTGCCTCTCTTACTTTAACCTACTTGTTTTGTTTTTTTGTATATATTTTATTGGTGCCAAAGGAGAAAAATAGGTCAAAGATAAGATTTTTGGAAATCTTATAATAAAATATTGTAGATCATAAAAATAATTGAAAAAAGAATCATTATAAAAGTTTTAAAAAATAAAAAAATAAAAAAATAAGTGTTATCATATAGCTTTCCTAGGGAGGATGCAAATTGCATAGAAGGAAGCAAGATGCTAAATTATCTCTTATAATTTTGGTTGGTGTTGGTCCTATACATGTTTTAAAAAGTGGTCAAAGATTGCAATATATAGGTAGCCATTTTGATTCCATTTTGACTTTAATGAAGTTTCATGTCTATGTGATGTTGTTTTCTTTCTACAACTACCACCTCATGGTTCATTGGTCATATAAAAAATATACTATACATAAGTTTCACAAATATCTCATAAGATACACATACAATATTGTATGCAAAAAAACTATTATAATTGCTTTGTAAATTTCTTGTTTATGGATTGGATTTGTAAACCATTGGCAAATTATTTTATAATAAAAATTAATTGCAATAATAATTTGGAGATATAAGTAATTAAATTAAGATACAATCTTAGCTAAAATAAATAAATAATTTTATTGGCCAAAATTAATATAGAAAATTTAAAGAATATTACTACAATTTTCTTTTTTAACATTAAATACTATTTTTTCGAATTTCTAATAAAAATCTTTAAAATATCTTTTAATTTTTAAATATATATTAAAGAATAAAAGATACTTTTAGAAGACTTTATTAAATAAGAATGTAATTAAGAAATATTTATATTCTATTTTTTTATAAAAAAATTAAATACCTCAAAATCATATTAAATTTCTTATTTTGCAATATTAAGCTTTATTAAATTCAAACAACTTATATAGTATTTTCATGTAACTTATAAGTTTTTAATATTAGCCCATCTTATTTTTATTTTGAATATTATATCCATTTTGAATTAATATATATCATATATTAAATATCTTAATATTTTTATAAATTATTATATTTATAATATTACTTTAATTTATATAATATATTATTAAAAATTATACATATTTTATTGACTGTATTTAGAATATTTATTTATTTTACTTATAATTTTAAGTATATATATATATATATATATATATATATATATATATATATATATATATATATACATACATACATACATAAAACTTAAGTTTATTTTTATTATAATAAAGTATTAAAAATTCTTTGATAAATTTTTAATCAAGAAATTTTTTATTCCTTGATATATACAAGAATAGAAGTTTAAACAAAAATACTTAATTCACATGAGTAGTAATAATATTATATAAAAATTGATAAAGAAATAGTTCTTTAGATATGTAGGACATAAAAACTTTAATGTATAAGAGCATTACAAGCAAGATTATTTAAATAAACTTTGTGTATATAAGTTTTTTTAAAATCTTAAATTTTAATTATATAATCTAGAAATATACATACATATTGATATAATGAGGTATTATAAAAAAATTATTGATATCATATATGTGCTTTATTTTACTGCTTGGCTATATTTACAATATTTTATGCTTGTTTGTAAAAAAAATTGTAATTTTTTTGTTTGGGATATATATATATATATATATTTATATTTATTTATTTATTTATTTTAATTAAATTTTTATTGTACAAAAATTAAAAATTTGCTAAAAAATTTTAACACATTATTTTCAAGTGAATAATTAATAAATAGATTATATATTCAATTATCCCAAAAAAATTAGAAAAAGACACCTAATATATTTTTCACTTTTAAACTAAAACAATCAAAATAGTCATAATGAACAAACAACCAAGCTCAAATTATTTTTAAAATGACTCAAATACATTAAAAT